>NC_080600.1:18123377-18743932 GCF_027887145.1 Ammospiza caudacuta | reverse complement strand
ACAGAAGTTTGCAGAATAGGAAGTCAAGTTTTAGAAGGTTGACATCAAGTGACTGTTTATCCATGGTCAAAATTAGTAAGGTTGTTGAAGAGCTAACACTGAGCAGGCTGATGGAAGTACAAAAGCACCCAGCTGCGTTCAAAAATTTATCCATCGTGGATAGTTAAGACAGCATTTAACTGAGGTGCACAGAATGCTAGAATGGAAAAGAAAATGTCAAGACAAGGTATTATTTTCTCTCAGTATGTGAAAAGAGTAGGAAGAATCCAAAGGAAGTTAAGACAAATAGAAGACAAAACACACAGAGATGACCTTTATAAGTTCACAAAAAATTAGGGATCTATGGAAGAATCAAATCAAATGTCAAAGAGAGAAGAGTGTAAGGGAAGTTATTTAATAGATATATCTGCTGTGAAAAATTATGTATGATTTAGAAGTCTGAAAGTCTGTCCACGATTCCCCAGAACATTTTATTTAGAAGTTGCCTTTTAAGTTAGAAGTAATGTTTGTGAAAGGTCACTCTAAAAATGCTGATGCCCTAAAAAATGGCGGTCATTTATAATAAAAAAAGACTCATTTTAAAAAAGTGAAGTCTACACTCTGCTTAATAGCTTTGATTCACTGAAGGTTCTTAATATTTAGCATCCTGGTGTGTGTCCTGATGAGAGAGATACAGCTTTGTGGTTCACCTTGAGGATAATCTTCAGAGATGGCAGGAAATTCTAGTAAGTTTCAGAATTTTCAGAATGTAACAACAAAATAAGGTTTCATTAACATCATTATTCTAAGTGTGATAGCTAAAACCTAAAAAAATAAGGGAAAGTTGTAGAACCAAAAAGTCCAGTTGCACATTGAATGAGAGTCATGTTACAGAAACTATAATCAAATTCTAGTGAGACCCCAATTTCTTTGTTAATGACATACAACAGTATTACAATATTACACCTGGTATGCTTTGTTTTAACTGTCTACCTTCAAATTTACATTAGTAGACCTATATTATCATATCCTGCTGTAAGTTTAGATTTGTGACTCAGCAGTATATAGAGAACATCATAAGCCTTTCTGCACCAGCAGTTAATTCCTGCTCTGTTTATCCTTTTGATCCCATGCTCACAAGTCCCATGCTTCCTTCCAATGCTCACAAGTACTGACAGAGGTTTATTCAAAACTTAATTATGAAAAGAAATACCGTGGCCTTTTAAAATCCCCATTAAAACAATAGCCTGCATAATTATTACAAGAATTAATGAGTAAAATGTAGCAAGTTTACTGACAAAGTTATTAACAACCAGTAGGAAAGACAAGAAACCAATAGCAACCCCATTTGATTCTAATTCAGCACCTCCAATCATCAAAGCACACAAGTTCATGAATAAATCCTACTAAACTCAATTAAATTCAGGCAAACAAGCTTAAATCCTTTCCTGATGCATCCTTCTGATAGCAGACTGCACAAAGGTCTCTAAGTTAGCTGGAAACTGGGACAGAAGGCGACAAGCTGTTCCATAACTCTTACAAACAAATGAGCTCAAACAATCCTTTGTTTCAGCAAAACACTTGAACAAGTGCTTAGGTTCCACTGACTCCACTTGAAGTGAAGCTCACATTTACATGATTTATTCCATCAAGGCCAGCATGAATACTAAAGAATCATACTCACTCAGGTCTCTCATAGCCGAGGCTTTCTCGGATAGACCACGCAACCTGGTAAGGGGAGGTTTGCTCTGAATCCTCCAACTCTTCTCCACTGTCTTCAGACCAATCCAGCCCTAAGGGAATTGAAAACATGGAAACTGCATGAAAAAGGCATCCACCTCATATAAGCCCCTGAGCAATCTTTGGCACAAAAGATGAATGCATAGAATACTTGCAAGCATAATTAAGTTTGATTAAATTATGCAGTATTCTCAATTATGCAGGAAAAGCTACAGTAACAGCTCCATTACAGTGTGCAAATAGCATGCACTGATTTTTATCATAACTGAGTTTTCCTTTTAAAATCCTTATTGGCTTCTTTACCCATAAACAGTGCAAGAAAAATCACCAACTATCTTACCCACAGAGAAATACTAGTTTTCATAGTCAAATACAAGGTAAGAGAGAAGTCTCTGTCACGAAGAACTGACTACTCGGTAAATTTTAATACTATATGATCTAAATAGGCCAATTTCATTTCTGTTTATATTCTGACCCCTTTTCTGTGCCAAAACATGGAAGAATATGAAAACTGTAAGACACAGCAGCAGGGACAGAGATAGATACACAGCTACCCAGGGTGTTCCTCTGCTCAGTCTCTGTAATTGCCTGCCAAATGCACATATTAGTGGGAAGAAAGAGCTAAAGGGAGAGATACAAACACTCCAGCACTTTCACCAAGCAGCATGTTTTCACTTAATGATGATGCACTAATATCAACTTACAGCATGCTCCAGCAGCCTCAGTTTGGCTAGAAAGCAGCCAGTAAGTTCTCAGGTGGAATGTTTTATCTGGAGCTTCATCTTTTGGGGTTTTTCCTATTATCTCTCCAACATCCAGTGAAATTCTTGCCACTTTCTTGCAGCAGGTGGGATAAAATCTCATTCCTGCATTTACAAGCTAGCATTTTTTACTTTTTCATTTTCTTGTGTGCTCCTTGAAAATTGACAGAGTTAAGGAGCATTTCATTTTTGCTAAAACTAAACTAAACAACTATATCTGAGAGGATTCTGAAGTCAGATGCCTTGAATTTGGGATATGCATCATCAGTACTTGGTCAAGCCCTTCAGAGTTAGAGACACACACACATAAGCTTGGAACACAATCATCAGGTAACTCTTCATCATATAGAACCAGCACTTTAACATAAACCAAAGATATCAGAAACCCAAATTTTCAAGAACTTCAGCATCCTAAAAAATTATTTTTTATTTTTATTTTTTAAGACATATAATTGAACTAAATTAAGATACCTTAAGACATTTGATAAAATACCAGAATTATAGTTTCAACTTAAATGTTTCTTTTTCCTGTTGTCTCTTCCATAAAGGAATGAAAAAACAATTTAATCATTTCATAAAGATTTCCACAACTGACAACGACATAACAAATTGTTTAAATCCCTAAGTTTAAAAACAAAATCAGAAACTGAGTTGTTTAGCTTCTCCTGGAAAAAGGAAGGAATAAAATCTAATACAGCTTCAACTGTACTGACACTGAAGACTGCAGTTACATTAATATCCAATTACATGGCTCTGATGTTGGTACACATAAAACTGGCTTAATCTTTTGAAAGATTCTCTAGTGCTGCTCAAATACAGAAAAGAAATCCTGACATTTTCTGATCTGGCATACTTAGTCTTTAATATTAAGGCTTATAATGAATAAATAACAAATAATTTTTCCACTTTCACGTAATTAATACATAAATTCTTTTACTTTGCCAAATATAAACTGTTCTAAATGCATCCACATAGTTATGCACCTGCCTAACTGTACATGTATAGGTCTAACTGTTTTTTAGTTTTACTATGCCTCTTTTTAAGGAGCACCTATTCTCTTCATCAGCTGAGAATGTTGAACATTAAGCACAGAAAGGGATCTTTCTACAGTCTTTCAAAACACAGGTCACTTTCTAAGCTACTGAGGACTGTGACACTCAGAAATGCCTCTAGAGCTGCCATTCCTCTAAAGACCTGCACTATATACAGGACCATCAAAGCTGTTTTCTGAAGAACAATTTCCTTTGGAGACATGATACTGGATGCTAATTATCTCCTGAACAAATAGTCAAAGATCCCATGAGTGCCAAAGGGCAGATCTTCACAGCAAATTAAGAAAAAGTTAATTGAAATTGCAAAAATTACAGATGTTTGCAATTAAATAAGACATTATATAGGAAATGTCCAGGTTTATCTGAAGTCTTTTTTTGTTTTAAACATCATAAATGGTGTTCCTACTTATATCACACAGAGTCACATTTCCTTTTCCCTGACAGTATTTTATTTATTAGAAATGTACAATGTAAAACTAAGCAGAAAAGTGACTTGGGAGGGTGAGGAAGATAAAAAGGACAGATAGCTGTGCCTAGGTCTATATTCACAACAAGACAAATCAGCCATAAGGTCAGTTGCCTTTTCAAAGCTTACAGAGCACTATTATCATAACACCAATTTGGCTATATTTGCTCATATTTTCATAAGCAGCTATTGATCATTATATGTAAGGGGAAGAATATTTCTGCACAGTATGGAGACAAGACTTCACCCTTCCAACTATCTTCTGTAACAATGCTGCTCTCCTGAAGTGGTCTTTTCCTTCTGTTCATCCATAGACATAAATAGGGCCCAGTCAAGAAAAATTCTCATGTGTTCCAATTTTCCAATTAAGTCAACTGGAATTTCAAATATGCAGAGATTGATGGGTCAAATTGCCAAACTTTCACTTATATTCATTATGTCACGTGCACTTATCACACACCTAATGTTTCAATCTAACATTGTCCACTCATGTAGGTACTGCTAGTGTCACATTTACTACTCAAGTTGCAAACCTTCTCCGTGAGGTCTCTATAACCCAAACAATGTTTTCTACACCTCAGTTTGGTTTCTTAAATGGTTAACAGAATGTTAAGAAGAATAAACAACCAAAATGCCATAAACCATTTGGGATGGGTCCAGGCATTCCCTTCATAGACAATAGAGCTAAACAAAATGCCAAGAGATTACCTAGCTCAGGGTTATTTTGTAAGGACCGCATAGGAATTCAGGACAGGGCCAGGAAGACACTCCCATTCAGTCTTTTGGTTCCAGGTTAAAACACATGGCTGCAGTGCATCTGCGACCTACTCACCTAAGTGAGGAAACAGATCAGTGTCCAGCTGCTGTTTTCGAGTGCACAGTTTCACCAGTCTCTGGAGCCGGCTCATGCAGGACGAGTGCGGAGGGAAGGCTGTGGCTTTCATGAGGACCCGGTCAGTCCGTGGCGGGTCGGTGCCAGGAGCCCTGGCGGGTGGCAGGAGAGGCAGAGGTCTCTTGTTGGACAACTGCCGCGCTTGTGCTATAGTGTGTGTGGTGGGTGCCACTCCCTGCATTGGTAGGCTGGTGTTCAGAGGTTGAGGTGACTTGCAGACTATGCCCTGCGGTAGCCCTGTCGGCTTTAACGAAGCTGATGAAGGTGGCAGATGGGAGTGCTGCTGCTGCTGCTGCAGAGGCTGCTGCTGCAAAGGTGCAGGAATGGGGCTAAAGTGCTCTTGGCGAACTTTTAAAATCTCTGTCTCTCTCTGGCGCTGCCGGTTGTGAGCCAACTTGCTCTGCAACTTTTTCTTCACTGTTGCCCCTTTCTTTAGGTCATCATCCTCCTCATTGAAAGCAAAGGGGTCTTCTAATTCTGCCTCCAGGTAGTGGAGAGGAAGCCTTGCCCCTGGAGGGGAGAGGGACATCCCATCCAGTCCATTGGGCACCTTCAAGGCCAGGGTGGGCACTGTCAGACCGAAGGCCATAGCATCCATCTGATGCCTGACCTTTACCTCCTCTATGGGATCATTCTTTTTCTTCCTCTCCTTTTTCGGTATAAAGCCAAGTACCTGCAGGTGGCTGTTGCAGTACCTTTGAAAAGTTAAGAGCAGTCAGTTATTAACTAAACTTCCCTAAGTAAAATCTGAAGGCAAGACATGACTTAGGAAAAACTCACAGACACATTTCAAGCAAATATAAACAGAAGAAGTTTTATAAGAATTGTACACAACTTCTAATACAACAGATAACTGTGGTGCTCCCAAACCAGCAGGAAAACAACTTACACAAGCAACTATTCCTAATCTTAAGGTATAATATTCTTCATTCGTTATTCATAGGAAAATCACATACAGTCATTCAAAATCCTAACTCTCTAACAGGGTAAACAGTCAAAATCCAAAGTGAACAAAACAAATGGACAGTCTGATACAAAAATTAGCAAGAATGCAAGCCATTAACTGATCTGTTCAAAAGCTCCTAAGTACATTGAAAAGTACTTCCTTTCATTTGCTCATTCTTTCAGTGGAAGTAGTTAACTTTCATCAATGCACACAGATTTTCATCAATGCACACATTACTATTATTATGAATTCCACTGTAGTAGGGAGCAGTTTCTTATAAGGGCAATCTCAGTACCTATCTAGCTGCTATGAAAGACCACTATTTCCACTTACTGAACAAATAGCATAAATACTTAAATTCTGTTTTAGTAGTTTAACATGATGAATTTGAAAGCCAGATGATTAGCTGAATATTCTTCAACAAAAATCTATCTTAAAACAAACTCTTTGCTGCTAGAAAACATTCACACAATGCCAGAAATATGTATATATACAATCCAAAAGCACGGATTTTAAGTTCTTCTAATATGAAAAACTTTCAAAGTCATGCTATTAAAAAAAAAGAAAGCGAGAAGGTCTTTGATATCTGTCACAAAAGTAAAAATAATTACAATTTATGCCACAGATGAAATACTAAAAAGTAAACAATTAACTTTTGTTTGATTGGAATCAGTATGTGACAGAAATTTAGGAACCATGATGTGATCCTTTCCCTGTACACCACAAGCAGACACTCCTGCCTCTGTAGAACCCATTAACAATGAAAATTTGCCCTTGCAGAATCCCATCTATAATTTACAGCTTATAGATGACCAAAGATACAAGGAAAGAGTGATGTCTGCATCAAGGTAATTATAGACAAGATATTGAATAGAACACCATGAAGCTATTCTTTAAAATCAGATCAGTATGAATCTGAGAACAGTAAGTTTTTTTTGGAAAAATAGGTTAAAATTACATTATTCCGGTCTTCATGGAGCAAAAAAATGGCAGAAAAGCCCAAAACAACCCCCCAAAAAGGTTTAGCACTTCAGTTTAACCACTTTCAACTTGTCGACCCATTTCTAAAGAAACAATGAGTGAACAGCTCTAAAGGGTCCTTAAAAGGGAAAAAAGAGAAAGCGAATTCATATATGCTGTTTAATGGTCTCCATATATGTACAGCTTCTTTCAAGACCCACACTCCTAAAGTTTCACAAACCAGAAGACACTGAAAAGCACTGCTACTTATTATTGCCTAAATAATTTCTTCATTACATTATGTTGTAAGTAAAAAATAAATCTAGATGAGGCAAGCTAAAAGCCAACAACTTGTGCAGTCCTTATTAGAACACACTGGAATACTGTAAATTCATACTGAGAGATGCACTTCTAAAAATAAAATTATATAATAGAGGGCTCAATAAAGCTTCCCTTAAAGTCAACAAGCACTGTTTCCATATTTAAAATTAAGCCCTTTTTAAATATGTCGTTTGAACAGTTACCACAGCACTTTTAGTATGGCGGAAGAAAAAAAACCAATAAACAGACTAAACAAACACAAGGGAATTTTTTTCCCTCTTATGCCAATAAAACGAGTGTTCTGCTTAACACAAATGCTTCCCTTATATTGTCCAGAACTTAAATTACTGTCATCTTGTGCTTGTGCTGATATGAGGAGGTAGAACTGCATAGACCGTTTTCATTGCAAAAACAGTAAGAAAATAAATAGAAAAGGTGAATAAGTCTGTGTAAAGGTAATAAGCTTGCTAAAATTCTCTGAGTTTTAGGGCTAGTAAGGGTTTGTCTTGTTCATTTAACTCTAACAGAATCATTTTTATATGGCAGAGAATAAAGCTTTGGCTCTTACAGCTGACCATACTGCCTCACTGAGAGCCAACTGGCTCCGCTGGACACAAACCCACAGATGCCAGGCTACAACATTCAGATTCCAGTACACACTGACTTGGCTCTGTGCTTTAGGCTCTGCCAACTCCCTGTCTTCCAGTATAACCAAGGCTGTTCCACCTTGGACTAACAGGAGCAAGAAGAAAGCAGGAAGAGCAGTTCAGTCTTGTCTGGGTAAAGCAGACTGCACGCAAGCAGTTTTGGCTAGGCACAGCTCTCACTAGCACCACTTCAGCCTTGACCGTGTCATGCTCTTGCTAGCCCTGCACACAGCCAGGGGGGCATGGACCCACATTTCCTCATCCCGCACATTCCAGGATGGCTTTTCAGTCAGCCCTGAGCTAAAGTGGCTCTGACTTCATGCGGTGCTGCAGAGTCTGCATTAGCAGTTCAAGCCCATGGAAGTCAGGTTACTGGGGAGACAGGAACTGAACCTGCAAGTAGCACAGTGCTTTTCACATAGCTCTGAGCACAAAACCCATTAGGGTCAAGCTGGCCCTACAAGAGCCAATTCCAACAAGCCTGCCTTAGAGGCTCAGTTTGTCACTGAGCATGAGTTGTCTGTGAGTTATGCTCAGCTGACAGTATCACAATAAGTATCTAATTCAGGGGGTTTTCCCCTTCCTCAATCAGCACCAAAGGCACTTATTCTGTGCAGGTAATGTCAAATTAAGTCCACAAATATGGTGGGTTAATATCCATTAAAATTATCATAACATGAAGCACACAAAACATGATGGGCTCTGAAGAATTCAGCTGGACTGTTTCCTGCATCCACTGGGAAGGCAAGAATTTAGACAGTCAGGTTTCCTACCTACAAATGCATTCTGCTTCTTAGTACACCCCAGTTTGGTATCAATTTCCATCTCTTACTTAAAAAAAGACACATACAAACTGGGGAGCAGCTTGTATATTAACAAAGAATTTAACGATTCTCTTAAGTGAGAAGAATTAAAGACAAAATAGTGTTTAAGTCAACTATATTGTAGTAAACCTATATTTAGAAATCAAGTTGCATTTCATTATCTTTGTGTGTATCTGGTTAAGAAATAAGTAGGAGATGTCTTCAGAGAAAAGAGAGATATAAAACCCATGTGTGTATCATCCCACATATATATATTCTCTAAAAAATATAGTGAATAGAAAAATCAGACTTCAAATAAGGCAATGAAGTCACATATATTAATAGATTTAATTTGTAGAATGTTAATGGTTAATAAGAAATGTAATAATATGGCATCATATTAACCATCTTTGTGGCCAGTAGCATCTCATTTGTCTAGGGTCAAGTGATAATTCTTCTTAATTATCTGTGGACAGACTATGAAGCTTTTGGCATATAATGCATGCATCATCTTGAAATACTTTTTTTTAACAATTTCTGAAAGTATAAAAGAAGATAGCTGTCAGAGCATCATACAGCCTGCTTCTGATCCTGTACAGTTCCATGTCTAAAACTGTGACAAAATGACCATCTGACAGTAATTCTGTACACAGAAATGAAAAGCTATGAGTGAAGAACTCAGACACTACAAACATCTTTATATTGAACAGAGTGTGAAAAAAGTCTTCTAAGAAACAGATACAGGTTTGCCTGCCAAAAAGAAGTTTAGAACAGCCACAGTCTTATCACTAGCATTCATTAAATGTTATTGTTAAAATTAAACTGTGCCCCAAGAAACAGTCTTCTAAAATATTCTTTCAACTACCACATCCTCTCATTTGAAATTAAAAGTTTATTTTCTCTTTCAGACACCTGCTGTCCTCTTCAAGTACTGTGACACTCGATATGCAACTGAATTATTCTAATATAACATACACCAGATGTCATGACCACACTTCACTTTAACTTGAGAAAAATCAAAAAGAACAAAGTGTGAACTCAATTCAAGGTGTAAAGAAAAATCACAAATTCCATGGGAACATATGAGACATAAAAAAGCGTCATTAAGTACTATTACTTCTATTGTTTTTCAGTATGACCCCTGGTAAACAGGAACTGTTTCAGTCAGCTCTTGCATCTGAAATTACAGCATACCATTTGTGCTAACAATTTCTATGATCATTTCTGTGAGCTTATTTCCAAAGAGCCTCAATTGTACAGTAGCAAAGAAACACTCACTGACTGTCAAATTACAGCTTCCAGTTATTCATCTTGTGCCATTTGAGCATTTGCCCTACAGCTTTTGACAAACATTCATGTTTTTTTCTCACTTCATCAGTCTCCTCAGCTGAAATGGCAGGTGAAGTGCAAGTTAATTTAGAGCACAGTCCAACTGTTGTTTCAGACAAGAGAGGGAGCTGTGAGCTGAGAAGGAAGTTATATGTAGGGCACAGTGGGAACACCACTAATAATGCAAAAGGTTAGTGAAT
The DNA here is from genome assembly GCF_027887145.1 of Ammospiza caudacuta. Taxonomy (NCBI): domain Eukaryota; kingdom Metazoa; phylum Chordata; class Aves; order Passeriformes; family Passerellidae; genus Ammospiza; species Ammospiza caudacuta. The sequence continues at coordinate 18,733,836 of NC_080600.1, read as the reverse complement.
GGCAGCTAATAATGTGAAAGGTCAGTGAATAGTGGCTTGATTTTTTTGGCACACTTTATTCATATTTTAGGTTTTAAAAAGCATTTCTACAAGAACAAGCCTCAGATAGTTAACATACACCTTAATTAAACACTGCATTGCTGGCAAAACCTGCAATGACAGCTCTGAAAAATAAAGTCATATATTGATGGCAGACCAGATTAGACAAATTCTGCTACTTCAGCCCGAGCAGCACCAATGAGACTGGTGTTCAGGAAGTCTTAAGGAGCAAGGAAGAATGCCCTTGTGGTTACAGTATGGGCTGCAATTCAGGAAATCTGCTTTTAATTCCCAACTCTCAACAAGTTCAAGGACTATATTTTGCTAGGAATTTAATACCCAGGCACTCTGGGCATCTTCATTTGGGCAGGGAGGGGGAGAGAAATAAGGGAAGCAAAGAAGAAAAGGAGTATGTGGCATTTTGCCAGCTGGCTCATCTGTTATCAACTAATATTTATTTTATTCCAGTAAAACAATACTACAGATCAGTACCAAATCACCAATACTGAACTGTAATTCTGGATTTGTCCCTACATGTCACTGCCCCTTGTGTCCAGAATATAAGCATTTTCAACTACTTGTCCTGAAAAAGCAGATGGGACTGTGCTTTTGGCACTGCTGGCTAAACAAGCAGGCCTTTTGAAGAACATGAACTGTGAGTGACAAAGCAAATGAGTTATAACAGCTGATATTGTGCAGCAGGTTTGATCCACAGTTTATAGTGAATTTGTGAAAAGCAGTGAACTCTCCCATAAACTTCCTTGGGATTAAGTCACTGCCCTCTCACTGAGTACTTGACTCCCACAGAAAATAAAATAAAGTTTACTGGTCTTAAAACAAATTTCTCAAAGGAACATCCTGGAATACAATTCACTCAGACCAGTCCCTCCCTCATCCTGAAACCAGGCAGCAACTTCAATAAAACGTCCCAGCCGCTTCCCACTTTGCAGAGAGGAAAGCACAGCTCACCTACGGTCCTCAGACTTGGGGATGGGGTTGGTGCAGCGTTGGCTGTTGTACTTGGCCACATATTCACATTGCTTGAAGGGGGCAGTCTTGTCCTCCAGAACGTGTCTGATGCAGAAGGCGTAGCCGTTAAGTCGCCTCTGCTTGCACAGTTTGGGGCTATACGAGCACAAGGGCTTATTGTCAACCTCAGAGAAGTGTATGTGTTTGCCTTCATACATCACGTGACTCTATTCCTTGTGAACATCAGCTGAAAGAACCAAAATATTGAGACAAATCACATAAGGGCAGAAAAACTGCATTCAGTTCTAGGTTGTGTGTTTCATTCAGGCCAGAAAGAAGGATCCAAAACAATACCTGATTTTAAATCTTCTGTACCATGTCAGTGTTAAGAGAGAGCCCCAAGGACACCACTATCTTGGAATGATGATGAACCAAGATGAAGCAGATTGTCTAAGGAAAACATCAAAAGGGTCACAGTCAGTCAGAATAAAACAGATATTACTACAGTAAGTAAACAGGCACATGTAGTCATCAAGCCCATAGTTCAGCTAGCACCCAATAAAACAACAGCACAACAGTTTTCAATCAGTACTCACAGATCTTGGAAAACATTAAAGAAATTACTGGGAGAAAGAAAATTCTACTGCCACCACACTTAAATCACTTTAACAGAACTTCACTCATCTACCAGAAAGTGATTAGAAGCTACAAGTTGAAAAAGGTTAAGTGTCAGATTAGATCACCTGCTTTCATAAATCAAGCTGAAAGATGATTAACCCATTTGATTGCAGAGCGTTTACTTCAAGGTATCTTTATTTACAAAACCACCACAGACTGTCTTTGCTCTGCAAAATTACTTTGCCATAAGTGCAACAACGCTTTTTTCAAGAAAAGCTTGCTTTACCACACCTGATGACCAGTCTTTCAGATTTTGTAGCTGCTTATAATTTCTGCAAGCATCCATGTGCAGTCCTACCTAAGGTCATCATGGTTCTTCAAAGTTTATCCTACCTCACTGTACCTATTTTAGGGAAATGCAGGCATTAATACCAGTCAGTACTCCCATGAATGCCAGAAGGGCTGAAATGCCAATTCAGCAAGAGGCTGGGGTGCTACAGTGGTTCCTACAGTTCCCAAAGCAGGTTCCTACAGTGCAAATCCATGCAATTGTAAGGTACTTTTTCAGATCCCAAGATTATGGAGGTCTTTGGCAAAAATCTTTTCAAAAAACCAAACAAAACTCCCAAACCATCCCAAAGTAGTGTCAAAAAAATTAACAGTACATATATTCTGCAGCTACTGTGATACACTAAGCTTAACCTGCAAAAGGTAGCTTTTATTCAGGAAGGTCATCCTGAAGCACTGGAATGAACTCTTTTGAGCACTCAGTTCAGTTTCATATGTGTTGTACACCAAGGAAAGGAATATTCATAGAGATGATATTCAGGAAATATGTAATAAATTAGAGGCATGTGACAAATGTACAGATTACCACCTCAATGAAATTACTTGTTCCTGAGGCCCAAAATGGCAAGAACAGAATTGCAAGGAGGAAACCTACACAGACTTTGAGGGAAAGATGCACTTTGCTCTTGTAAAGGTACAAGCCTCCACTTTCTGCTGTAAAAAAAGTACCATGAGAAAATGACAAAGCACTACAGCACTGGGGGATCTAGAAAACCAATTTTAAGTCACTAGGGCAAAACAAAACATCCTATCCCACAGAGTAAACAACATAAATCTGGCCTTCATTAGCATATATCTAGCTGTAAATGCAGAAAGACAGAAGAGTATTAAAAGACTTAAAAACACACTTAAAATTCTTAGAACAGCTGTACATGCACTACCGAGCATATGAATGGAGACAGGTGCTATAGATTGTAACTACTGCAAGCAACCTGAACAATCATTTGACAACAATGGTAACTTTGTATTTCCTCTTGATACACATTTTCCCTTTCCAAGCACACAGGGAAGCAGCCAGCCCCAGAGGCAGGAGCCTCATGCTTTGCTTACACCAGAGAGCCACAACATACACACAGTCACCTGGACCAATTTCAATCACCTTTCCCAACTTTTCTACAACATGTCAGTCTTAAGAACAAGAAAGTTCACTGTTGACTGCTACAAAAAGACAGAACAGGAAAAGGGAACAATCTCTTTAGCATGTTAAGGACCAAACATTCCTTTCAGTCACCTTGGCTCAGGCAGATACTGACATATCCTCCAGTATTCAGCAACAACATGAAGGAAACACATAAATCCCATGGGAATATGATGACCATACAAGAGCTGTGCATCCCATGTGCTTGAGAGATGGACTCCTCTATTACTATGGCAGCAAAAGTAATCAAATGAGTCTCAACTACTTGTGACCCACACACACAACACTGACAGAAAGCCTTTTGCTGCAGAGTCTGCTTCTCTCAGTTTATCAAAGCTTGGATTAGGTGGCATACTGGACTGGACATAAAACTTGAAAGACCAAGTGTATCTTGCAGCTGGAGTGCACCACATGTTGCTCTCTATTTTCTTCTGGTTTATTTATCACCTTCTTTTAAACTACCACTATCATGCTTTGCAGAGTTTCTGATGGATCCCTAACTTTCTCCTCTTTTGTACAACCCAGCTGTATTTCTCTTCTGAAGGTTAGCAGGCAATAGACCAAAGAAATAGCTCCTTAGGATGGTTCCAAAGTAAACAGTGAGAAATGCATACCTTGTGTGCCTCCGTTAAGCTTCTGTAAGGAAGCTGCTCCACAGTTCCCAGCCACTAATCCTAGATTTATTCTTGTGGCCACAGTCTTATTTTTGGATTTAACTCATAATTAAGTCTTATTTTTGCATTTTACTTGACTGTGTCAAGGCAGGCACAGTATTTCACTTCTCACTGGTCTGAGAGATACAGGGCACAAGAGCAATGCCATTTGAAACACTCACACAAAAATACTTACAATAATCCCCAGGGAAACCAACGAGCATGAATGTGAGTTTTTGGGTCTATACATACACTGAAAGAAGCTCATGCAAAAACAGCCATGTTAAAAATCCTGACAGTAATCAATTACTCCAAGTACAGTGCAAGGAACAAGAAAGCCAACAAACATGGTAGCCAACCAATGTTATATTAAAAAAACAACACAGCAATTTTCTCAAACTTGCAATTACATCTTTATTGGTAAATTCTTAAACAGACTCCCCAAAAGACATGTCACTATGTGGATACATTGCCAGGAACAGAAACTGAAGTTGGACTTAATCTAAGAAAAGCTTTTTTTTTACTTCCATGGCATACCATATAAGAGAGAGAGTGTGTGTGTATAAATATATATATAAAAATAGCGAAGACACTTAAATCTCTTCATTCTGATTTCATCTAATGCAGTGTTTTGTTTTTAACAATTTACAGGAGTTCTTATCAGAGCTTTTTGCTGCTACGTAAAAAGTAGCACAAGCATGGAATAGGCACATGTCACTTAACTGAGGAGAAATGAAACTACACTTAGCTAAATAGTGGGTGGGGGAGAAATTATTTTTGTCCCACAGGATTCAGTAAGAGATGACGGAAACATGGACTTCCCCTGGAAAAAGCAAATGCTTAAGCAGCTGTACTTCACTATAAAAATATCAGAATACAAAACTTTCTGGAAGCTGTTTTTGGTTTTGCATATATACTCTACATTGAAGATGTAGGAAGGTTCAACAGGACAAAAAAAATTATGCCTGCATGTGCTCAAACTAACTTTAGCCACAACCCGTGAATGAGAAATCAGAAGCTGCTTCTTGAGGAACCCAGATTTTCCTTAAACAACTGATTCTAAATAAAAGATTCTGAGCTACTAAGAAACAACAGGGCAAAGAACAGAAGGGAATCCAAAAATGCATGCCCTTGTGAAATAAAAAACCATGGTAGGGAATAAGGTAAATACAAAGCAGCCATACCAGATCGCAAAACATTGCAGCTAGAGGTACCTGATGAAGTCAGTAAGAGATTGATTCAAAACATATCAAAGAAGTATTTCTTCATTTTTACTATTCACAGGCAGTGAACTGCTGGAGCTTGCAGTCACATGAGACTATGGAAGCAGACACCACCATCAGGTTCAAAAAGGCAACAGAGAAATTCATGGACAATTGGGGACATAAGCAATGCACTCTCTAGCATGACCATATAAACAAATATGAGTGGTGGAGGAGTAAGAGAAGAAAGCACAAAAAAAGTGTCTGGGCTTTAATGCCCTTCCTAAGTAGCATCACTTATTCCTACTGCCCTAGACAGAACATTAGGTTGGATCCAAGGTAATCTGACCCAGCAGGGTATTTTTCACATTCTTATAAGTTTATCACTAATATTTGTAACTTCATAACACATTCACTTCTCCCTTTGTCCCATTTTTTATTCTTGAGCAGCCGACAGGAATAAAATCTCCTCCCTCTGGCTGAAGTCCTATCTGGAAGTGTGAAGAAGAGTAACAAACTTAGCACCCCAGCAAGGCTTTATAGCAAGGACAGGCAGGACAGAGAGCAAAGTCACACTCTGAGACATCAGCACTTAAGAGCAGAGCTATTTGTCCTGCTGAGTGCAGCCACTGGTTGTCCATAAGATAACTGAAGGTGGTTTGCACAACGACTGCAAAAAGAGACATGGAAGATTTCAATACACACAGGAACACACCTGTCCAACTGCCAACACCTACTATCACCCTCTGGAAGAATCCAGCTTCCAACTTCTTTTAGCACTGGCTTTGCAGTGCAGGCATAATCAGCTCCCTTGCAGTGCACATCAGCTCCAAAGACAACACAGTTGTTGCTCTGCACTCCACACACTTTCTTCGAAAAGAGTTAAACACTCCCTCAGAGAGGCTGGAAAACAGTGTAGCAGCAAACTTTGGAGGATGAGCTTTACTACAACCATACCCAAGTAGCAGCATTATGTCATACAGAAATCTGGTACCTGACACTGTGAGTAATCTACAGGGAAGGCAATGGCTTACTCACTAACAGAAAACCCAAAGCACCAGAGCCTCAAAATTCAGATCGGTAATTTTGCGCAAATGCTGTGCTGAAAATATTAGAGTATTTTAAATCATGTGGGTTGAAACATTCTTAAACATATGCTCAGAACTTGACATTCGATGTACGTAAGACCCTTTTAGGCAATGGAATCCCCAAATGCATTGTAAATTGCCGGCAAGGCAATTATATGCTGGTGGTTAAAAGATGTATAATTAAGAGGACTGAGCTCAGAGCTTCACGCACTGCATCCAAACAAAATCCACAACTACAGAGGTCTTTACTGTGTTGTTTGCATTTGCTAATACTAGCCTAAATTTCATGTTAAATTGCTTGGTGTGTTCATGACATCTCACAGACAAGGTACAATCATCTCTGTAGGTTCCCAAAACCATCAGCTTGGGGCCAGAAGTAGACCATGGATCTACAAGAATCTCAGCTTCTCCACAAGCACAAATAACATAAATAGTAGTTTTGTCATTTCCTCTTGACCAAGAAAGAACAAGTGCCTGTCACTGTCAGACCCATTTCCTGAAACTGAGCAAGCACACGGAGAGCAAGATGTTTGGAAACATGGAATTTCATCCACTCCAAGATGAACAGAAGCCACAAAGTTCAAGACAAAAAGACAGGCACTAAAAGCTATTTTATAGCAAAACTTTTCAATTGGTGTTAGTAAGAAGTATACTTCTAAGTATGAATATAAAACATTCATTTTCTCTATTTCATAGCTAGTAATACCTCTATTTGAAAAGTTTTGTTCTATCAAGAGAAGCTGTACTACATCTAATTGTGATCAACATCAACACCAGAAAGTTGTAACTTTTGTCCCTATGCTGGGATCTAACCATAAGTTTGGCTTAGTTCTAGTCTTTTAACAGCTCCATTCTCTACTATACTCAGCTAGCAAACCAAGAATGCTGTAATTGTGGAAACAAGAGTCTTTTTGTCAGTAAAAGCACTCAAATTGAGACAGAGGACACTGGGAAGCAACGCACATCAGCTACAAGAGTTCCTGTACAGAATGCTTTCATTAACTAGAGTACAGTCCTTACTCAGGAAGGCCTCTGAAGTGCAGGTACTGCAACACACATGCAGGTACCCTGACAGATCAAGGCATTCAACATGCTAAGATCTTACGAGATATTTTTAGTTACCACCTGGAATCGTATTTTGGACTACTTTTTTTCATATGTTAAGATGTACCTGGGAAGAAAGAAGCAATATTGCCCTCATTCTGCCTTTTTAAAAAGCTTATTACTTCAGTTCTGGCAAAAGGCAGTTTACATTGCATAAGGATGTCCAATATATTAACAGAACAGCAGCAGAATGTTTTAGGCAACACTGGGAAAACAGATTATGCTTTAGAATATAACACAATAAATACAGAATTAAACTTAAGCATTATTCCTAATAATAGCAACAGCTAGAGAACTTACAGACTTGTAACTGGTTACAATCAAGAGCAGAAAACATAACTATGAGGAGGAAAATAAGAAATCTTTGCTCACAAACTGAACAGGTTCTTTTTGTTTTCCTACACCACATGAACTTAAACAGGAATTTTCATTTCAGCTGGTTCACTCATCTGTACATCATAGTATCTTAGAGAAAACCCGACAAAGATAGCACAAATCCTAAAAACAACAAACATTTAAGACTCTATGGATTTTAGAAACTTCAGAGTATTTGTAAATAAGAAAGAACTTACGCAGGAAAATTTGTAACTACTGTCAAGAGTAAGTTCCTACAGATTTCAAAAACTAATTTCCTAAACATGACTATTCCTGACCTAAGGTTCAAGATGGGTTCTGTATCTGGAAAGTTTTTTGCACAAGGATTTCTCTATTTGAGCAGAAGGTCTCCAGGCCCCAGTCCTGCTATCACATCCTCACAGGGAGGTTGTCACGCATGGTTATTTCAAGGTAGTTATAAACAGGCCTGGGTTTTGCCAGGATGAGCAGGGCTGCAAAGAGCAGCCTTCAGATACAGCAACAAATGGACCCTTTATGACATTGCAACACGGCAGAAATGTACTTTAGAAACATCTCAAAATACCAAAAGCAATATCCTGAGATAGAGATTAAACATACCATAACACACCTTGCATCTGTACTTGGAAAAAAAAATAAGTCCAAGTCTTTTATTTATTCAAATAACACAGAGACTGCCTTTCCAGATGAGGTTAAACAAAATACCTTTGTCTTATTTTTAGTCCTAATACTACAAAGACAAATAAACTTATTTTCTCACAATACAATATCATTCTTGCTTCAATAGGAATATTCAGTAAATAAACCAACAGAGCTCCTCACAGAGGAGCCTTTCAGCAGGTATAAGCTATTGGAGTTTCAGTGTGGTCCTAAAATAAATTTGTACCTCCTGATGATTTACCAGACCATGAGAACACAGTACACACAGTTCTGTAGGACCAGGTCCTACACACAAATTCAATCACTCATCACAAAAATACTGAACATCAAAATAACCCCCAGAACATAAATTTAGCGTTGCTTCCAGTAAATAATTTAGCCTTACAATTAATAAAACTTCTGTGATCTTTTGTATGTACTACAGACAGCTCATGCAAAAGGCTGAATGTCACCAGTTTGTAAGTGACAGCTTCACACAAAACACGAGCTCTCCAGTTCAGCCATCAGCAGTGGTACCTGGTGGGTATGGCCTGAGCGTGGAACACTGCCACTACAGGTGAGCCCACAGGGGAGGGCACCTGTCTACAGGGGAACAGTGCATTGCCCTAATTTTGTCAATTTTATTTTTAAGTCTCCCAACCCTCAAAAACTAAAAGGCCTTAAAGTATACCTGCATCGCACATTGTCGAGTAACTAAGTTAGAACTAACTCTATGTATTTTAATCAGATGGTATAATATAAGGCTTTAAGGTGAGTGTCACTGTCACTTCTAAAATTCATTTGAGGTTACTTGTACAAAGCCATTATAGTTCTGACCGAAAAGACACATTAAGGAATATCTGACCGAAACGTGCCACCTCCCGCGTTAGAAACCGGAGCTATTTCACCTGTGCGGGGTGAAGTGCGATGGTGGGTCTTCCAGTGCACTCACTTCACAACTACCAGACGTTCTTTTCCCTGAAAAAAAGGATCCTTTCATTTTCAGTCCTGGGGGGCAGCAGCACCTCACAGAGGCCCCCCCAGCCTGGCGGGACCCCAGCCCACAGGGACATGAGAGGTGGCCAGACACAGCCCTTGCCGTGTAGGGGCTACCGGAGCGCTGCCCTCCCCGGGCTGCGGTGCCAGTGGCTGTGGCTCCTGTCTCGCTAACGGGTCCCGGGACAGCGGGGTGGCCGAGGGACCCCGGCCTGGCCTCGGCAGGGCTCAGGCAGCCGCCGGCCCCGGCATGTGCCCGGCACCGAAGGTGCTGCCAGGGCAGCCCCTACCCCTGCCCCTGGTTCCGCGCTCGGGGGCCGGCCCGGGGCCCCACGTGCCGGCAGCTTGGGGGGCGGGGGGGGACACTCCGAGGGCTTCCCCGCACCCCCAAAACCGCCCCCCGCTACCTCCCAAAAAGTTGTGCGGCGAATCCAGCCGCCGCCGGCCCGGCCGAAGGGGGTCATCGACGGGGGGGAAAGGGGGTACGGGACGGGCAGGGGGGAACCTGCGGCCGCATTCCGAGGTGCCCCCGCCCCGCCGGCACCGTCCCCACGGCCGCGGGCGGGGGGTGGCCGGCGGCGGCGGTGGGGGGATAAAGAACCCCAAAAACGCTGCGAAACTTTCCAGGCCGCGGCCGGCGCAGCCCCGCGGGACCGGCACCGCCTCCGCCGCGGCGGCCCCGCACCGGGCTGGGGGAGGGGGTGCCCCCCCACCCCGGCACCCCTCATTAAAAGTCATTTCGGCAAATTAATGCCGCTCCCCGTCCCCCCGTCCCGCGGCCCTCTCGCCCCGCGCGGGGGGCGGGGGGGCTTGGTGGGGGGAAGAGCGGCCCCAACCGCGGCGCCCCCTCCGCTTCCCCCCAGCCGCCCGGCCCCGGCGGCGGCGGGGCTCGGCCCGCTCTGGGCCCGGGGCCCGGCGCGGGGGCCCGGCGGGGCGGGGAGCGGAGCGGCCGGGCCGCGCCGCGCCGCGGCCTAGCGCCCCCCCGCCCTCGTTCTCCCCCGCCGCCCTTCACCTCCCGGGCAAAGGCGCCGCGCCCGACCCTCCCGCTGTGCCCCCGCGGCCGTCTCACCCCCCTCCGGCGCTCCTCCCGGCGCCCAAAAGCTTCAAAAACCCCCCTGGCTCCCCGCACCCCCTACTGCGGCCTACGCCGCTCCGACCGATCCCCGGCCTCGAGTAGCCCGCCTCCCCGCCCGCCCTGCACCCTCCGCACCGCCTGCCGCGCTACGCGAGCCCGGGGATGCAGGCCGGGCCTGGCTTACCTTTCCAGCTGCTTTTTTTTCCCTCCTCTCTCTCCTCTCCCCCCTTTCCCTCTGTTGGGCTGACAGATCAGAGTTTCCTCCCCAGCAGAGGGACTGGGAATGTGCTCGGGCTCTGTGCTGAGGAGCTGCTGCCCCCCTGTCTCTGAGAAGATCCTGCTTTTTGTGAGGAGGAAGCTTTGGGGGCTCTTTTATTATTTTAAAACTACAAAGTGCTCAGAGGGTAGGTGATTATTAAGGGGAATCCCTGAATATATTCTCCAGCAAAGAAGGCAGGGCTGCTGGGGCTGCTCAAGAAGAGAGCCAGCAGCCTCCTATAGCACCACTACAGGCACTGAGAGGACATAACATCAGAGAGCGGCTCCTCTGCCCTCCAAAACAACAACTTTCCTACCATCTTGGAGGTAGTAGCGAGGGAGAGAGGGAGGGGGAAAAAAGTACAGAAGGTTTTTATAAAGTGTCAATTTGGGGGAGGGAGAGAAATGGCCAAAACAAAATATTTTATCATGTGTGTGACTTTTTTTTTTTTAATAAAAATAAAATACAAAGGCTCGTCGCTGAAGAATTTTTTTTTTAATAATCTGTAAAGATCAACTCTCTGGAAAAAAAATTAAAGGAGGTATGGTAAAATATTTTTAGTTACTTCGTTGTTCTTAAAGCTATGTAATTTTTTTCTGTATTTTAATGTTGATAGCTTTTTTGTCATTTTGTGATGGTTCTAAAAATTAGTGTGTAATTGTGAAAGTTTGTGTAACTTTTTTTTGGTATTCTTAGTCTTAGTAAACAGCTGAGATTGATGTCGGATAGTTTGGTGTAATTGTACCATAACGTCCTTCTCTCTCTCAAGGCATTGTAAATAAAATTGGATATACAGGTATGAAAAGCCCGTATTTTTTAATTTTTACTTTTATTTCTTTCTAGAGTAGGCTACATAGAGAAACAATGAGGGATTTAATGTGAGTGAGAGGAACCTATGATAGATATCTGAGGAATTGTGCTGTCATAAATTTAGCATTGTCTGCCCGTCAGGATGGGATGTGAAAAAACAGAACTCATAGCAAGAAATTTGGGGGCAACAGTTGAGTTTTGTTCTTAATATTTTCAAAGCATTTTGCACCCTTCTAAAAATCTGTTTCAGTTCTTTCTAAGTTACTGTTTTGATTTAGGGGCTTTGTTCTTCATATTTATGAATATTATTCCTAACTTATAGTTGAGAAATGCTATAAATTTATACTACAGTGTCTTATAATATAAATTAATATTACTTTTCTTTGTTGCAGATTCTTTTATTAGATTGTAAAAAATATATTAAATGCTGTCAAAACAGTGTCAGATGCTGTGGTGTATCTGTAGGTGAAGACACTGATCACTGTATTCAGCAGATCTGTGATAATGTTTCTTGAAGTGGTATTATGCTCAGCCCTATTCAGAGATGAACTGCAAAGATGCCTTTTTATTTGTCCCGAAGGAAGAGGAAATAATTAGGAAACTAATGAGCTATACATTATGTTTTTTCCATTGTAAAAATTATTCAGGTGGTATAGACTAATTGAACTGCAGTCAGACTAAGGTCATAAGGACGAAGTACTGAATTACTTAGTATATTATAACCCTCCTCCTCTCCCCTGCCAAATCTGAAATATATTGGTTTAGTTCAGTTCTTGTAATCTTAAAAAAAATTCCCATATTTTAGGTACATCCGCATTTCAAAACATACTTTGAGTTTGCCCAGCCTGCATAGTGAGTGTAGCTTGTGTGTTCATAGTGGGTTTTTCATTTAGATAAATAGGTTTCAATTAAAGTACAAGTAAAAGTCAGCTGGTCTTTGTGTCACGCTGTTTTTGTTTAGCAGGGTTTTTTAGATTATTCTTAGTCTACCTAGCTCATTTTTAATAATCTGGAGTGTTGCATTCAATGGAATTATTGCATGGGAGGTGTTTTCCTGTTCTTTGATTTTTTTTCTGTTTTTCAGTTATTAATCTGTCAAATAGATAGTTTTGCTGATGTTAGAAAACAACAACAACAAAAAAACCCAAATATGTTGCTCCCATATTGTATTCCAAAAGAGTTTGTATTTTGTATAGAAGTAGTGCTATAATTGGGGTCCTTCATAATTTTACCAGTCATTATTGTATGCTTTGGAGCATGAAGTATGATTATTCTCTTTGTAAGCTGTTTCAGCAAAAACTACTTTTATATCCCATACCTAGAATTCATTACAGGAATGATAGGGATTACAAACATTGGTCAGGTATAGGATGATTGAAAAACCGCAAACCTTTTGAAATATTGCAAATAAATTATCTTAATTAATTTGGGAATTCAACAAATGCAGCATAAACTAGTATTTCCTTTTCTTTTATTCTAAATAGATAGATAAAGGGCCAAATTCTCAGACCCCACTTTTGCAGATGCTTGCAGGCCTTACTAACGCTTGCTTATTCAGAAGTGCCTGAAGGATCACTGTAGTTCCTGGCATAAAACTCTTCCCAAGTCGGTAGGATTTTGCTCAAATTTAAGTTTCTGTACAAAGTGATTTCTTGTATTAACCATTGTGTTAAACAAGAGAATTGCTACTTTCAACTTAATTCAGTAGTTCAGTATAGTTCAACTACAGTTCAGGTTCTCTTAATTGGAACTATTTAGATGGTTTTTGTGTTTTAGGAAGAGAGGCATACCATGAACAACTAATCTATGCCACATCTCTCTGTGGTACCCTTAAGAATATCTGTACAGCACACTTAGTATCTTGGAACTGTATTTTTTTAATGGGATGCAGGCAATTCAACATTTTAGAGAAATAGCTATGAATGCACTTGAGAAGCTGAGCACAGAAACAATATTAAACCTTTTCTTGGGCTTATGTGTTTGACTTTAATCAGATTACTTGCCTGCCTAAATTTAAACATGTGTCATGGTAGCATTACACATTTTGGTGACATCCTAAGATCTATCTGATGTGTTTTAATTGTGAAGCCAGAAGCTTAATGCCAAGAAAATGAGAAACATTTTGAATCTGGAAGTTTGGAATAGGAAAACTTGAAATGGAATACTTCTGGTATCTTGTACAAAAAAAAAATTAATTCAATCTTTTTAAGGAGGAGAAAGTAAAGAGGAAAAATTTGCCAGATCTTGGTTCTGTGGACTATTATGTAATCATTCAACAGAGAAATTAAAAATTTGTACTTCATGGATGGATAAATTTATTTAACAAAACTTTATTTACCTGAGAGTAATTTGCTTTTCACTAACTTACTAAGAGATAAAAATATTATTTTAATTTGCTGAAAATAAAATGTTACACAGTAACAAGCTAAAGGAGAGTCTGCTAGCTTTAGTAATGTAGAATGAAATTTTTTTTAAAATATTTGCTTATCTTTATGGACAAGACTCTTAGGCTGGGACATACATTATTTTGATGGGTAGAGCAATGCTCTGAAATTACACTGGAGGACAAATTGGACACTGAAACTTCTGTACAAGGACAATGTGTCAACCCCAAGCACAAAAGGTCCCCTGTTCAACATTCAGAATTGTATTCTGGAACTTCTGTTCTTCAGAACGGGTCTGTCTGCCTTGATTTAAATCAGCCTCATCCCTAGACCAACTGCTCCATCCAGTAAACTTATTGTACACTTGAGCACAGAGTGGTCAGAGAACATTAATGTTCTGTAAATCACACGTTCTGGCTAACGAGGCATTCTGTGCTGATGTGTCTCACTTGTGTTAGTAGTGAGACAGGGCAGTGATGCAGTGAATAAGCTTTGTGAGTCTAATAAAGCAATGAAATAGGTGCTTTAACTTGTACACCACTTACTGGAGGAGGCTGCATCAAGAAATGAACCTTGATTCTCTCCCAAGGTCGTTCACACCCTGAGCGCAGACCACAAGAATTTCTGGACCATGCCTTAGACTCTGTGCATGTGATGAAGACTTTCAGGTTCTCCACAAATAGTGTTACAATGTCGGCATCTTGGTATTATTTCTTGAAAGACACATACTGAGGAAACAGTTCCAAGGTCTTCAAATGCTTGCTGAAGGGATTAGCAATTTATTTAAAATGCAAGTAAAAGTTGTGAAGGGGAAGAAGAACTCTAAGTGTATAGCTGTTAATTCAAGATTTTCTTATTTGAAGAGCCACATTTGTATAGAAGATCTTGTCTTTAGGCATTTAAAGACTGAAAAGGGTGAGAAATTAAGTAAAACCCAAAGTTATGATACACTCTTCTAAGCAATATCTTGAGCAGCTGTGATGTGGTATTAGTTTGTGTAATAGTGGCAAGTTCTGGAGTCAAGCTAACCATTAAATCCCAGCATATTAACATTTTTGAAAAATGTTAATTCTTATTTTTCACCAATTCTTTAACATGAAAATTTTATAGCAATGGTTGTCTCTTGCATATCTGGGTTTCAGTTACTCTGCTGCAGTTGTATGTATTTGATAACCAGCATGCTCTTTGCCACTTTTCCAAACCACAGAGTCCTTATGTTAAAAACACTGCCTATGATCTGAGGATTTTTCTCTAGGAAATATACCCAAGTAATGCCGTAAATTGAACTTCTTACACCAGCTGCTAAACTCCTTCAAACCCATGCTTTAGTGCACTCCTGTGTGGCAGATAGCACAGCTGAAACTATAGGACAAGCCCTATATACAACAGAGTGACTTTGCTTTACTTAGTTTAAAGCCCCAAATGCTAGCAAAGCAACATGATGTATACATGACTAACCTTGTTTTCCTGAGTGTTAGGAGCTTCATTAAAGCTTTTTTCAGCAATGGGAATTTTCCTGTGGGTTTCAGTAGGAGTATAGCTGAAGAAGTATTTAACCAATTGGGAACAGATGTATGCTAGCTATTACATGATAATATAATTAATTGATAGTAAACTGTACTGAAAATAGTAATTAACTAAGACTTCACTAATCTGTTCTTCATTATCAATGTGTATTTTAATCTGCATTAAATAAATGGTATTGTCCCCTAAAGCTCAGCAAAGACAAAACAGTAAGACTGTTAATTGTGGGAAGGTTGTCCAGGGTATGTTGGGCATCTGTGGAGACCTCTTTAAATAGAGGACAAATTAATGGAATAAGCTGTCCCAGCAGAATGCTGTAATACCATCCCATTTTACTGGGAAGCCCTTCGTTAATTCAAAGTATACTATTGTATTTTACCTATCTGCTTCTGTCTATGGATATTTCATTAACTGCAATTGTAGTGGTAAAGAAGCTCCACACTTTGTCAGCAGTCCTCTCTGCTATTAGTCCAACCTTATTCATTTACATTCAGGTTGCAGAGGGTCTTGGTCACCACTGCAGGATGGAAAGATGAGAATTCCCGCTCTGGACCAAATCAACGGTCTCTTAAGTCTTCTGAGAGTAGCTTCCAACAAAGGTGTGAAATATCCTGTGATGGGTAATTGAGAAGTAAAGGGCATGCAGGACAAGAATTTTCTAAAATAGTTGGAGCAGAGCTAACATCAAAGCAAAGGCTTAATTAGTGTCTAGGGTCATGGGATTCCAGTGGATTTTGAAAGTTTTTTGTCACATAGGAAGTTTTTTGCTCTCAGTATGTTTCTTTTTGACACATGGTTCTCATCTCTGATCCATTTCAAACATAAACACAGGTGTACAGATGATGACAAGAAGAAATAAAACTATTTCTTTAAAATATTAGTTAATTATATTCGAAATTCAGCATTGGCTGAGTGAGAAGATGTCTCTGCTACCTCTTCTGCCTCTAAATCTCAGTAGGCTTCTCAGCATTAGGCACTGTGAATAAATGTGTACACGTAGCTGGAGGAAAACATAATTATTAACAGTGTTTAGCATAGTAAGGCTTTGCTGATTATGGAATCACTAATTTTGTTTGAATTACAAGGCTTTATATATGTTATTTATGTCTTTCTGGGCCATTTTTCTGTGAGCTATGGAGAGTTGGAGCCACCTGGGTACTTTGGGACAGTTCACTGACATCATTCCATCAACTAATATGTGTTACTGTAAAGTGTCTTTTGGATAAAACCTTACACACAGAAAGGGCCATGACTTGTGTAAGCCCACATGCACAGTGAAGGATTTGGTGTTCATTTCTGAACTGAGTTTTCTTTGTGACTCTGTAAACTTCAGTATTTTGTTCGCAAAACTACTTGTGCCCATTTGGCATTTTATGAAAAATAATAATAATCTATTAATGTCTATAAATAAATTGAAAATTGTGTGTTGTGTATGGCTTTGGTATTTTTTGTTGTTTTTAAATCAGAATTTTAAAACTTCTCAGGTAATTCTAGGAGAACTTACACATTTTGACATTTTGTGGGGTTCTTGTATTCTTTATAAAAAGCTTACTGCTGTTGTCAGGGAAGTCCTTAGCTTTTAGCCACTCTCCAGAGTTCCCCATTTACTTATTACTTTTTTTCCATTCTGGTAGTCACCATGAAGTCCTCTTCTATTTGCTTCTCTTGCTTTCTCTGTTTGTCCTGTCAGTGCCTTGAGAGAGTCATCTTCTAACCCTTCAGCACTAAAGGTGGTTTCATTTTACTGCATATTCGAAGAACACAACAAATTATTAGGAGACTGTCTTGTTTTGGAGAGGACATTTTGGCTTAGCCATTGTTTGGAGTGTTTTATGAGGAGTGGGGTTGTGGGGACAGAGATGAAGTTATATTACCTTTCCCCTTTGGATTAAGGCTGATGCCAGTCTGCCATGCTACTTTTCCTTTACATCTATGACCCTAAGCTATTTTTCTGTTGGTTTCACATTAAAATACAGCATATCCCCCAATCAAGCATGCAGCAGACTGTCTTGCAAGAATCTCATCAGCTTCAGAAGAGGCAGTGATCCAAAATCTTGTACTTCTTGGGGAAATGCTACAGACACCTTTTCTGCTTTGAGCTGTGCTTCAAAATACATTAAAAAATAAGTCTGTTCCAGCTATTTTTATGACTGGCCTAATTTTGCTGGACATGTCAGAGTCTTGCTGAGGACATACCTGTTTGACTTGAATTCTGTTATGTTTCTTTTTATTGAAGCAGCTCACTACACTGCCCAGGGTTTTAAGCACTCTCCCTTTGGAAGTACAGAGATGCACCCATGGGATTCTGGTGCTTTCAGTAAGGTGGCTATTAAACAGGGTTTGAGTTTTGTTTTTTGGGGTTATTGTTTGGTTGGTTTTTGTTTTTGTTGGGTTTAAAGTCACAGCATTAGACCTCGATGCTTAAATCTGTCTGCAGTTATAGTTTCTCTTTAATCTGAATGCACCTGGCCTAAACTTGCTTGAAAGTGTAACTGCATAGTATGGTCTTACCTTGAATTAACACACCCTTTGCCTTCTCTACTCTCCACGTGCACCTGCTGAAGACAAGACTACAAAAATGCAAGGTTTAATCCGTCATGCTTGGGGTTAACGGTTTGCACACAAGAGTCTCGTTTACACCGGGCTGTGCTCAGAGACGAAGATACTTATTGACCACCCCCATCCATCTCTCCCCAGACACACTGCTGTTCTTGGCAGGCTGTACAGGCAGGAGTGCACAGGAGCAGCGAGATGAAGGCTACTGCACCTGAAGGAGACTAGCAATGCACCCGCTGAGAAGTTCTGCCAGTTGGCCACCAGGTGGAAGCAGGGCTGCACTTGGGGAATTGCAGGAATTGCAGCGCCTCCCGGGCTGCGCTCAGCTCCAAAACAAAGCCTAACAAAGCCCCTGCCCACCCCAGCAGAGTCGGGATAACGGCACCCACCAGCCTCACATGTGGAGTGAGCTGCATCAGCACGCTGACGGCTCAGGCAGTGTGAGCACCTGCCTGCTCAGCCCTTACCGTAACACCAGGAACAATACTCAGAGCGTGGTTATCTCCACATCCCACTTTTTCATAATTCTCTAACCTGCGGTTGCAGCTTCAAGTAGCAGCACTGACTGTGAACTTTTTCTCTTAAATGAACAGAGGTAAGTTGTGTGAATAGCCCTGTTTCTGTAATTTTTGTTCAAATATTTTGCCCAGCCTATGTCACTTCCCTGCCTTTGCAGACCCCTATTATGCTTTTGTCACTAGCTGGGTAAAAGTCTTCATATGCACCAACTGTTCAGCCACCAGAGCAAACAGAAGGAATAAGGGGTGGGCTATGCTCTGAACTCAGTGGTTAAGAATGCTAATTTAGATTTCTCTTTCCTATCTAGTTTCCAACAGTCAAATTTATAGAGAGAGCCTTGTTGCTTCTACCAAGTTTGGCTGAAAAATTTTGTACTTGACTAGTTAGATGGGAGAGTAGAAACAGGACAGAGAGCACCACATGTACTTCTTCCCCTTCTTGCCTTTTTTGATAAAGGCTGGACAGTTTTTGAACAGAAACAACACTCTACTATAAATATTAATTGAAGGACATAGAACTGTCAAAAAACATGCCAGAGCTCCCAAAGTAATGCTACAACATTTAAGGGGAAAATAATCTAAAGCTTTTGAACCTTTATAAATTTTGAAGTGATAACTGACTTGTTGCACAGCTGAAGTTGCTCCTCTGTGTTTGTACAACATGGGGGGGGGTGAGAAAAGGGTTTTCATCTTAGGAGCCTGAGAACCAAATGTTTTTCTGAATACAGGATTCAGCTACACCCTTTCTTCCTATTTTTGGCATACATCACACACATTTTTATTTTGCTATGTGCCAATAAACCCCTGCTCCTGCTAAAGAAGTAACATTCCACAAGGACAGGAGGAAGGTTTCACGCTGCACTTGGGCCTGTGAACTGACACATTAAAACCAGATTGCATTGCAGTCTCCCTCGCTGCCTCACTAACATGCATAGCAGTACCTCAGCAAAATGAACAGTTAGCCTTTGCTGTACCACCATGAGAACTGTCCCTATCCCTGTTGGTAACTGGAGATGGCAGGCTGAGTAAAACCAAGTCTAACACTGAAGACTTAACTCGTGTGAGGACACTGTGATATACCAGGATAACCAGGAAGAGTCTTCTTCCTGGGCAAAAGGAAAACAATGTTTTAAAAAGTTATGTGTTTGTTACTGAAAAATTTTAAGCATGGAAGAAAAAAGGAATTTTATAAAACTAAAGACTTCTACAGCAGCACACCCATACACTATTATTCTACACTGAAAAGTATACCTTCTCCTCATGCAAAATTAACACTTTTTTTTTTTCCAAATAATACAGTTGGAAGTGATGGCTTTATGGTAGTGTTCCCATTTTCACAATTCCTGGAAGAATTATACTGAACTTTAGTAGCCAGTTGAAAAGGAAGTTATCCTCCTTCCAAATTTATGTTAACCAGCATAATACAGAGGAGACAGTCACTGTTCTGAAGTTATTCTAGAGCATAAAAAACTCCCAATCACCCAACCAAAAAATACCACATACAACCCTTTCCCCCACTTTGCTATATAAAGATCAATGCACAGAGAAACTATTCTGAGAATTTTTTTCTGCATTTGAACTGGTATAAAAGCCCTTAGTCTTTCTGCTAATTTTTTAAAGCAGTTCAGTATGAGAAAGCTGTGTGAAGGCTGCTTTTTTTTTCCACAACATCAAAATTATTTGTATTTCCTCCAAGAGTAGTCTCAACTGAAACTAAATGAAGAAACATATAAGTATCCAGAGCAGAGATGGGTCTGAACATTGGCACAAACCAGGTATGAGGGACAACTTGCTTTAAAAGTACATTACAAAAATAGCATGATCACATTCTGACCAGGGTTTAATATTAACATACCTGGATACTCTGGAAGGAAGTGCCAATCTAGTATTTTTGCCATGTAAACCCCTTCCTAGAAAAATCAAGATTTACTGAGTTGCTTACTGAATTCTTTTTATGGAAGAAGCATGAGCTACATGAATTACACAGGTAATGGGGTGGCTTGGTATTTATAATTTATTTGTATACAATCATCATGTACCCTGCCTCTGGGTATAATAAGTTGAGTGCTGCATGTTCCCTCAGACACAACAGTCCTACAGTATGATGGGGCTATTTGAAGCGATGAAAATGTGAATGAAGGAAGAAAAAAAATACAACAGCCTGTCAAATAGATTTTGGAAAAAATGTATCAGTCACAGCAGTTAACTGCAGCAAAAACCTAGAAGAAGGTGGTGGAAGTCTGATTAGTCTTTAGCAGATGGATGGCTCTTCTACTGCATGGGCTCCTTCAACAACAGCTTTCACACACTTGGCCATTGTCTGCGATGCTCTACTGATGGAATCTGTAAAAAAAAAATCCAAATATTCAGTGCACAGACACAATACAAAATAAATTTAGTACAAGACAGGATACAAAGAGGATAAATAAAATCACCTAGTTGAAAATACAGTCTGTGCTTTATGAAAATTCCAAGTAATTTTACTGAAAAATTTTGTTTCTTCAAAAGACTCAAATCCTATGTATCTTAGTGGAAAGCTTTAAACTAATCATAAGAACCTTACTGTAAAGCTAAGTAAAATGTTCTGATTTCAGAATGGAAAGACCACACTATACATACCTGTCATATAGAAGTCTTTTATTGTGAGCTGAGGTGGAACAAGAGGATCAGCAAGAAGCTGTTGCTTTGCTAACTGTTGTAAGAAAGGAAAAGAAAGTCACCTGTATAATAGGAGCTTGTTACCAAAGCATTTGTTTAGTAAATTCTGCATTCAGTGCATTCAGCGTAGGTCAAAAAATGCAAGATAGGAAGATTTTTCAAAGAGGCATTATGCTATATAACAGCACTAAATCATGCCAAGGTGCTTTAGTTTTGCTTACCTTTGCCAACTCATTTGCCTGGATGAAGTAGTTTGCTTCTTCCACGTCATCGTATCGAACCAGATTGGGCGATACTTCTTCTAAACGCTTCCGTATTTCATCGAGGTTCTCGTAAGGCAAGGTCAGACCAGCCAACTGAGAGATTCACAGAAAGAAATGCCATCAGCTCTAGGGATTTAACTCACAGTGGTTTAGATTACCAATCCATAAACATCTCCAAAGTAAAATAAGGAAAAGTCTACACTCCTGAAAATACAGGCAGTTAGAATGCACAAACTGAAGCAAAGTCAGTGCTCTGTTGGACTCTGATGCCTACACAGCCAACACTTCCCCCTGCTAAAAACCAGGCTGTCCTGTTTGCATACAAAGGATAAAAACAAAAGGAAGTACTTGTCTCCTTCCATACGTCCATTTTCCTTAGCTTACCACCAAATGAGACAAAAGTTAATGCAATTATCAATGCATCTTGCTCCTTTTAAGTAGTGAGGACATATTCAACCTCATCTAACAATACCAGATCCTGGCCTCAGAGTCTATGTTGTTTTCTTTCTAAAAAGCAAGAAACTGCATGCTCCCACCAGCTTCCCCTAAAGCACTTCACAAAGACCTGCAAAATTTGCAAAGCTTCACCCATTATGCATTCCAGCAGTATACAGAAACTGCAACATTAGAACAATCTTCAAAAGGGAAACAGTATGATTTAACTCACAGAATTAACCTAAGATTCAATACAGAACATTACTTCTTAAAACTGTGTGTTTTCCTGAAAATCTACCTCTTTTTACATTGGAACATGTTTACAAAAAGGAACTTAACCTCTCAGTATACTTTTATTAGAAGCAACTTATAACAGCAACAGTACCTCAGAGACAGCTCTAATAATTTTCCAGTCTTCCCTTGCCATCCCAGGAGGTGTTACTGCTACTCTTGTCTGCTGGGCCCGACCTTCAGTATTCACATATGTGGCTGCTTTCTCTGTATATGCTGCTCCTGGGAGAATAATATCAGCCATGGGAGCTCCCACATCCCCATGATGCCCTAAATACATAGAAAGAGGAAACAGTACACAACCATGAGACAGAAGTAAGTCAAAATAAAAAGAAATGCTTTACTAAGACAGAATTTGTGTGTTCCCAGAAAAAAAAGGATTTTGTAAGCTTTGCTCAGCCAGTAATCTGAAGTCCATGAGGCTGGCTGCTCTGAGGTCTTACTTGGCTAATACTCTGGGGAGAATGAATGGACTACAAGCAGGAGTAAATGGTAATTCAGTCACTACAGTCACTCAGATTTGGGAGGTTCTTGGAACAAGGATTCTTAGATTAACATAAGATCATATTTTGGTATGACAGAAGAGCTGGAAACTAATGCTGTTTTGTCTGCCAGGCCTGAACCTATGTTTCAGAAGCCCTATACTGGTTTATATTCCCTTATTACTCATCAATAGTTTCCCATCTTTACCTAAGAAATAGGTAACCAGTGTCTCAGTTATGTGTTAGAAGTTCCCTTTCCTGGCTGAAAACAAAAATTCCTCAAAGGGATTTATGCCACTGTTTATGCTTTTTCTCCAACTATTAAGATAGCAACATTTCTTAATTTACATCTACTGATTACCTTGATAGATGATAAAACAGTACTCTGGCAAGTCTTGACGTGTTATAGCACCTGCATCTGCTCCCAAGAGATACAACACTTTGGGAGCACTTTTCCTAATTGCCTCCACTCCTGGTTTGAAACCCAGGTCCAAAGCAGCAACTTGGCTTGCAACCCTGTAGGAACAAATACATCATGACTTTAAGTAATTTCAGAATTCTCTCCCTCCCATCAGAACAGACCTAACTTCTTTTTCTGACTAAATATTTTGAAACGATACAAGAGGTTCCTAATAGTAACAAGACAAACATGAAGCTCAAAGGCAGGTGAAATTTTTCACAGAGTATTGAGTTAGTTTTGCATTTTGACAAGCTGACACTATTTAAAGTTTTCACAAGGAATCTCACCTATTTAAGATGGGATAGCAAAAATAAAGGCAGATATTGAAAATCAGGACCTAGTGGCAGGCAGCTCACTGGTGAAGCTCCAGATGACATTTCAGCTATGAATGGAACTCATCAGGCCTTTAATTTAGGGCACTCATTTGGAACATGAAAGACTGGGGCCATCACCTACTCAAAATCATCCAAGACTTAAGGCCACTATTTCATCACTATTCATTTATTCATACATAAAAATACTTTTAAAAGAATGAACTAATAATTGCATTTTCTGGCAATCTTCCTTTTCCAAAGCAACAGTTTTGCATAATCCTCCATAATCAGGTGCCAGTCTTATTTAAAAGAAAAAAGATTCTCTCTAGAGTACAGACCTTCCAATTTTGTCTGATACAGTCAGACATAGAGGTTTCAGTAAGTTAGGTTGCTTTTTACACTTAAGGTTGAACGGATGGTGCACCAGAAGTATGGAAGTCAATATGAAAGACTGCCAAACCACATGGGTGTTCTTTAACTCATCATTATTTTGGTACTAAATATTTCAGTTTCAGCAGCAAAATGTTATATTCGAGTTTCCTTCAGAGGCCCAAGCCCTGCTCTAACTATCCTATTTTTACATCAGTGAGGCTGCTTTTGGCAGAAGAAATTTTTTGAGTCTCCAGAATTGAGAGCCATTACATTTGGTAAAATAATTTTTCCTTTACAGAGATGATCAATTTCACAGAATTTTAGAAAGGGAGTGGTGAAGGACTGTTTAAAGAGAAGTTGTCTATTAAGAGGAGTAATATCCTGACAAACTGAATAGCTAAGATTAAAAGCTCTCAAATGGAAATCTTTGAAGCATTTCTGTTAACTATTCAGTTGAGAAGCAGCACAGTAAAAGGAATATTAGAAAAACCCCAACAAAGAAACCATATTATTTAAATACTCTTGCCATTTTGTTTTTCTTCCTCTAGATAAAATGCAGTCATTTAGCAAGCGACACTGGTTCGCTGTGCATCCTACTGTGGTAGATGTTATTAAGCCCTCTTGTATTCCATGTCTAAATCTAGAAATTGAAATTCTATTGATTTATGATATTCAAATGTAGAATTTAAACATTCCATGTTTAAATTCTACATTTGAATATCATAAATCAATAAAAACTCATAGAGAGCCAGGTCAAGGAACCCACTTTTATTAAGAAGTTTTTGCTAGCTTGTATTTCTGGTTTTTACATTCCCTTCAGGTTTTAACCCAAAAGGCTGCTTATGTGTACACGAAGCAATCTGTACACATACATTGTGGTAACCTGTGTAGCCCAATGTGCAAGCAAGCTGCTCCCAAAGAAGTTTTTAAGCAAACCTGTGTAGGATGTTCATGACTTTCCAATCAGCACCAGCACCGCTCGTGGCCCTGCTGTTCTGTGCAATGGCGGAAACAGCGGCGAGGATGGCAGCGCCGTCACTGCGCTGCAGGGCTGTGCTGCCCACCACCACCATGGGCTTTTTGGCATTGTCGAGGACCTGTGCAAGCCAACAACCAGACATTCATTCCACAGCCACAAAGACAACTCTTGGGACAGATAATGTAATACATCCCTGATTTCTCCATAAGTCTTTCATGTAAACCTACGGTTCCAAAATGGCCATTACTTCACTAAGAGATAAAGCCAAGAGAAACTGCTGTAAGCAGGAAACTATGTTGTCAGTACACAACTGTACACTCAATAACCACACATTTAAGTGGAAACAGCAGCACCTGGAACAGCCTGTTTTATGTCAAGAAATATCCCAGGAGCTTCCTGCACTGCAAAGTTTTACACACCTGAATATATTATACAGTTTATACACACTTGGTGCACACTAATCATTACTTCATCTCTGCATTTGATGAAAAGCAAATAACCCCATCTACAAGATAGTACTTTTCTTCAAATCTGTCTCTGGGGAATTCAGATTATTACTCAATACCTGTGGAATTTACCAGTCACACTCTTAAGTTCTGTGTACCTTGGAGAAGGAATGCTTGCCAGAAGCAATCTCCTGAAGTATCTGTGGGGACTCTCCCAGATGTTCATATCTGTAGGTCAAATCCACAGGAGAGCCAACAAGGGCCACTTGCAAGTCATTGTGAAGCCAGCTGAAATTACAACAGACATTTTATAAAAATTAAAGAAATGCAAAGTTTTACCCAACTAAACCAGTAATTAGAACTTCAGCAGTAACTTAAAAGAGCATTGCAAAGGAATTTAAATGGCATTTAAAGGAATTTAAATGGCAATTTCATTGGTAAGATGCATGGTAAGATGCAGTTTAGTTTTATTCTGGCAGTTACGCAAGCCTCTAGGTTTTTTAGAAAGATTATTTCTCTAGATATATTCCAGAAACAGTACAACAACACACCTTACGTGACAAGTTCATAACTCAATTCCCTCCTCCCTCCAAGCTTCTGCCAAGTCAGTTTTAGAAATCCACTTATTTCTTAGATAAACAAAAAATTTAGCTGGTAAGAATTTTTTTCTTTTTGCAGCTTCTCATGGCACAGACGTATAAAAATAAATGAAAACGCACATTCAAAAGTCTCATTGCATTTTCTCCTTTCAAAATTTCAACGCCATTACTGTTTAAAATAATGTCTTTTCAAAAATCCCAGCATTAAGGACAGGGCTTTTATAGACCTCATTTGCCTTGTACTGACATATCTTATGAAAATTGAAATAGCTATGTTCAAAAGTTTGGGAAAGCCACACTACTTGGCAAAGAAAATGTTAAACTGGAATGATTGCTTCTAAACTCAGCACATCTGATTTGTTACAGGGCAAAAAGCAATAAACTGATGCTGAAAATAAATCTTTAAGGAATATGCTTTAACAGACTTCTATAAAACAGAAAATCTGAGGTGTCTGTGTAATGTAACAAAGGAATAAATGTCTGAGTAGATGAACCTAATGCAAAATGTCAAAGTGAGAATGAACTAGCTCTACACCACAAGGTACTACCATTTTTCCACACATAAATCACCATTCCCTTTACTAAAAGGTGAACTAAATCAAATGATCCCATCTGAATGAATGCTCTCAAGTTACTGCCTGCAGCTCCAGCAGAGCACCATATGAAATCCAGATGGATTCACGTGCTTATTCACCCCCAAGGAACACGAACCTCTTCCGAATCCTAGCATTAAAGAGCGGTGCCTCAAAGCGTGGGTTGGTGCCAACCAGAAGGAGGACATCTGCCTCCTCCACCCCGGCAATCTTGGTGTTCAGCAGGTAGTTAGAGCGTAAATCTGTGCTGTAACAAAAAGATGTAAGAAAGAGAATAAGAATTCAGTAGAGGGAAGGAAAGAAGTAAAGACTGTAAATGCTGAAAATACTTTTTCATCTCAGGAAAAGATAAAGAAGAGATTTCTCAATCCAAATTACTAATCATAAATGTACTAAAGTTTTCACACTACAAATAGAAACAGAATAACTTATCCAGCTCGCAACAGAGTGTAACTGGCTTTCAGTGACTGACTCTTAAAGTGCAGCAGCTGTACATTCAGTAGAACATGGGGTAAGTGTGCAACCCCTGCTGGAGTAGAGTCTACAAATCAACTCACAATCCATAAATACTCTCTGTATGTGAGGACTGTAAATTCAAATAAATCCTGCTAATGCATTAACAATTGTTATTCCTGCTATTTCAGAACATTGCCATGAGATGATCCGCAGACTGGAAAGTTTATTAACATACTAATTATAGACAGACATTGCCTGTCCTCTTACCCAGCTCCAGCAGTAGGAAAGATCTCTTCAGTGCAGAGCATATCACAATTCAGTCTATTCAGTAGGTCTTTCAGAGCTATTAGTGCTTCTGCATCCACCAGCCCTCCTACAACTGCTGCTATATCCTTACCTTCCACTGACTGGAGCTGCAGAGAAAGGAAGCATAAACATAAATGAAAGAAACCGCTGAAACAAATTCTTATTTAGCGCAGGTAAATATTTGTTAAATTAGGGCATGCCAAAACCAACAGTGCTACTGCTGGCCTGGAGTAGCACAAACTGATCAGTGATGTCTGATTCCTGCCAGGCAGCAGCTCCAGCTGCTTCAGAAGCCATGATAAGCAAAGAAGAGCTCTCTGCATTCTGTGCAGGTCTCTCCCACTTGAGTTATCACTTAGATGTAGCTAATTCTCATTTGGTGTGGTGAGAGAGGAAGGCTGGTGAATGTTTTTATTTTAAAGACACCACAGTGCAGACAGAATACAAACTTCCGTAACACAAGCTCTGGTAGTAAACTTAAAGGTATTATCTGAGAAGAAATAGCTTTTGTAACAAACTCTGCTACTGTACTATGGGCAAAAACATCCTTGAGGAAAGTTCAATTACAGTTATTCAATTCTACTTCACCCACATAAAATTTTTAATCAAAATCCAGAGCAGTCATGCAGCACTTCATTTGAGCTGCAGAATCAATCACCACACAGAGAAAGCACTGAGGAAAGCACAATTCAGATATAAGTAATATAGACTTAATGTCTTTAATAGCACAGTTTAAATAAATTTAAAGATGTCTTCAGATAAGTCAGAGTATTGGGAAAATTGCTTCCTCCTAAATTTCTGAAGAAACAGTTTACTTTCCTATTTAAATAAAAGTAATTTCTCTCCCAATGCTCCAAATGAAATCATAAGAAAAAAGTTCTTTAAAAGGTCCAATCCATGAAACAGGAAATATTAGTCAAAATAAGACATTTACATGGAAACACAATGGTTCCCCTCTAACATTAAAGAAAAAATCCTTTTAAATAGAATTAATTTGATATTAGTATTTGTAATACATCCAGGTTTAGAAATTAATTTTAGACTACTTATATTGAAAACTGCTCTTACCAAACCAGCAACACGAGGTAATACATCCTCCCATGAGGTATACATAAATACTCCTTTCTCATTTTTCACCATTGGCTGAGTAAGTCTCTGACGCTTCAGACCATCATAAGCAAACCTAAGTGAAACACCAAAAATATCATTAAAGAGCAAAGCCAATGATAATTGTGTATAATTCTGTGAGTGAGTTTTCCAATTGCAGGCTTTTAGAAAAGAGAAAACCAAGAACTATTTCCCCTGAAAGTTTAACTTTTCCTTCTCAAAAACGATCAATAGAGTGAAAAAATGTTACAAAAATCAGAAAACTTAGCAACTTCAATTACAGAATTAAAAAACATATTTTACAATTATTCTTCTTCACTGCAGCTTTACAATGCTACCAGCTGAATACCAAAGTTGGTGCTACTGTGCACATTCCTGGTTCTCCACACCGTGCCTTTAATGCATGCGTGAACACACGTGGGCACAAGCACATCCACACACCTGGTTTTGTCAGATATCCACTCCTCATTGATATCTTCATGCAGCCTTGGCAAAATCCTCATCACTTCTCCGGTTCTCGTGCTCACTACAATGTTACTTCCAACTGCATCAAGAACATCAATTGACTCTACCTTCCTGTTCAGAAGAACAAATAAACCACTTTCAGTTTTTCATATATAAGCAGTCAGTGTCTTATTTTTGGCCTCAATAGAGACAATTTTCTTCCTAGTAACTGGTATAGAGATGTATTTTGGATTTAGGGTGAGAGTTGTGTGATAACACAGGGATGTTCTAGTTGTTGCTAAGCAACATTTACGCCACATCAAGGACTTTTCAGCTTCTCCCACCAGTAAGGAGGCTGGGGGCACAAGAAGCTGTGGGGGCACAGGCAGGACAGCTGACCCCAATGGGACAATGGGATGTTAAGCACCACACAGCAGCAAGCTCAGCATGTGAATGAGGGGGAAAGCTGGCTGGGGGCTGCTGCTGGGCAATTGCAGTGTGCACCACTTGTTTTGTACACTCTAATTCTTTTATCATTATTGTAATTTTCTTCTTCTGTCCTATTAAACTGTCTTTATTTCAGCCCACAAATTTTACACTTTCCCTCCCCAATTTTCTCTCTCCTATCCCACATGAGAAGCTGAAATGAGCAACTGGCTATGTGGTACTTTGCTGCCTGCTGAGTTAAATCACAACAGTCTTTTAAAGCATCCAGTGTGGGGCACAAAGAGTTGAGGTAATCTGCTGTTACCTCAACAATCTGTTGTTGAGAGAACAACAGATCTGACCAGAGTGTGTGAAAACAGATTTGTTATAAACGCTCATTGTATTTAGTTTAACAGGTGCTGCTCTCAGAGTCGCTGCGCACGTTCTCAGAGCTGTGTTATGTAACACCCTGCTGTCTACACGTGCTCCTTGTTTGCTGTTTATCACCTCTTGAAGGGGGGTTCAGGATGTCATTCTGTCACGGAGTGCCACTGGTCTATGACAGGACGGAATCGCTGCTGGAGGGACCGAGCCGGGGCTCGCCTCAGCACCGCCGCCGCTCCGCGCTTCGGGCGCCGTCCAGCGGACACGGCTGGTAACGACACCCTCCGCCTTCCCGGAGAGCCGTCTGCGGGGAGAGGCCTTCCTGCGCCTTCCCCTGCTCCTCCACACTACCTACAACAGCTCTCGGGATTTTGAGTATCACTGGGATGGTCAAACCAGCCTGTTCCTATGTTCGAGGCCAGGCTGGATAAAGTCTTGACCAACCTGATCTAGTGAGGGCATCCCTGCCCATGGCAGGGGTGGATGTGACTAGATGATCTTCAAGGTCCACTCTAATCCTTAATGTTCTGTGATTCTGTCGCCTGAATGTGTTTCAGGTCTTGTTTAGGGTTAGACAACTACTTAAGAAAATCCCACAGAGATCTGCTCTTCTGCTCTGAGGCTGAAGAGCTTAGTTGCACAAGATATTTTAAATAATATCCTCAACAATTAGTGAGCAAATGAATTTGTGTTTTCCTTTATATGCATCTCTTACTAAGCAATCAGCGCAACCTACAAGTCCAAAACATTTTAGGGTAAAATTAAGGGAAGAACAGTCTGCAAACTATAATGTTCTTACTTTTCTTAAATAAGCTGTAAGTAACAAAATTTGTGTTAGATTCAGTCTATGGAAAAGTCTACAACAAAAATGCAAAAAATAAAAACCAGAGAAAACCCTTGGTATCACAGATGGACATATTCTAAGATAAAGTGTACAACAAACAGAGAAAGCTGTGTCTTCAGCAGAAGTAAAGACACCTACCTTGTCTCCCATGGGCGTGCAGTAAAGGCATATGGCTTGGAGGTAAGAGCACCAACTGGGCAGATGTCAATAATATTTCCTGATAACTCAGACATAAACATTTTCTCAACGTAAGTACCAACTTGCATTTCATTTCCTCTTCCGGTTGTTCCCAAGTCATCTACCCCTGCAACCTCACTGGCAAACCTGGTGGGTGCACAGAGAAGGAGAAACACGTCTGGCATGTACAACTGCAACACAACATTTTTCAGCCCTCATCTCATTTTCTTAAGATAAAACATTAGTTCATACACCTGAAAGAAGAAAACAATTGTTTAGGTGCATTGTCAGCACCATCACATACAGGACCATCTGCAGAATTTCCTTCAGAAAGGGCTACAAAAACTATGGGGAGGTATATCAAAACCACAGCAGTTCAATACTCACTGTACTACACTGAGTCCAAGATTAGTCCTAAGTAACAAGTTCTTTCTAGAACTAGTTGGGTACATAGTACTGTTTTCCACCTGGCTGAAGTTGGCCACTACAGCATCTCAGGGCTACAGAACAACATAAATATAGCTACCAGAGGCTATCAAAAATAAATAAATCTTACAACTGTGGCTGAGGAAGTCACATATCCTTTCTGGCACCAACACCACAGGACCAGTTCTGCCTTGCAGAACTCTGATTTCACTTTCATGCAGTGCCCATCTTTCTCTATTTCCTGTCTGGTAGCTCCAGGAAACCAGCTATCAGTCACTAACAGAAATAAAATTTTTAAGTACAATCAGAAAATAACTTTTTAAAATACCCCTCATGGAGTTTCTTTCACTAGTAAGAAACTGTCACAAGTATGCCTGTTTAGTACTCTCCTGAGTGAAAGTAAAGGACTTTACCTGATGCATCGAGTGCACTGTATACACCGAGTCATGATGGTTTTCACCAAGGGGCCGATGTTCTTGTCCTCCACAGCACGTTTGCTCTCCCTAAATCTGCTCCTATCACTGCCAAACATCATTGACTGGTCCTACAACAGACAACAGAATACACACATATCCAGGCTGCTGAAAAGCACAACTGCACCTAAGATAAGAGCATCATATGTAAGTCTACATAATTTAATTGGATGTTGTACCTGCAGATCACATTCTCCACCCTGATCACAGATAGGACAGTCCAGTGGGTGATTTGCCAGCAGAAACTCCATTACACCCTCTCTGTTAGGTTCAGAGAATGAAGTTAATGTCAACATCATATAGCAGATAGTACAACTAATCAGTCAAAGGAGGCTAAAAGAAAGGTACCTTGCTTTCCGGGACTTCTCAGAGTTTGTCAGTATATTCCAGCCCTTCATAACTGGCATGGCACAAGCAGCAACTGGCTGCAATCACCATAAAAAGCAAGCATGAACACAATATATTTCTTCTCAGCATGGGCACAAACCCCCATCTCCTCCCCCCACAATTCTAACATAGCTATCTGTTATAAATAAATAGAAATAAAGAGGTCTGCATGGAAAAAAAAAAAAGAGTCTAACTGATAAAGTCACTAGAAGCCATATTTATTAATAATCTGCTATATAAAAAGGTAAAATGAGTTATGATTTATTCAAAAGATAAAATTCTACAATTTCCAGTCCCCATTTGAGCAATTGCAGCATTAAGAATATCAGTTGTAATAGATACAATGCAAATGAAAGAGCTTCAGCAGACATCTAGAAAACCTCTAGAACTGAAATTCAGAATAAGAATCATTTACAAGACATTTATTTACACAAAGCCTGTATAAAGTCTTGGAATAAAATTCTTCTCCAGATTACTGCAAGAGTAACAAAACCTCCCACTCTGTAAATAAATCCCTCTTACTTTTCAATCACATAATGACTTCCACCTTTAGTGATAACCCAACATATCCAGGGACACAAAGCTCAAACTATGGAATTGAAGTTGGGGTGAGTTAAAAAATTTTATGAGTGAGTATAAATGTGTAATCCAAGACTGAACTCCAAAAGAATGTGCATAGATTTCTTAGCACTGCTCAAGAAAGTGTTCACTCCTGAAATCAACTATTTCACAACAGTGAAAATATAAACTACTAACTAACTGCAATCTTTACTTAGAATGAACCTGCATGTACTAATCCTACAACTAAATTAATACACTGAGGTTTATTATTTATGTAGTTTCAGCTAAAAATGTGTGGCTGAAGCTTGAACTACAAAGCATGAAATGCATCTAACAGCAAACACACACCTATCAAATGCTCATGTCCAAGATAATGACAACAATTACTTACAAGATTTAAACTAGGCCCAAGCACAGCAAAAAATTCCTACTGAGCTCTGCATTGCATATTCCATATTGCAATTTCCTATGAAACACAAACAATACCTTTGGAGCTTTCTCTATTTCCACAAGACACATCCTACAGTTTCCAGCAACAGAGAGACGATCATGGTAACAGAAACGAGGGATCTGAACTCCAGCCTTTTCACAGGCCTACCAAAAAATAAGAAACAAAGGAAAATTAAATCTAAGTTAGACTTTTCAGTTCCATCTCAGAAAACACTATACAGCTTCTCAAAGAGTAACACTGTCAGTGCTCAAGAACAGAGTGCACTTGACCTTTCATCTTAAGAAGTGACCATAAATAAAAAATTGTGACAAAGCAAAAAAATGTCAGGATATCAACTACAAATATAGTTTTTCTAACCTTTAGAAAGGTTAGAAAAACTAACTGACCTCTGTTTCATTCTTTCCTCCAATAATAGAGAGAATTCTCTGCAACAGGGCACTAGCAATACAAATTACATTTTAAGAACACATACATTCTTTACAGAAAAGTGCATCAAAACAAAAATTGAAAAACATAAAAAGAGCACCATAATCATAATGATTTCTGATAATGCAACAACACAGATCCTCTGTATAAAGGTACTCCAGCACAGCCAATCTTCAACAGACCCTAAACTCAAAGACAACGTGACAGAAGAAGAGACGGGGGACAGAGCCAACTGATTTTGAGACCAGATGAAGACAGCTAATGGGATCTGTGCAACAGCATTATAGCTATGCCTGCCAGAAGAAATACCACTGTATTGTGTATTTTAATGCTCTAACCCATTATACCACATCTTCATTTAATGGCTTCTTAAAGAAAGCTTTACTTGAAATTTTAGCCTGAAAAGTAACAACGTACTGAGGTACAGGCTGGGAGATCCAGGTTCCCTTACTTCCCACACGAAGAATAATAAAAGCAGCTAAGGACGAGCATTCTGGATCATAACAGCTAATAACTAAAAGTAGACAATCCCTCATTTACCCAAGACACATTGTAATAAGATACAAAATGTACAGGTTCTGAAAGACTACAACGTCACTTAGTGTTCAGAGACAGAAGTTCAACCAGAATTTATTGAAGTCTGTTATTGCATTAATAAAGTTTTGCAGCTGGGATTGATGCTGCATGCATCTTCTTTCAAGCAACCATGGCATATTTTCCTTTTTCAAACACTGAATTCCTCCAAGGATTTCTGTCACTTGAAATTGCATCACAGTCAGTCAAAATACCCCTAAAGAATTGCAAGAAACAATGTAAAGACAGGCGGCTTTTTGCTGTATGGAACAGAAAATGCTGCCAAGAAGCAAGATGGGAAGTTGCAGAAAATTGAGAATGCCATTCCCCAGACCTGCAGGACAGTGGTTCCGGGGTTCACCAGTACAGGATGGCCATCCACAAACACCTCTATTTGGTTGCTGGCTGCTGTTGCAGTTGCACGCCCTTGAGGACACGGAAGAGAAAACAAAAACAACTTTCACTTACTGCTAGATGGAAACCATCAGACCCCCCCACTTCTGATTTTCTTTATAGAGTGCTGTCAGAATCCCAATTCTACCAAGAGTGCAACACAGAATCCCTTAGCCTGAAAAGCACGCGTGCCTATGTGCCCTTCAATAAACGAACTGCACATACATTTATCACCAGAGACCCAGATATAAACTACAGACACTTACCACATACTCTGGAGGACTGGGTGACCCCAGCTAAGGTCCTGGGGACAGCAAGCAGCCGGAACATGATGCTTTGGTGAGAGAGAAAACAACGCTGTTGTTATCAGGTCAGATGTTTGCTGGCGAGTTTTAAACCGGCCGAGTAAAAACTTCTACCCCAGT
The DNA here is from genome assembly GCF_027887145.1 of Ammospiza caudacuta. NCBI lineage: Eukaryota > Metazoa > Chordata > Aves > Passeriformes > Passerellidae > Ammospiza > Ammospiza caudacuta. The sequence goes on along the minus strand of NC_080600.1, from coordinate 18,699,411 downwards.
TGCACAGGAGCACATATGGTCATATAGGAACACCTATATGTACAGCTACGGGACAGTGAGTTACTCCTCCAAACGCAAGATACGATTCTCTACCAATCTATACACCACACATAAGGTGTCACTGAGCGGCCTCTCCGCCTGCAGCGGAGCGCCGGCCGGGCCCCGCTCCCCCACGGGCCGGACAGCGCGGCTCGGCGGCGGCGGGCCCAGTGCCGCCGTTCCCGGGGCCGAGGGCACGGCGGGCGACAGCGCTCCCGGCGCGGGGGTCACCTTGGAGGCGCCGCCGCCCGCCGGGCAGCCCCCGGCCCGCCGCCCGGCCCGTCAAGGACACCGGGAGTGGCGGCGGCGGCGGCGCCCGGAGCAGCGGCACCCGCGCGCACCGAGCCGCCCGCGGCGGCACCGCCGTTACCTGGCGCGGGACGGGCGGCGGCGCCGCGGGACGGCTGCGCTCCGCCTCGGTCTCTGCGGCGGCGGCCTCGGGCCTTTCCGCCGCTGACCTCAGCCTCCTTCGGCTGTCTCCGGCGCCTTCTTCGGCAATCTCCGTAAAGGGCAGTCCGCGCTCGGCAACCTCCGGAGCGAACAGCTTCGGGTATTTCCGGCAAGCTAAAGGCGAACGATGACGCGCGTAATTTCCGCCACTAGCCCAGAGCCTTTTCGGCCACCGTCATACGCACTGGCCTCCCTCGGCAGTTTCCGTCCCCTTCCGCCTCTTTCTTCGCTCAACTCCGGCAACTTCCGCTTGGCCAGCAGGGCTGGGTGTGGCGACAGTACAATGTTACAAAGTCCGTGCGACGCCGCAAACCTTCCTAGGGTTTATAGTCAGCCTCACGTTTATTACTTCGACCCCTTCCCGCACCCCTGGTGTCCCGTCCGCTGTCCGCCCTGCGCTGCAGCAGTCGACCCTTGAGGAGCTACCTCGCGGCTCGCTCTCGCGGAGGAATACATCTACGTGCAGCACCGCGGAGGGATACCAGCCCTATATAAGGCCGGCGCAGGCGCGCCGAGGCCCTTTCCCGCGGCGGTGGCGGTCGGGGCGGGCGCAGCGTGTGGGCCGCGCGCCGCCGCCATGGGCTTCGGGGACCTGAAGTCCGCCGCGGGCCTCCGCGTCCTCAATGACTTCCTGGCCGACAAGAGCTACATCGAGGGGTGAGAGGCGGCGGAGGGGGTGCCGGGATGCGGGGAACATGAGTCGGGCCTGGCGGAGCCAAGCGGTGGGGACGCGGGAGGGCCCGAGTTCCCCCGGCAGCTGCACGGGCGGCGCTGCTCGGCGACCGCCGCCGCTCCACGTGTTCCTTGAGCGAGGGCGGTAATCTGGCTCGTTCTCCGCAGGTACGTCCCTTCCCAGGCTGACATAGCAGTCTTCGAAGCGATCGCTGGCCCGCCGCCTGCAGAGTTGTTCCATGCTCTCCGGTGGTACAATCACATTAAGTCGTATGAAAAGCAGAAGGCAAGGTACGGTAAAACTCCGAAGCTGCAATATTTCCCCGAACTAGCCTACAAATTGTTGAATTTGTTTCTTCGACTTTGAGGAAAACTGGTTTCCGGTGGCACCACGTGGCATTTTGTGTTGTTGGAGCACAAATAGCCCCAGAAACAGGGCAGACCTCTTGTCAGCATGGAGGACTAGATTAATGCTTTGCAGTACCGAAGGACATGAAAACAAAAGGAGATATGAAAGGATTTAGTATCGCTTTTCTCTTTTAAGGGTTTTACGTGTTCATGAAAGGTGCTGTATTGACATCCGTGGAGACTGCAGGCCTCTCTCAAAAGGTACAGCATAGGGAGGGTCAGTGCCGGTTCACTGCTTCCTCTGAACCTCAGTCCTCCTCGAAGGAGACACTTCCAAAAATGGGTGGCTCAGTCTCCAGTACATTTCTGAAGCTTTTGTAATGCTAAAGGAGACTGAAATTCTGAAGTGGTTTTACAAAGTATCTGGAAACTATTTATGGTTCCTGAAATCCAAAACTAATTTTATGACTTCAGTAACAGCCATTCATGTTAGCAATACAGTTATGAGCTTAATGTAAGATAACAGGTCTATGTGAGCTGCAAGAGAAGGTAAATTCAGGGAGTTCGGGTCATTTGTCTTGTTGAGAGTAAGAGTTTAGGGTAAAGTGTTCATTAAAACATAAGAAAATAGCAGCTACCTTGCAGTAATGTGTTTTTAGTAACTTACTAAGTTTTGAACAAGTGAAAGTAGTTCTAGGGACCTATGAACAAGTAGTTGGCAATTTCTCCTGGGCAGAACATCATGCAGATAAAGGATTTCAATAAGAAAGCTTTTCCTATCCATGTACTTAGCTGGGCAGGATCATACCAGCTTTGATAAGCTACAGCAGATCCCATATTCACAGATTGCTTGGCTGGCATGTCAGAAGCATTAGGGGCTGTCTTCCATGAGGTTCTAATTTCAAGCAGCAGAATTGGTTTTTTGCTCTTTTCAGCACAAGTTTTTCATTATAGATGTATTTTTAGGTGCATTGATAAACTGGCAGTGATTGTATTGACATTTGAGGAGGTTCCTAATTGCCTGCATTCTTCTTTCAGCTTGCCAGGAGTAAAGAAGGCTTTGGGAAAATACGGTCCTGCTGATGTTGAGGATACCACAGGTGCGGCCACAGATAGCAAAGATGATGATGACATTGACCTTTTTGGATCTGATGATGAGGAGGTACTTGTGACCTTTTTGTATTATTATTGCTTATTGCTTTTCAGAAATAACCACATAGGCAGATCTTCACCTTGACCTAGTTGAAATTACTTATATTTCTGACCTTGCAATTCTCAACTGTAGCTATCTTTGCAGAATTGGAAAGCTTGGAAGGTAAAAACTCAAAAGTTAGAAAGTAATGGGCTGGAGTGGGGTGAGCTGTCCAACTTTGACTGGTTACATGATGAGTAAAACAAAAATCACCATCTTTCGGCTGACAGGTGTGATGATTTGTTTTTATCTGAGTAGATGCCAGTCAGTTTAGTAGTGCTTTGGAGATGTGGAGGTTTAATGCTTTTCTGTAACTGTAAATTTCTCTTTCAGGAAAGTGAAGAAGCAAAGAAACTGAGGGAAGAACGTCTGGCCCAGTATGAATCAAAGAAATCCAAAAGTATGTGTGCCAAGAGCTTTCTAATCTTTATGCCCGAGTTAATTTTAATGCATTTGGACAGGATGGCTAGAAAGGCTAATTAACTGTAATAATAGATCAGCTTGACTGGAATGAGACAGGAGTAATTAGCTTCACTTGGATTGCCCGTGAGCTCAGCCTTCCCATAGCAAATAGGAATGTTAACATGCTTTTTGTTCTGGTTCATGCCCTCCTGCTTGTTCTTTCCAGAGACTGGGCTTTGTACATACATGGAGATAAAAGTTTAGAAACTGCTGCAGTACACAAGTTACTCCACAGCTACTGGTCTGGAACTGTTCAGAACTGTAGCAGTTGCAGTATTCCCTCTGTGGAAAATAAACTGTTACACAGCATTAGGCTCCTTCTCAGATGATCTGAGAAGGACTTTCTGTGTAACAAACACTGTCATCTACTTAAATCTGTGTATACATAATGTATCTGCATATTGAACCTTTGGATGTATACAGCTGCAGTACTTAAGAAATCTGTGTGGGTACCAGAGGCTTGTCACAGCAATGTGAGCAAGTTCTTGTTCATGAAATTAGATAAGTTGCTCTAGTAAAACCAGTTTGCAAATACATTCATGAGTTTTTGGAAGATGCCTATCTTTTCATGGTGATTTTCTTCCCCCAGAACCAGCTGTTATTGCCAAGTCATCAATCCTGCTTGATGTGAAACCTTGGGATGATGAGACAGACATGGCCAAGCTGGAGGAGTGTGTGCGAAGCATTCAAGCAGATGGCTTGGTCTGGGGGTCTTGTAAGTATGGGCAGATTTCAGAGCAGGGAGAGGGAGAGTGCAGGCCCTTGGGATAGAGTATGAGTAGTGGGACTTGGGGTCACTGCTGATCTGTGAAATGTAGGCAGCTGTTCGGGGAACTGCAGTACTTCGTGTCATCACACGGTCAGAAAAGGTGTGTTAGTGCAGTGGCTGGTTAAGATTCAAATACAGGTTTTAAAAGCTATAGGACTTAAGCTCTGCTCTCCTGCATCTCCTTGTACAATTCCTGATGCAGCAAACAAACACCTTTACCCGCCCACATCACTGGTTTGGAAAGGGGTGGAGGTCCACAGAAAGAAGCTTTTTCAATCAGTTGTAATGAATGCTGGTTGTTAATTAGATGGTCCATAATGTGGACCAAAGACTGTTTCCTACAAAGACTGTTTTTATATATTCCTGCTTTAAGAGATTCCACCAATAAAGGAGTACTAAATGTTATTTTTTTTGTTTTGCAGCCAAGCTAGTACCTGTTGGCTATGGTATCAAAAAGCTTCAGATCCAGTGTGTTGTTGAAGATGATAAAGTTGGAACAGATATGCTGGAAGAGAGAATAACAGCTTTTGAAGATTATGTACAATCAATGGATGTAGCTGCTTTCAATAAGATTTAAGTCTTGATATACCTAGAATAAATGTTGTTGCAAAAAACGTGCAGTGTCTGTGCTTGTTTCAGAGTCTTAAAGTAATCCAGCTCACAAATGTAAGGTTTTCTTAATGGATAAAGTAAAAGCCAAAACTGAATTTCAAGGTTGCTCTGACGCCGCACTGTAGTATCCAGGAGCACAAGCAGAGCATCACTTCGTGATGCTTCATAACACATGACCATGGCTTTAAAATACTGAAATGCTCTTCTTCCATCTGCAGAGGAAATTGCTTCTTTGGAAATGTCTGGGATTCCTCTGGAGGGAGTGATGGTTTCAAGGGAAAGGAGCAGGGCTCAGCCAAAGTGCGTGTTTTAGTGGGTAAACAGTATAAATTCCTTTTGTTTAGTAAGGATGGTGACTAACCAAATATACCCCAGCCTTTATTGACAGCTAAAACCCCAGTGAGAGAGGAACAAAGCTAAGTTCAAAGTGACTTACGGTGCCCTAGAGATAAGGCCTGAGACTACGCTGCTGCCTTCTCACCTGTTCTGTGACTTGGAACTTTTTTTTATCTTAGGAAACATTTGCAATGAAATGACGTGCAGTTTTGTGTGTTAATGAACAGCCCAGAACGCAGCCGAGGCGCCGCCGCCGGGGGGCGCTGCGAGCCCGGCGGTGCCGCGGGTGCGGAGCCGGGAGCGGTGCGCGGGCTGCAGCCGCTGCCGCCTCCGTCTGACCCACGCGAGAAACTTGTGCTCGTGACTTAAACCAGAAAATAGCTGCTGAAAATGCAAACACATTAAAGGATATAAAAAGTCGTGAAATTAACGGCAGTTTGAGCTGTTTACTCAGCTCCAGATTGGTTTCTAGATTGATTTGGACATTTCATTTAGTGATTGAAGAACCAGCAGGAATAAATCCCAAAAACTGTCCATAGGAATGATACAAATGTAGAAGCTGTCAAAGTTGTGAAGCTTCTAAACAAATTCATAATTCTGTGCCCTGCATTGGACTGACAGGATTTATTGTGACCATGAAATGGAATCCTTTTATGTGCCACATTGGTCACTCTGAGATGAAGATGCCCACTGTCAGAGTCTGACAGCTGCATCTTAAGTAACTCTTTTTGTTGTTTTTTTCACAGAGCATCTGTGTGGTTATCTGGCACAGCAGGTCCTCTTTCTCCTTGTTTAAAGGTCTGCCAACTTCAGATTATGTACGAGCTTTGTTTATAATTTGTCTCAGAAAGAAATCTGCCTGCTAGAGGCTTAAAGCACGGTTAAAGATCTGAAAGTGAGTATTGTTACAGGCTCACTTGCCACTTTCCATAAGCCTAATTCCTAAACAGTACCCTTTCTGTGGCAATTCTCTAGCTGTTGCTTTTGCTAAATCATGGAGCTTAGTTTCACCAATTCTGTCGTGGTGCTGTTAAAAGCAAGAAATTGGCAAGCACCATATCAGACAAGCAAGTTATTAAAAATTCTGTCTCAAAAATATAGGTTTTATTATCTTGGCCATCACTTTTTCTGACCTCCCATTCAATGTGCTGCTTACCTTGATACTCTTTCCTTAGCTTTCAAATTAAAGTCCTAAGTGGATAAAATGGTTTGATTTATAGATGATAACTTCGTTAAAATGCAACACTGAGTCATCCGCGTGACCTGCAGACTGGATTTATGTATCTTACATTTATGCTAAGCATACACACACAAACTCTTTGGTTCTTAAGATTTCTTGTGTGTGTTGGGTTTTGGCAGGGTTTTTTTTATCCTAATACTAAAAAGAAAGTTGCACAGAAAAAAAAGAAACAAAAAACCCTAGAGAGCACAGTGTTCCCAGTGAAAATATAGGTAGGTGTTGTGGGCAAGAGTATTCTGCTCAATCCACATATATTTGTGTTAGGTGGTTTTGGGTGGTGTTTGGGTATGTGTTGGTATATTACTGTGTCATTGTGCCTGTGAAAAAACAGCACCCTGGATTAAATAAGGCAAGTATCCCAAGTGCACCCCATAACAGAGGGATCAGTAGAAAATTCCATTACTTCAGTATGTTCTATACAGGTATACTGGGAAAACAGTTTGAACAAAACTAATCTACATAAAAACCTTCAGAAACACAAAGTGTCTAGGAAGAAGATAAAAGTAACTAGAACCTGTCCATTATGAAATGTGTCAATTACTATTTCTGTAGTATCTCTTTGCATGATGACACAGGTTCCTTTCCTTTTCCTGGCCTTTTTTTTTTCCATTGTGGTGAATCAAATGAGCATTCCTCAGCCCAAGCAGCATAGAATTGTTTGTGGTGTTTTGGAGACTCTTTGGAAATAGAAACTTAGAGCATTATCTGTTTTGTTTAGATATCTTGAATTACTCTTGAAGAAATGATTGAGATAATTCTGTAACTGATCTTGGTGTGAACAGTAGCAGTTACACTGCACAATTGTTAATCCACCTAATGCCATAGATCAAGGCTAATTTTGGCTTTTTTTCAGTTCTATCCTCCTGTCTGCTTCAGGCCACACTTTCTGATCCTTTATGGAAGATGGGACATATATGCTCCCCCATTTGAAAATCAGTCTCTGTGCTGTGCATAGGAACATGTGTGTGCACACAGCTGAAGAAACCTGACATGAACCTTAAATCCCATAGCAGAAAGGGCCAGGGCTTGATTTCACCTTCCAAAATCTTTGGGAAGGAGCTGTTATAAGAAAAGCCAGTCACCACACATTGCTGCTAAGAAAAGCAAATGAACATGCTCTTTGGAAACAAGAAAATTTTATTGCTTCACTTGGAATACAGCCAGGAGAGTACATCATTCTTAGAAAGATGTCAGGGAACATGTGAAGAAAAACTGCAAAATGTTTGATTTAGGCACATACAACAGCACGGTGCCAAAATATTATGATGAGGAACTATGTACCAGGCAGCAAATGACTCAAAGGAAGAATACTGCTTACCAGCTTTTCAGCCCAAAGGGAAATACACTGAAATATCACTGATCCTGCCTGACTCTCAGACTCTGAAACCAGAGCCCAGAGAAATAGTTACAGACCACAGTCAGGCTGTTTCTATTTGTGCAGCTACCAATATTGGATGTGCTCATGCATATATATATATATTTTATACAAAAGCAAATCTATTTACATATAAGGCCTCGATTATAGCATAAATGCTACTGTGTTGGCAGGCCATATAAACTAGGTAAATTATCTGAAAGGCAGTTTTATTCGATATGCCTAGGCCAATAGCTAGGAAAAAACAATTCAAATTTACCCAAAGCTCTATGCTTTTACTTGCAGTAGAGTTTTGTCCCACATTCAACTTTTTAATTAAGTGGTATTCCATCAGAAATTGGTTCACTCCACATAGCATTTATATATTTGCATTGGTGCATGCATGATTCTGCAGCAAGCAACAAGTTGTAACAGAATACAGCATAACTGGGACTACTTCATCTTTCTTATGGGAGTGGACTCCATTTCCTGGATAAACTGTCTTGCCTCTAATTTGGAAAAAAAGCCCGAATTTGACGACAGACTTGTAACAGAATACTAACGACTTCACTCATTTGTTAAGCTTGACATTGAGGCAAACAAAATGTTATATTATTTCTTTACCTTTGTTTGAAAGAGGAATAAAGAGCAATCAATAGTTGTAAACCTCTCTAGGATTAAACTTTTAAACACAGAAAGAGAGGTGTGGCACATAAACTGTAAGAAATATTTTCACTGATTCTTTGCACATTTTGAATGAGCCTAATACCTATATGAAACATCTGCTCAGTATTTTGTACCCAGCTAGTGCTAAAAATACAGTAAGTGACCACAAAACACAGGGTCTCCTGTCTTAGTTTTGAGTGTAAAATAAAGAGCAGTGTGAGAAGACAGGTTTTATTTCCATATTTTTCTTTTTTGACAATAGAAGGCAGCTATTAAGTGTCTTCCATCTTGGGATTCTTCTCCAGCTGCAGGCTGGAGCCACTGATAGCTTCATTTAGGTGGGATGTAGCCAGGGGATTCCTCCTTGGGGCAGTAGTAGGCAGTGAGGAGACTCATGACCCAGTGATGTACAGCCACAGCCTCTTGGATGAGAGTGCCTCAACCAAGAGTTGTATCAGCAATGGCAAGGAGGAATATTTTTATTATGTGCTCTTTTGATATCAGTGAGGTATGGAGCCACAGCAAACCAACAGGATCACAACAACATTCCTCAGCAAAAGCCCAGTTAGAGTAATTCCACCTACGCTGATAACTTTCAGTTCAGGCTGTATGTGCATTGCAAGGGCACACATCCAAATCACGCATCCCTTAAAAACCTTTCCATTAAAGCAGCAAGTGCAACGAAGCCAGCTGTTTACAGAAAACTGTCTATGCAAAGATGCACACCTGACTGGCAGATGTGAAGCCAAGAACACCTCCAAATCTCCTGTCAGCTCCTCTGGGGAGAGCTGCTGGCACGAGCAGTCACTGGGCAGTCTCACAGCAGCGCGCGGGCGCGTTGTCCGAGCTCCAGAGCTGCTCGCTGACGGTGCCCGAGCGGCTCACCTCCCACAGGGCCAGCTTCAGCACCTCCGACACCGTGCTCCTCACCTGCGCCTGGAACTTCTTGCTGATCAGAACGTACAGGATTGGGTTGAGGCAGCTGTTGATGAAACCAAGGCCGGTGGAGAGGGGAATGCCATCCTGCAGTAAGTCGTGCAGGTTTTCATCGTGGTGAGCAGACAGCTCCACAATGCTGAATATATGATACGGTGTCCAGCAGACAAAAAAAGCTACAACTACAGCAGTGATGGTCCAGAAAAGCCTGCTGGAAGTCAGTACAGTTCTCCTCTTCACTTTGACAATCAGCAGCGAGTAGCAAATGACCATGGTCACTAAAGGAAAGAGGTAACCAAATGCAAGCCTCACCCAAATGAGGATGTGATGTGTCAGCAAAATAAGTTCTCTGTCATGCACATGGAAGTTGTTGTAGCAAATGGTGACATTGTTGAGAACTGTAGCTGTGTCTCTAAAGTACAAGGCAGGGCCACCAATAATTGCAGCTGACATCCAAATGACCCCACTGAGAAGGAGGGTGTTCTTCACAGTCCTGTACTTGTAGGAAAAGACGGGGTGGACAAGGCGGATGTAGCGGTCGAGGCTGATGAATGTCAGGAAGAAAACACTGGCAAACATATTAAGCAGTGCAATGAATGAGTTCATTTTGCAGAGCCACTTCCCAAAAGGCCAGTGGAAGCCCATTGCCACATATGTAATATAGAGGGGCAGGAAGAGAACAAAAATGAAATCTGCAATGGCCAGATTCAGGAACCAGAGTGTGGAAACAGATTTATCCCATTTAAAGCCCATAAACCAGATGACAATGGCATTACCTGGCACTCCCAGCAGAAATGCCACACTGTAAAAGAAAAGGGAAATAATATGGGCAATGCTGAGGGAGGACTGGGGTGACTCATCTTCCTCAGACAGATCGTAGAAGTAAGAGTAGTTCTCAAAATCTTCAAATGTCATGTTGCAGAGTGGCTTTCTGGGGAAGAAAAGAAATTAAATGGTCAAAGGAGAAATGTTTTACTGCATTGTAAATAGTGAACTGCAATTCTTTCATGTTTTTGGCCATAAACCAAAAACATTGCCCTAGTTTGACATATCTGTCACCTTTTATCTGTCAGTTGCAAGCACAAAACTCCTGAAGAAATTTGGTCACAGGCATTTCAAGAAATGTTCAATTCAAAACAGACCTTTAAATCTTCAATAACTCTTGTGTTTTCTTTACATTCATTTCTTAACAGACAGCACAGAGCACAGTATCACTGATAAATTTCTGGGAGACCAGATGCAAAGTTTTATTGAAGTATGATTGTGCTGTTCTTTTCTGGTCAGGTTTTGTACTTTACTGCTCTGTCCCTACGTGAAGCAAGTTTTATGCATTATATCTATCTAAAATCAGAAGAGCATTAGACATCTATGTAGGGGGAAAAAAATCATTTAAAATGCCAGGAAGACATCTTCTGTAAAATTTCACCCACCACCCTGCCTCAAATTATAGTTAACAAAATGACAGCAATTTCTCCAGCAACTAAAAGTTCATGGCTTTATTAATCTCTTTCATGTATGTCTTTGTATCAAGAAATGATGACTTGCAGGCCCATTTAACATCTTGGATTTCCTTAATACAGCAAAGAATGTAGAGAAAGAAATATATAGAACATATTGCAGGTATAATACACACTATGGTGTTCTTCCACTAGTGAGCTGAGAAACAGGTAATAGATGACAGAAAGTAAGGTTTCCCATGAACAAAAAATGCACTGTAAGAGCTCAAAATGAAAATATTTGTGTGTCCTTTTTTTTAAAGACAGAATTATAGGATTTTCTCAGTTTTCTTCTCTTGCAAAAGCTTCTGGAACTTGCAAGTACAACATGATTTTTTCACATAGAAACTCTTTCTGTGGGTGGGAAGGAAGGTGAGGGGGAGGAAAAGAGGAATATAAACCAAAACAGAGGGAAAAAAAGAAATTAATGGGAAAACACACAGGAAACAGAGTTTGAACAACAGAAAGAAAAGCAGTCAGAAGTTATTTCACAGTATTATTTCACTGTGTTTAGTTTGCAGTTTAGACAAAGTTGCAGCACATCACAGGTAGCCACAGTCAGACAAAAGTCTCTGCAATGATCAAAACAACTATTCTTCAAAACTCTGTTATCATTTAAAGCTGAATAGTTTGGCTGGGCTCAGCTGCACTTAAGACCTGTGCCTGAGAGCAGTCATTAGTTCTGCTATGATTTATCTTACTGCTGAATTTCTGAGCGCTATCTCCATTCCTGAACCAAAATTCAGCCCGTGCATCTGGAACTCAGCCCTGCATTCCTGCAATGCCATTAATTACAGCATGCTAGGGACAGCAGGAGAGGGGTCTCCAGAGCACACTGCCTGCACAGCCACATCTGCAAACTCGTATTCCTGTGCTTACCTTTGCTCCAAAAAGTAGCTCACCCAGTTTGAAAGGATCACTCACACCAGCAAAGCTACGCATGTGCACACGCATTAGCAGGATTAGACTTCTCATTTGTAGATGGATAGACAGGGAAGGGGAAAAAAAGCTTGTGTAATTTTATAACTCTTGATTAAAAAAATATGTAGTAAGAGTCAGCACAGCCTGTTCTGTCAAGAGGCTGTGTTAGCATTTGTGATTTACATCAGGCTGAAAGAATGTTATTTGGTTTGCTGTCCTGATAAATGATACTTATTGGGCTGCATTTATGTAATTACATGCCCCTTGGGGGTAGATTCTGCATCAAATACCACTACCACCCATCTGAGTAATTTTTTCAAACAGCTTAACAGCTGCTGAGAGAAGAGTATAAACATGGAGCAGTACCATTAACATCTGGAACATTACATTTGGACAGTTTCAGAGGACAGTCAGGTTAACAACTGGATTTTTAAGTGGGTTTGCCTATACAAAAAACTATGCCTTCAAATCAAATTTATGCAACTAAACAAAACAATGACAAACATTTGCCTAATGCCCAACAATGTTAATTTTATATTTAACATTTTAAAGATGATGTATCGCGGGAGAAAAAACACATACCCAAATAAATGCCAAATATTTCCCAAGCCTCCTATAGTTTAAAACACCAATGAAAGAGCACACCTTTAGAATGCAATTATTTTTCCAGGCTTATATTTTTCCTCCTCTCTAACTCTAGTCTTCAATGCAGGGAGTCTTCTTTAGCAGTAGGAGTAAAAAAGCAGAAGGAACATTGTTTACCACTGCTGCCAGTGCACAGATGCTGCAATTAGACTCTGTGGCTAGGGCTCAGCAAAGACTGCCAATTACGTTTGCAAAGCCCAGAAACTTTTGATTCTGACACTGACATATATGAAGCACTTCTATAGTCAGACTCGTGGTGTTAAACCCTGTCCTGAAAAAGATAAGCAGTGGGTGATCGTCAGTGGAGTTATAATGGATTACATCAGTGAGGACACAGATTTTTTTCATTAACCATAATTCAGCAGGGATGTTTCTCTGTGGTCCTGAAACACATTATCTCTTAATACATGACTCTGAAATTAATAAATTTCCAGAGTCAAAACTGTCTTGCAGTTCAAGTCTAGGTCTTGTGAAGAAATCTAGTTGTACTCCTTATTCTGTCACTAATTTCCTGTATGATCTTTGACAAATGGCTTACTTTCCAAGCTGGAAAATTCTCATTAATGTGTTTGCAAACTGAGGCTCAGTAGAGAAAACAATACTGTCAGAGAGCAGTTTCTGCTTGGCTTTAAGGCAAGTGCTAGTAAGGGTAAGGGAGGCTTGGTGCAGTTCACTGGCTCAGTGTCCCCAGTCTGGGGAGCCAGTGCGTGGAAAACATTTTTTAATAAACAGGAAAGTGTGGTTAGAGGCCTGCCAATACGCCTTGGGAGCAGCCACAGGTTACAGAACAGTGTTCTATTGCATATGGATTCATATATCCAAGTTTAGATTTAATCCTGTCCCTTTTTTTTAACTTTATTTTAAATAGTAAACACCCTGTGTAAAGTGTACACTTAGCAGTTGTTTGACGAGTCCATTCCTGTTTGCTGAGCCACAAGCAGCTCTGAAAACTGAACCTCCTTGATTCAGTTGCTTAATTATGAAAATAGTTTACCAGGAAGTTTCATTTCCTGTCCTCTTCTGTAGAACAGAAGTTAATTTCTAAATGACTTTATAGGAATATAACAGGATGGCTCTTGGCACTTTTAGAACTTAGGACAGAAAGCAGAATTATCAAGAAATACAGATCATCAGGAAATATTTCTAAAATACAAAGCCACAGAACTGCTGGGAAGAGACTTCACCACGTGTTGCATGAACAGTCTTTCTCTGAATTTCAGCAGGGAATTACAGACTTGGATCTCAGTTGTCATATTCACAGCTTTCTACTAAAAGTACCTAGAGTTCATGTCCTCTGCCACTATTATAGCTAAGCCATAATGACAACTTGAACAAATGGTTGGATCTGCCTAAAATAGAACAGCTCTTGTCACACTAAGAATGGCCTTAGAGTTATGACAGGGGACAGTCCTTTGGAACCTATTCATGGCAATGCCACAAGCATCCTGTTTGGCCAGGGGAAGTAGCTTGACCCCTCCACACCTCAGCCCTGAGTTCTCTGCAACGGCATTGGAATTAAATTACATTGGGCTTTCAGTTTAAAATAGAAGAAAACAAACAAAAAAGTTGCAATTTCCATCCACTTCACTTGAAGCAAAGTCCTCCTGGGGGTTCAGAGTTCCCTGGGCACCACACAAGTTAGGACCTAACTGAATTACACTGGCAGCCTTTACCACAAATTGAAGCTCAGCCCACACAACCTCTGTCTCTCACATTTGGTCCTCATCACTTTTGAATTTTACAGAAAGGTCAAAGGGAAGAGTTTATTCATTGTGTCTGTTAGTTAAAGGTAACACAAATATTTGAGTGGTAACCCCCAAATCTATTTTTTTAGTGTGACAAACAGTGTTAGAGCCTTTGGCCAGCTAAATTGGTTTCAGAGGTCACAGCAATGGGTCCTGACTTACCAGAAAAATTATGGTTTGGAGGGTTGGCTGTCTCAACAGTTCAGTTCATAGAGGGAAGATATTACACAAACCCTCCTATCAATGTCTTTTTGAACAATTGTGAGCACATCACATTCCATGTCTATTATCTGTGGCTAAAGGAAAGCTTATTTGATTGCATCACTTCAACTTCTGTCATTTGCAAGAGTCAAAAGCTGGAGAACAACTAGTTTCCCAAAAGGTCACTTAGGGCTGCTTGTCATATTGTGGCAGCAAGTTTATCCAGGTAATGAATTCAGTTGCAAGCCCTCATAATTTTTTCTTGGAACTTTTGGGATGACAAATTTTGAATTTATCTAGCTTCAAAAACATAAACATGAAATCTACCTGGTAGTTTATCTGTAAAGTTCAAAACTCAGAAGGCTGAGCAAATTCATTAGAGGTACACATGTATTTATGGCAAGCATTTTACAAAGACATAGGATAGATTTGAAAACGCACAAGGAATACTGATGAAATTACAGACTGTCACAGATTCACATTTCTCCCTCAAAAGGACAAAGCCAAGATAACCGCTTATCTTTATGCAGAAACATTCCTATAGCAGGAGGTGCCTGAAACACTCATACTACAAAATTAAATCGGAGCTATACTACAGATTAAGCCTAAAATTGTCACTGCAGACAGAGCAACTAGGAAAGGAGCGTTTTAAGCTGGTAAACACAAAAGCAGAACCAAGGCTTGTGTCTATGTTTTCTCTTTCACAGACACGTACACACACAATTGTCTTTTGACCATCCTTCTAATGGTGATTAGATATATGGTACCCTAATTACTTCATATGTCATCCTGAATTCAATAGTGGGTCACAACAGATATGACACATGACTGGAAATGTTGTTTTTGAGCCACAATACAGATGTATTTGTTCTAGCAGATAAGAAAGGAATGCAAATAACAATCATTCTCCATTATGTCTCTCAGCAAAGCAGTGTTAGAAATGTATTTGCAATGTACTAGCTAGACATGTCCTAGAACTTAGGCCAAAACCAACTTTCTTCAAGCAAGGCCAAACACGACCCTGTTAGTCATAACACACCACCTCATCTGTGGGATTGAAGTCCTTAGACCAGATAAGAGCCTGAAAACACTTCACACAAAGTGAGTGCTACAGGATTAACAAACTCTGATAGCACAGACTCAGTTAATACTGGGTAAATCTGCAATTTCAGACCAGCGGTTTTGCCAACACAGAAATGTCAAACAAAAATGGAAAATCCAACTTTATATCTAAATAAGGCTGCTGTAGTAGGAAAAGTATCACAGTAGTTCTGGCCTGAATATAAAATATCTTCCAGACAACGGCTGCAATTGAGCAGTGTCCCGTTTCCACAGTCCGAGACCTGATAAATGTCTGCAACCAGCAATTGCATCTCATCAAAACCGATTATTTTCAAGCTGATCCCAAGCACCAAGTCTTCCATTCCCAAAAATGACAAAGAAACCCAGATGTCCCCAGGATATGCACTGGTGAAGGGGAGGACACTTGATAACTCCATAGATAGCACTTGTTTCTGCTCTTATTCCCTTCTAAAAGTAAGCTATAAGTAAGAATATAAGCTAAAAGTAAGAATATAATTTTTACTATTTCTTTGGAATGTAAGGAGTTGCTGTAGCCACTGCAAATCACATAACCACAAAATCTGTACATCAGAGTCAGGAAAATGACTGGTCATATCTGTGAAACACTTAAAAGTGGCACCATTTTTAGAGAAAAAAAAATCTAATATTCTTACAAAAAGATATAGACATTTAGCTAAACAGTGACACTTGAGATTTAAAAATTGCCTGATGTATTGTATGTGTCAGCACTGCCAAAGTATTTACATAACCAGTCATAATGCTTCATATTCATAACCCTTACTGAAATGAGGTTCAAGTGAGAAGTAGCATTAGTCTGGTTGACTGTAGAATGCTGAGAATGACCTACAGGAAGTCTCTGATCAAACCAAGTGCTAAATCTAGAGTCCCTGCCTAGTGGCTCAAGCACAGCCTGTCCTCCCTTCTCAAACTCAGCACTGTCCCTTCTCTCATGGTGAAGGGCAGAAACCACAGCCTCACCTCTGGGAGACCTTTCCCTTCCTGAAGGGAGGCTCCCTTTGTGCCATCATGCTCAGTGTGGTGGAGGAAGGCAGCACTTACCTGGGCAGCCCCTACTGCTCCTGGTCTGTTTTCTCTGCCGGGAAGAGAAAAGCAGCCTGGCTTTGCCCCCTTTGCTTGCCATCCCCCAGAGTGCTGCATCTCAGCAGTGCCAGGACACACCTCAGAGCCAGCAGGCACACCAGGAATCCTACTGGCTGAGAGCTAACACACTGATCAAGTGCTGTTCCATGGAAGCTTCAGGTCTTTTCCAGTCCTCCTCAAGTGCCAGCAGGATTTTCTTTGGCTAAAAGCCACCATAATAACTACATACCTAGAGCAACAGAGATATCTGATTTAAAAAATTCAAGTGCTTCAGCTTCGCAGTGGCTGGACTGATGGGATAATGAATGCTTGCATTTCTAATTAATTATGGTTTTTTAAGGTTTTCATGCAAAAATTACTTGGAATTTTTACTTTGCAACTGTTTCACGTATTTGTGATGAAAGAATATTTTGACTAGCATTCATGTGATCATTACATGATCATGCAGCTCCGAGCATGTTTTTTAAATGCTTGTACTCTTTGAACAAACACATGCTTTAACCACAACTCCCTCCAACCAAAAACTTATAAAGTGAGAGTAGAGGATACAGAGTAAATGAAGAGATTTTTCTCTGCAGCTGACTCGGCAGACTAATTAAGGCCAATTAAACATATGTTAGACAACAGCCATTCAAAAGGCTTTGCAGGGTAACAACAGGTCATTACAGAAAAAATCCTTAGTAACACTCTCTCCAGCAAGATACAAAATATCTATTGAACAACAGATAAAAAATAGGTTACAATCTGCTATATTTACAGTCCTTTTAAAAAGAAGAGTTAAGAAATAACCCCAGAGAACCACAATTCATACCTCTAATAGGCCCTCTTACAGCCTATTCAATTTCACAGATTAATTTCCTAGTCACTTATTGCAGTGTGCTTGGTTGTGTACTGCCCTCTAAATTGATCTCTGTTTTCCTAGGTTTATTCTACCCTTCCTTTATATAACTCAGCAGTTTCTTCTAGCATAAATGTAATATTGCTGTGCTTATATTACTCTTGACACATACTCTTGCATGAGCGTATCAGAACATCCAATTCCAAAATACTCCTAGTACATATCAGCTGGAATGTTTTGGATAACATGATAACATACTTTATTATGTCCTCACAGTTAATATACTGGGATCACTGTGTACAGTAGATTAAGGATGTCTACTCTTGTATCAGTGTAATTCTAATTTTCCTACTCATACAAAGCCAAGTATGTTTTTACTTCAAGATCAAGTCTATAGTAAGTACTGGCGTTATTCCTGCAAAACTGAAAAATTCAAATTGTTAAACACAGTTTCAGGAGGACTGGCCATTTATCCATTTCCCTAACATGGTATTGGGAACACTCCCCAGCACTGATAGGAATAGATAGCACCTACGATTAAGGTGTTAAATGAGAAGCTTGGAAATACTGGTTTTACAGGCTTCCCATATTACCTTTACAAATCACTTCTCACTTGACTCTGCCAGATATGGTACACCACCCTCAGTTAACACTACTCAGGTTTCTTAAATGGGCAATGGTTCTTAACATAGCCAAAATATCTCATTAAAGTAATGTGGGGCTGAAACACATTAAAAGGGCACCACTAGAAAGAAGAGATGGGAGTGTAGAAAGTGGCAGTACATTGACTGTACAGGACGTACTACACATCACTTTCTCTGTCTCCTCTAGAACGCCTCAGAAGGGAACAAAACTTGTGTGCCAGGCTCACACTTGCTGGAAGAAGCAGGTATTTTATGTTGTGAAAGTACCCAAAGGTCCTAGTCCTTGAGATCAAAGCCTCACAGGATCCAGGCACTACAGCATGTAATGAAAGACAATTCCTGCTTTGTTTATAATTAAACAGAATAAACACATACATGAGTAGTGAAAGGAAGAGGCATATCTTGCCCAAAGCCAAACAGTAAATTTGAAGGTAAAGTTGGGAGCAGAATAACTTGCCAAAAGAATAAAGAGGCAAATATTCAGTGGATAGAGGGAAAATATGCTGGTTCTTCATACTTGTGCCTTTTGATTCTTGAAATATGTCCTTCAAGAAGTATCAAAAAGGGACAAGAGAGCCTGGGTAGGGGAAGAGAAGTAGGAGCAACAAGCCAGCAGAATTCCTCTTGGGAAAAAGCAGCCATGGGCTAATTTGTGGATTTTTGCTCCTTCTTTAGGGCCCTCAACCCCTGGACATACTGAAGATATAGAGTACAGAAGTAGCTGAGCTCCCCTGGAAGTACTATATGCTACCTTTGAGGAAGAACACATAACTTTTTCTTCTTGTCTAGGAGCCCCAAGCACACTGTAAAAGCAAAAGCAATTGTGAGAGAGCTCATGACCACATAATGACATCTCCCCTGTAGAAGCAATGTCTCTTGGACACTGCCTGCCCCTGTCACAGCAATCCCTTTCTTCTGCTCAGAGACCACAAGGAACTTCTCCTCACAGTCAGCTCTCTTGAGCAAAGCCAGCCACAACAGAGCCCAGCACTGTGGGGAAATTGCTAGCTTCAGACTGAATGAACACAAATTAAACCATTATCAGAAATAATGAGTGCAAATTAGCCAGACAAGCAGCCACCACAGTAAGAGAGACAGCTGAACTGCTGGCACATTCCATAAGACAAAATAAATAAATAAGCAAATAATAAGACCATTCAATAGATTACAATCCCCTGGAAACCTAGCTGCTGCTTAGTGCTTGGAATAGCAGAGTTATTATACAAAATTAATACTGAATAACAGATCACAAACTTCAAGTGTCTGTTAAAAATTACAAGGAGAAGAAAATTCTTTAAGGCACCTGGCTTTATTAGGAAACAGATCTAAGTTTTCCTCTTGAATCAATCTATCAGAAATGAACAAAAATGGAAGTATTTCAGAAGTTGCTCATTTGGTTGTCAGCAGAAAAAGAAATTCCTAAAATTAAAAGAAAGAATGTATAATGCGCAGGACATAGAAATTGCATTATTTTGATCAACACTTTTCCTCTGCCTTCACCCATACAGTAAAAATCTGTAATCAGATCCTGCCTAGGAATCCTTAGACAGAGCTTCTCTGACTTTTCCACAAAGGCAATTAGAGAATCCAAACCATAATTCATTCTCCAGAGTCAAATAACTTCCACTGTGCCACAATCAAAGAGATTCTCAGTTCAAGAGAAGTGGACTCACTTATGGCACATAAAAAATCCCTAGGATTGAAGTAAAGTTGATGGAACCTCTATCCTGTCTGCCTGGCATAAATTGCTGATAATGCTTTAAATTTGGCCAGAAGTTACAGTGACATCAAACAAAATTAAATTGGGTTATCAAAATATTTGCATTTCCCAGTTCTGAGGCAGAACAATAACATTATGATTGTGAAAGTAAGCTAACCTATCATAAGTAAAATAATCCTGAAATCAGTTTCTAAAAATCTGCTCTGCCAAACTACTTTACCTTGACACAGTCTAGTCACTCTCTTCTCCTTAGCTATGAATTAATAAGCATTTTATATTATTCAGTGATACAATTTCATTCAGCTAGAAATCAAATGTGCTTTAATTCACAGACAATGTTCAATGTATACATGTTTTCTAAGTCCACAAAACCAGGTCTGGGATATTGTTGGGCTTGCCAGATCACATCTAGAAAGGCAACAAGTGACAATGACACTGTTATCACTAAGTGTGAAGAGCAGGTAGAACCTATTCCTGTCTCATTGTGTGGTAGCATAGAAGGCTTCAAATCCTATTGTCACTTCCAATACACTTACTGAAAGCTAGATCCATGTCCTACCTTATTCCACAATGGTTTGGGAAAACACACACACTTTCCAGCTGAGATCACAGAAACCTTATTCAATTCTGCAGAATTGTAATTCTTCAGAAGTACTCTGTTAATCTCCTATTTAAGTTGAAATTATTTCCAGTTTCTGTTCAATAATCTGTTCAGATCAGAACTGACATATTTTTAACTAACAATACTGGAAATTGCTGTAGCTATAGAAGACACACTATACCTGAGCAAATAAAAAAATTAAACCAAACACACTAGGGAACACAGAAGGGAGAGTCAGGGTCACTTACCATTCTCTGTCAGGGTAAAACTTCTTGGAGTGTGTATTAACATATTCAAAAGTAATTAAAAATTAAATTCACACACATTTTCGTACCTTTTCTTGGTGCTGGGTGGTTCAAAGTAACCTTTGAAGTAAATGAGTATCACATTCTTTCTTCCAAGGAGCTCTTTTAGCCAGTATATGCTACTCCACCTTACAACATTTGCCTGCAAGTGTTGCTGCAGCGGTAGAGACTCACTATTTAGAAGGGAAGGGAGAAAAAGATCTTAAATTTTAGAGAGTTTGACCTACCTTGCTTAGTTCTTTGAAACAAAATGCACTGTAAATCAGGGATCTGAGCTCTGTAGCAGAGGGAAGAATGAAATGATCTGCAGAGTTCACAGTCACTTCAGTGCGATTCCAGCTGCTTCACTTGGCCACTGCCTTCCCTCTAATAAAGCTGCAGAATGATATAACGCTGTGTTTGTTTTCAGCTGAGGAAGTTGTTTCCAACTTCCCTTGGTTTTCTAGACCCATTTTTGAAATATTGCCACGCTGTATAATCCCAGTATTTCACCAAAAATAAATGTTAGACATTTGAATGAATCATTTTGGTCAGTGTCCAAGCAAGCAACAGATGTGGTGGCTGATGAATGGAAAGAGACCTTGCAGTTGTGGGCTGCTTTTTGTTCTGCAGAGGAGAGGTTGAACAGTATTTCTTTGTAAGCACTCTGGTTTATAGAAAATAATGTTGAATGAGCTGAAAGATGTTTAAAAAGTCACACTGAAAGCATCATTTTGTAGCTGTACAGTGTGATACATTCATTTGGTATTTAGGATTCGTAGATTAACCTCCTTTTGTATGTAAGAGAGAAGTAAGATCTTCAAAACACTAATTAGTGACTCTCTCTGTCAGATAGTGTAACACTGGCCAGGAATTTGAACTGGATTTTAGGTGACTGGGCCTGACTCCCAGTTCTGTAAAGAGCCTGATGAGGTTTTATGACCAGGCCTCGTGATCTCCATGTTGCTAAATTTCTCAGTCTGTAAAATGGAAATATTATTCCCCTGGTATCTACCTACCACAGCTTACCTGACTCTGATGGTACCACACTAATCATACCATTTGAAATCAGCTAAGCCAGTCTACCCTGCCAGTGGAAACAATAATTTAATAGTGGTATTCTGCTGTCACTAATGCAAAACATGTAACACGTTCAACACTGATTGAATCTAGTAAAGGCCAAATTTCCCAGATATCAAATCTATTGATTCCAGTGAAAAATTAGAAAGAAAAATCTCCAACAAGCCAACCAAGCATAAAAAACAACAACACAGAAGAGTGAAGTGCTTAGTGAGATCAGCTAAACTGGGATTTCAGCATCTGGTTAACAAGGCTATCAGCTCTTAAGCAACTCTCTTTAGGTTCACAGACCACAGATTGTTTTAATAGGAACCAAAAACTCCTTCTAGCACAACTAGTCTTCTTTGTCTTTCCTCCATGACAGTTCTTCCTGTTCTGCCATTATAACTTTAAACACTGAAAGTTATATGTGTATATTAAAGGTTTACATGTACATTGTACATGAGAGGGAAAGCCTCTGATTCCATTAAAGGAGGATGGGGATTATGCACAGAGCCCCTGGACCATAAGGAAAGGACAGGGGAGCAGGACTCCTGCGAATATATGGAGACAAACAGAGGGGAGTTGCCTGAGGAAAGCACCTCACTTGTTTATTTCTTGTATTTTAAAGATTTCCTGTTTTCTCTAGCTACTGATTGGTGAATCTTCACTAATAAAATCTCTTTTAACAGTAATTATCTTCTTTTGTAAATGTTGGGATAGGGTAAATACAAGCACCGTTTAACAGCAGATATGCTGGGGATTTTTTCTTATAATGGCACATGAGTCTGTGTCTCTCTAGGCATTGTGCCAAATCTAATTATTGTAAGGCAGTCAATTCAAAGGTTTGCTCAGTACTATTTCAGCAGGACAAAAGTGGAAATTAAGAGGTAGATAACCCCCAGACATGACCCACAAAAAAGATAAAACTCCCAGCAAACAGTCACAACTTGCCAAATGCTCTTCACCTTCTTGGTGAAGGGAGCATTCTGGAGAGTGCAAAAGATTCTTGCAGTTTGGGGTAGTGAGGTCCTTAAGGCATTGTTCCCTTCACCATAAATTAAAAACAAGTTTGTGACTACTGAAACATATACTGGTGTTGATACCTCAGATCTTCCATCCTTCAGAATCAAGGGAGGATTAAAGTCCATGTATCAATTTTCCTCACCCTTCCTTACCACTGCACCAAATACAAAATACCAAATGCTAAGGGCCCAGAGGTCACTTTGCAGAGGAAGTTAGAATGAATGGATGAATGAATTCCTAATTTCACAGGAAATTAGGGTTTTTTCCAAGAACAGTAGATTACTACCTCTCTGTCCTACTGACATTTTCCCCTTTTCCATGGAAAGGGACTTTTTTTTTGATGAGAAATTACCCAACTTGCACACAATAACCAGCATAGTAACATACCTGGCAGAAAAAAAAAAA
This sequence comes from Ammospiza caudacuta, assembly GCF_027887145.1. NCBI lineage: Eukaryota > Metazoa > Chordata > Aves > Passeriformes > Passerellidae > Ammospiza > Ammospiza caudacuta. The sequence goes on along the minus strand of NC_080600.1, from coordinate 18,676,566 downwards.
AGAAACCAGATTTTTACAGACAAAATTGCATTCAATCTGAAAGGGTTTAGTTTTGCTTGTTTTCTGTTTAGACCTAACTGCAGCATTTTAGTCATATATAGTTTTGATTAACCACAGTGGAAATCTTAAACCTCTAAACAATGTAAGCTTAGGCTCTAAATCTTTCAGTGTTTTAGTTCTTTCTATGCTCAGACACAGTGAAACTGGAATGGTGAGTCACAAATTACATGGCTTTTTAATATACATTTTTTTTTGCAGCCCATTAACCACTGACATCATTTGAGTGTGATCTTTGCAGATAATTATGTGAAAGCTACATGCTTGAAAGAAAATTAGTGAATAAAAAAGAATACCTTGTTTATTTTCATGTCTTCTTTTCTATTTGGAAGTTATATTCGTATTTTGCAGTGTTATTTGTGCTTTTTCAATGGGATAAGTTATCAAAGCAAATATGCCAGAGAGCTCTGAAGAGGGATGTGCATTCATGAGCATACAGTGCACCTGGACCTTGCAGAGCAGGGAAATACTACTTTCTACCTGATGGAAAAAGACAAAGAAGAGGATTTACATCCAGCTGTGAATAAACTGGGTCTAGTGAAAAGCAAGTTAATTTTAAAAGCACTTCTGAATCTTTGGAGGCTTTCTTAACCCTATAAAACTAAACAGAAGCACAGGATGTATGGAAAAAATATACAGAGGACAAACTTCCAGAAATGCTTTACTGGTATTGACCAAAGTACAAATTACAAAGCAATAAAAAAAATAAAAGTAACTTTTAATTTATCTGGACTGCCAACAACTGCCTGATAGTTCTGACAATTATCCCCACTCCTGGGACCACCGGATCTTATCAAGTTACCTATTAGTGTGTGCAGATAATCTCAGCACTAATCAGCATCCCAGCAATGTTCCTTAATTCAGTTAAATTATACAAACCACGAATTTGCAAATTAGTTCAAACAAAAGATATTTAGTTTTTTTCAGGGTTAATTTAAGCTGAACAACACAAGAAAGCAACTACTTACTGTTGTTTACAGCTAGGTCTTTTTTCTTTTTTTAGAAAAGTAATTCTTCACTGTTCCTTTGTCCTCACTTTTTGAATACCTCATGGACTAAAATCCACTCTGGAAAGACCACGTTTAACTACCTGACAATCAGGAAAGGGGTAATTTCCTTCCTTCCTGTGAAACTAATGGCTATTCATGCCTATCCTTTAGGTAGAGCTGTTTACTTGTGGCTTAGCTACCCACTATATACCAGAGTCAGCAACTGTGACAAAATTCTCCAGCGACACATTTGAACAAACCACACGATGACGGAAGGTTTGGCTCATTTAGGCAGGTCTGCAGCTCCTTCTATGCTGACATTAACGATTTGAAAGATTCTCATGTATAACACATTGAAGAAATTCAATAATTCTGCAGAAGGAAAAAACTCTTTCCTCATTACTTCAGTCAAGTCAAAACACACAAGCATGTATTGCTATACATATATACGTGACTGTATGTACATACCAGTTTAAGCTGCAGCACTTTGTGTAACTCCCACAAACACAGTCAGCAGAGGTTACATTCTATGAAATAATGAATATTAGAGACTAATTTATTATAGTATATATTTATGTGATGTATGTATTATATGTTATTATATAATGTATGTAAGGTATTATTATATAATGCATTTTTATATGATACCTGGGAAAAAATACCATTAGAAATAGCCTTTTTCCTCCATAGATTTTGCTTTTATATGTGCATTTTTTCTCATTTTCTACAAGTAAGTAGGAATTATTTTCTACATAACTTTCAGACCACAGGTATTCAAGTTATAAATTCATATGACAATAATATAAGAGATTGTATGTGCCACTCAGATAACACTTGAAATCCATGGGATTTTCAGAGTGTGTCTTGACAACCAAACTTCTGATATATGTCATTGAATGCTAAAGACTATATTAATTGGATAGCTAACCAGCCAACTCAACAACAGTATTTTTCCATTTTAGCAAAAGTGCCGTCTCCTCCCATGGAAAGGAATGTCAGTGTTTGGAAAAATTATTTCAGAGATTAGAGACACAAAAATAAGGCTATGCAAACCACAGTTATTTCACCACGTATTTCACAAAATATTTTCATATCTTCAGGACTGGTTGTATCGATTAACCAATTGGCTCTTTTTCACCTCACATAAATTGCCTGGAACTACAGAGTTACCTCTGTAGACAGGTCTGAGGAGTGAAGCCAGAATTTACTGCACCTTGGATTGAGTCAGATGTCTCAAAATCTGCCCAAAGCCTAGCCAGTCTGGGCTCAAAGAAACCCCAAGCACAGGGGTGAGCTTTAACCACACCTCTTAGGGATTGGGGCTGCTCTACCTACACGGCTTGCAAGTCTCAGCATAATTGTTTACAACTATGCTTACAACAGAGGTCTTATTTTCCATTTAAAGTGCAAAGACTCAGCTTTCACCTTTTATATATTGTGTCTTTGCATTAAAATGCACAAATCCCCAAATCCACGGTTCAAATAGGGTTACATTATGAGGCTACAATGGGCAAACCTCCCAACCCAAGAGGTGCTTCTGTTTCACTTTCTGCAGTCAGCTATTAACAATTCACAGCCAAGTTGCTGAAGACTATTATGACGAATAACAATGCAAAAAGCAAGCAGATTTGCATGAAGGAAACAATCACCAGTTCCTGTCCCTCACTATTCTATTGCTCTTGGCTACTGTGATCACTGAGACACAGCTGGTCTTAAACAAAATGGGGACAGGGAAACTGAAAAGGATTCATTTCATTGTATAAGTCAACCTTCTCTCTTTCCTGGCCTTCAACAAAAGCAAACATAACACCATCTCTAATCAATCTTTAGCGGGCTCTGGGGATGAGGCATAAGACACCAATCTAAGCAAAGACTCAGCTAACACCCCCAATATTTATCTGTCCATTCTAGTTCTGATTCTTAAGCTCTATCAAGACACATAAAGATTAATTTGAAATCCTCCGCACTTTGCAATCTATTTTTAAAGAAGACTATATGACCCAAATTCAGCACTTAGCATGAACTTCAATATGGAATTTACATTAATTAGAAGCCCATATCCTTTACATAAAAGGCTAAATCCATGAGATTGGATTTAGCCTTTTATGTAAAGGATATTTAAGTTGCTACTTGTATTTTAAAGACAAATAGGCTCCAGAAGAGAAGAGAAGAGAAGAGAAGAGAAGAGAAGAGAAGAGAAGAGAAGAGAAGAGAAGAGAAGAGAAGAGAAGAGAAGAGAAGAGAAGAGAAGAGAAAACAGCCATTTCTACATTTCAGGTTGAGAGACTAGGCAAAGGGAAATTACACTAATTCTATGAACCTTGGGTGCAAACCAGAAACTGAACTCCAATTACTTCAGTATTATAAAAACAGACAATCTTACAACATGGAACAGATCAGAAAAAGAGAGAGGCCAAACTCTGATCCAAAGTAATAGTATGTGAAATGCTGAAGAAACACGAATCAAATGAAAGGCTTTTTGTTTAAAAGTTCTTTTTCTCCCTTTAAAAATTTTTCTATGAAAACCTCTGTGTTTTCAAACTATAAGAGAAAGAGACTTTTTTCAAAGGCTAATGTTTTTGCATACCAGCATTCTTAGCCTAAAATTAGGTTTTGTCCTTGGGAAAAAAACCCAGGACTTGTCTTGTTTAACTTTCTACTTGCTTCCTGAATAGGATAAAGAAAACTTTCTTTAAATTATTCCCATGGTAAAGCAAAGTAGACAGTCCACTTTTTCTCAGATGTAAGAGAATATCTTATGTGGTTTATTGCAGGAACATTAAAAAAGTTTAACATTATTTAGAACAGGCAGAGCAGAGAAAAACAGCACTTACTTAACTTCCTTGGGAATACATTTTGACCCCACCTTAAACTGCAGAGCATCCACTGACTCAACATAATAGCATATATTTGGAACTCCTCAACTCCTAAAGATTGCTCCACAGACAAGGAACTTGCAGAAGCATTTTACATTCCAGATTACCTTAAATTCATATCCATCCATTTAAAATCAGAAAAGTTCCATTAAAATGGATATATATAAACATTTAATTCAGAAAATGACCGGGGTAAAAGCTGGTTTGAAACTTATGGAAGCTTGAAAATTCTTGATAAACAGAATTAATAACCTTCCAAGAAGCTTTGACAAAATTATCTCTTTGTATCAGAAAGACATTATTGACTTCTGGGGTAATGGGAATTAATATTTACTTATGCAAAAATGCCTTGAGTTCCTACTGTGACAAAATGTGAGGTAGGCTATAAGGGAGTATTAGTCATCTACTATACTTATTTAAAATATTTCAATACTCACATTGGCATTTGATTTAAAAGCCACATTCATTTGTTATCTTTTCTGTTAATAAAATGGATGGTTTAAAACAGGCTAAAGCAAACATTGTGCTATGCAGACCAGATTAACTCAGTGCTGAGTATAAGTGTATTTCCATCATGTTATCTGACTGTGGTTAGCACAAAAACCTCTGGTGTTTCTGTTCCCTTCAGAGCTGAAGGCTCTCAGCCTGCAGAGTCCCCTTCAGCATGGAGGAAATTGAGTCATTTTATGACTTTCCATTGCATCTTCCAGCAAATATATGTCAGAAATTATCATATTTTTCCAAGTAATTTGGTAATCAAAATAATACTTGAGAAAATCTTGCAGTTCTCAAGGGTCAATCTGACTACATCAATCAGACAATTTTAAAATTGGTGTTATATTTGGAAGTAAATATGAAACAATGGAAAACAGAATAGAGAAATTCTAAGGAACATTTTTTTTTTTTAAGCTATAAAAAACTCCATGCACAACATGAAGGCCAAAGAATATCCTGCAATTCATGAGCAGACACCTACAGCCTAATTACCGACTCAGATCCTTCCTTCATGTCACTGCCCTAAAAAATCAGGCAGAGTTATTTTGGAGAGATTAACTGACTGATCATAAACTGAAAACAGAAATTACTGTAACAGGAAACTATTCATTTTATTATTAAAATCTGTTCTCTGGAAACAGAATGCTCTTTAGCATACAAACTTCTCAACTGCTGGTTTATTTTCTTTGCATTTTCTTTTAGAAAAGAACACCCTAAAAACAAGTTAATTTAAGCTTGGGGAGACTTAAAACGTGTAGCAGAGCTAAGGTATGGATTTGAAATCTAATATAAGATGATTACAGGCCCCATCATACAGAAAGTTCCTGAAAGCACTGGGTTTGGATACATTTTGTTGCCATACTGTTTAAAGCAATCCTTTCAGAGTTGTCTCCTCAGCTGCTCCTTCTGCCAGCAAATGAACAGCAACAGCAGTCCTAACAGCAGTAATAAAACCCTCTGGGATCAGTGCATCCCAGAATTTTTCTCAGCACTATTATAATAAAAAATCTCTACATTCTGTACATGTATACAGAAATAAAATATAGAGAGCAATTTTAGTGGAAAAAAGTGCAAAGAACCCACAAACTGACAAGGCAAGCCTGGGAAAGCAGCAGCATGGCTTCCAAATATCAATTAAAAATTGACTAGAGAAGGATTTTCTCCTAATAAGATATTGGAAAAAGAGTCAAACTGTTTCATATTTCAAGTCACCTTTAAAAAATATAAGGCTTGATTACAAGAAAGTAAAATAATATTTTTAGGAAAAAATGATCAGCCCATGCATTTCAAAAATTATTTTTTAAAGCTGTCTTTTAAAGCTTCTTAATGATATATCAAATTTTTTTCTTGGTCACTATCCAATCATGTACCAAATATTACACAACTGTCAAGCTTTGTGATTGATTAAACAATTAAGAAAAAGAGAAAAAAATTGTTTTGATTTTAATTTCGTTTCAGTGCCATATCCAAGTAAATAAAAGACCATTATTATTTTTTAAAAAAACATACATTTTTCATTCAAAAATGAGAAAAATACTTATAATAGAGAAGAGTCAATGTGTAGTAGTAATCTGTCAATTCCAGCAAACTGTTTGAGAAAAGGAGAGCAAAGAAAACAAGAAGCTCTGGTTTGTGAAGAGATTATCCTTACCTTTTACACTTGTGAGGAATTATTTTCTTTTACTTTGAAAAACCTTATTAAATATCACAGAATTCATAATAAATTGGAAAACGAGAATACCACAGAGGACCAGATAATTGTTCCATAAGTCTCATACCTGATATCAGCCAGTAGCCAACATCAGATTTTTCAGAGAAAAACTACAATTACTTCTTAGGAATTAAAGGTTTTCATACAGTGCCAGGCACTATGGAACAGCCACTCAAGTGTAAAGTTGGAAAGAGACTTCTTCCCCAAGGTTACTCAGAATGTGAAGTTCTCTAGAATCTACACACATAGTCACACTGCCTTGTTACAATCCAGGCTAAAAGCAGCAAGCCATCCTTGGGAACATTTGGCAAAAGTAACTCCCGCATGGCTCAAGCCCTAGACTTTCAGCTGTCAGTCAGTCAGTGAACACTTAGCTCAGATCCTTTGAAGAACTTTACCAAAACAACTATTTAAGATAAATTAGGCTTATAACATCAGAATGCATAAAGTACATATGCAACAAACTAAAAACCTAGCCAAGAGTTTCCTGCCAGCTAGTTTTACCAAGCTTGATTTTCTTTCATCACATTATCTCTTTTCCAATCTGAACCCAGCTGTTAAAAGCAATTTGACACTCTTTAGGAAAGAGTCTGTCTTTGTTAATTTGTCTAAATGATTTCATAGGTACAACTTTGACTTACCTTTGGATAACAGAAGCGAAAACTACAAAAAATCAAAGTAAAAGTAGAAAGCAGTGCAGTGAAACGTATGGGGCAGTTTTTAAAATCTGAATATATGAGAAAAGACGCCAGCAAAGAGAAAAAAAAAAGTCTGATGCTTACATCAAGAGAAAGTATAATTTTTTAAGAGGAAGGGAAGTTTGTCAGCCCTACTCAATGTTCATATGTGAGTAGTTCCCTAGCTGGGAAGAGGAGACTGAAGGACAGTAATCTCTCTCAATGCCTTACATGAATTTGAATCAAGGTGCAACCTCTACCTCAAATACAGAAAGAGTTGAAAGCTAAGAAACACTTGGCAACACAAGCCTAAATTCTGAAATCTTTCAGTGACAGTCCAAGAGAAGAAAATTACATTCTATCTTGCAAAAATATTCAGGAATGTGCTGAGGACATGTTGTATGGCATTATAAGACAGAGTGCATCGATTTCTCAGAGCTAAAAAGGGCTTCTGTTTCGTATGAGCCATTCTGGAAAAAAAACTTCAGTGCCTCAGCTATGTAACCAAGCTTCCTTTGTTTCAATAAGCTATAGAGTTAGCAGAGCCACAGTAACTCACTAATCCTGCCATAAACCACCATAAAAGTAAACTATTTTAGCCTAAGATAACATGTCTATATATGTGCTTGCCACATGTTTAAACAATGAAGCTCTGCTGACATGCAATAATTTGGGCACGTGCCTGAGCCTTCCATGCCTGCAAATGTTCTCAGCCGAAAGTTCCAGTTTTCCCAAGTTGTGTATCGTACTAGGCAACAAAATATCATCAGACAACTTTTGTTTTGTAATAAATATTTATTTTTCAGCAAGAAAGATATATTCATAGGCATGCATGTATCAAAAGAATCCAACAGCAACTAAATCCAGCCTTCCTAAAGTGAGGCCTTCTCCTACTCTTCTGTCATGTGAAATTTGTATTGAATTACTTGCTCAGCGTGGGTGGGCATTTCTAAGCCATGGTTTCATAATCACATAGCCACACAGCAGAGCCTTTTAACAGCAACTTCTTTAAATTTTCTGTATTGCAGCGCATTCAGGATTGTTTTCCCTCCATTGCACAATCCAAGCCTGTATCTGCACCTGTCTTCACACATAAGGGTGTTGTGTTGACTTTGTGTCTGCCTGGATTACTGAAAACACCCTGCTGCTTCAGCATAATGAGAGAAATATGCAACGGCTGGTTTCCCACAGGAGATGAGATAAACGTTCAAAACTCTGTAAATGAATGTAAGAGAACCTGAGGTAAGGTCACATTCTTAAGCCCACTTAGAAGCAAAGCAGCTATAGTATTAACTCTGGTAAAGTCAGACTTTAACGTTCTGATAAAACCCACTTGAACAATCCACACCGTGTAAAGCAAGCTACTTTTAATGGCCGAAAATAAAATAAAATAAGGTAACACTTTAGCTTACTTTCAAGTACATGAAATAGTGTGTTTAGAAGGAGAAAATGACTAGTACAGTTGTTGAAATTAAACTCAGCTAAGAGGTTACTTTTCCATAACCAATACCACCCTGCCGGGGCTGACAAAAGACGCCACCCCGAGGTGTTCTGGGGCAGTTTTGCAGCGGCTGCGCTGCAGGAAGCGAGGCTCCGGGGCTCGAGGCTCCGTGCGAGGCCCGCCGAGCCAGCTCCGACAGCCCGGCCGCATGGCGGCTGCGGGCCGGGAGCCCGGGCGGGCGGAGCGCGGCGCTGAGGGAATGAGGCGCCCGCGCCGGGCCGGGAGCAGCGGCCCGGGAACCGCAGCTCCCGCCATTCCCTTCGCGGGGCGCGGCCCGCCGACCCGGAGCAGGAAGCAGAGGATGGCGTCCCTTGACCCCAGGGCGGCACTGGAGAGCGAGCGGGGAATGATGGAGGTGAGCCGGCGCCGGTAGCGGGGAACCGGGAGCGGGCGGACGAGTGCTCGACCGCCTCAGCGGCCCCTCAGCGCCCGGCCGCGGGTGGCGGCTCCCGGCGGCGCGGGGCGGGGCGGGGCGGGCGGAGCTCCCGCGGGCACAGCCGGCCCCGGCCCCTCTCCGCCTCGAGCGGCGGGCCAGGCGGGCACCGCGGGCTCGGTGCAGCCGGGACGGGACCGGACCCGCGCCTTGCGGTGAGGCCACAGGGCAGAGGCCGCTCCTGAGCGGAGCTGCCGCCTCCCTCCCTGCTGTGGTAGCGCTGTGGGAAGGCACTTGCCTGTGCCTCTGCTTAGGGGAGGGACTTGTTCTCCCCTCCCTGCCCGGCGCAGCTGCTCTCAGGTGAAGCGGGGGCTGAGGTGTTCATAGGGTGTATTTCGAGGAGCAGTTTTTATTGCCTTTTCACCCTTTTTATTTTACTTGTTGCGGTGCAAGTGTGACACTGTCTGGAGAGTCCCTCTTGACACTCTGGAGAGTTTATCTGATGCCTTTGACGCCCAAATACTATCAAAATACAGCGCTGATTTTTTTTTCTTTTAAAATATTTTTTAAAATTTTAATGTGCTTCATACCTTTTGGTTGTGTTATTAAATATGATTGAAGATTTTCATTCTCTACGTGCTGTACACAGAGTAGTTCAATGAAGCCAAAATGAAGCATTGGTTTTAGAGACAGCTGCTAAAATAGCTTGATTAGAGTTTTACAAAGTCATATAATATTTCTGCATGTAACTGGTTGTTTATACATTTGTTACAATTGAAAGGATTTTTTTGGTTGTAAAATATTTAACATTTATCTTGAACAGGTAGTATTTATTTACTCTTAATCCAGCAGTTTAAGATAGTTGCAACTGTAAATATCTTAACCAAGGCAGAATTATGCAGTCTTTCCTTGGACATCTGCAAAATCCTTTGTGGATTTATAGCTGTAGTCCCTGTTTTAAAAAAAAATAAGACTCTCAGGCAGTCCAGATTTTGGCAACATAAACAAGGCATCTACATAGTAGGTTTCCTTAATTTTATTAGCTTGTGGGTTAAGCTTAACTTCAGATGGTAGGCAAGCTGGATATCCTGTACACTTGGGGTTTTTCAAAACACTAATATAAAGAGAATAGGTTTTCCTCTAAGAAACTCCTCTAAGACAACAGATTTTCCACACACTGCAGTTACCACTCCTCAGCATCTTTGAGATGAAACTAAACGTTGGTGTGACTTTAATCTCCTTTTGGAGCAGTGGGTGGGGATGAATGGTTGTGGTGTCCCCTGCTGGCTGTGGAGCTGCCTGACTGCCTCACCCGTGGTTGCTACACTTGCCACACTTGTAGCTTTATCACAACATTGTATGTCTGCAGTAAGACTTAAAATAGCCGGAAGTTGACTTCAAGCAGGTAGAACAAGTGATGTTACATAAGGCATCCCTCATGAGGGTTAGTTTTCTGTGTTTTTCCTTCACTTTCTTTCAGATCCTGGCAGTGTATAGGAAATAGAACAGGACTATTGAGATCAGTTGGTCTGTCAAAAAACCTTTTCTCAGCTGCCAGATGAAAAGGTTTATTGGAAGAGCTGGGGTTTCTTGTTTATTTTGTTTTTTATTATTATTACATAAATTGTAACACAATCGGAAGTAGAAGGAGTTTGGTGTTTTGGTGGATTATGTTGGGGGGGGCTGTTCAAAGTTGAGCTATTAAGATAAGCTATTAAGATATTCCTTCTGACCATAACTGCTATAACAGCTCAAGTATTTTATCATGAGCAGTGCATAGTCTCAGAAAGGACAACAGTGTTTAGTACACAGGGCCCATGAGGAAGAAAGAAGAAACAAAGTTATTCCAGAAGGAATGGTTAACATTTATATAGGAAAGACTGTCAAAATTACTTCCATATTAAAAAAAGATGTGCTGTAGACTTCAAAAAGATTTATCCATTTGTTCAACTGTTTGCAAAATGGTACAGAAAAATTTACATGCCTTAGGGCATGGAAAACATGCATTATTAATGTTATTTCAAAAGGCTCTTTAACTTCCATGTTGCCAGATGGGATGAGAGAAGTGTCCTGCACTGCAAATGGCCTCCTGTTTGACATCTATTGCTTGCTAGTCTGGAGTCAGCTTTGGTGCATGAGGAAGGCTGGTGTCTCTAAGGTAGGTACTAGAAAGCTGATTTAATGTTTACATTCCGTAGCATAAAAGGCCTGTGTGACACCTGGAAGTCCTTTGTGTTTGGACACCCTAAAGCACATAACTGCTTGTTGCTGCAGTCATATTTTTATTTAAAATTGTGAGATTCAAATTTGATTGGCAGATCTTTTGAGTAATAAGGCTTCCTTTTCCAGCCTAGATAATGACTTTGTGTTGTATAGGTCTCATATGGGTTTTCTTACATATATCTCTCGTCTTAATTGTTAAGGCAACTTAGGAAATTAAGTAATTAAGTTAATTTGACAAGGTTACTGCTTAATAACCTAACAGAGTGTGTGCTCTGCTCATAAGTATAGGATTTGATTTCATTAATTAAAAGTTAGCCTCTTCTATCAAAGCTAAAAGATATTGCTAAATGTAATATTAGGGTAACCTAGTAAAGCAGAAGTTTCTTTTTAGAATGCAGCTTCATTTAAATCAGGTATTGGTCTATAGCTGAAACAGTTTAGTGCTTTTAAAGAAGCTTGGACTGAAGGAAGAGCTTCAGTCTTTAAAATGTCTTTAAAATTACTGACTTTAAAATTTTTTAAAATTAATTTTTAAAATTACTGACTTTAAAAATTTTTTACTTACAGATGTTTGAGAGAATCAAACGATCTGATGAAGCTTCTGCTTCTTCAGCACAAGGTAAGAAGTTCAAAAAGTTCAAAGAAGTTTTTGTTGCAGTTACATTTAAAAATGTGATAACTATCAATAGAAGTATTAGCTCATCTTGTAGTTCAATTGCTTACTTTGATTTCTTAAATTTCATTATGGAACTTAGATGGAAGGAGTGACTTCTGAATCATCCACAAAGTTTCCATGTAGGTGTAATTCTCTTGTCCTGTTGTTAGCTGTTTGAGACACTTTACATTTTGTCTCAGTAATCATGGGTGTTGCAGTACCAATGTAGACTGCCAAGTCTTGAACCCGGACAAATCAGTAGAAAAATTCACTCACCTCAGCTATGAAAGAGTAAAGCTTATTTTATGAAGTTGTTGGATGAACTTTACAAACAAAAGACTTTTTTGAACTTACTAAAACTTTTATATCCCTTTAAAATAGTAGTTTTGACAAATGCAATGTAAGAGAAGTAGCTAGATGCAGGTAAAACTCTCCATCTCCTTGATACTCTATTGGTTTTTGTCTTCTGTACATGTGTGTTTGGTTGGTTTATTTCTTGGTTGTTGTTTTTTTTTTTCTGTAGGAATCCAAAGACATGGTGCTGAGGGCTCTCCACGACAGGACAGCAGTAGCAGGTAAGTTAGGTGATGATCTAACTGGCATCCAGCTTACTGCTTACCAAAGTAAAATGGGAAGAATCTGCTTTTCAGCCTCATCTGTTAATTTGTGTAATGGATGACAGTGACACAAAATGGATTAAGTGTATGATTGGAGGTCCTTTGTATCTTACACCCATGCACTGGTAAAAACTGTGGGGAAGGCATGTTGTAGTGCCCCAAACTACCGTGTGGGTGTCAAGTGTTTTTTGTCTTATTTTATTTTAAAATACTAACAAACAGACAAATGAAAAGAAAAAATTGCCTTTTTCTTTAGAAGCAATTATTTTCAGATTTCAGCTAACTGTGCCTTTAAGCTGTTATCCTTTGTTCTGAATTTAAGAAAAAGGTTTTTTAGTGAAATTTGCTTGAGAATACTTTAAAATGCATAGTCTCACCATTACAGTTCTAAAATGGAACCATTTATCTTGCAAATTTTTCCCATCTGTGTAGTAAGATAGATATTCAGAATTTCAATGCCAAGGACCTGGATTAAACAACACAACACGCCTTGACAATATTACCTGCTTCTTTCAGTTTACACAGAAGAGGACAAGAACATCCTCGGCCTGGAGCATCCACTGTGCAAAGTAGACAAGGGTACTGCAACTGTTGCCATGTACACTACAGTAATCTGGAACAGGTGAGGCAGCTTCTCCATGATTTGGCAGCAGATAGCAAGGAGTACCTAAGGCTTTATCAACTCATAAATATCAGTTTCTACACCACACAACCAATACTGAGTGAAAAATGAGCTGTTTGTGAATTGCACGATATGTGCCCTCAGGAAGATCCCTTGCTTATTTGTTACCTCTTGTAGAACATGCTGATGGAGTGGCACACAGCTGCTTTTCTGAAGTGCCACACATTGCACCCATTATGATTTTCTCTGTGTCTTTAATCTTGAGATCTCTATATATTTTAAAGTACTAGGGTTATAGTAATATCTTCAATATCAAGGCTGGAGACATTTGATCAACTGTTTTCAGTTCTTTTGTCAGTCTCCTGTCTTACAGACTTTTTAAATGAGAAGGTAGAAGCCTATTTAATCTTTTGCACTTAAGAAAATTCTTGTTAATTTGAGTGAATTGCAGGATGTTTGCTCATGTTAAGTTCAAGAATATTATAAGTAATTTATACATATATTTATAGTATTTGTTCTGGTTAAGAGACTTGTGAGCAGCTGATTTGTGAGAGTATTTGTACTAAGTAGAAGAGATTTGTCAGCAGCTACCAGAACCACTAATTTAAGTTCCAACTCAGAAAGATACTTCAATACCTTTTAGTATTATTTGAGACTGCCTAAACATACTTTAAAATCTCAATTAAGATTTTAAAATAGTAAAAGAAGATTTTTCTTTTTATTTAAATATTTTCATAGCAATGGTGTAATGTTTAACCTGGGAAGGAATTTTTAGGACTAGGCCTGTATGTTAGCAGTAGTATTAGACTAATCATCTGTTGCATCTTTCCCCAGCACATTTTCAGCTCCCAGCACAGACATTTTACAACATACTGTAGGAATCGTACGGGTACCAGTAGCTTGATGGAGCGTTTCCTTCAAGATGTTTTGCAGCATCATCCCCACAGATACCATGACAGCAGGTATAATACAGAAGGCTTTTTATTTTAATATGTGTAAGTGGAATGCATGTGTTATGAATTCCTGTGTTTATTCTACTGCTGAGCAGTAAATTTGGCTCATTTGAGGTGAAACTTGCTCAATGGAGACAATTGCTGTTTATATGACGACAAAACTTCACTAGTTATAGATTTGAAACACCACCACTAATAGCTTTTAAATATGAAGACCTTAAAAAGAAGGAATATATAGGTCAGCACTTACAATGGCAGATTGTACAATCTCACATGCATTTACAAGTTCTTAAAATTTGAGCTTTTTGTGTTTTATTCTAAATATTTTAATTCTGGGCCTTACATATATATATATGCTTAGCAGTATATTTAATGTATGTTTTGAAAGGGCGTATAATTTTAGTTTGTTGATTATGTCAGGTAAGTATTTACATGTTTATTTTTTCATTAACAGTTTGCCTGTTCAGTTAATACTTGAATTACATTAATTGGCCAATTCATTAATGCTCAAATTTTAAAAGTTCTCTTTATTTATCATGTGCATGTTTCAAAAGTGATAAGAGGATCAGTGTGTTAAATTTTTCTCTGTAGATGAAGGAAAATCCATTAAACCTCATTTGTAGTGTTTTGAAAGGCAGACAAAAAGCCCAGTTTGATTCCAGTACAGTACAATGTTTCTCAATATGCAACTCTGCCATGTGTCTTGACAAATAAGCAGAAGGGTGTTTTGTCTGAAAGCACTCATTGGTATTATCAGGGATATGCCAGAACTAACTAATATGCATGTCTATGCCAGACTAGCCCAGGATATGATGTACACATCACTACAAGTAAATAAATTGTCCTCCCATCTTAAATAAACAGATTTTATCACACTATCAAGAACATTCAGCATTTTTTGCTGTGGATAAAATACAGGATTCACTTTAAGTCAGGCTTCTCTGGAGGTGTTACTAATACAAGGTTTGATGAACAAAACCTACTAACAAGGAAAAACAATCTACCCAGGTTCCTCTAAGTTGCTGGTAGAAGGAATAGAGTGAGAAAAATAATATACAAAATCTAGATTAAGTTGGAGGAAGGAGTGGTAAGTAATCGCAAATCTAGACAGAGTTTGGAGGAAGTAAAGCAAAGATGGCAAAGAAAGCATGAATAGATTTATGCTGTGGTCCTGCTCTGAAAAGAAAGTTATGGTCTTAACTGACACTTGAGGTAAGATTTTGATTCTCTTCTTTCTCATGTTAAAACACTTGGGTTTTTATACAGTTTCACAAGTTCTTTAAATACCTGTTTTTGCTGTTTAGCCGAATTCATAAAAGGGATCTTTATGTGTAATTTTAAAAGATTATGGAAATATTTGTAAGACTTGATTTGTTTTACAGAACCAGTATACCTAGTAGTTATGTGGAGAAAGGAAAAATTCACCAGAGCTTTGCCTTATACTGAATTTCAAAGGATATTGTTGTTCTCCCCCAGTAAAAAAACAAAACAAAACCAAACACCCACAAACCATCAAATAATTTCTTCCTCCAAACACTTGGTATGTAAGTTTTTTACCTAAGGAAATAGTATTGAGCATTTTAGAAAGTAAATCTTCATTCTGCTTAAGGGGGTAATTTGTAGCAAAACTGTTAAAAGTTCCTAACTACATAAAACTCTTGTTCTGTTCTCTTCCCCCAGGGACATTTGCTTAAAAGTAATTTTTGAGAAGTGCTTGTAGGCTGTAAACTGAGCTAGAGACCTAGGAGTTTGTTATAGTTTCTCCATATGAAAATCTATCTAATTTTATATTCAGTCTTTCAGCAAGGTCCAGGTGCCAGGATGCAAAGATGTTTTGCACAAAGATGGAAGAGCCCTGATGTTAGGAAGTTAAAAGATTAATTCTGTTGCATCTGGCATTCCCTTTAGGTCCTATTTCAGAGCTTAGGTCACCAAGAATTCATGCTAGGGCAAAGCAGCATTTCAGATGATAGGCATTGTTTGATCATCTGATGTATTTGATTACTTTGCATTCATATAGTAATAATTCTTTTTAAATGTTTCATTATATGAGATTTCTCTTGCTTACTCAGTCCTCTATGCCTTAACTGTATGTAGTCTCAGTTATATAACCAAGGAAATTACTGTACTGTGACTATAAAATTTGTTCACAGTACTTCTTTTAGCTGATGTCTGCCATGTATTAAAGTAAGCATCCATTTGGGTCTCACAAGATGGTTATAATTTTTGAGTGAAACATAATATTCTCTTCTTCAGTTATATTTACATATTTTAAAAATTGTTTCCATTGAATTTGCCTGGCTGCTACACACTGGCTGCCTTGTGGGTTTCTGTGTTGCATAGGAAAAATAGTTCATATCTGCTAGCTGTGTTGATTCTGGAAGACACAAACCCTTGTGTTTGAGGCAGTCTTAAAGACAGAACTGCCACTTACAGAATATATAAAAAAATCTGTTGTCACAGCAAGGCTGAACAATCCTAACTTGGCTTCTTGCAGGAGTGAGTCAGAAGCTGTGGTGTCTGTGAGAAACAGTAAACATGGAATTCCGTGGCCACATGTGCAGAGTTCCTATCAGGCAGCCATG
The DNA here is from genome assembly GCF_027887145.1 of Ammospiza caudacuta. NCBI lineage: Eukaryota > Metazoa > Chordata > Aves > Passeriformes > Passerellidae > Ammospiza > Ammospiza caudacuta. The sequence goes on along the minus strand of NC_080600.1, from coordinate 18,660,232 downwards.
TTTTGTAGGGAAAAGGGCATTTATACTCAACAATGGTTTTATGCTGTGTCCTATTATTATGTTCCATTTATTATGTTCCATTTCTCTACAAAGCTCAATTTTAAGTAATGATAGTATGATCAGTGAAATCACCTCTATGAAAGTTTAAAGGCTTAGCACTTCAAACAAAGGAAATATCCAGATATCTTTACTTTTTCTGCTGTGCTGTATTTATAAAATTATTGTAATCTATGTTTGGCCATTCTTAATTGATGATTGCGTAAAGAGGGGGCTAAACTAATGCCCAAATTGTTATCTTTAGCTTTGTGGAGCATTTTCCCCTCCATAATTTAAAAAAATTGAATATCTCTGAGATACATAGAACAACTGTAGTTATTTCAGTTTGTTCATTAAAGGTGATGCAGTCTAGGTAATGACTCATAAAAAACCCCCACACTGCTGTTGTTTGAACCATTTTTAGCATATTTACAGTATTTATCTAAACTGGTTTTTCTTCCCTCCCCTTTAGACCAACCTATGATGACATGCCATTCCCCGTCACTCTGGAGCCTCCTAGGATTTCTTGCCTGTCCTCAGAAGAAATGCAGAAAAAGAAGAATAGTGAGAAACAGGAGATTTCCAGCAAAGACCAGGAGTCTGTTCATGATATAGGCTCTTCTGTTCCATGCCTGTCTCATGAGGGCACAAAGAAAACTTCTGTTATGCAAGCAGGTTTTCAAAAACTTCAAAGAGGCCAGGAACGTGTTCCAGGGATATCCCAGCAGCCTGCTGGCATTTGTAGTGATAAGAAATGGGTAAATCTGAAACATGCCCGAATTGCAGGTCATAGCCATGAAGGTCAGTCTACAGCTGTGAGCCCTGTACCTCAGCAGTTTTCTCTCAGTCCTACAAGCCACAGTTCCTCTGTTAATCCTAGAACAGGAAAAAATGTTAGGGATTTGGCAGCATCAAATCTGTTTCTGCGAAGAGGATGTGATGAAAGAGCAGTGGAGGTCTGCAGTAGGGATGTGTTATTGAACCCACGCTTGAATCCTGCTCCAGCACTGGTTCACCCAAAATGCCCTTCAGTTTCTCATCAGAATCCTACACACAGCCACAGCAATTCTTCCTTTATTACCTCAGGTCAATCTCTCTCAAAGCGAGATAGTTTACGAACTCAGGATGAAACTTTGGTGTCTGATCTCCATCTCAGGGATACTGTGGGTATCAGCATCTCCCTAGATCCTGGGACATCCCCACAGCTAGCAAGATGCAAAAACATAAAGACAAACAGACAGGATGAAAGTTCAGTGGATGAAACTATTGAAGATGTAATTGTGAAATACTGCCATGAAACTACATCTGAAGAAATTTGTTTCAAAAAAGAGAATAATCCCAGTGTACCTTTTTCATCACTTCTGGACCATACTAATTTAGAGGGCTCTGAAATGAGTTTTGACTGTGATGCACCAATCCAGGTAGGAACAGATTTACCCAAGGCAGCTATAAAAGATATAGAATTCCTGAAAGAGGTCCAAGTATGTTTGCAAGATAAGGACTATGGAACACAGCTCTCTTCTGTTTTAAAAACTGAGTCATTAGAGAAAATAGAAGCAGTGCAAAAGGACGTTGTAGTTCATACCGAAGAACCAGTTCTTCCAGCCCTGCCTCATGTGCCTCCTTCTTTTGTGGGAAAAACTTGGTCTCAAATAATGTATGAAGATGATATAAAAATTGAAGAACTTGTGCGTGATTTCAGGGAAGGTCGTTTTCGCTGCTACTTTAACAGTGAATCCTCAGCTAATTGTACAGGGAAGAGAATGAAGAAAAAAAAGCAGAAGGATGAAAAAAGGATCAATATTATTGAGGGTAATAGAACAGAAAGTGCACCAGTTAAAGCACTGCCAGAATTTAATGATGCTTTAAGTGGTGGCTCTGATTTTGATAACCCGTCTTTAGCCTCAGATACACTATGCAACCCACAAATTGTAAAAATGCCTAGGAAAAGGACATGGCGCCTGGCTTCAAGGTGTCAGGTGGTTAAAGTCAGCCATGGCACCCAAACAAGTCTGCTGAACTACCCTGTGGCAAAAAGGAAAATGTCTAGAAGGGAATCTGATCCAGCTGATCAGCAAGCAAGCATTGCATGTCTGGAGAATGAAAAAACTCCAAACATGAAAACTAGACTATGTGCCCTTAAACTTCCAGAGTCCTATAGCAAGATCATGAGTCCTGTACAGCCCAAGACAGTGGTGTATGTACTCTCATGCCCAGAGGTAAAACAGTGCAAAGGTAAACCTATAGATATTCCCAAAATGAGGAAAAACCATCACTCCACAGATAGCAAGGACTCTGTAAGATATAAATACAAACAATGTTCTCTCAAATATTATGACCCACTGACAAATAGAATTCTGAAAACACCTCCTAAGAGTACAGTTAGAGAAAAGGCCAAAAAGCCCTCTCATGTTCGACAGCTTTTCAGAAGTCTCAGCTTTGATGCAAACATGAAGAAACTAGCTGATACACAGAGAGAAAGCACACCATCAAAGTCACTCAATCGGTCAGACTTCTGTAGTTCTTCTTCAGCATCTTTCCTGCCAGATCGAGATAAAGGGAATGATGCAGCCTCAAGTCAAAAGGCAGATGGACCATCTGTTGCCACAGAAAAAACAGATTGTCTTGTATCTGAGAACTCTTTTAAACACCTAATCATTTCACCTTTGAACTCTGTGATAGAAGGAGATTGTAGATTAATTCCATTTAATAGAATTACCAAAACTCCTCTGACCTCCATCAGGAGTGAGTGGTCAGAGAGGGAGACTCCAAAAGCAATATGGAAGAGAAAAGAAGGCACTAACAAAGAACCAGTTTTTTCCAGAAAGGCTGCAGGATCTAAGTCTGTCAGATGTACTCTTGAGAGGAGAGGAAACAGAGTAACCACAGGCAAACAAACGTCCAGAACTAAAAAACAGCAGAAAGAGGGTATGAGAAGACAACTTCAGCCTTGTGCCCAGAAATCTGCTTTCTCCATCCAGAGGTACCAGACAAGGAAAACTACAGTGGGAAAGCACCCTAAGAAAGAGAAGCCAGATGCTAAAAAATTAAAGGTGAGGAGGAAACCAAAAAGGGCCTTTCTGAACTCAACAGTTGTAACAGGGATTCCTGAAAAAAGGCAGAAAGTCACATCAGAATCTTTTCCCAAGAAACCAGAGCAAGCTTCCTCCAAAGTCAGGAGCTGGGAAGTCAGTGGAGATCGGGGTCATCCTGGCACTGTGAACCGGCCCTCTAGAAGAACCTCTGCTGTACCATTACTTCGAAACTGTCTTGTTCTACCAGGTGAGAGCTAGCTACCAAAAGAACTTTTTGTTTCTTTTTTTTTTTATAGCCAGCACCTGGAAGAAGGAAGGAGGAAGAAAGAAGGCCATAGACAATGCAGTTGAAGTGCTAGAGATCCAGAAAGTGCAAAGCCAGTCTAATGTGAAATAAATACAACTGTAAACTCAGCTCTTGTTCCTGGAATATGGGGACACAATGTATTGCACTGTTCTACTGTGTAAAGCTGCAGAAGTTGTGGATTTGATTTAAAAGCACTTATAATCATATTTACTAGTCTTCACCTGTACATCAGCAAAATGACCTTGAATGGTATCATATTGTTATTAGGGTATTATCAGTGCGTGACAGTGCACTATAATAAGGTAATTTAGAAGCTGTGTTAATTAATTGTGCCTATTTAAATTTTTTTTCACGTAATTCTAAAGTGCAGAAGATGACTCACTTGCTATGCTAGAAATTTAATGAAGATAACACATCAATCAGGGCTGAATTCTGTGTATGTATTTTGTGTTTGTGTATACGTGCACCTAATTCAACACATAATATATACTTGCCTGTGGAATGGCATTAAAATGAATACAGTATGATACAATTCAGATCAATTGAATGGTTTCTTGAAATGAAATATAATTTTACACATTTTTGTATTGACTTCTTTGTTCCTGAAATCATGTCCAAAGCTTTTTTTTTTTTTGACTGAAAGTCACTGTGGGCTCTCATCAAGCAATAATGGACCATGCTGGTAAGGAAAAATGTCTCCTTAGGGGACTGTTCAGATGGTGGTAGCTGAAGTGAAATCTTGAATTCTAAAAGAAGTACAGGGTTATGTTTGAGGGCTTTTATTTTTGTTTTTAATAACTTGTTGATTAAGTTTGTAGGTGAATTTCACATTCCTTAGCGAGGGGGATGGAAAAGTTATAATGCAAACAAATAGCAGCAAGTTGTTTCAGAATGTCAGCCTTGAGTTTGGGGTACTGTGCTTTTCTGGCTTTATTTGGTGTAGTGTTGGTTAAATTTTTATGGACTAGAGTTCAAACTTTCTAAATTTTCAGTAAAATATTTAAATAAACCTAACACAGCATCCATCTAAATGTATTAGAGTTCAAATATTTGGTTAAAAAACCTGATTGACTAAAAATTGTATTCCACAGAGATTCAAGTTTGGCTCCTGATGTTCCATTTACTATAGTTTTATGGAAAAAAACCCCAAACCCATGGTGTTTTAGCTTATTTTTAATAGTTGTTAGGATGACAGTTTATTTGGTGTGGTTAGGAGACATAAAGCCAGTCTCACAGATGTTTCTGTGCTTTAAAACCTAAGATTAATGGTTCATTTCCAGTAAATTAAGCACGCAGTTAAACATCATCATAATCCAGGATTTGGTTTTCAAATCTTCAGTTTGATATATTATATAATCTATTTTACCTTGAAGGTCTTCATAAATTCTCTAGTGGTACAGTATATTTTTCAGAACACAAGAAAAACATAGAAAAGAGTAGACCCTGCTGTCTTTGGCATTGAACATATCTGTGCATTTTCCCCCAGAAAATAAAACCATTCTTGATTCTTCATTCACTTCTTTCTGAAATGCCAAGGGTCACAGATTTGGGCTGAGATAAAGGTGGACCTGGAAATGGTTTAATATACAGTATCTGAAGGAAATATAAAAGCTGTCATCATGAACCACATGTTCAGAGAATATTTTGAGGATGTTTTTAATGTATATGCATATTTCCTAAGATAAATAAAAGATGTGCATGTGTCAGCTGGAAAGTAAGTTCCTTTACAAGTCAAATATGGTCTGACAGATTTTTTTATTTGTTTTGTTTTAATTTATTTTATTTTTTATATAAGAGTTGATTTCTTTGGACAAATTTTCCTATGGTTGTCAGTAGACACAGAATCTTATGACTGTATTGCAAGTCACTGGAAAATGAAGGGCTGTAATATAAATTTTTAAAGCCCTCAACTAATTGTGCCTGTATAATTTAATATTTTGTCTAATATAAAACTGATGTTTTTAAAGCAAAGTTTTAAAGGAATGGTTTTTATAGAAAGGCTAATTTTTAGATAAAGAAAAAGAAGATTTTTAAATAAAGTTTGTTTTAAAGCAAAGCTTTAACTATAGATAAGTCCCATTCTAACATATTTTTATGATACAAGAATGTTTTCCTATCTAACTTCTTCCATCTTATTTTTCACAGTATTTCACACGTGAAGAGCATGAATTATTCTGTGTGTGAATAAGTTTTAATGCACATTGTACTTTAAGAACACTAGTGTGTATTTGTTTAGAGTCAAAATACTGTTCTCCATACTCATTCAGTGTACATTTGTCTTATTCCAGTGCACAACTTTTCCTTGAAATCTTGAGTAATAAAGATGTGTTGAGGACTATAAAATTACTAATATTTTTAGACTGTAATGTCTTTTGTTTTTGGTAATAGACCCTCTTATCAGGGTGGGATTTTTAGAAGAAAAATGTTATATTTAAATAAGAGTATAAGTACCTATATATTTTCCTTAAAAAAAAAGAAAAATGAAAAAAAAAAGTATGTAAGAATTTATTAGAAGAATAAGACTTGAGGTACAAGTCTGGAAACATTTGTGTGGTTGACATTGTCAAAATAAGGTTTACTGTAGGCTTGGATGTTAATCTGTGCCTCACTTCCAAATATTCAGAAACCTCTTCTGTGCATGCTCGATGACCACTAGGAAAAAGAGGCAAGACTGTGATATGAGAAGCAAAAGCAGAAACTGCTTTGGAATGAGAATTATGAGCATTTTGCAAAACAAAATATTGAAAAGATACTTAATATCATGTGCAAGAAGGAGAAAATTCTGGGGTCTTGAGAAATAGGCAAGCACTTTCCTGTTAGATAAGTAATGGAATTTCTGCCCTTATGGAATAGAACATTGTTTCATTAGCAGCATGACCAATACTTCAAAACATGGTTGTGAAGTCCACAGCAATGGCAAACTTGAGAACTGAAATACTTTCTCTCCAAAATTGGTGGGTGTGTTGGTTGTTTTTGGGTCATATATCTTGTTTCTATTTTTGCTTGTGGGTTTTTTTTTGGCTGGGGGGGGACTGGGTTCTTTTAATGTTAGTAGACAAAGAGGTTTTGTCAGTATGTTTGCATCTCTTAACATAGAGAAGCGAGAAAAGAGCTGGAGTGGAGAGGAATAAGCTCATGCTTTTTGAATTAAATTGGCAGCAGTTAGAACCAGTACCTTCTTTAATAGTTGAGAAAAATATTACCATTTCTTCTTCAGTACATATGCAATTTTGATGTGTAAGTTTGTAGTTTTTATTATACGTTTCATAATTTTTAAAAAGTCTCTCTCCACATAAAGTACTCATTCAACATTTCAAAACAGTCTTATTCTAAGCAGATAGATGTTTATTATTCATTAGGGTTGTGAACCATAAGTGTGACTCTGTCATATTGTGCCAGGGGCTAACCAAACATAAAATAGCAGTCCCCCATAACTTCAGATATCTGACACTTGCACCTTGCAGTTCTTCAGTTAATTTTCTGATTGGATTTTTTGCTCTCTTGTTCTTTCTGACACATTTGTATCCAATGTTCACAGATAATTGTGTTATGAAAGTACCCTTCTCTGGGACTCAGATAAATGAGGTTATTTCTGTTTATAATGAGCCTATAGCTACATCTGAAATTGTGTTTTAAGTTTCATGCTGAATTTGTGCCCAAATGAGAATGTGTTTTGTGGTTTTCATGTTGTTGTTATTGATAATATATTTTGCAATAATTTTGCTTGATGTTGTAATTTTTTATCTGCTTCTTTGTCTCTTTTGTCTGTGGTCATTTGACACAATATGGGTTTGTAAGGATACAGCAATACTACAGACTGGTTCGGTGGTGTTGCTGGATGTTCTTTCTCTGTATCTTCTGCTCATTTTATTTCAGATTTGTTGTTTCCATTGTTTTTCTGAGTCATGTATTTGGATTTCTTTTTTTATGTTGTAAAGAGCTAAATTTCAGGGCAGTACATTCTGTGTAGAAGTCAATCAGTGACAGGTGACAGAAGAGGATGTTGTCCCAGTCTGAAGTGCAGAGGGCAGGTTGGCACAGGTGCTCCTGTGCTTGGGAGTCTGCTTTACCTCACTAAATGGTGTGAAACAGGAGTGGGATGCTGATTCTTGATTCCTTTGTTGGTTTTCCTTTCTTCTTCCTTTGGGGTCATTCTGCCTGAGAACAAAGTAATCTGAACTCATACTGAAATAAGGGGTTTTCAGCTTTTGGTGTTTTGGGGACAGATAGGAAAAGTAAAATGTGTCTCTTTCACTAATGTAACTAAAATCACTGAATTTTTGCCTTTATTATTTTACCTGCTGAATTACACCATTCCTGATAATATTTTTCAGAAAAATTTGTAATAGCATAGTTCTGAGCATGCCCAGAAGCAAAGGTTTTGTTCCTTGTTTTTTTGCAGTTATAAATTCATTCATTCCTTCAGCAGAACAAATCTTGTTTTAATAAAATAAAGACTGAATATGTGCTTTTGGAGTTTATTTATTCTTGGAGTTTACCTTGAAGCTATTTGCTATAATTTGTTGTGGAAAGAACACAAACAGAATGCTATGGAGTAAGCTACTACTATGAAGGCAGACAGTCATAATTGAAACAACTGTTCACAATGGTGTGATATCTTGACTCAGTGAAGGCAAGATTCATCCCATTCTCTGCCAGCTGAAGCAATGACACCCTAGGATGGCATTGAAAAGATGACAGATGCATTTAAAATGTCTAACTTCATTTGGCAGCATGAAACCAAGAAGCCCCAACCACATGGCAAGCCAGATGCCTGCAGCACTTACTCATTAAGAGTTTTTTGAGAATCTGCACTTACTATATGAGGGCAGGGGCTGGAAATACAGTCTTAAGCAGCTTTCTACTTTATGCAAAACAGTTTGGCATCTGTAATCATAGACCAAATAAAGGCAGGCAGAACTCTCTTCAAAACTGTGTGCAATAATGCTTTTAAGAGTATGGTAAGCACATTACTGGAATACCTTGCACAGTATAGTACCTTGTTCTATAAATTTGTTAGTGATTTGCTCTTTGTAGCAGTGCCTGTTTAAACCAGTGTGATTTTTTTACAGGAGCAACACACAGAGATGTGTCAGATCAGTAAATGGCTGAGAAGCAGAGACATGTGGTTTCCTGAGGCCTTAGTAAGTCATAAAATTTCAGGACATGCTTGAAAATATCCATGTATTATGTAGTTGGCTGAAAGAAGTCAATACTGTGCTTTAATAGTGATTAATTAAAGAAACAATTGTTCAGCCATCTAAACATATGGAGTTACAACTATGATACTATAACCAAAGTTTAAGTCAGGTGCTTGCTCTTTCATGGGAAATAAAAGCAATTAACAATATGCTTATAGAGCGTAGAAGGGAGATCCAGTCCAAATTGGTGTGTTTGAGAATTATGATGGAATTAATAGCACAGTTTTAGTTGGATTGGGATTCACTGGAGTAATTAGTGTTATAATTATTGTGTTTTGATGGTTCTGGAAGTCATAATTATTTATTGGAGTGCAGAAGCATTTTTCATGAAACGTACGAACACATCATCATTGCAGTTTGTGATTTAACAGTTTCAGCATTTCTAAACTTAGGTTCTTTTTTTGTCACTGTTCTACCCTTAAGGAAACTGAAAAATAGCTTTTCCCAAATGCTGGGAATCATAAACAGGTTTTTCAGTATCACACATCCTCAAATATAGTTGTACTTTAATGTTTTAAAGCTGGTCAGCTTCTCATATTTGATGTGTCATACTGCATTAATGTTGGCACTGGTGCATCTGAAAATGTTGGTTGTAGCCTACTGCCCTATGATTAATATTGCACAAAAAAGTTGCAGAATCAGAATCCACCCTTGCTAGCTCATGCAGAGAGCTTAAACACTGCTGGCCTGGACGTTGTGCTGTAAGAATGAACAGAGAAGCTGAAGCTGTGGATGCAAGGCATGTGTATGTCTTGCTTTTTATTGCACTGAAATTTTAATATGAAGAGGGAGGTATAAGTGATGCATAAGACTTAAATATGTATTTTAGATTGGAACTAGATCAATGAATATTTAGCTTTGGAGGGGTTGTTTTGTTTTGTTTTTTTAATGTTTATTTTATCTGAACCTTGGCAAACAGTTGTCAAAATCCATCTACTCCTATAGTGGTGCAGCTCAGAATCTGTCACTCACTCTTCTAGTATGTTACTTTTATTTGCTTAACGTATGGATAATATTTCTCTTTACTGCTGCATGTTTCATACTTTCAGTAAGAGGGGAGAAATGTTTATAACAAAGGTTGTGCACGTACATCCTTTTGAAGGCTAAAGAGAAAACTTGTAAGGCAATACATGGCTACAAACAGATTTCTCCACATGCCAAAAGGAGCTTTGTTAAAATTCAGGTCTAATGATGAGTAATAAATCAGTTGCCCAAATGGTGATAGAAACACTTTTAATTTTATTGGCATTAGTTGCGATCTGCATATAATTAAAAGTAAACATACTGACTTTTTGGTGACAGCTATTTTATAGATTTCTAAATGTATCTAGTGCTTTAACTTTTCGATCTGTTCTAGCAAAATGTCATTTCCTGAGTTACTGCCAACACACTCTAGTTCTGACTGAATCTGGAGTCAGGGTAATAATGGAGTCAAAGTCAGCATATTTTTACCTACCACAATTAGTTACTGTTCATGCAGCACTTTCTGTGGATGTAAAGAACTCTTAAGTGTTTAATAGTATCAAGAATTATCTTTTGTAGTATTCTTATTTTAGACATTAGTGTTAAGTTTATTTTTAAAAATGCATAGATACATTTATATTTTTGTGAATAGAAATGTGTTTGTCATTGATAAGCACAATATTTTTTATTTTTAGAGCTCAAAGGAGAGCACTAATGAAACAGTATTTTACGTATTTTTATTTCCAATTATACAGAGACTAATTAACTTTTTCTGTGCTTAGCAAATTTCTGTTTTCCTCCCTCACACTCCACCATTTTAAAATAAGAATTCATCTGCAATGCAGAGTTCTCCATCTTTATTTTCTCATAGTAGGGTGTGATGAGTGTCATTCAGCTGTATCACGAAGATGGTTTTATGTAATTATGTAGTTATTGCATATGCCTTCATAACTACCTTTGCCTTTTCATGGAAGCTGTAAAGGGGAGCCAAGGATCTCTGTCTGGCCCTTGTCCTTTTGTCTTGTTTTATTGCTCACCCCATCCTTCTCGAGCTCCCTATGCAGCCAGTGGGTCAGCTCCACTTTTAACCTTTATTTCATTGAGTTCTACAGTATGTTGGAAAACAACCATTTCTAATTCGCAGGAAAAAAATTAATTTAAACTATTTTCAACCAGTTTTTCCTGTAATACTCACATTCTAGTGCATATATGGGGAAACAACAAAATTCTGACTTCTATTTTGGCAAGCCTTGTGTTCCCACCATCTCCCCATAGCTCCCAGAAGCGCAGGCAGGGCTGAGGTTGGCAGGCACCTCTGGTGACCATCTGCTCCAATCCCTGCTCCCTGCAGGCTCAGCTGGAGCAGGCTGCTCAGGGCCAGCCACATCCCACGGATTCTGAGCATCTCCAAGCAAAGACATTCCACAGCCTTTCTGGGCAACCTGTTCTAGCACCTGGCCACCCACACCCTCGTCGTTAAAAGGTTTTTATCTCTGTGTTTGAACAGATGTGTTTCAGTTTGTGCTCACTAGGTCTTGTCCTTTCCCCACCCAAGCTCTGCATGTTTGTTCCCTGGGTGGCAGCTGGACCAGTGCTCATGCTGTGTGTCCCTCGGGGTGCTGGCACTGTCCACAGGGGCTGTGGGGAACAGCTGGCACCAACACCCTTGCCCAGCTGTTCCAGGGGAGGTTTTCTTCAAGTGGGGAGCCCAGCTGATAAAGGTGCAGGTGCCAGTGAGGGCCCATGTGAGGTTTGGTTTTCCTGGGTTTACCTGGCTTCTGTGGCAAATTGAGTCCTCTAAGCCAACTTTCTAAAGCTTGATCCTTCTTTTTATCGTACAGGAGTTGGGGTGTTTGCGTTTTTGGGGTTTTTTTTCTTTTCCCCCCCACTAGATGTTTCCTTTATTCTCTTGAGTATTTGAAGTTATATGGGTTTGCTGACTGAAAATCTAAAACTTCATACTTATGTGCTACAATTATAATTTTTTTACAAGTCTCTACACTTCTTATGTATTTTCTCTCAATGCCTTTTTTTTCCCTGTTTGCTTTTAGCTCCATTTGCTCTTGGTTGAGACTTCTGTATTGGTTTACACTGAGTCCAAGATTTTTCTCTAACTGGCTTAGTATTAATTTGGTTTTATAAATATTTTACAAACATGGCATTCAGGATTACTTGCTGTGGTTTATTTTGTTACAGCTTTTTTACACTATAAGTTTCTTATTATTTGTTTTGCTTCTTTCTTTTTTCATAGACTTTCTTGTCTGTGTTCATAAAGAGCTTCTGTTTGGTTTCCTACTGCTGATAATTAAGTAGCTTTTAATGAGGAGGGCTGGAGGAAGGGGATTAAAAGAGCCCTCTCTTGCTGTCTTGTGCTGCCATTGCCTTCTCCAAAGCAGGCTAGTGGCATTGTGCAAAAACTCAGGCTTTTATCACTTTGTCACTTTATCTCCTTTATTAAGGATAAGGGATGTCAACTCTGTAAAAATATAGGTATGTATATTAAAAATCTTGTAGAACAGCTAGAATAGTAACATTAGATTAGCACATTTTGCCACTGCGCTCTCTCCTAAATTTGCTGCGAACAAAACCTTGAAAAATTTGTGTCAGATACCACATGATGTTGCAAACATTCCCGATGTGAGAACTTGTGATATTTGTCCCTCCTTTTAGGCTTAGATTTCGCTTTAAGAGGGCATTTTGTTTTCATTTTCTTTTTATGTGAATACTGTGCCATGTCTCTGTCATCAGTCTTAAGTTCTTTTAGTCTATCGTAGATAGAATGACACTGCTGTATCTTTTCTTTGTTAAAATACTTATTTCTCTTTTCAAGAGGAAATAATTAATATTTGTCAAAAAGTGACTTGTAAATCTGAGCTCCCCATGATCAGTTTGTATGAAACTTAGTAAATTCTTTCATTGCATCTGAAGACGTGGGGAAGGCATGAGTCTGCAACCCACTCTTAAATTTTATGTGAAATACTTAAATTGTGTTGGGTTTGAGTTCTTTTTCTCCTTTCTCTTTCTTCAGCACTGTTTTAAGGAGCTACTTTGTGCTTTTAGCAATGTCTTGGCAGTCAAATCTAGTCCTTTAACTAGATTTGAAAGGACTGAATAGTAAAATTCAAGCACAAGTTGATTTGATTTTAACTTTCATTTTCATGTTTTTAATACTTAGAAGTGAAGAGGACTACCATTTGTATCACAGTCTCAGCTTTGTACTTTTGAGGAAGAAAAATTTTCTTTCTAAATGATGAATTACGAAGGTATTTGTATGCTAAGTTGGCTGCTTGGTTGAGGAAAGGTTGTGGTAGTTTTTATTTTTATTTAAAGTAAATCTTAAAACTTAATGGACTTGATGCAAGCAAAGATCATGAAGCATCTCAGATATCATTTTTGTTAGCAGCCTATAGGAGGATACTTGCTCTTTTTCAGCCTCTTGGTATTATGCCACTTAAGGCACATAGAATTTCTCTTGCAATTGCAAAATACATGTCTACAACACTAAAAATTAATGTTGAAAGAAGAATTAATAGGCTGGAAACACTCTTCTTGATTAAAAAAATTGTTGCATGTAGCATGAAAGGCCTTTATGATGGCATTCACTATGTGATGTCAAGGTTTTATGCATTCATATTTGTGCATGTACTGGGCTTATTTGTCAGCCAGGAAGACTCCAATTGAAGGATGGATTTGTAAGTAACTGAGATAAGTAACTGAGATTTTGGAAAGTCTGGATGTGGATCTTAATTTTGCAGTTTGAATATGTGAATTTAATAAGTACAAAAGAAACTTCAGTGTTGCTGTATCTGTTCCAGTTGAGGGAGGGCAATAGGACATTAATCCAGTAAGTCACAGCCCAGATCATCTAGGAGCTCACTTCTGAGTTCAGCAAGCTTCTGTCAGTTCAAGGGGACCTGCTTCTGAGCTGCATCTGAAGTCTGTAACATTTTGTGCTGATTCAGAGCCGGAGCACTGCAGGTATAGCAGAATATTCCTCGTGTGGTGGGGCTGAAATCACCTGGTGTCAACGCAAGGATCTTCAGCGCCAGCCAGGAGCCCGGGTCAGGTCCCAAGCATGATGTGCCATTCCCTGAGGTATCCAGTTCACTATTCCTACTCCAAGAATATTTGTTCAAGTTACTTAAATATATGAATTATTTTGATGCACAGTTATCAGTAGAGGAAAAACTTTACAACTATAGCACGCAGTAATTTCACCATGAGTTTACCTGCCTATCCCAAGAAGTTATGTTAGTTTCTTACCTGCTGCTTCCAATTAAGGATTTATTTAGCTTGCCTTTCTTCAGTGGCTTACATGTTGCGTGGTGTAGAATCAAAGACCACTTCCTATCTCCCTGCCTCGAGCCAAAATGCTAATTCTTCCTGTGTTCTTAACTGGTGCTTTGATAGTATGTATCACAACACAGGGGACTGCACAGCCGGGCTGCCAGTGCATGTTCTCCTCCCAGCTGTGCAGCTGCTCCAGGCAAGCTAACTATAGCTTAGTTTTTGTGAGTGGCATGTCAAAGCCATCTATTTATAAGCCAAATTAGAAAATGCCTTGGAACTGTAATTTTTCTTTCAGGCTTCACTTACAGCTATCCAGAAGCTCAGTATTCCATATACATAGATTTGGCTATAAAATTTGAACTAGTCTAAAAAGTAAAAAATAATATATTGGAAAAGCCAAAACAAAAACCCCTGTTAAATTATTAAATTTTGGAATATAGATATCAGTCAAAAGCCATTAAAAATATTTTTATATTTTTATATTTATATTTACTTTACCTGTAAGATGAATCAGGAAGAATGTGCAGAGGCACTAATAAAATTATTCATATTTATTTTTTCCATTTTCCTTAACTTCCATAACTTGTTTATTTTGAAAGTATTTCTTACTAAGAAACCCGTATTGTACATGTTTATGTAAGGTAAAATGCTTGAGAGAAACATTTTAAATGTGCTCACTAGTTTTGACCTCCTTCAGTTTCAAATCAAAATGCATGCTGACTAATGCTAGAAGTTTGTAATGGTCTAGATGCTGGTCCAAGTATTTGCTTGATTGTTATGAGGATCAGGCTCTAGGGAACCTGAAATGAATATCAATAAAAATGGCATTCAACATAAATGGAGATCCTACATCATATGGGGTTAAGGAACCTTCCCAAATCCACAAAAGAAACACAAACCTTCCAATTCTTTCTGATTTATAGATCAGTATATCAGTATTGGGAGGACTCAGCTTTTCTTACTACTTTGTAGGGGCCTGGTAAAGTTGTGGAATTTAGATCTGGATTACATAGGCTGAACTACACTACGGCCAGTGGATAATATTTCAGTCTGACAGCAGCCAGCCTTTTTCTCTGCAGAGCCATTCTCTGAATGTGAGGGTAGGAGCATGGGGAGCCAGCAGACTGTGGTTACCCACATGGGTAGGTGATGTTAGCAGACTATGCAAATTGTTCTGGGAGGGTTTTCTGCATTAAATAATAGACTTCTCTCGCAGATTAATCTCCTATAACTGAGCATTTTCTTTTAAATATAAACAGCTCTGTGCCACTTTTAGAACACTTGGATTACTTTGTTAAATTATTAACCAGTTTTTATCATCGGTAGGGGAGTTTTTATAGAAATGAGAGCAGGATCTTACTCACTAGTTATTTTTAAAATGTGCCAATGTGAAGGCTTGTACTTGTGACAAGACTCATGAAGCCTAACAGAGCTGTTGTACTGATTTTAAAGGAATTACAAAGATTAGAGATAGAAAGCATTCTTTTCAGGCATAAAACTCCATCCAGGTTTGGTGTTTACAGTGTATTTGATATTCTGCTTCTGAAACCAGTGGATGTTGATGCTGTTTAGTAGCTCTTGGTAAGTTTTTATTATATTTCAGGATATGGCTAGTAGGCTGTGAATACTGAAGCAAGGGGAAAACTGGTATTTAAATCTTCATTTACTGATAAGTATTTTCTGCCCTGACACATGATATGGGTTGGAAGTAGGCTGTATGTAATCTTCTTTCTCTTCTGCTTTTTCTATCCCTTGAAATAGAGGCTGCAGGTAGAGAAGCACTGAGATCTTGTTTTGCTTGAAGGCCTGGCAGGAGAAAAGTCCAGCGGTAGGGCCACAGCTAAGTGGATTACTGTCAACTAAGTATTTGGAAGTCCTTACTCCCAAGTTCTCCATGATTTACCTGGAGGATACCAATGTATCTGTTATCCATAAATTCCAAATTCTGGGCTAGTGGAGTGTGGTCAGGCAAGAAGTCTCTGTAATGATGTCTGCCAGATTCTGAGCAGCTCAGCTTCTGGACAGGAAAGACATAGGCTCTTCCAGAGATGTAGCTCCATCCTCTTTGGTGGGCAACTGAAAACAAAACAGGTCTGTTTTACTCCAAACTGTAATGAAATATAATGCAAGAATATATCAAAATCCACCAGAAAATTGAATTACCTTTCTGCAGAGTGCAACTTGTCTGTAACTGAAAATATTTTGGTGAAGGACGATGTAACGATTTAGAGTTGAGAGAACGTGGGTGTCTCTTCCTCCAAGGCCCTACCACATTACTTTTTCCAGATAAATTTAGAAATCCCTGTTTTACATTTCACATGCCTGTTCCAATTCTCCTATTCAAAAGGTTAATCATGAAAATATGTTGAACAAGTATAGATGTCATGAAGGTGGTTTGTGAAATCTCTGAGAATTTGCATTACATGGCCATTTTTAACTAGTGTCAGTGTGCCCAAAATTAAAATTTAAGATTCAATAACATCACTTTCAGTGTCTCATTACGCTGTGTTGTATTTCCACTTTTCCTCTTTGCACTGTGCAAAAACAGATTTTATTTTCAATGGAAAATTACTAAATTTCAAAATTGTGTATGGATATATGCTTTGTGCTGTTTATATAGCAAAATGCTCTTCTGACATTGGCAAGGCATATTCAGCAGATGGCTGGAGAGAGTCTAATCCTCTCCCTCCTGGCACAAGGAATGCTAATTACTATGTGCCTTGAGCAAAGAGCCTTCTAGATAGTCAGCTGCCTTTCCTATTGGGGCAGGAATGTCTGCTGGAGAATGTAATGGAAAGATCTCCATGAAAATTCCTTGAGGACATCTTTACTGTGAAAATTAAAAAAAAAATAAAATTAAGAAATCTCTACTATCTCCAAATGCCAGTTGGAAAAGAAATAGGCCTTGCTGGCAGCCTAATGCAGATCATACCAAGGATTCATGCTGGGTGGAGCTTGGGTTTGGCAGGATAAGTGGGAAGAGATTACAACTGCTTTCATCAAAACAGAATCAGTTTTCAGGAGAGGCAGCAAAGGATATCTCTGTCTCCTCCTGACACAGCCATCTCAGACCTGTGAAAGATGTGGTGGGAGGGCTACCAGATGAGCATTTGGCACTTCTTGTCTCATTATTTGCAGTTTCATTGAATTGACAGTGAAGCATTGCAGCAAAGGAGCCAGAAAGAGGTCAGAAAAAACTGCTTGCCCAGCATGGGAAAATCACTCAATGAAACCGGAGACGTTACACTATGAAAGTAACCCAGAGAGCTCAGGTCCTTCCAGAGCTGTACAAATAGGGAAGGCACCCCTAGTGCTGATCCAAGGTCCTTGTTTGCAGCTGCCTCATTTCCAGCAGTGACATGACAGGAAGCCAAAGGATGAGAAAGACAAAAGGAACAGCACTTGCCCTAGCACCTGCTGAGACCTGGCTGTCCTTGCCCAGCTCCTGCTTTCACTGAGCCCTTACCTGCTCCTGCCCCAGCACTCAGCATGGCAGTGAGTGTGAAAGGTGACCTGGCCACAACAGCAATTCTGCTGTGGGGCTGCTCCTGCCTGATCTGGCCAAGAGCAGGGAAATTCAGAGAGGTGCTCACTGGCATCTTCACTGGAGGTGAGATATCCTCCAAAGAAGAGCCTGAACATGGCCATGGGCCACAGAAGGAGCTCAGTGCCTGACCCATGTACCCACCTGTGAGTTGTGGTGGGGAGCCCTCTGGGCTGGTGGGAGGGAGCCAATCACCCAAGGTCTCCTTTGTCTTTTTGTATTTCCAGCAAAGGCCTTCAGACCCAAACCATGCAGGTCTTGGGTGTGGTGTTTAGCACTTTTTCCTGTGCATCCTCAGAGTCTGTTACCCGGGAATTTACTCTGCTAAACTGATTCTTACAAAAAAAAGAATGCCCTGCCCAAGGGCATTCTTTTTTGGTAAGAATCAGTTTAGCAGAGTAAGTTCCTGGGTAAAAGTGGCTTACTGCCAAAGCCTGTCCCTAGAAGGTTGATGGCACTTGTCAGTCTGGAGCTCCTCTGTGGCAATAGGCCTGCTGGGAGAATCACCCTGCTCACAGTTTACGTGGCCAATACCGACATGGTCAGGCTGGTATGGTGGCATCAGCCAAAAGAAACCCCAAAGGAAGATTATCATTTATCCAATATACATGCCTTTTAGAAATTTAAGTTGTTACCACCTGCTATTTACCATCTTAATACTCTAACATACCAGCTGCTAAAGCTTCTGTGCCGACTCTTTTCACTTGCCCCTCAAGACCTCATTTCTGCTCACAGCAGTGCCTGGGTAGCTCCTGGGCTTAGGGTCATTGCTCCTGGCCTGTGTCACTGCTGCTGGGAGCCCTGCAGGGCCCAGGGCCAGAACTGCACTGGGAGCAGCTGAGAGGCAAATGGGGCAGGCCAAGCTGTGGTAACAAGCTGGCAAATATGCTAGCTGCACACCCCTGCTATGTGAGCATGTTATTTCCTCAGTGACCTAGTTTTATGAATAAAAAAGTCTTCCCTCTTCATAACCACAGTAACAGAGAGTTTTATTAATGTTTGCCGCTACAAAGAAAAGGTTACTGTGTCTTAATTTTACTAGGTTGCTTTAAAACCAGTAAGATTTTCTGGAAGCTGGGAGATGGCTTGTGATCAGCTGTCAGTTCTATGTGCACGCTTCTTCAAGAAATGAGTCTGTAGGGATGACTCAGGCTTGGCAACAAAAGATGTTCCCTCTGTTAAACGGTTACCTCTGGAAATGTAAGGCTGTTTCTTCATTGCTCTCTTGGAGAAGGGAGGGGATGATAAGATTGCTAGGATTATGATTATGAATATTTTAAATTTGAGCTCTCAGTTCAGCTGCATGACAGCTCATATCAGCCAAATAACATTTTCTACCCTGACTGGATAAGCACATTAGTGCTTCCAGAACAGATTCTAGTTTTGGCTCTACAACTGATTGCCTTAACACATTTGTCTGTGACCAAAAAGGGTTCCAGAAACCTGCATTTAAATGTTGCTGGAAAACTATTTGTATCTCATCTAAGACCAGACTGAGGGCTGTTACCATATGCCCATATCTGTAAGGGCTGTTCTCAAAATAGAAATAACTAAATTCACTTGAAAACCAGAGAGAGGGAGGTTTCAGGCATGGTACTTCCTAGGAGGTAACCTGTGCTCTTTTACACTGGTCTGGCTGCTGGGCTGCAGTGTAGATAGGTAAAGTCAGGTTTAAAATAATTAGGCTGAAGAAAATAAAGTCATTCTTTAGCTGGCATTAAACAGTCTGACATTTTGAATGGAATTATTGAGAAGCCAGACTTCCTGAAGCAGAAAAATAATTGCATGAGTTTCTTGTGACTGTTACTTAGCAAAACAATGCAAAATAAATACATTGGATCACATTGGTTTTGATCTAGGAATTGTTTCATTATTTTATTGCAGTGATACTCCTTGTCTGCATCCATTCATCTACTGTTATTTCCCTCTTAGAGTTTGTAGGTGATATAATGTTGTGATATACTTTTGTGTTGCCAAAACAGAGCCTGAATCAATGGATGGTAAAGGCTGTTTAAAAGCAGTTTTCTCTTGTACAAGAAAAGTCAATTTATCCATAAGCAGAATGAACAAAAAGAGATATTTTGTGTTCAGCGGGATGTCTTTGGTAAATGGAGGTTTCATGGATTATGCAACTATATTGGAGAGCACTATAAATTTTGAGATGGGGCTGAAACAATATTTTTTAAAAACCCAAAAACAGCAGGAAAACACTGTCCAGTGAGAAAGGGTTTGAAATGCCTTTGGCCAGCAGAGGTCAGACTGTCCTTCAGACTGTGTAGTTAATCTGCTTTGTACCTTTGGGCATGTTCCCCTGCTGTTTAATGCTCCAATCCACCAAGCTCTGCCAGCTGAAGCATATTAGTTTATTTCTTTAAGAAATTCTTTTGCAATCCAAGCTCCACATGCAGTATCAGCACATGAGAACTGTAATAAAAATTAAGGATAACTCAAGTTTCTCTGGGTAAATACTTTATTTTGCAGCCCTATGATCCAAGTTTTGTGTATGCATTTGATATGGGAATACTACTTGGTCCGAAATCCAATTTCATCAGAAGTGAGATTTTTTTTTAAAGTTTGGTTTTTGTTTAGGTACTTGATGCTTGCAATGTTTTGATGATCAGCAAACTGATCCTTTTCAGCTACAAGTAGGAACAGCTAATTTTCTGGAGCTGCTTGCAGTAAGCAAACATATTCTGCTGCAAGTTAATGCATTCCTATGGTTTTCGTAGTATTTATGTGAAATTCTTTAGCTGTGATACTGTAGATGGTGCAACTAAACCTGAATTATGGGTATGGACTGCTTTTGGTGATGCCTGTCTCCAAGCAGTAGCTGGCACCTGTGTGCACAGAGAGCTGTGCCATGTCCCTTGTGCTCATCTGCACCAAGAAATTGTTCTGGCATCATTGTACATTGATGCCTTTGGTTTCTCAAGGCAACAACCTTGAGAAAAGAAGCAACCTTCTTCTTTATTTATGGGGCTTCTGGTATCCACAGGTAAAAAATGGGATGAAGAGAAACTGAAAGGCAGTTAATGTTGGAGAATTTCTTAGTCATAAATATGGGTGGAATTTAAGAGAGAAGAGTAAATTAATTAATTCCTCAGAACTGAGAAGCAGTATTATAAGTAGTAATAGAAAAAGTTGGTTTTGAGCTATAGGTTTTGAATAATAAACCTGTTCTTGATAGTGAGTGGTATAGGAAAAGTAGCACTTTTTCAATCATGTATGCTACAAAGATACTCCATGCAGGATAAAATAGTGCTGCTTTAATTTCCAAGGATGTCTTAAAAAACATGCTACATTTCCATAGTAACAACAAATAATAATGTGTGTTTAAACTTGTGGTTAACTAGTGGGATAAGCAATTCCAGAAAACCATGGGGAACATATGCTTATAGAGAAATAATGAGATCTTTGAAGGGTGACTAAGCATGAGTTCATGTGGGTGAAAGGAAAAATGAAAGCAGCGGGGTAAAGGACATAATTTCACATCCCCCAGGTGTGGGTTCTTGACATGACAATCCACATGGGAGGGCTGTGTGTGGTTCCTGTGGGTGTGAAAGAGGAGTATCCTCTTTCATGGTTGTGAGGACTTCAGTTTTTTTTGTGCTCCAAAGATTTGTGGCTGAGATTTTTGTCCAGAAAATTAACATGAAGCCTGAGGGGTTCATACTCCATTGGGGAAAGGTTTTTTGGATCTTATTTGCATTTGTACCAAGAAGACAAAGCAGAAGAAGTAAGTCCCTGAACTATCTGCTGTATTATGGCACCAGCAGCTTGAGTCTGGTAAAGCAGTAAAATATTGTTGGGTCGTGATCTTTTCTGTGCTTTGAGAGATTGAAAATTTACTCGAGCTTCCTTAGGAAGCAAGAAATTAATAGCAGAAATTATGCAAAACATTCACTGGGATCTGTGCATAATTTCAATGCAATGTTACAAAACAACTACACTGATGCTCTCTTTGAGAGATGGGACATGAGAATGACCAAATCTCTGAGATTTGGGAATTCATAGGTCCAGAATGACTGGCAGAGAGAAGCTGAAAGAGAGGATTTTCTTTGGTTGTATATAAAACTTATAAGGAATTTAGAAGATCTTAGGTGTGGAGATCGTAACACACCAATCTGTGATCCATGTCCAATATTGCAAGGTAATTTTGTGATAAAAATATATTTTAGTAACTCATATGTGTTGGGGACACTCTAAGGCTTTAGTACAACAACTTGATAATACTTTGCACTGATTTTTCTTAAAAAATCAGACCATCTCTCTAGAGAAATGATGGTTAAATGTTTTAGGCTCTATAGGGGAATCAATGCCAAAGCCTAGATACAGCATGAAATAGGAATCTTTTAGGGTAGCATGTTTCATGTCTGATTCATCCCTTTGCCTAATTAGGGAAAGAGCAGGGAAAGTGATCCAAATTTGTCTATAAAGAAAAGTCAGGATGCCTAATTGGATATAACAGTTTCTGGGGCTTTTTCTGCCTGTTTCGTAGAGCTGCATTTTTTTGAAACACCAGGATTTTCCTCATGTGATGAACATTGCCACTTCTCAGCACTTTTACCTACCTTTTACAGCACGCTATGACAGCAGTGATGACAGCAGCAGCAGCACAGGTGTCTCTCTTGAACACAAGACTGTGTACCTGAGCAGCACCTCAGCACCTGCCTATTTTGGGGTGAGCATTGGAAAAGCGACTGTAACACCTTTAAATGCTGTGTGTCCACACCCAGTGAACCATCTTCCAAGCAGCAGCAGCTATAGATAGTAAGTTCCTTTTCCCAGTGAGGTTTAGTAGCTCAAGTGTGTGTTGTACTGGCCTGGCCATATTCTTTCTGCTTCTTAGGCTAATGCAGCCTTTACTCTTCAGGGCCTCTCTGTGCTAAAAGGTATTTTCAACTTCAGTCTCATGAAATTTTCACCTACCACTTGGGCTTACATGCTGTAAGCATCGAGAGCCTGGTCCTGTCTACCAGGAGAGGGAATGAGCTATTAGTGTTAGTGTTGCCTCAGGAACAAAAGGGGGACACAAGAAAAAAATGGATTTCTGTTGGGCATGAATGAATTTAGTCTGGGAAGGAAGAGGATTTGCTTAACGACTCTAACCATGAGCTTCTGAAACAGCCTTCCAGAGGCAGTAGAAGGACAAACTCCCCAGTTAATCTTGAAGGCAGTGTATGGATGGAACTGTGCAGTGAATAGCTGGGGGCTGGACTTGATGATTCCAGAAATCTCTTGCAGTCCCCTTCATCCCTGCACAAGTGTCAGGGAATGAGTGATGACATCATCCCTCCCCTTTCCAAAGATGCACTGGAATAGCTGCAATCTAGCATTTTTAGAACCTACCACTTGGAAATGTTTGATCAGCTATGGCAAGAGCTTGGGATGTATACTCTGTGTATTTTTTTTGAAGGATATATAAATCAAAGTACATATCTAAGTAAGATTTCCACCCCATCTTACTTTCTTGACACTATTTTTACATTTTACCACACAAGAGTGAAACAAGCTAGCAAGAAGCAGGCTGCTGTCACAGCCAGAGTTAGAAGTGCTTGCTTATTAGAAGAGCAGCCTTTTTTTTCCCTGCTGGTGGCATATGTTTTACTTGCTAAGTATGTCTGTATGAGAGGAGTTGACAAATGTGTTCTAGGTAGCCTCATTGACCAACATGTTTCTGCTGCTGTTCTCTCTCTCATTAATAATTTGGACAATATGGTGAATAATTGGCATTTTTAGTATGAGAATATCAACTGTCACTGCAGTGTCTTGTGTACAATTTCTTACATGCACTTGCTTAAATGCTGCTGAGGAATCCTACTAAACAGCTTGTAAAATCCTTTGGCTATGAAGGCTTAGTTAATTATACAGGAGGACACAGTGAATTAATTCTGAAATTAGTCTAGCACATTTATTCAAAATAATTTTTCCTGCATCCAGAATTAAACGATTTATTTCAAATTTCACCTGGATGCAATTTGAACTGCAATTAATAAACCCTCTGACCCATTTGCTATTAGCAGCACGGCTGTGTTCCCTTTCCTTCCCTGCTGAACACTGGTAAAATATATTCTTTTATCATTTTACTTTCTTCTTCTTTACTTTCTTGACCTAACATTAATATTTCACAGTGTTAAGGGGAGAGGGCTGGCAAGTATATCCTAATTACTGTGTATATTCTACCCTGGAGTGCTGGAACGTACAGTACTCACAAAAGAGTTCATTTGTGCACTAGCACTGGTGAACAGACTTATTAATGAAGATGTGCACCCAGATCTCAACAAATGAGTGACAGTTCTTAAGGAAAAGTGAAATTTTTTCCTGTATTTTATTCTATAGAATTGCTGTGTTTAAAACAGTTCTGTGCCGAATATTGTACATAGTTCCACTACCGTACATAGATGGGAAAACTGGTCTTAGGGCTCTGTGGAACCAGGAAGTAGCAGGAGAAAGCTCTTCCTCTAAAGTGTATGAGGTTGAAACAAAGATGGAAAAGCGAAGGGTAATGGAAACCCATTTCTGATAGATCTACAGTTTGGAAAGATGTCTGCTTCTGAACAATCTAGAGCCCGTGCTCTGTTTCCTGAATCTGTCTTATGTGTTTCTCACATTACTGTATCACTTAATGCTTCCCTGCCCCCTCAGTAACTGAAAAGTATTTAAAGAGGCTAAAATAAACAGAATAAATGAAAAGTACTGATTTTTCTGACTAAGTGCTGTGTTGTTGCTGCATTGTTAGGTGGCGGGATGTGTAGAAAGAAATGGTCATATCATTACAAAAAATTCTAACAGCAATATTCCCTTTCACTCTACCTACTGAGGAGCTCTTTAAGAATAGCTGAACGTGGAGAATTGGTGAGTATTCAAATATGAATGATTAACACCAGTTATGCTAGTGCAATGCATTGTTCATTGCAATTACCAGGTTTCTTCTCAGTATAAATTACCCATACTTACACTGCATATGATACAAAGTAAAGAAATATGGGTGGCATGAAGCTTCAGTACAGCTTTGTCTTCACTGTTAACCCCCTGTTGAGAAAAAGAGAATGGCTACCACCCTCTTTGCATGCAGATTACAGGCTGTGTGCATTACTTACCTGCCAGCTAATGAGGTTCTATTGTTCAAAGTCCCCCGTGTAATTACCACTTTTTAGACTTGCAGCATGCTTGGTACCCCTCCTAGAGCTGTTAGATTTCTTCTGTTATTTACAGCATTGGCTGGGCTATTTGCTATTGCAAATAAAAAGGAAATTTCTCTTTACAGGGGTCTGTCATTTTGTCCTGTGTGTACAGCACAGAGCACAGCAGGACCCTAGCTGAGCCTGCTAGCGTGGCAGTAATGTGAGTAAATCAGAATCAGACCTGACTTCTGCTCTTCTCTGGGGACAGAGTTCAGCAATAGCTGCTTCTGCCATGCTGTTTGTGCTGCCTGCACTCCATGGCGTTTATACCTTTCATTGCCAGAGTCAGTCTGGAGCTGCCCAGCTGGAATCACCTCTTATTGCCAAAGTGACAGACTATGCTCGTGCTTTACTCCTCTCTAATGATCATCACTGTTGTAAATTTGAGTTGTTCTTATGGCATCTTTGCAAAGACTTTTTGATAAATCAGTTACCCATGTTTTCATCTCTTCAATTTGTCTTCTTCATATTCCATCTGCAACAGAAATATTCTTCTTTCTGTTAAAATGAAAACCAGTTTTTCTCTGTGGGAATACCTAGGAACATCCTACTTTCTTACTTGTTACATGGATCCTCGAAATAAATATTAGATAAGAAATTAATTTTGAAATCTAGAAATTATCTTTATTTTCTAGTAAGATACTGTCTTATTGTGCTCACTCAGAAAGATCAGTATTATTTAGGCTTTGTAAGGAACAAGTTCTTTAAACCCATATTTTACATATTTTCCCAGGACAAGTGATATGGTGGCTTTTTTCAGGTGAGCTCAGAAAAGGCATTTGATTGTGTTGGAAGTTTGTTATCTTTATGGCTGGGTTAACAGAATCTGGACCAACATCTTGCACCTGAGTATCAATATGAACAGCCAAGATTATAATCAGCAGTTTTGCATCTGAAGCCTTTTTTATTTGAATTGTGACACCACGAAATTTCATCCTGTGTGCTCACTGCTCCCCACCCTGAAAAAGGAGGAAGGAATTGGAAAGCTCTGGGCAATCATCTGAAGTTGTGATGTAAAGTCTATTTAACACCCTGATGGAAAGCATGTGTGTACCTTGCATGGTACACATTTGCTCCCCAGCCAGTCTTGAAGCTCCAGCTGTCAGCTGTTTTCTGTGTATTTCTGACTGAGATGTTGCAATTTCTTTCACTGGATACAGATGCTGCAATAATCCATGCTTCTGGTATTTTGTTTTCAGACATCTGCACTGCAATATATCTGGGATTATTTCATAGCATCTTTCAAAGGTGAAAGCAAGTTCAAAAAAAAACCCAACAAACCAAACAAAAAGCAGCTGTCATTTGTAGTAGGACACTTCATCTTGAGCTGATTATGCTCTGTGAACTGCATATGACCATCTGAAGGCTTCTAGCAGGTTTATGAGGCACAGCTGGAGTTAGATGTCCATCAGGGCTTTGGAGAGTAAGCACACATGCTTTAGATGGTTCTTCAGGTGATTGTTTCTGCTGGAGGCTTGTACATGAGTTAAAAGAACTTCAGAAAATCTTTGCCAATCTAGACCATCTTTGTACAAAAAGGAAATAATTTTCTACCCTCAAAATCTGGCTGGCAAATTCAGGACCTAATAGTTTCAGAGAGCAGGTGTTTTCAGTGTTCATTGTCGCTAGACTTCTTGTGTGGGGTGAAATTTTCTGGATCTTTTTTTAATTGCACGGTCATTCTACTCTTTTTCTCTTTGCTAATTAATATTTTCTAAAATTGTATTTATTTTAGATTTGAATGCACTGGCATAACTGATCCTTTGTTCTGTTTATATGTTTATGGGGAGAAACATGAGCTGCTGTTGTTTGAAATATTCTAGTGATATCTAATGATGAGGACCAGCTGGGCTGGGTGGGCTGCATGGAAAATCCCTGGAAATGTGAGATTTAAGGAAGACCATTTTACGTAGAAAATGGGTATAGCTTTCTCATTAGACCTAGATAATGGTGAAATCCTAAGGCACATTTTATATTTTTTTTTACCCCTAGCAATACCATGGATCTGTCTTTTCAAAGTGTTTGTCTGCTGCTACACACCTAGATTTTGAGTTTCCACAAGCAGCATCTATTTAACTGGCATGATAATTCAGATTTAATTGTTTTAAAAACTAATAACACTACTGTTATGAAGTAGTCTGCATGGTAATGATCTGTAAAACTGCTTAAACTTTTAAATTAACAATGATAATGAAGTCAGGCTGGAATGTAGAGAAATTATATGAAACAGAACACTACCTATCTTTCTGGAAATCCATGTGGTATGCAGACTCAGCTTAGAAGGTATAAACTGACAAATAAAAAGCTATATCCAGACCCAAAAAAAAAAAAAAAAAGGAAACGTCCTTATTTCCTCAGCAGCAAGACTTGCACCAAAATAAAGCATATCTGTTCTTGGGTATTAGAAGTCTGCTGGGCAAAATGTTTGCTAAGAAATCCATATCTAAACCTGTCTCTGAACTCAGGTTTTCTGACTCCTGAAGTCACAGTATGAATACAAAACAGATTCATCTTATCTCTTTGAAGTTATTTTTATCTTTGCAACTATTCTTCATCTTGGTGGTTCACCCCAGGCACGCTGGACTGGAACTATGAGAGATGCTATTCACTGCACAGAAATGCACCAGTCCTTGTGCTTGCGGTCCAGACTGCCTGCTGCTGAACGCAGCACCGCAGAGTGGATTTGCACCAGGTCAGAATCTGACCGCGCACCTCCCTGCAGTCCTCCTCTCGGTTTATTGTGCACATATCCATTTTCCTTGTAATATCTGCGCACTTTTTTGGCAGCATTTGGTTCTCACCTCCCCCCCTTCATTGCAGGGGTTAGTTAGCGGCAGTCAGTGAGGATGAGCGGGGCCCAGGGACCGAAGAGAACGCCGGGGGGAGGCAAGGAACAGAGCTGAGAGCCGGAGGCGTTGGGAGGGAGGCGAGGGGGGAGCCCGAAGCTCCGCACAACACGTGGAGCAGGGGCTGCTGGTGCATCCCTCTGCAGTAGCTGGGGACTGCCTGCCCTGAACTGCCTCCGCTTCCAGCGCTGCCCCTGCTCTCAGGAGAACAAAGCTGCCCCTGCTGCCGGTCAGTGCCTCCGGAGACTCCTCCGAACTTTGCTCAGGGCTGATGAGTATTTCAAAGCTATTTCACGCCTGCGTGAAAGTTCTTTAAAACAGTTCCCAAACCCAGCTGTCTGCAGCTGTGCCCACGTCAGGGGAGCGACCCGCTCCCAGCTGCCGCTTCAGCCCGCTCGGCCGCGCCCCGCCGCCCCGGCCCGGAGCGGCTATGCGCGCAGCTGGCGACGCTCACCCCGCCGGCAGGCAGCACCTCACTCTCGGCTGCACAGCGGGCGGCGGCACCCGCGACCGGCGGGGCGCGGGAGTGACGGGGAAGCCGCGGCAGCCGCGTCCGGCCGGTGCCCGCGGGCAGCACATCGGACAGCGGCCGCTGCCCCGCCCGGCCCGGCCCGCCACGAGCGCGCGTGCGCGGGGCCGCGCGGCCGGGGGCGGGCGCGGAAGGTGCGCGCGCGCCGCCGCCCGCCCGCGCTGGCGCTGAGGTGTCGAGGCGGTGCCGGTGTGTCCCTCACGGCAGCGGCAGGAGCCGCACGGGCGGTGCCGCTGCGGGGACCCTCCCGCCCCCGCGCTGAGGTGCCGCTGTGTCCGCGGCGGCGGCGGCAGCGGCAGGAGCCGCACGGGCGGTGCTGCTGCGGGGACCCGCCCGCGCCGCTCCGCCCGCGTCCCCCGGGCACAGCCCGCCGGCCGTGAGGGCTGTGCCGCGCTGCCCCCCCGCCCCGGGGCGCTATGAGCCATGAAGCCGCCCGGCAGCAACTCCCTGCGGCAGCCTGGCTGCGGCGGCCGCCGCCGCCCCGCGCTCCTGCCGCTCCTCGGCCGCCTCGTCTCGCTGCTCCTGCTCCTCCATGGCTCCTGTGTCCCCCGGGCTCGCGCGGCTGCAGCCGCCGGTGGGTATGGCGGGGTGCGGTGCGGGTGCCTGAGGTGTCCCCCGCGATGAACCCCGGCAACATCAATTTCCCTTCAACCATTCCTTCCTCCCTTCCCTCTCCCAGCTTTGTGTACGTGTCTGTGTCGGCGTGTGTAACCCGGGGCTCAGTTAAGGTTTCCTTGCTTGCTTTCACAAAAGAGAGGGACGTGCGGTGCCGGTGCTGCAGTGTGTTGGGTAGGGATGCTGCCCGTGAGGGATGCGACACAAAAAGCTCCGGTGGGCTTTGGATGTGTCACGGTGCGTGTGGACGGCGATCTGCTAATTTGTCTGCTTGGGGTCGGGTTTTCGGGTGTGCTTTGTTGTTTATTTGCGCTTGGTTGCATATAGGTGACATGTGGAATGCTCTGAATGCAGTCTGTTTGTGCATCATGTTATTATTGTTGGTACATTGCCCTTACCTTGTAATATTGTTGTGTTGTTAAATCGCGTTGATTGACTGTGTTGAAATTTTAATGGAGAAAGATACAGGATTTCTTTTCAAAAGCTGCTACTGACGAAGAGGGCTCTTGTCAAAGTTAAAAGAAGTAGAAATCAATTCCCTTTACATAATAGGAAGTTTAGCATTCAGTGCACATGGACTCTGAATTCAGTGTATGTTAGCAACACTGGGAGTATTCTTAGCTTTTTGTAGATTTTTTTTTGTGAAAGAATTTAGCTATGCAAGAGGATGTAGGGGATAACTATATATCCATTAAGTTGAGGATTTTTTCCTCCTGAAGGTTGAGAGGTATTAAAATATTTATAATCTATGCATATGAAAATGTAGATTAATGCAATTAAATAAATAATGTTCTTTCTGAAACCATTTTATATGTAAAAAAATGAATCAAATCTAACTCAGTGAGTAAGCTATCTTTTTGTTTGCTTGAGTAATTAGTAAAATGTTAGAAAACTGCAAGCAAATATGTAGCTTTTTCATGGAAATAAACACATTCTGCCATGGAATTTATGGCTGGCATCTCTTTATTCCCCAGGCCTGCACTGGAATGAAACAGCAAGCGGTATAGAGGAAGTACTGGCAGATGAAGAGAGTACATTTCAACAGAGTAACAGCAGTAACAGTAAAAATAACAGCTACAGCAATGCAATCCAGAAGGAAATCACACTGCCTTCAAGACTAATCTATTACATCAACAGAGACTCTGAGACCCCTTACCATATCCTGGATACCAGGGCAAGGCACCAGCAGAAACATGACAAGGTAGGGTAAAAAGAGGCTCATCTGCAGAATTTTCAAAACAGTGATATGTGATGTGAAACTGTGTTTGTTTTGATCTTTATATATTCAAGACTTAATGGTGGTCCCTACCACATTTTTTAGGAATTAAAGGAGTACATGTAATTAAACAAGAATGTAATTTCCCTTGTGTTAACTTAAAGATAATTATTTTGAATTCCAGAATGGTTCAGAACCTGAACTGTAGATAAAACAAATGAGAATTATGTGAGGTTGACTTGACTAATCAGTATAGATTCTGATGTCTTCACTTTTGGTACACTACCATCAACAAAATGTTTCTTCCAAAATAGCTCTAGACTGCAGAAGTACCTGCATAGGGAGCTTCTTTGGAATCCTGAACTTGCAGCATGAATTACTTAGCTTTGAGTGTGCCATGCACTACCTAATAAATGCAGCGTTCATTTCCTGCCACTGCATGTCCAGTGAAGACCACTGTAAATGTTACCATTTTTTGTCAAACAGTACCTGCATTCCTCATATTTTATGGCAAGATCCAGTATTACATTTTGTATGGATGCACCTAGTAAGTTTTTTGGGGTTTTTTTCCTCCTGAAATTATATAGAGTTGAACGAACTTTGGTTTTGGGAATAACTTTGTAAAGAAATAAACCTGTCTAAACAATATCACTTAGTACCCTATAAATTAATTTCATCCCATTTTTATAAATCTTTATTAAAATTATTTCTTCCTACAGGGTAAAAGGTAAAGTGAAGGTAAAGATGGTTTGAATATAAAGAGGTAGGGAAGAGACAACAAAACAAGTCAGTGTGTATGATATTACTGGAAGACTTAACTATAATGGAGTTCCTACCTATTGAATAGCATTTCTCTTGAAATTTTAGACAGTGAATTTAATACATGTTATATGTCCTTATGCTGATATTGATTATGTGCCATTTCAGATGTGGAGTTAATAAGAAGGCACTGAATAATCTTTGAGAAAAAAAGGTTGAGGTACCTGTATAATTTTTATTTTTTAACAGGAAGAATATGCTTCCTAGCTTATTGAACATGGATACTGGTGTGTGCCTTTGGATGCATCTCAATACATGAATGTGTTATGGTTGGCACAGAAAAGCTTTTTGTTGGAAACTGGAGCTACTTAAGAGAACACTACATTCACAACTAATATTCTTTGAAGTGACTCCACTCTTTTAAATACACTTAAAACACTAAGGTCTTGCTGTTCCCCTCTTGGGAAGAAAGGGATTTAAAAGTGCTTGCAGACTTGCTTTTGGGAATAATGCTTCTTCCACGTTGCTGTATGTTGGTTTGAAATCCATTGGGGACAATGTGCACCAATTCTCTGTGCTTACCCAGCACTGCCCACCAGAACATTGCTGTTCTTCCTCTGCCCTACCTTGTACCTACACATTGGAGTAAATCTCTGCAGAAATCAGTGCTGACAGAACTGGTATTGATTTCCTTGGGCATGCTTGCTGCTGACTGTTGTGTAAAGTGGATCTTCTTTCTACTCACTGTGTCCCTTTTAAGCACAGGGAATGCTAATGCTGCAGTTTTTCCCACAGAAGGGCTCCTCAGTCCTGGGCCTTCATGGAGAGTGCCATTATGTTGACTTCATTCTTCTGGCATGAAATTTCGATTGTTTTATATTTACTGTTTATATTTAATTGAAGAAAAGAGTGGATTATGTTATGGATTATGTCTGGCTGGATTTTTGTATGTCTTGCTTCTGGTCATTGTACCTGATGCCTTCACCCCAACTTGCATCTTGTGCATTTCCTTGGTATTATATTATTTTCTTCTGTTTAAGATTTGCTATGATCTTTTCTGTAGAGCAATAATCAGGGCAGGGGGAAGTCTGGAAGTTGTAAAAAGAAAACCCAAACAACAACCCATAAACAAAACAATGCAATTGATTGTGAAAGATATCCAGGGGTTGGCTTTGACTTGGGGGGGGATTCTTTTCAATACTGGCTTTTATCCTTCCCAAAATTAAAAAATATATATGGTAATAAAGATATATATGAGGTATATAAGATATATATGGTAATATAAACGTATATGTGGTAATATAAAGGTATATAAGATATATATGGTAATAAATCCTACCTGTGGGATTTTGATGTCTCTTATTGGTAATTAAGAGAAGTAGTTAGGTAAACAACTATTAAATAACAAAATATAGTTAGGTAAAGAAAGACATCTGCACATTAGGATTTTTTAATAATGTGAAAAAAGTTAAGACAGCCTTTTATATGTATAGAGTGGAAAATTTTGAGGAAAAAATGTTTTTGTTGTTCTTTTGTTGTTCTTGGGTCTATACATTTTAACCTCTATTTTCTTGTCAACCTTAATATGCCATTTATAGAGATATGATGTGGAAACAGTGCCTAACTATTGATAATATTCAGTAGACTCCTTTCTGTGGAACTTCTGTACAGTGGTCAGAATAATATGGCCTGTGTGTGGGATTAGGCCTGAATGCCTCAGAAATGCTGAGTCACTATAAGGAGAGGGTGAGACTAGAAGAAATGATGTGCATATGGAAAGAAAGAGATTGGAGAAGTTGGGGAAATATAATTATATAAAATTGTTTAAAATATTCTTTAAAAATCATGTCCCAAAAGTAAGGGTCTGCGATGTTCGTTCTTCATGAAATGTTGGTAGAAATTAAACACTGCAAACAGTGTAGCAGAGAACAAAACCCCCATAAATAATAAGTTACTTTCTTAGTACTGATTTTCTGTATCCCCTTTTGGTGAAATGTCATCATATTGAGGAGATGTTTGTCATCAAGACCCTCTTGCATTCCTCCTTCCTGGAAAAAGCTTCTTATCACTGCTGAAAGAAAGAAAGAAATGTTCACCATAGTTTTGACAAAGTGAACTATCTCCAAGGGGGCAGAGTTCTAGTATATACTTTATTTTAGCTTTGTGCTTTTAAAAAAGCAGATTTTAAATAATTGATGCTTGAAAACTCTGAATTCTGTGTACCTGTTTCCTCATAGTCAAATTAAGGCTAGCTGGTTTTGAGTTCTTCTGAAGTTATTTTTAGTGCAAAATGCTCAAAAATGAACATCTATTTATAAAAACACACTGAAGAAGCTCACAGGAATCCATAAAATTGATGAAGAGGTCTGAGTCACCTGTGGTCTTTTTAAGCTTCTGCAGGTGGAGGTAGGATTTTGAAGGAACTGTTAATCTCTTTATTGAACTGGATGACTGCTTTGGTTCATTTTCATAGGCTACATACACAAGATTTTAGGAGCTAGCAGGAAGACTGCACGGGGCACAGCTTGTCACAAAAAGCTAGGAGCAAGTCCTTACAGTGGCCAGCAGAAGGAAAAATCCTGCAATGCAAGGTGTTTGAAGATAATAGGATTGCTGGAGAAACAGAGCCCAGGGCAATCTTAGTAAATTTTCAGTGGAAAATAACTCAAACTGGATTCATATGGAGGCTGACTGTATCTGCTGGAGAGTTTCTGAATCAGAAGTTTTCAGGAGCTGTAAAGAAGCCTTCTCTTCATGCATAATTATAAGCTGTTAATGTGATTTTTGGGAAGGAGAGAGGTGTTAGGAAAGCTGTTTTGCCGATCCTAAAGAGGAAAAAATAAGGAAGGGTACTTTTGGCTATGACGATGTTTCCCCCTTCCCTAAAAACGTTTGATTTGTTTTAAGCTATTTTTCATGGGGTGGAACTCCAGGTGTTTCTGATCAGGTCAGGTGTTTGTCATTTACATAAAGAACATACTCCTGCCAGGTGGATGCAATAATTTTTGCTATGTTGCCTTGCTTTAAAGGTTGAGATACAGTGCTGTCTCAGTCCTCTATGTAATTTCAGCATATGAAACTTGAGCTGGAAAACATCCTTTAGATGAAGGAAAACAACTCTTTTCTATTTAAAAGGAAGCAGTATTGGAAAAAAAGCAGGTTTTTTTTTTTTGTGTGTGTGTTTTTTTGTTGTTGTTGAAGAATCTTTGTGGTATTTCAGCTGGCTTTGTCTTTTCTTTCTTTTTCCCTGATCTTTCTGTGGTGCAGCTTCAGTTTGCACTACTTGTAAATGGAAGATTGTGTGTACTTTTTATTTTTTTCTATTCTATATTGAATTTATATTAATGCAAAAGGCTTATCTTGACTCTGTGTCTTCAGTAGTTACTAACAGGAGGATTGAAATTGGTCTTCCTGCCTTTTGTTTCTCCAAGCAGATTTTCCTTATGCCAACTTCAACTAGATTTAGATCTTTCTGTGTTTCTTAGCTGAAATGCAGGTCATGTTATTTCTACAGCTTCTTAAATCCTTTTTTTTAAATGTATTTCTGGATTCTTTCAGGAGCTTCACACAATAGCCTATGAAAGGTTTAATTTCCTAAGTTTTAGGTGGGACAACACTTGTACTATCTATGCCTTGTTCTGAAATAGAAATAAATGAAGTTTATAGGTTTTCTAGCATTTGTGGGAGGCTGAGTACTGCAGGAAGGTGGCCCAAGAGAGGGATGCACTACTTTGTAGGGCCTTACAAAAAAATCCTCAGGGGGAAGATATGGCTTTGGAGGCCAATGTTACTACAGAAGGGTGTCTAAGTATTGCCATGGTGGCAGAGAAGGGTGAGTTGTGGCCCCTGGGGTTTAGATACACAACAGCAGGATTGCTTCCAGAGGTCTTTTTTCACATTCCCATAACCTTTCTTTCAAAGAACAGTCTTTAAGGCTTGGGGTTCAAGTGCATCAAAGTAACTCCTCTGTTGTTAAAGTCCAGAGAGGAATCATCAACAAAAGAGGTTTTCTTTTGATGATTTTTCTTCTGTATGTTTAAAACATACAGAAATGGTGTATGTTTTAAACATCAGTTTTTACATGCTGCTGGCACATTTATATATTCTGTTTCAATATGAAATGCTTTATTTCCAGGGAGTAGGGGAAGATTGTTTTGGTGGATGTGCCACACAGTGGAATGTAACCAAATGCTAGAAGAGGGAATGGTTTCTCTGTGGGGTCTGAGGATAGGGTAACAAGCTGAAAGCAGGATTATAAACTAATATGTACTAAGTCATGTTGACTTGTGACAAAACGAAGGCTATTATTAGAATGGAGGTCTAGAGCAAAAAACTGTTTTGATGGTGTAAAATCCATCTAAATCTGACTTACATTTCTATTTCCATCCATAACGAGAATGATGAAACCTCTTGCTCAGCTTCTAAACTTGGAGAGGTAGCTTTTGGCCATTATTTTAGTCAGCAGAATTGTATGAAAAAATAGATTTCTAAAAGCAATGAGCTTGTCCTTTGGAGATTGTATCTGCATGAATATAGCAAAAAATTCATAGCTACCATTAGTCAGTTAAATAAGGCTGCTAATTTTGTTTAAAGACTTGTGATGGAACTTAGTATTTTTGAAGGGATAACACATTATTGCATTGGGCATCATTTTACTGTGAAGAAAGTAAAACTAATGTAGTAGTTTATTTTTGGTGATGATGATTGTAAATTTCCAGAAAGTCTGAAAAAAGCGAATTATCGAGAAAGGATGCCCACATATGATAACGAAAACAATGAAAGGATTCAAATTGTGATGTAGATCAGTAGAACTGAGATTCCTGTTACAGCCATTTTTATATTGAAACATACTGTAACCTAATGACTGGTTTGAAAGAAACTGGAATTCTTTATACATACAGATTTTTAGCTTGGAAAAAACCCTGAGAGCTACTACTTTGCAACAGCAGCTATACCACTCTTAGAATGTCCCTAGTATGAAGAATCTCTTATTACAATGACTTTACCAGTAATTTGAGCTCCCAGAGCAGGGGGAAAAAAAGGCTTTTTTTTTTTCCCCCCGTAAAATTTGGGTATGAGGACAGGAAGAATTTGAGAGACTTAGACCTTTCTTCATCCCACATTGCTGTACATCAGCAGTAAGTCTTTGCTGAAGAAAAATTTTGTATAATTTTGGAGCTTTGCCATTGGAATAGGCTATAGCTGTCAAAGCAGGAACCTCTGCAGAGGTTTTTAGATGATAAGCAAACACAGACAAAGGAACTTGGTCTCCTCCTTATGTAAATAAAGAATACTTTTGCAGGTGTGAGCATTTGCATGTGCACAAGCTGTACAAGAGGATGATGTTTAATATTCTTCCTGTGAAAAGATATATATTCTTCAAAATACGTGCTGATCAACATTATATTCTTGTTTGAATTTATATTTCTTTGGCAATGAGAAGAACACTGTATTTCAGATTATACTTCAGGTATTTGTATTACACAGTAGTTGATGAGAGAATACAGTGAAATTATAAGGTGGATAACAGAATTGCAGATACTTTTCTGAAATCTTTCCTCCTATCATTATGGCACATGATGGTTGTAATGCTTAAAACACCTGATTATAATTTGCTTTCTATGCCAACTTATTGCAGGAAAATAATGCTTCAGGATTAGATACTTATTCTCATTACCTTCAGCTGCTTTAGGGCTTTTGGGAGTGGTTATCTATTGTTAAACTGAATTAAGAGAATCTGTATTTGTTGTAGCAGCAGTGTATTGCATTCACCTGAATTCAAAACAGTGCTTTTGCTAAACTGCAGGGATTTAAAATATTTTTGTAACCCATGGTTTCAGCTGAGTTTGGTGAACATGCCCTGCTGCAGGTCATCAAATTAGTGTCAGCTGCTTTGCAGCAATTGCTTTTGTGTACAGGCTGCATCTGCTAGTGAGTCACACTAATAGATAGCAAGTAGTGTTTTTATACACAGAAATGTTTTCAGAAATAGCAATGCTGCTACATGTAATTCTACAAGAGGAAGGGGCTTTATGATATTGCAGACCAAAGAATAAAAATTACTTTTAATAATTTGAAATTGCAGAAAGGTAAAGAATACATGGTTCATGGCTTAGAAGCTTGAAGGGTGATACACAGATATCATTGAACAGTCTTGGTTGGACAACAGGAAAGCTGTAGCAGGTCAGACTAGTCATCCCTCTAGCTGTCACTGAAATCAGCAGCTGATGCCTAGGGAGAGATTTCTCCTGTTCCAGAATTATCTTAATGGAATAGTTCATGCTGTTGTAAATTTTGCAGATATTTAACGTTGAAATGTTGTTTGTGGCATATATATGAGAACACATCTTTTTAGGTAAATGTTACATATGGAGGAGATTCAAAGCAGTAGCTTGTGTATCTCTGAAGTGGAATCCTTATGGCACAAAACTAATTGCAGCCCTTTTCTTGTAACAAATTTTCATGCTTTAAAAAAAAATACATGTGTGTTTTGAAAACATAATAAAGTTTTTGTCATGAACAGGGGCTTGGAAAGCTCCTTGTGATACATTTTCCTTTATGTCATCTGTAAAAAAAAGTGGATTTGGGGTTGAAAGCCTTTCCTACTAGGCATGTATTTAACCTGACATTCCCTTTTTTTTTTTAATGTATATGCCAGCAGAGTCTTTCTGAGCACGCCACCTGTTTGTGCTTATACTTAAACTGTTTTGCTCTGCTGATTCAGAGCAGCTGTAAACTCAGATCTGCCAGGCCAGTGTTAGCAAATTGCTGAACTGGTGAGACAACAATTAAATTTACCAAACAATAGAACAGAGAGAAAGCTTAGTAGTGGTTTGCTTCTATGTGATTTTAGATATCAGCTGGGAATATTATTTTTTAAATTCTTGTTTAGAGTAATTGTATTTTTTAATGAACAAAACCAGGCTTTAGCTAAGATTGTTTAATGGCATTAAAAGGTACTTAAAATATTTGTACATGACTTTTGTTTTTAAAAAAGAAGCTTGACAACAAAGCTCTGTGACCCTATTGAAAGGGAAATTATAATTCTGGCAGCAAAGAATGATAAAGTATTACAGGAAATGTCACAGCTGATTTTAGTCACAATAGCAATTTAAAAAAGTTATATTGAAGAATTTTCTGAAAGATGATTAATAACTTTGCTGAGAAGGAAGATTAAAATCGGTGCTGCTTTGTGTAGTGCAAGAATGGAAGAGAAACATAAAGACCTTCTCCTTTGTGGAGAAATTTCCAAAAGAGAACAGAACTAACCATAAAAGCTAACCTTCATGCTATTTAAGTTGTGCTGTAAACTAGCTAGAACTTGATATATTTTCTGTGACATACCTGAGGGTTAATTGTGGTGTTTAATAAAAAATAGGGGGTTTTTTGTCTTTTAACTAACGGGCTTAGTCATAATATTCCAGCTTTGTGTAATTATTTATACTGTTTCAAATTAGTGTATAAGTGAGCATGATTTTATTAGAATGTTATCAGGAAAGATACTGTGAAATTCAGATGTAATCTCTTCAACCCTGCTAGAACAGCTCTTCACAAAAAGGAATTCTTGGATCATCTCTTATAATTTCCCCATTTTTCTAGAAACAGATAAGCATGTTTTAAATGTCTTTGGCTACAGTTATTACAGTATAGAGAAAAATAAAGAATACAATTTACCTGACAAGAACTAAATATCCTGAAGTTAAACTTAACTCCCTGTGCAAGACAAGCTAATGTTGATCTGTTGTGTGCTGACCAGCATCAGTATTCTTTATACTGATTTAGCTACAGTGCCAAGTACAAAGCCATTAATTGGGAAGGGATTACTTTGAAGGAGTTTTTCATAATATGTAATAGGAACCTTGCCGTGATTTTCATATTTCAAAGTGTGTGTATTACAAATGCTTTAGTTATTTCAGCCTTTTAAAGGGAATGATTGCAATAACTAAATTAAAAGAACAGTATACTACATTGCTTATGTTACACAGCCATCTGGTTATGGCAAAATATAGACATTTGTGTGAAACTTTTTTTTTTCCTTTCCATTTTGTGAGGGATGAGTGTGTATTTCAGAGTACGCTTTTCAGGTACCATTTGCTTCCTTCTAAAAAGGAAATCCTTTTGAATGAGAATTTGATACAAGGGCAAAAGTTTTCATATGCCCATGAGATTCATCAAAATAAGCATGTTTTCCATAACTTTGTTTTTCACAGTCACGTTTGTTTTGTATCTAAAACTCAGTGAATATTTTGAGAACTGTGTGTTTCTGTTTACAGGCTGTACATCTGGCCCAGGCGAGTTTCCAGATTGAGGCCTTTGGCTCTAAATTCATCCTTGACCTCACACTGAATAAGTAAGTGCATGATTTGAGGTTGCTTTCACTCCTGCTCTTATCATCTTGTGGTACAAGGTCAGGGCATGCAACATTCCAAGATCTGTTGAAAAAAGATGCTGTTATCCAAGTTTATTAATACAAAACAGCATTTAACATTTTTATGTAAAACATCAGTAACACTTGCTGACACCCATAAAGTAGATACCCTTAACATTTTATTGTTCATGGTAAAATAAATTGTGATAGATGGAGAAATGCCAGTTCTCGTAGTGTTTGTAAAATGTGGATTTTCTTGTGCTTTTTTTAAAACTAATTGATGAATTATCATGAGATGTTTTAGTTGCTCAAGTCAGTGTGCAGAAATACTGTAAATACTTGTATGAATAGCTGATCTTTAGTGATGTGGAAATCATGTATTGTCACTACAGTCATGAAGTTCCTAATGAGATGGGACTCTTAATGGTGTGGCTGTGCTGAAAGGTGCAGCTCAAGTCTGTTTGCTGTAAGACAGACAATTCTACATAATTCTTTGGTCTAGAAGAGCTGACTTATAATACAGGGCAGTGGTGGTTTAGTTGTGTATATCCCACATGCTTTTATATCACCCCTGAAGGTGTGGAACTATGGTTTTCTAAAAATTGTAATGACCTTTTTATATGGATGTTGAAAGTTTAAGAATAAAGTAGAAGTATAAAATTCATACTAAAAATTGGACAGGTAAAATGTAATGCTCAAAAGTGCATTTGCCCCTTCTATGTCCCTTGAGACTGAGCATGCTTAAAAAAGGAGAAACAAATTTACAGAAACAATTGCATATTGATTTTAAAAAGCATTCTTATGTTCTTGAGGTTCATATGAGGTCTTTTTTTGGTCTTAAACTGTCATATAAGGGAAGTTTTGTTAGGGATAAAGACACAAACTTAGTAAATCTAATAGCTTTTAAAAGCAGCAAGTTACTGCTTTAGAAAATTTGCAGAACTTATATTTGTGTATTTGGCTTCTTGGCTTCTTGGCTGCTAATTATCAGATATTTTGCTGTAAAGGTGAGCTGGAAACATTTTCCTTCATCCATGTATAATTTTGGAGTTAGGTTGCTCTTGCATTTTTTTCTTTCAAAATGTTATGTGAGGTCTTGAGTGTCTGGCAAAAGATGAATTATGGAAATGTCACACAATTGAAGGACAAAAAAAGCTTGAAGATAACTGGATGTTCTCTAGGCTCTGGAAAAATTATAGTGTAATTGCAAGACTGTTGTTTTATGAGGGTTGGACCGGTGCATAGTAATTCCAATGGATAATCATGACATACTAGTGCAGGGAACCAATATTTAGTGCCCTCTAAGCTACAGGGAATTCCTCCTCTTGGTGTGCTTTCACTGCTCCTGTCTGCGCATCAAGCCAGCAGAGAGTGTGAGCACTCATTCCCAAGATGGCAGTGTGTGTGGGGTATGGCTGGGAACACAGACAGTGACAAAGAAAAACCATTGCCTTTACTGGCACCATGTAAACATGCTGACAGCACTTAGGAGAAGAAAACAGGCTCATAAGGTTCTTCCACAGCTGATGAGAATTGAAAGTTTGCTGGTGAAAGGTACTCTAGCCCTCTTCTGATTCAGGGGCAGGGCAGCATTCACTGACACAAACGTTAACACAGGCTTTAGGTTCATTCAGTATTGGTGCCGAGGCTTGAGGTCTCTTACGTGGTCACTGTCTTAGGCCTTAGGCTTTCCAGATACAGATCTCCCTATAGCTGTTGACTGACTCTCCAGTTTCCTTGCAGATCACACCTATGCAGAATAGAGAGCAAGGTCACAAAGGGGGTGTTACAAGTAGGACTTATCATAGGACAGACAGCAGTGATCAGGTGCAGGGCTGTGCCAAGCAAGCTGTCTTGCAGCTTACACTAGTGACTCCTTTTTAGGCCACCTCCTCTCTGTTTTCCATAGGCTATGTCCTGATTCACCTTTCCTACCCTTGGCACATTCCCTGAATGTTCCATAAAAATGATTGCACATATCCACAAGTCTGGGCAGACATCCTGAGTTAAGTTTGTTCCTTCCCAGGAGACAAATTATGTTGTTTACCACTTCTTATCTGTTCTAAATTTCTGGCTGAACCTCTTCAAGACCGTGCTTGAGTGGCTTCTTCCATGGCCTGGTGGTCAGTGGCCTAACAGGGACAATAATGAAGACCAGAACTCTTATCTCCTGTTCATTAGGATTTGGGTTTTGTTGTATTTCCTGTCTGAGTCTCCTGGTGGATGGCTATTATCCAAGTAAAATCACAAGCCCATTGACATTCCCCATATCCTGGCAATGTTACCCCTTCTCCAGTCCTGCTGTTTGTCCTTGCTTATTTTTAACAACAAATGGTGCATAAGTAAGCTACAGATTTTTTCTAATTGTGGCTGCTTTCTCAGCAATCAAAAAATGAAGTGCCTATCACTTCAAAAAGAGAGAGGGAATGAATTTGCTGTGCACCTTAGCTGAAGAAGTTCTGCTCTTGTGATATCAGGAATGTTCTTACTGCCTGTATATAAGGCACAGGGTGTTCGGATGCCTTACTGATATCCCTACTGCTTACCTCTTTATGCATTAGTTTTTCTCCTAGCTTCTTTAGTGGTTTTTGTCTCATAAACATTTGACTCTTTAGCTGGTTCTGCTCCAGAAAATGACTTCAAAAACCTGTGCTAGCTTCTGACTGGACCTAATACTTTAAAACTGTAAGTCCTAAAACTTGTAACACAAATTGTAAATACCCATAGACAATGATTTGAAAAAGACCCATTCCTGTGTTTCAGTTATTTTTATGTGTTCAGCAAAAAGCAGCATTTTGCTGCTGTCTTGGGTTGTAGTTGGCACAGTGCTAGTGTCTAGTCAGAAGCAAAGGCAGAACAATTGGGAATACACTTGTATATTATGAATATGTATTTGCATCAGTTGTCTAAGGTGAGTTAGTGCCACCTACACTGTATGTGTTCTGTGCATTTTAGTTTTGTTCCTGTGTGGTTTTTTT
The DNA here is from genome assembly GCF_027887145.1 of Ammospiza caudacuta. Taxonomy (NCBI): domain Eukaryota; kingdom Metazoa; phylum Chordata; class Aves; order Passeriformes; family Passerellidae; genus Ammospiza; species Ammospiza caudacuta. The sequence goes on along the minus strand of NC_080600.1, from coordinate 18,618,361 downwards.
GAATGTTCTACAAGTAATTAAAGCTAAAATTGAGGATGGTTGTTGCATGCAAACAGTTTCTCGTTTTTGGTTTTCTATACCACTGTTGAAAACTTTGTGATTTCCTACCTTCTATGTTGCAGATGCTCTTTTTTCACAGCAAATACTATAACTTGGCAATTAAGTGAAGAAAATTGGATATTCAATTTCATTAATTTGTAATGGGTTAATAATGTTTTTAGTTAATACTCTTAGTATGAAAATGGAAGATTGTAAGGTATTTGTAGTGTGGTGATTGTAATGTGGTGGTGGGGTAACAATCCCACTGGAAAAGTTAGACTTACAATTCCACTAAGATTGTCTGCCCAAACTCAATAAACCTCCTATGCAATGAGTAGCATGTAGCATTGTCATAAAACAGAATTTATATAAAGAACCTTTGTTCACTTATTTCAGTAAGTTCACTTTTGTCCTCAAATGGCAATGTTGGAACATTGTATTTGGGTAATCAATGATCAATGATCTGACCAGTTTCTTATTTTATATTGCTGCATTATTTACCTTGCAAACAAATGTTTGCAAGGTGCTAGAAAATTAGTTTTTAATGATCTCATTTCCAGCAACATGTAAAAAGGCTTTTAACTTGCTGTTTTTCTGCTCAAAGAGTTGAGTTTGTGCAGATAACTTATAAAGCCCTATTTTATGGTAGCAGGCTTTATGTTCTGGTGTAGTACTAAAACACATTAAAGAGTAGCACTACCAAAAGCAGTGAATTAGAAATGTCTACTTGCTGCTTTTTTAGTGAGGAGGGAAGTTGGCTGTATTTTCTGTCAGTTTAGAGCCATGGTCTAGTTCCAGCACAGGGGGCTGAGGCTGTACTGGAACCTTCACCCAGTGGGACTGTGGGGGCTGAGACACACCCAAGAATAGGAAATTAGTTAATTGATATGGACAGAAGCAGAAGGGAAACCCAAAGACAAAAATTTCTCTCCCTTCCTATGGATGACTTGCCTCAAAATTTAGGATTCTTGGGGAAGGGGAGGAAAAAGAAATCACCAAAATCAGTCTGTATTTTTTAGCTTTTCCTTCTTTTCTCTATAGAGGTCCATCTTTCCAGGAGACCGTTTCCGGGAAAATGGATTTCTTTTCCGTGAAGTTATCATAGAAAAAATATTTGGCATCTTTGACATGAACTGAAAAAACACATCCCCACTGCATTTGACCACATGACTTAACAATTTGAGATATTAAAATATGACTGTGGTGGAAAGTTAGTTTCTTTTGTGAAGTGCAGCCAGTGTAAGAGAAAAGTTTATCTAATTGTTTAAACCTTATAATTGGTGTTTATTCTTTGTGGTGTATGTTTCTGTAGGACTGAATTAATTGGAGAATGGTCCCAGAGGAGGTTACAATGTTAGCATAATTTAAAAAACAGGAGGGCAATAACTGAATTATTTGAGAAACTACTTGATTCTTGGGGTTTTTTTATAATTCTTTTTTAAAATAAAATTTAATTCTTTTTAAAATGAAAATGGGAAAGCTAGTCACAGTTTTTCAGAAGGAAACTTTGAGTATTTATGACATTCCTTAAATAAACAATGGAAATTTAATAAATTCACCTAAAAACTGTAAGTTCAACAAAGTTTGTGAATATAATTGAAACTGTTAATATAAACAAGGCTGTAGATGGGCATTGCATTAGATGATCATGCCTTGATTGTTTTAAAACAATACTGCAGCAAGGTCTCTTTGTTTTTTTTTTGTTTTTCCCATCTTTATGTGCTACTAAACTCTATCTGTCAAATGGACAAAAACATCTGATGGGTGTTCTGCTAAATAATTCAACTAAACTAGGTTGCTCAGACACTGGTACTGAACTTGAAACATTTCAGAATAGTTAATAAAGTATTGCCTGGTAGTAGGTTAGTATAAAGGTAATTTAAGAAGTATGCAAGAACGGTAATTCTTGCTGAACTCTGATTTTCTGCAGGCTGTCTGCTAGGTTGCTGGAAGGGAATTTGCTCACTTGTATATGATACCTTTTGGTAATTTCATAGCCTTTTCCAACCCAAATCAATTCTCTTCATCAGGATAGTTAGATGCCAGCTGAGGTAAGCCACTTTTACTCTGCAGCTCTCCTGCTAATGAAAACATCAGCAGTGAAATACATGCCAGGGAAGTGGATGTGAGTTCTTCAGAAAGCATCTGCTGCTTGCTTTAACAGCTGGTCTGTGCCTTCAAATGCAGCAGCTACAGGGAATGGCAGATCCCTTTGCTGCTTATCTTGCATTTCTCAGTGTAGCTCAGATAGAAGAGTCAGGGAGCAAGACAGCTCAATAAGAACAATTATCTGAGATAAACAAGGGCAGGAAGGAACTGTAGAAAAGGACACAGCAGACAAGTTATTTTGTCATGAGTTCATTCAGTATGTTGCAACTTTGTGTGTTCATTGCACAGGATCATACTAATGTGTCACTACCTAAACAGACTTTGTCTGATGTGATCATGACTGACACTCATTTCAGTTAAAGCTTGCACTGTTTCTGGTGCTTGTCATACTGGAAGTAAAATTTGCTGTGCTGGATGCATTTCTGCCCTAAGCAAGATGTGAATGGCTCAAAATGGATCAAAGGTGGCAAAACACAGTCCAGTGTAGATGAGATGCAAATGTATTTCATAAAACTCAGATTTGTCTTTCAGAGGTAAATTTAGGCATTCTGTAAGTGACAATGAAGGAAGAAGAGTTATTTTGTGCTGTGGACACCCCTACTTTATGCATGAGTTTTGTGCCTCATTCCTCAGGCAATTGTTCTTCTACATGAGCTCTTAATCAATGTATTCTAGGCCTTTCTTTTTGATGCCACTTACATAAAGGGCCCCATCACACCTCCTGGTGAAATTACAGTGATCTTCTGTGTATGTCTTTTGTGTAGGAAAAAATGTTTGAAAGTTATTTTGGTTAAGCATTCTATTTTTTTTCCCTTTAATACTTTGTCTTTTGTCAGATTTGTCAGCGTTAATAACAGGTAAAAGTTTCGTAGGGGAAATTTAAAGTAGCAGTTCTATGTATATTTTTACATCTGTTGTTATTCCCAGAGTTTTAGCAAAATGTAGAACAAATTTCCTTACCCTTCCTGTGTTTCTCAATGTTTGCAAGCAAGATGTTCTTTTGGATGTTTTGCTAGTGTAGGCAGATAGTTGAAATGAGACAAAGTGATACAAGGTACCTGACAAAAATCTGGTGCTTGCCAAGGGAGAGGTATACAGTTTAAGGATCAGCTGACTGTTATTTTATAATGCAATGTTCAAAATTCTTGCTGTCCTGAGGGAAATGTTAAGAGAAAAAAGCCCTTGCATGACCTTGGTGGTTGTGTGGCAAGTTTAAAAACATAATAATGACCAGAAACTAGAGATAAACACTCCAGTCCAGCCTTGCATGAGAAACAATTTTGTGAAATCAAAAGTCTTATAAAAGATTTTCCGCTCCACCTTCTAGGTGATGGATACTGTGTTACATTTGCCAAAAGGGTGCTTCACAAATTAAAGTCGAGTTTTGTTCATAGAATGGCATTTGGGAAGTATTTCATAAACAGTGGCCTTAATTTTCTGTGGAGGGCATTTGTTCAGCATGGAGAATTTCACTGATGTGCCTTGTGTCCTGCAGATGCCAAAGGTCCATCTTGGAGCTGGCTGGCACCAGCTCTGTTGGACATGGGGGAAGCTCCCAGCAGCTTCTCAGAGAGCCACTCCCACAGCTCCCCCACTACCAAAACCTTGCCACACAGACCCCATACATGTGGGAAAGGCAGAGATGAGAAAAGTGTGGAAACTGTCTACTGGGAAACTGTCTGCATCCCTGCTTTGTTCTTGTAGTATTTGTGTATATACATACAGGAGTTTTCCATCATAAGTACTCCATGTTAGATATCCTATCATGTGGGACATGGTATTAGGGCAAAACCCAACGGGGAATTCTTTGGCAGTTGGAACTAATGAGAGGCTAAAGAATGGAAAAGGTTGGCAGATGAGGAACCAACTAAGTTACAAAAGAAGCTCAACCAAAATCCAAGAAAAGAATACTAAACTCTGGAAAGGTGCTGCAAAGGGTAGACTAAAGTTTTGAGCAGCTCTTATGTCACACAAAATAAGATAAATCTGAGAGAAATGCTGTAATTAAACTGTAGTTAGTTGGGAGTCAGTACCCAAAGGGGATACCACTTACTGCAAGTCCTACGAGATGCAAAAAGCACTAGCTAGCATAGAAAGAAGTTCTGAGATCAGTCATATAAGAGTCATACTAAAAGAGAGCAAAAAAAGAAGGTGTGAAACTGTGAGCTTGATTTGGCAACAGGTAGATAAGTGCTGATCCAGGAATTTGAAGAAACCAAATGGTCTTCATGAATTAAAGCAGAAATGTCTGTAAAAATTGGAATCTGGTCAGGGCCCTATCATGTTAACACAGTTCCTGTGTTTAATAATTCTCAGTAATTTTTTTAATACTTGTATTCTAATTACAGTTTTCAATTTTCTTGCTTATGTCAGTTACCTGTAGCCTTGTCTGTACCATCCCCTACTGGGAACAGTAGTCTTCATGCTTCATAACAAGTAAGAAAAATACAAAAAGTAAAAGGACATTATCAACACTCTAATTGCTTTATATATGTATGCCTTTTTACAAGTTTCAATCTTGCCATGTTGAAGAAATAAATATTTGCATTGTAGTCAAGTACTTAAACTATTTATACAGTATTTGTATTTTCTGCAGAAAGCTTATAGCTTACTGTGACACAAAGTTAAAATTATTTCATGCAACTGAATTTATTTTTAAATATGCACTTTAAAAAAAATAATTTTAATAATGCCTTCACAGTGATGTTTAAGGGAAATCATTAGACTTCAGTAATTATTCACGGCTGTTAGCCTCGGTTTTGCAGGCCCAGAGTGTGCTGTGTCAGTTTCATGAGGAAGGGCTTCTGAGAGAACCATGGTAACTGACTTCTGCAGGATGCTCTCTAATGAGTGTAATGCCTGATAAATATGGCATGAAGAATTGATTTGAGGAGCCAGGAGTCCCAGAGTTAAAGTGTTATCAGGATTGCTAATAGCCTAATCTGAGTTTGAGATACCCATTATCATAGGTTGTTTTTAGTCATGAATTCCCATCAGAGCTATTTTGCCACACCAGACTTCCATAATGGTGTTTTTTATTTGTAGCAATGATATTTTTGTTTTGATATATGTACCAGTATCAGACCTTTTAATGATTTTTTAAATTCTTTTTTTTAGTTGCAAGTGTACATTAGAGACTTCAAAAATGCTAAGTATTCTGGATCACATTAAGTAAAATGCTTATCTTGCATATTTGGTGGGACAGTCAATGTCTTTAATTGCTTTGCTCTCCCTGGGCATTATGCTGCAACCCTGATTGTAGCAGGGTGAGATGTGAATGGGGCACTGAGGTTATTACAGGACATGTGCAGGCTGGCTAAGCTGAGTTTAAATAAAGCAACAAAACTGTAAATTACACATTATGGAAAATTAGTATGCTTCTGAAATTTTCTTGCCAGAGTTAGAAAGGAAATAAGGATGAGAAAGGTGTCTGAAAATTAAAAGTGAAAGTAAGAAAAAGGGTATTATGGAGTGTGTTTTGGGTTCTGCATTGTGTGTTTTCTTTTAAGGAACATTATTGCTTTTGGAAAAAAACTGAGTATTTGCAGCTTGTGAAAGTGATTATACACTCCTGTCTTCATAAGAATGGTGTATTTACTTGTTCAGCCTTACATACATTCTATTTACTCTTTAAGATAGAATGGAAAAGCTATTTGAAAATTGTCATGAACTGAAATACATATACTGTCAGCAAGGAAAGTTCCAAAGCCAAGGGGTATTTTTTGCATATTTAGAAGGTTGGTAATCTAATTGTAAAGCTAAAATACAGGGGATTAGATTGCAGAAGGAAATTCCCCCTTCTATACCACACTCTCACTTCCAGTGTACCTTCAAACCATTTACCAAATATAAACTGCTTAAATTATTTTTTTTTTAACTAATGTACAAACAAAATAAAAATGCTTTGAAAATGGTAACAAAACCCCTCAAACCTACCCATAGCAATAGAAAGAGTACTCAGATTTTTCTCATCTCATCTTTATTTATCCTTTCTTTGACAGTGATTTGTTATCTTCCAATTATGTGGAGATCCACTATGAAGATGGAAAACCAAAATTTTCAAAGGTATTGTGTTCCTAAATTGTCATTCCGAGGGAACAATGCCAATAAAATGTTAAAAAAAAGAGGGAGAAAAAATGTTTTGCAAGACTTATAAACTTCAGAAGTGTTTTTCCACACATAGAAGGTAACGTGATCTCATAGTGTACGGATATCTCAGTGATCCAAGAGGAATTGTACAAAAAAGAAAAGCTGTGTTTTGGGATGAGGAGTAGGCATTTGTAGGTGTAGTAGTGAAGATGATCCATTACTGCCAGGACAATTACATAATGTAAAATACAGCAGGTGGAGGGGTTGAAGTCACCACCAGATTAGTCTTCATTAACTATTTATGTGTCCTTAGCACAAAGTGCAAGGAGAAAAAATAATGGTAATGTAAGACATTTAAACAAACCTTAAAGTGTTCTGGTGACTTTTGTTTGCAAGGATTGTACAGTCATGAAACAGAAAATGAAAGATTTAACTGAAACCTTAACCTCTGGAGTTATTACAAAATCAGCATATTGCTAGACATCTAATTAATTTTGTTTGTCAGACTGGCTCCCAAATTGAATTCAGTGCCATAGGCTATTGATCCAAAGCCAGATTGAAGTTCTGCAAGGTAGTTCAGCCCTTAGGGAACCAGACCAGTCTTTTTGTTTGTTTGTAGTAACAAAATGAGGACTGGAAGGTTCCTAGGAAGGTTATAAACTACATTTGCAGGCAATTACTTTCTTTGTATTTGGTAGAAATGCCAAAACATTTTTGCAAGCTTATTATGTATGAATGATATCTGTATTTAGAGTAGAGGGAAGCAAGCATTCTGGTTGTGTTCAGTCTTCAGAAAGTCCAGACTGTGTTGTCCAAGTATTAGGTGTCTGGTTTATTATTTTGCCCTTTCTGTAGAGAATCTCAAAATTATAAATGGCTGATTAGGGCAGAATTAAACAACTCCATTGCAGTGTAATTACTGAGATATGCTTTTGTGTTCTTCCATGAAGAGGAAAAGCAGTTTCATGTTACATACAAAGGAAGATGTTCCATTAAGACTCAGTATTGTGCAGAATAGGCCAAAATGCTAAATGATGCAAGAAAACAATTCCCTCTGGCATTTAGACTAGCTCAGGCAATTGTCAGCTGCAGCACTAGCATTGAGCACTGCGGTTGCTGAATCATGAATCTCACTGGAAAATTATATTAGAACTTCAGACTCAGCAAATGGGCTACCTTTGCATGCTGCAGTAACTTGATCCAAACTTCATAGGGGATGTTTTCTGAATTGCTGCATTTGGAAGTGATAATAGACCTCCTGAGGTCATGTTAATGTGTAAAAGGCTTCATTAGAGATAATAAAAAGATCCCAGAACCCCACACAGTTTGTGTAGGAGGTCAAATAAGGACTGTGTTCTGGTCCTTTGCAGTATCTTGTAATACTTTTTATGCCCAGGTAAAAGGTTGTTTTGTTTCCTGATGTGGATCTAGAGAAGTGAGATCTCAATGAAAGGTACTGTATTTTCATGAAAGAGGTAGTTAATGACAAAGATGACTGAAGAACAAACAACAATTTCTTTACTCAGGTGATCATCTTTAAAGAAAAGAAATCAAATTTAGAGGTTAAAAAGCATGTTTTATGTATTCTCAATGATGGAAGAGTAAACACAGAATGATTACTTTCTGTAAAGTACTTTGATTTAATTATATCCAATAACCTGTAAGGAATTTAAATCAGAATCTGAATAACTCATTAATTAAGATGCACAATGGAAGTAATGCTGTCATAGACCAAGAGCATTTACATGTTTTGTACTGTCTTGCATTATAATCATTACATAAAGAATGGTTTTAATATGCATGTTGGAGTTCAGATGATATGACACAAGAATTAAAAGTATTTTTATGATGAATAGTAGGTTTTTCAAGCAATGGCTGAGAGACAACTACACTTCAGGGTTTTTAATAAAAAGTTTTGAGAATACTTTTTAATTTATTGAGCTTACTGCTGATAGATGGTAAAGACAAGTAAATAAACGAGGTTAATGTGTGTTGTTACTGTGAGATTTTTTTGGCATTGGTTTTATGCAACACACATTAAATCAGGATAATTTTGTATGTGTGTTTGTTTGTTTTTAAAAATTATTAGGGGGGAGAGCATTGTTACTACCATGGAAATATCAGAGGTGTGAAGGATTCCAAAGTTGCTCTTTCAACTTGTAATGGACTTCAGTAAGTGCATGTTCTCATTTTTTAAACAAGGCTATAACTAATTATTCTTTAATATTGTCTCTTAATATAGAAGGAACTGAAGCACTACAGGCTCAAAGATTTTTTTAATGTTTTTAAATTTTTCTTATTACCATTGGAATTCGTGTTTTGATGCTGTCTCATGAAACCTTTGAATACAATAAGTGCAGGTAAATATTTCCCCCGATGACTCATTATGGTAAAGGATAAAAAATAATTATATTTCAGCAGTTTGCATGCTCAGTATTCATATATGATTCTATCATAGAAAAATCGATCTTTTTGTTAGATTGTACAAGGAAAAAATGCAAGATATTAGCATTAGTTCCTGCTAAGTTCAGCTCAGCTGTTGATAATATTTTGCATGCTCAGGGTGTGTCGTAGGACTTCCTTTTTCCAAGGTCAAGTCTTTACCCCTTTTGGTATTTTATCATTGCATTGCCACTACATTTACTGTTAGTCCATTAAAAAGTGCCCAATATCTTAATAATCCTCCAGTCTTGGCTTTAGCTACAGGTGGTAGTAATGAACATATATTTAATATTGATCAGTTTTTCAGCCCTATGTTTGATTTTGCCTAATCAAAATTCATATAATGGAGTCAAACTGATTGCCTTGTAATCCTAAATATCACTTCTTTTTCTCCATGTTCTAGTGGCATGTTTGAAGACAGTACTTATTTATACTTGATAGAACCAATGGATCTGACCCACACTGCAGTAAGTTTATTTTTGTCTAATTTATTTGGTTCGGGAGAGTGCTCAAGGAATACCAAATAAAAGTGTTAAAATAAATCAATAAGTTATATGTTTCATGCATTCATATGGAAATTAAAAATATTTTAACACACTTGATTTGAATTTGTTTAAGGTGGCAATTATGTAATTATTATTTACCTACAATTTTTTCTGCTTTTCTTTAATCCTTTGTTTCCTACTTGCTGTTGATCATTTAGATGCTGTGAACAGACAAGTAAAACTGTTTCCCATAGCACATGATTATGGACTGTCAAAAAGTGTTTATCAATTTGCTCTAGTACTTGAAGTAAAGTGTTTATAAATTCATTAAAAGGATCTCTAAAACTCATTTGTACATTCCTCTCTAAATAGCTGCATCGGATTGCTCTTGGCCTGCCATGAGTCCACAAAAAGCATACTTAAATAGATAATTGCATCTGGGTATCTTAAACTTTGTATGTCTTAAGTCAGTGATCATTGTGTAGCTTAAATGATTGTGATCCAGCATATTCAAATATAAGATTATGCTGGATCAGCATATAGGATTGCATTTATGCAAGTATTTTGCTTTTTTTTTTGTATTTTATGTTTTATGTGTACAACCATTTCTAAAACTTCAGCTGTTAATACAGCTGCCAAAGTCTCACAGACAGTAGTAAAACTAGGTATATTTCTGAGTGATTTTTAGTGAAATGATTTTGCAACATTGGGACAGAGAATTCTCAAGGTTTGTATCCTGCTTGGTCTGTGGGATATATTGCAGATGCTGTGCCACGGTTCTCAAGCTTGTCTCGCTCTAGTTTGTTTTTGACAGTATATGTATGGTATGTGACAAATAACTAATGCTGCTGAGCCAACACGTTGTAGTGACTGGAAAATTATAGATACTAAAGAAGTGCCACATTTTTCACTTGATGGTATTAATTAGAAGAAAATTTCATATATTTTTCTTTTTAGGAAAGTAAAAGTAGGCCACATATCATCCAAAGAACTTATGGAACACAAACCTCCAAGCAGTTGCGGGACCTTGGTACATTTTTGCTTATGAGTTTTTAAATATTGGAAATAATTGTATATATAACTTGGAAAAATTGAGTATTAGGCTAGGAGTGTTTATAAAATTGCTGATTATTTAGAAAATCTTGAAAAATAGATATTTACCTGTCTTGTTTCAAAATTATTGCCACGGGTTATAGATTTTTCAAAAGGCAGCTGTAAGACTTTCATCCCCAGACCTGTATTTAGCTTTTCTCTGAAAATCACTGAATTTAATCAGTGATATTAATGTTACTGAGGCAATGAGATAGAAGAAAATGTATATATATTCTAAGCCCAGATTATCATTTCTTCACCTCTCCTTGCATGCTTTAAAATTTCTGAATTACTTGAGTTTTGATATCTTATATCTTTTTAAAAATGAGCTTTTGAATAGCAGGAGTGTTTCTAATTTTTGTGATGTTAATCTGCTTTTGGTTTGGACAGTGTACATAAATACTTCTTAAATTGTAATTTTTACAGAGACTGACTCTAGTTCTGAATGGCCTTTTCTGTCTGAGCTGCAGTGGCTGAGGAGAAGGAGAAGAAAGAGAGCAGTAAGTAGAAGTGTGATCCTGACATAAGACCATTTTATAATATCAAACTCACTAATTTCTATATTTTTTAATGTCAAGAGAATATAGGATTTAGGAAATAAGTATTTTCAGAAGCTTAATATTATCCCATAATACTATTATCAAATGAGAAAACAAGACTTTTCTTCATAAATAGAAAATCTGGAAGAAAAATGATAAACTTTCTAAAGTCACAACATTGTTATGCATCAATTAAATCGAAATTTAGTAGTGGAAATTACTTTAGAATTTTAATTTTTTGTCTACTTGAGAATAAAGAATAATTTTGAATGAACTTTTGCTACTTTATAGATATCTGACTTTATTGCCACTTGGCTCATTAAGTAGCATGATTAAATTAAAAATCCAAATGAGGACACCCAGAACTGGGTTACTGGGAGAACCTAAGTGGGCAGTCCTCATGATCTTCACATGCATATGTATCAGTTAGGGGAATAATTGAATTAAAGGAGATTATTCTGAATTTATTCACTGAGTTGCACAATCCACACCATATTTTTGAGGGTGCTTATCTTTTTAGTAACTTCCTTCCTGATTAAATCTGTGGTGAATAGTACATAATGTAAGGAGGAGGAAAGCAGTGGTGGTGTCTGCACTGGAGCCAAAAGAGTGCACCCTGAACTTCCTGGTGATGTGGCTCAGATTCTCAGCCAGTGTTTAAGTTACTGGAACTATGATCCTTTACCCTACTTGCATTTCTCACCCAGTTGTTTATGATTTACATACCCTAAACAATAGATATTTTATTTGTATATATAATAAAAATCAGCTGCAGTTATTTTTGAAAAGAACTACATCTTCATGATTGCTCAAAGAATTTCTTTAATTCATCAGTTGTCTCGTGGTGTCTTTGAAGAAATGAAATATCTGGAACTCATGATAGTAAATGACCATAAAATGGTAAGTATATCAATTCAGTGGTAATCTTCCTTTTGGTGACAGTTTGTAGGCTGATGAACAGCCTATAAATTGTTACCATTTTTGGGCCCAGGATTTTATTTATCAACAGCTATTAACATTTGTACTGTAAGACACACTGTAGGCCATAATACCTAATGAAACTTAATGTTACCTAAGAATTTCTGGGGCAATTATATATTCAAAATGAATATGGAACACTTTGGTATCATATGGATAAATCAATATGCCCATCACTAAAAAAGTAAAACAACAAAACATTTTTGTCCAGAAGAAACACACTAAATGTTCTAAAATTACATCCTATCTTTGAAGTTATATAGAAAGAAGTCAGAATTTGTTACTTTGAGTTTAGTTTTACTAATTTAAATTTTAATGCAGCAAAACATGTAGACAAAACTGTGATTGTTCTTTGTGGCTACTCCATACTTATAAACAGGAGTGATAATGGACTGCAAGGTAAGTTGTTTGTTTGATTCAGAAAGTGTCATTAAAAAACCTAACATGCATGGGGGAAGGAAAGACCAATTTTTTTCCCTTTTTGTCTTGAGAGATGACTGGAAAAAGTTAGACTAAGTGATATTTGTTGTAAGCACAACTTCTTGTTTTTTTTTTTTTAATCAAATTTTGCTGATACAATAGTTTTCACTTATTTTATTTGCAAGTAAAGAGCTTTTCATGTCTCTCACCCTGCTGCAAGTTTCCGAGTGCCTTATGGAGTTGTGGGCTCTGTTGTCAGCGCTAAAGGATGATATTTAAGAGCAAGAAATTGAAGATATCAGAACAGGATGCAGTAATTCATAGTTGTTCCAATGCTGAATAGACAGATAATGTACCCTCCCCTCACCTGTCTAATAAATCATAGAAGTAGTCTGGGCAAACATAGCCTATATTTTTATCTGTGTTAATTTAGCACTGTGGAGGGAATTTGAATGGGTGGAAAAAGCAGGACAGAAATTTCTTAAGCTGTTTTCATTTGTAAAGCCACCTGGTAGAAAACTGCTCTTAGGAGTATTCAGGTGTTGGTTATTTAGCAGTTGGACACAGTAACTGAAATTATGGCCATTTTGTCTATGCTTGGTGTTCCTTATGAAGAGAAAATATTCCTATGTCTGTCTCTTTCCCCTGGCCTCTTGTACTGCAGATGTGCTTGAAGGTGCTCACTACACTTACTACAGACACTGTTGTCTCCTCTAAAGCTTTATTTGCTAGAACTTACAGCACAAGATTTTTTGCTTCATACTCATCAGTGACTTAGAAACAGAGAGTAATTATTTTCAAAGAATAAAATGGACATACTTAGGAGAGTGTTCACAGTTAGGAGTCACAGCTTGCCGGTCCAGGAACTCGCTAAATAGACTTTCAAGGTTTTCTGCTTACCAGGAGAGGGCATGTTTCCCCTGCAGCAAAGGTCTTTGTTGGAAGAAGTATCTTAAACCTCCTTGATCATTGTATTAAATGGTTAATACTGTGTATTTTCACAGCATTTCCTTTCCTCTAGCAATAAAGATATCTCAACACATTAAATTAGGTTGTTGTGTTTTTTACTGGTTTAGGTTAATTTCGTTTAGAATCTGTGTTTAACCACATTACGTGGTATATTACTGTTGATTTTAGCATTTTAATTCTTTCATGAAAACCAAGAACATTTTTCAAAGCATATTACTTTACCTTTCCACTTCTGGGAAGGTTTGGGATTGGCTCAAAACAAAAAGCCAAAGGCATCCTTTCCCCTTTCCCCACTGTTATCATTGTTCTCTGGGGAGCAGTCCATGGTATAGTGCTCCTCTCAGTGTGCATCCTGGGCACCTACTAGCACCATACCTGAGAGCAGCTACTCAATTGCTCACAGAAGAGTTTCTTCTTCCAAGGCCTCTTTTGAAGTACTGTGTTTCATAGAAAGAATAACTGACAGTTTCATGGAACACTGTGAGGCAATGAGACCTTATTGCTTTTAGCCAGTAGCTGAAATTAGCAAGTTTTTTGATAAAGCCTTTTCTCCCCTGTTCTAAGCAATTTCACGTTCATTTTCTGTGAAATTTTGAAGACCTATTTTTCCTATCTGCAAATCATACTGTGTAATATAATCTTGGTTTATAGTTTTACAGTTTCTTGAAAGTCATATGGATTCATGTTCAGATACCATAGCTGCATCTTTAAAAAATTTGACTGGGAACAGAAGGGGCTTTTGAGGCAGGATGAGGAAAGACGTGAAACCATTGTAATGACATGCACAGACATTGTGAAGCAGAACTTGTAATACATCTAGGTCTATTAAAAAAAAAGTGAAGTTAGGATTTAAGATATTCAGCTTAACTGTTTTAATGTTCAAACAAACAACGTATTTACTTTTACCATGTGCTCCCCCTTCCATTTTGCCTTTTCCTATAACTACTGCTCCATGTCACAAAAGTATTGTGCTGTTGTAGAAAAGAAGGCCTTTGCAAAGAGCAGTGCACAGGATAAGTGGTAAATGCTTCATCTTCATGTCTTGTAATTAAAGTGATGGAATGTGGCTGCTACAGTCTGATACGTAACTCATCAGATTAAATAATTTTAATGGGTAAAGCATCCTCTCAATTTTGAGCTCATGTTTCTGTTCATGTTTACCTGTAATTTTGTCTCAAACATTTGAACTCTGATTCTAAACATAGTATTTCTTATGGTTAAATGCTCCTTTTACAGTTGGGAAAGGCTGCATAACATAGCTCCCTTTATCTTCCAGGGATTGTTGAATATGAGGTATAGGCTGTGATCTGAAAGGTTTTTTGAGTTTTCCCATTACTCTTTCTTAAATTATTAATTTTACTTTCGTGCTGTAAAAATAAAGAATTAGTAATAAATATTTAAATTCTCACTGTGTTCTACTTTCTCTTCTTTTAGTTCAAAAGGCACCGTTCTTCAACTGCATACACAAACAATTTTGCAAAGTCTGTGGTAAACCTTGTAGATGCTGTAAGTATCAATATTTCTTCTGAAAACTGATTCACTGGGTTCTACTTTAGCATTGTGTTAAAAATGTTATCATTTTCAGATACCAAATTTCCATTACACTTTAAAGTGCACTTCTAGTTCCTCTTCAGAAGAATAGCCTGGGGTGAATGTATAAGAAACTATCAGATTATCTGTGGCATTTTTCTTAAAGCTTGCAGCTCTCAGAGTTTGTCTTTGGCAGGGGTGATTTCATTATCTGTCACCAATTAAGAATGAGATTTAATCAAATTTATATTTGTATCTAACTACAAGTGATTGAAACTGCAAGTATAGCTCACAAGGGATACATATATCTATTGGAAGAAAAAGCCAGTGTGAATAAAATAATCTGCTTTATAAATCTCTATTTATATCTTAAACACAAACAATGCCACTGTACTACATTATAAATGTGTGGAACTGTCACAAATACCATACTTGTATCTCTGCTAAATTTAATACAATTTTGCATACAGCATATAAACTAAAAGTAGTATTTGTGGTAAAATTAATTTGGGAGGGTTTTATTCCTCTTTTTGCTACATATATAATGATCACACATGTTTAAGAGCTCTATATGTAGTGAAAGCAGGTAGATTTTCTAGTAGGGAGGAATACAGAGGGTGCCAAATGCTGACTCTGAGTCCCTTTTCCATGTGACATTATTGATACCAGTGGAACTGTGTGATATGATTCAGTCCAAAACATTGTCAGCAGTTTGACTTGGAGGAAATAGTGCAGTATTTGTTCTTACATATCAAGTGTACTGGATGTATATTAAAAATTTAGGTGAATATATTTATAATACATGAAATACCAGAAGTGTTTTGGAATATTTTTCTGTAATGATCTGAAAAATTATTAGAGCATATAAAATGTAAATAATTGTAGTATTTCTGCAATATATATTGGACATACCCAAAGAAAAGGTGACATCTTTATTTTTTCCTCATCTGATAATTATTTCTTTCTGTTTTTTCTTCATTTTAACAAAAGTTATTTAATCCACCTTTTCTTTCTCTATTATGTCTGGTTTTTCCATTTTTATCTGTGTGTATGCAGAAACACAGGCTTCATTCTTGTGTAGAATTCAGTCCCTTCATAGAGATCTTACAAAATGACATCTTATTGGGTGTTTTCTTTAAATAAAGCATGAAAAAGAGCAGGATTTTCTGCCTTGTTAGTCCCTTGTGTCCATAGGGTGTGGGCTGTATTTCTTACTGATTTATTGCTGGCAATAGGATAACAGCTTTCAGAGGTTTTCAGGTTCTCTGCCCCCTCTTCCATTTTTTTGTTGCTGTTTCCTTCAGGAAATAGAGTTTTCCTCCAGGCAAACAGAAATAAAGTCTTTATTGATTCACCCCTATGTCATTCCAGGCAGTTTAATTTCATTGGGTTTGCTCATGTTGTAAACCATTTTCTGTGTATGTTCTCAGCCTGAAACATCTCTCCCTGAGATTCAAGCACGCTAATACTCTTTTCCTTCCAAGGTCTTGGACAAAACTGGGCTTAGCTGGTTCCTATCTCTTGGTTTTATATTTCTTTTTTTTTTTTTCCTAAGCTGAATATTATACATTGACTTTTTCATAAGGATAACTCTGCCCTGATACAAAACTGGGTTTCTGGTCAGGGCAGATAAGGAATACATATCTTTTGTATTATGTATTATTTTGTATTATTATATTATACCTACAAGTTCTGCATAACCTTAGTTATTAAAATTTGGCATTTTTTGAACTGAACCCAAAGACAGCAGTAGTTTTGTGTCAGAATCAAGTATCAAGCATAATGTTAAAATACATATTTTAAAACTCTTTTGTTATTATTAATGCCTGATTGTTGTTTCCTTGTCTATTGCTACAGTAACATTAACATTTATAGAAAAATAAATATTTTTCCTTAATTCCATTCATGCAATGTGAGAATTAAGTGATCATACTATATAAATGGAAATCAAGCATTAATTAAAATTTGGATTTATTGGAAAACTGAGACATTATTTAATTGCAACTTTAAAAGTTGCAGTTAAAACTTTTAATTGTTTTTGGCTACTCTTGGAGATAGTTTTCTTCTTGGAGATCACCCTGTGTACCTTTACATTTCTTCCTTGCTGATTTTTTGCAGTTTTTCTGCAAAACTCAGGGGCAAAATTATTTACCATGAGAATTTTAAAGACAATGGAGTTGCTCAAAAAAAAAAAAAAGAGCAACAAGGGTTGGTTTCTTTTTCCTTCTAAAATATAAAATTTAAGTGGATCAGCATATCAGCTTTTAGGAAATGCAAGGCATTGCCAGCTAACTGTTTCCCCATGTTTTCCTCCTGCTTTATCCCTCTTGTCCTTCCGCTTTACTCTTACTGGCTAAGTGTGCATGTTTGACCCAGTGTTCTACTCCTGTGCCTGTCCTGTCTCTGCCCTCAGATATACAAGGAGCAGCTGAACACCAGGGTGGTGCTGGTGGCCGTGGAGACGTGGACAGACAGGGACCGCATTAACATTCAGCCCGACCCCCTGCAGATGCTGCACGACTTCTCCAAGTACCGGCAGCACTACGTCAAGCAGCACGCCGATGCTGTGCACCTGCTCTCGTATGTACCCTGGCAGTGGCTTACAGTGCTAGCTCCTGTCTGCTGCTTTTCTCCACTTGGCTCTTCTTTCTTACTTTTTTTGGTTGGTACTCTCTGTATCAATCAACATCTGCCTTTCTTAGGAAGCTTAATTGATATTTAACACCTGTTTTTAATAGGTGTAGTATATACCATGGTCATGTGGATAGATATCTATAATGATATTTGAATGTCTTTGCAACCTGGAGACAGTGTCACATGTGAAGTGTCTTTAGATGAGCCCTTAAGGGCACTTAGCTTTGCTGATCAGGTGTGTAATGTGCTGCTTTTCCAGTTACGATCAGGAGAGGGCAGAGCTGACAGGATTATGTGTTGCCACAAGAGTGTTCCAGTTAGTAAATTTATTCACACATGTGGATGCTGTGATGATTTATTAATGGAAGGTCTTCTTCTTTAGAGCTGTAATGAATTGTTCTGAGACACAAAGCATTTTGAGAGGAAATTCCATGTGCATCACTAGGCACGACTTCAGCCTTGAGCAAGGATTATTTTACTTCATGGCATTGTAAGCAAAGAGGAGGAAATGTGTGCTCCCCTGTGCAGCATAGGGAAAGATCTTAAGCTGTATTCCAGCAGCATGACATACTGTGAGGATGGAGTAACTAATGTCTCCCATGGTGAATATATTTTCTTCTGTAGTTCATCTTCTGCAGAAGGAGATAAAAATAGGGGATGAAGAATTTCCTCCAGATTTCCTTAATACAGGCATCACAATACAACACTGATTTTGTTCTTTATAATACAGGCACGGTGCTGCTGACATGCACTCTTAGTGACTTCCATGCATGTTTTGTGTCACCTGCTGAAGAGTTTGCCAGCAAACAGGCTCTTCTCATGGTGAAAAGTATCAAATCTGACCTGAAATACAAGAAGTTCCATTTAAACACAGGGCAAAAAACCCCTTTCATTGTGAAGTTGGTCAGATGCTGGAACAGGCTGCACAGAGAGACTATGGAGTGCCCATGCTTGGAGATGTTCCAAAGCTAGTGGAACATGGCATGCTCCAGCTCAGCCTCCTTGGAGCTGGGGAGAGGTGAAATAGAACATTTCGAAAAGTGCCTGCAATCCTGTCTGTTGTAAAGCCCCTGGCTGTAAGTGTTTAGTTAAGCTGCAGTCTGAAAGTTCTGATGGCTGTTAGAATGTTCTGAAAAATAAAGATGTACCTGTATGGGGTAATCTGTCATTTAAAAAAAAACCATCAATTTTCAAAGGTTAGGTTATTCATACACCATACAGGATCACTGTAGGTTGTTTGTAGGCTATGTAGATTTATTGTTATGATAATGAAGTTAAAATAGGTGTAATTCGTAGTAATTTATAGGCATTTTATTGAATAATTTAGATCTTCCAGATTACATCACTTAACTAAATTATTTGGAGCTTACTAACAATAAATGAAAGGAGGCAAGGTTAAAGAGCAGTATTAAATTACTTTCCCTTTAGGTGTACTTCTCAGTCTTTTCATTGGGATTTAAAACTTAAATTACTTTGGATTGAGATAATAATTTTTAAAGTTCTCAGTACTGTTACATTTCAGAACAGAATTCCTTCATGACAAATCATAAATTGGAATATATTGTGAACTTTTTAAAGAAATGTTATTACTTTATTGTCTTAGGAGTCTGGCACTCAAGCTTTCTGTGCTTGGTTTGTTTGTGGCTTAAGGCTGATTCTGACTCTAGAAGAGAAAAATAGTATTTGTGTCAAAGTTTACATGAAACCACCTCTTTCAGTGTTGGTATTCTGTAAACTTGCAGTTGCTTGTTATGCTAGAAATAGATGAATGTACATGCAATCTATCATAGTATGTGTGAGAGTATGCTCTTTCAATAAGCTCTTGGTGCCCAATGTCAACGTGTTATAGTTTCTTCATTTTTATTTGTTTGTAAGGAATGTGACATTTCATTACAAAAGGAGCAGCTTAAGTTACTTTGGAGGTGTTTGCTCTGTGGCCAGAGGAGTAGGAGTGAATGAGGTAATTTTTTTTTTTTTCATGACTAAAGTGAAATAAAGTAGAATCTCTACATTAAAATCTTACAAGTTCATATGTTTCAGTACCCAGGGTTTTAAAGATAATTTACATATTAAAAAGTTAGTATTCTCACAGCCAGCATTCTTGATCATCATTAAACTACTGCTCAGCATGCCTTTCTTTTCAGAAAGTATTTCTCCTGTCTGCATTATTCTCTTAAAAAGAACTTAAATTGCCTTTTGTTATATTTAACAGAAATTTAGACCCAAAAATCTTAGAAGGAGTATTTGAAACACAGTACTGAATACTCTTTGTCTTACCACTGTAAGACACTTGATCTTCAGAGGTACCAATGTCATCTGATTCTTCCAGAAATTTTTTAACATTGAAATTAGAAAACAAATTGTCCCTGTGTATTGATTTTTTGACTATTTTTGTTATTTTTTCCCCTCAGTGCAGAGTTAAGTTGATAATGAAATTCTCCTGTTTTTATGTGGGTTAAATCCTACTATTACAAAACTGTACTGCATATATATCAAATAAACTTCTTTCTTTAGATTAACCAGTGGGGAGAGATTGCCTGAGATTAGGAGAGGAATATTTTATCTGTTACGTATTTTATGGAGTTTATTTTCTTTATATGCACACAGAATTGTGATTGACTGCACTGAATTATTGAAATAGTAGTTATGTAGTAAGGTAGAATGAGCCAGTGCAGTGTTCATTACAATAATTAATGGGTTTTTGTTTCTTTATAATTGTGCTTCTCTTGGAATGCAGTATGGCCTCCCTTTGCCCATGGCACAGGAACTAGCCCAGAGTCTTGCTCAGAATCTTGGAATACAATGGGAGCCAGCTGCCAGGAAACCGAGTATGTACATGGAGTCTTTTGTCTTCCTTAGCTAAATACAAACACTTCCTTTATTGTGTTGGAAAGAAATGCCAAAATTGCTGTTACTGTAGAACAAGAATTGCTGCTTTTGGAAATATATGTAGTGAAATTTCAGCCTCACCAATGTAAGAGCTGCCAGTTTAGTGACATTTTGTATGACGTCAGTGATGTCCTGTGTCGAGGTTAGATTCATAACCAATATTCAAAGGTATATTGGTAAAAACACCATTAATTTAATTTAGAACTCGTTGTCTATCATCATGAAATCTGTAAATCCAATAGAACAATTGCTGACTTCTTGAAATGCAAAAATACCTGATTTACAATTGAAGAAATGGTAAGGAGTTATAACCTAGTCCAGTGTGACATTTGCTCAACTTATCTTGCCTGCTTCACAGTCAGACCACATTTGTGTTACCTTAACATGTGTAAAGTGTTGGTACAAAAACTGCTGGAAACCCCTTTTCAGGGCTAAAGAAAATTGTTTGGTTTTTCACTTGCATCTTGTAAGGAGTTTGGCTACCTGCTCTCTGTTTCCTCTTTAAAAATGTGAATGATAATGTTGGCTTTATTGTGGATCACTTCAAAAATCTGCGAGTTTGGAAACCATGCTTAGGAATATTGTTTTGTAAAGCATTGCTTTTGAATTATGTAAACTAGCAAATTGCTAAACTATTTTCTATATAATTGTTTTACAGATAAAACAGTTGATACAATTTGGAAATCAGAATATTTTTAAACTGAAAAATAGAGGGTTTTGATATGATAGCTTAGTGTCCTTATTTGGATGCCCTTTATAGAGAAAGATTAGTGAAAGGCCTGGGTAGAGTAGAAATAACCACATAAATGATTTCTAAATATTTTCCACGGAGAAACTCTGGATTTCCAGTAGTAACTACAGTACATCTATCTTTGGTAGATCGTTTTTATGGGCAGTTTGCAGCTTCTGTTTTACCAACCATAAGGTGCTGATCTTTTGTTATTATGTTATGAAATTGGTCACTGTTGACTTACATGCTATAGCTGTAAGTAAACTGTAAATCCATTTTCATTCAACTACTTTTTTGAATGAATGTTTGATTGGCTGATTGGCATATTACTGTTAATAAATTTATGCTAAAGGGAAAAAGCCTGTCCTGTCCAGTAACAATCCTCTTTCAGGGTATTCTGTATTTTTAGGGAGGAGAAAATCTGAACATTTAAAATCATCAATATTATGTGTAGTGCAAACAGCTTTGTGCTGCCTGTTTTGAGAGCATGGAGGGAAGGATGTTGCTAACTATTTTTAGCTTTGTGTAGCGCCTAAAATTTTGTGTTGAGTCTTAAGAACCTGCAGATATTGTAATCTGAAAGTATTGTATTTATTTAAGGTGTTAGTATGTCTTCAAGTGGGCTGGTTTCCTTTTTGGGACTAGAGTTTGTACAGCCAAGCAACCATCAAATCTTTGTATAATTAGTCAAGCTCCATTTTTATAGTACTTTATATTTATTGTAAGCATATTTATAACTTCTCTCCTTTTCTGTTATATTTTGGTCTTGTCTGAGAAGAGTGTGACTGCACTGAATCCTGGGGTGGTTGCATCATGGAGGAAACAGGGTATGTCATAAATATCAGTAATTGAGGGCTCTGGAATGAGTTCATAGTTTACATTATGGCAGAAATATTTATGCATTGAGTTTATCCATGTGTTTTAGTGCTAATAAATGAAAAACCAGAAACAGTTGGAACTCAATCCTTAGGTAAATAAATGGTCAGTGAAGTCTGAAGGGGAAGCACATCTGTATGGGAAGAATTTCATTGCCCTCCACCCTCACACACTGCCAATGATTCTTTTCTCTATACTGTAAACAATTGAGTAACTTCTGAAATACAGGGGTTTGAGTCTTAGAAATCACTTCCTGTCAGTATCTTGCTCACTGTGGAAGCTTGATTGCAAAAATCATGGAGAAAATTAGTTACAAATGAGACAGAAGGAACTTAGTTTCTTTGTACGGTATTTGGAAATTGGTTCTTCAGTAGAGTTACTTTGTGGCTTCCCTGTAGAGTTGTAATTGTCAGCCACTGTAGGAGTGCAGCAGAAAGTCATTCCATAAATTTGCTCCTGGAATCCAAGGTAAAGCATTGATCAGAGTAGATACTGGCTTCCTTCATGTGGTGAACTCATCAAAGTATTGTTCTTGGATGGAAATATCAGAAGAAGAGGCTGTGGAATAAGACTCCTCTGTAAAAAAGGCTAACAGTAAACAAAAGCCAGGAGCAGAGAATGGTCATGTAGAAACTGATAAAGGACTAACTAATGAAATGAGGGAATAATTAGCTGCCCTTTAAAGCCTTTTCACTTAACTCCATCAGTATGTATGGAATAGTTCAGTGGGGAAATAGCTCAGTGGCAGTGAGTTATTAGGAGAGGAATGGCAAACCTCCTTATGGCATGGTTACCCCAATCTTTCATAGTGTGAATAGATCTCATTCCCAGATCTCAAAACATGACTAGTAAATATATCAGACAATTTCTGAGTGAGAAATTACTAATAAACTACATTTTCAATAGTCTGGGAAAAAGATTGAGTTGAGGAAGTCTGAGAGAAGTCTATAACGTTATGCAAAAATAATTACACTTTCTTCTAGTATAAGAAGTGAGACATGAAATGAGATTAGCAAATATGACAGAAGAAAATGGGATGAAATTGTTCTTCTCCCAGTTTGTATTAAGCTGTGAAACTTCTTGCTGTAGCATCTTGTAGGTGTTAAAAAAAACCTGAGAGGATACTGGATTATGCATGCAATAGAAAGGGTGAATAGCAGCTACTATGATAATGTGGGTTTACCTTATGAAGAAGTTTAAAACCTACGGTTTTATATACTGTACATGAAGTAGAAATATAAAAAAGGCAAAATGTTTTAAAATTTTTCTTTTGTTCTGATTTTATTATTTGAGAATAAGACTGAGCTGTTATATTGTTACACACAGTGGTTGTAAGAAACTGGGATTTACAGTATTTAAAAAAGGTTGTGACCCCTTTGCCCCTTTCCAGTAGCTGGTGATGTTTCAAGGCGTTTGCTCACCTAATTCTTTACCATTTTAGGGTATACCATTCCAGGAAATTCTCCAAATGCAGCATTGCAGAATACAAAGAATTTTTACTTCGTGGGGGCGGTGCCTGTCTTTTTAACAGGCCAACAAAGGTAATAAATAAATTGGTACTCAGGACATCTGCTGCACATTGTAATGAAAATGTAGTCATTTCACGGACATCATCTCTTCTCAAATTTATTCAGATGTCTATGTGGGTATTTTCTTGAGGTTGTAATTAGCTGTTCAACCCCTTTAGCATTTTAAAATAATATTGAGAGGAATGCAACTGATTTCTACAATTCTTCATACTCAAATAATGATAAATTCAGTATAAATGCAACACTTAATAAGCTGGAAGTAGTGCAAAATAAATCCAGAAGTGTATGCTCCACCTATACTCAATTCTTGGACTTTGTGTCTGAGGTTGTTCAAAAGAATGCCAGTTACCACATTAGGAAATAGAAATCCATAGCTGATTTCATGTAGACAGTAGCAACTTTTGGTTGTTCTCAACATTTGCTTCATTTCATTTCAAATATACATCTAGCAAACTATCATTCATAGCTGTTTCCTTCTACCATTGCTTTTTTGCCTAAAAACTTACCAAGGTCATATTTTTTCTAAGATA
Source organism: Ammospiza caudacuta (assembly GCF_027887145.1). NCBI lineage: Eukaryota > Metazoa > Chordata > Aves > Passeriformes > Passerellidae > Ammospiza > Ammospiza caudacuta. The sequence goes on along the minus strand of NC_080600.1, from coordinate 18,594,481 downwards.
ATGTTAGCCTGACATCCCTGTAAAGCTGAGCAGTATAAAAATATTCCATGACTCTTTTTGCCAAGTAAGAGCAATCCAAAGCACTAATATTCTATTTAATCACAGTGTCAAACTGCTGTCCTTGTAGAATTTAATACCACATGAGGCTATTAAGCTGTTCTGTTTACTATGCTACACCCTTTGGTGGACCATCACCTTGCACAATTAACTAAAAAAAATTTTGCTTGTTCAAGTGGTTTTGAATCTTTTCCCAGGGTAGCAATCTTTGCTTATAGAGTAAGAATGCAAGAATTCTTACACAAAGGAATAACTAGGGAAATGGAAAAACACAGCTTCAGTTTTTAGTGAGAGTTGTTAGGCAAAGTAATGTGAAGAAGTTGTCAATTTGACTCAATTTGACAGAATAAAAATCTGATTTATTTTGAGGAAAAGGCTTATGGGGAAGTAGTTGAATTATCTTTATATATTATCTGTGCCAGTGCTTGACAGCTTTAAGTACTTTGGGAGGGCAAAATAATCATACAGTGTTTAGAATGCTTTTATTTGCAGGTCAGGAGGTAAGGTAGAAAATTGTGTGTATCATCCTTTGGTAAGTAAAACAGAATTGTTAAGCAGTCACCATGATGCTATTTAAAAAATTATATCCTGAGTTATGCTCTGACATGTATATGAACATTAAATGGTTCCTGATTGCCATAGGAAATTTCTGTGTGCCTGCTTGTGTTCTGTAATTTTCTTGTTTGATAGAGAAATGAATTTCAGTTTCAGAGTAAGAGATCTTGCTGTTTGCACCAAAGTGTAGTAGAGACAGGAGCTTACAGAGGGGAGGAAAAAATTAAATGCTTTTTATAATCCTGTCAACATTACTGGTGAAGAAGAGTGCATATGGATATTTTTTCACTATTGATTTGCTTCTGGCACCCAAAATTGTAGGTGCTATTGATTACCTATATGGTTTATACAACAAAAGTGAAATGTTATATTTCATTTTTACTTGGCGTTATGATTCCCCCCCGCCCCAACCAAAACTACCAAAGAAGAATTCCATACAAGTTCATATACAATTTGTATTGTATTTTATGTTGTGTTTCATATCTTGCTAGTTCTCCACAGCTTTATTTCCACTAAGCCCATGCAGAAAGGTTTACTCACATCTTTCACCCTTAGATTAATCTGTTCACATTTTAGCTTGTTAACTTCTAACTTCAGTTTTAGTGGATGTGTTTCTGCTGCTAATATTCTAATTAAATTGGTGATTCCTGATATTTTTATATGATTTTAAAGCAGAATTATATTGGAAACAGACAAGCCTCTTGCAGAATTATTTCTGTGACAAGACTGAAAAGTACCTTTAGTCAAAATTCGGATGTGTGAAACCACTGTAGAATCTGCATCATCCTGAGCTGCAGAATTTATCTGCATTGTCTGTATCTGGTTCTAGGATTAGCTGTTTAGTAGTCTTTGTATGTGCTTGTGTATAACTTACTAATAAGGCACATAGGACTTCCTATTGGCAATATTTATTTCCACTTATTATTCTCATGCACAAACATTGCAGAGGAACAGACAGTAGCTCATTGCATAAGCAAGTGTGGGTGCCTGAGCAAATCCCAAGAATGATATTGTGGACTGGTTTCTTAAAGAAATTGTCACAAAACTGGGAGTCTATGGAACAGGAATGAAATCCAAATGTCCGCCCCTAAAATATTACTGTAGTGTCTCTCTATCATGCTTTTCTGAGATCAGTATCTCCTAAAGAGGACCAGCATTCCTGTGATTTGGCTGTATGCCTTTCATGTGTGAAAAATTCTGATGAGCAGCATTTGAAAACCACGCTGCCTTTTCTCACTGAGGCATGGCACCTGCATTGTCTGGGACAGCACATTTGTGTAGCATTGCAGAAATGTGACACAGAAGTCACTTGACACTAGTTTTATTCTTACTTTGGGGTGGGGGCTTTTTTATTTTAGCTCTTTGAAGCCACTGAGTGTGGAAATGGATTTGTAGAAGCAGGAGAAGAATGTGATTGCGGTTTCCGAATGGTAAGTAGAGTTATAGATTGCTCCACAAGTCTTATAAAATTTATTAAGGTAAATTAATTGATTGGTAAGAGAGGGGGGAAAGGTTATGGAAATGAATTTGTTTTGCCTGTTGTTTGGGAACAATTTTGTTAAAAGCCTGTGTTAAATAATATGACAATGAGTGCAAAGACAATGTCCTCTGAACAGCTCCTGTTACACCAATGACACAGTACAACTGTTTCCCAACAGTTTTTGAGTTGCACTGGAGAAGTGCTTACCTCTTGGCTTTCCTGGATAGCATATCTGGAGTGGGAAACTCCTTACTGATACTTTGGAGACTGGTGCCTGTTTTCAGACAGAACAAGTAAACTGTTGTTTTCTTCTCTATTGCAGAAATACTCCGATGTTTTTGCAAAAATCTGCCCTCTAGATTTGAGTTCTTGTTCTAGTATTTAAATATAATTGCACTTGTAATTAGGTTGGAGGTTTTTTCTGCATTGAATGCTATTGAACTAAGCAGCATAAATTTGGCACAGGCCTCAGAAGGTGTGAATCCCTGTGTTGCAATAGCATTGTGTATCACTGTTTTCCCCTTAGTATTTGAGTATTGCAACGGCTTCTTCCAGCTGATAATTTTAAATCATCAGTGCTAAACTGAATCTTTTGTCTGCTAGTATGTAATAATTTGATGTTGGAAAGAAAAAAAATTGTTTAAAATGGGAAACTAAACTTTTTGCTTATTTTCTTCTTCAGGAATGCTATGCAGACTGTTGTAAGAAGTGTTCTCTTTCTAATGGAGCTCATTGTAGTGATGGACCCTGCTGTAATACATCGTGTCTTGTGAGTGTTGCTGCCATGTATCAGTTGTTCTTTTCAGTTGTCCATGGCAGTCGTGTGCAGCCTGTTACAGTTCAGAGTGTGTTTCAGGTGGAAGGAAAAGGTGCAGCATATGTAGATGTATTCTTAGTGCTGAACTATGTTTTTAATTTTCTAGTTTTTCCCACGAGGTTATGACTGTCGATACGCAGTGAATGAGTGCGACATTGCAGAGTTCTGCACTGGGGATTCTGGACAGGTATGTGCACAGAAATGTTCTCTGCTTGCACTGCTGATGTCTGTTTGCAATCTTTTTTTGGTATACATTTAACAGGAAAATTGTATTAACAAACTGCACAGTCATGTGCCCAAAATGATGATATAATGGAGTGTGAACTATTGTAAACTCATGAAAACAATAATCTAAGTGGACTCAAAAGATGGCTTCTCTATGTTTATTTGGTTTTCATAAATCTTGGGGTTTTGTGTATAATATTGTGTCAGGCATCCTTCTTTATTCTTTGCCTAGTCTATAACTTAAATAATAAGAACACACTGCAAATGTGAATGTATTCAAAGGTAACAACACTAAGATTTTATGAAATAAAATGGCTTAAAATAAAATTGTAGAAAATTACAACTAAAGGAGTATAGAAACATAGAATCGTTTAGATTGGAAAAAACCTTTTAGGTTGAGTACCACCATGAACCCAGCACTGCCAACTCCAGCACTAAACCACATCCCTAAATGCCACATCTGCATGTCTTTTACATGCCTCTAGGGATGGTGATTTTCCTGTGATTTTCTGGGCAGCCTGTTCCAATGGTTGACAAGCCTTTTAGTGAAGGAGCTTTTCCTAATACCCAGCCTAAACCTCCTCAGCACAACTGAAGGCTGTTTCCTCTCATCCTGTCATTTGTTACCTGAGCAGAAGAGGCTGACTTCTATATCTGTACAATCTACTTTTAGGGAATTAGAGGGTAGTGGGTGAGAAGGTCCCCTCTGAACCTCCTCTTGTGCAGGCTAAACAACCCCAGATCCCTCAAACTGCTCCTCGTAAGACTTATATGAAGTGTGTTATGTTTTCTAAGAGTGTGCACATATATGAGAATTTTAAAAGTTGCAGATCTTACACACTCGTCCTGAAAACATTTGGCTAATGTAAAATACAGGAATAAACAGCAACCAGAATATTGTTTCAATTTTATTTCTTTTAAATAGTCAACATCCTGTACATTTTCCATTTTCACAGCAACTTTGATGTTTTAGGGGACATACACTCCTTTTCAGTATTGAATGTTTAAATATTTATTCTATTTATATAAGAACTTCATAACTCATGAAGTCATCTACTGCATCAAGTTCTTAACCTTGAAGAAATGAGATTCAGGACAAATCACAATCTCTTTGGACATTGGCTGTAGTTATAAATGCCAATAAATTAACAATAACTTCCTTTTATTTTATCATCTGAGACGTCAACACATAGACAAGTAGCTATTACCAATATTTTATCGTAAATCTTTTGCTCTGTAGATGGAGCATTCTTTCTCAAGCTGCCCTCAGAGTGTTGGCTAACACAGTGCAGTGCAGCAGCATTCTCTTTCCAAATTTTGACAGGTCCCTTTTAGCTGAGGAAAAACCTTAAGAATGGTTTAAAGTGAGTCCTTACTTTAATAGTCTGAGGTTTCTGGACCTAGTGATTTGTTTGTACGAAAGAATTTCCAATGCCAAGAGAACATAACAATTAAGATCATTAAGCCCCCTGAAGCTCTGTAAGCAATAGACTGGTAGGCTGTGACCAGGCGCTCCCTCATGGTTGTAGTGGAACTGAAACGCATGGGGTGGCAGTGTTGCAAACATGGCCCCAGTATTAGCTACCAAATACCCTCTTACTGAACACATTGGCTTTCATTTTGCCTCACCTCCTTAATTGCTTCTTGGAATATGCAGGAAGTTAAACTTGAACATTGTATTTCATGGCTCAAGATGTTAATTTTTTCGTTTCTGTTTGTAGCTATGAAGATTATTGCACTAATTATGTTTTCAACTCCCTTTATATATGTTGTCCGATTTTCTTAAAAACAGGAAAATTCCATATGTGATACTCTGATGTCTTATTACAGTACTCATGACAAAAAAGATTCTTAATTTTTTTCAGTGTCCACCAAATCTTCATAAACAAGATGGGTATGCCTGTGATTCTAATCAGGTATGCAGTGTTTTAAAATCCCTGTGCATCAGCAAATAGAAGTCAACACATTCTTGTTTTGTTTTGGCATTGATTTTTTTAAAATCTCGTGTTCCATATTTCTTCATAAATTTTATCCTTTAAACATCAATGTTGCTTGTGTTTTATGCACTCTATGAATTGTAATAATTTCTACTTGGAGTGAAATCCACTTGGTAGCTCTACATTTTATACATAGATATTTTATTACACTCCATGTTAATAAGTTGTTTCCAGCTATGTAAATGTATAAATCAACTGCTTAAATGTCAGTGTGTATTGGACACAAACTGGCTTTGGGAATCTGGGCCAAAATGTGTACTTCATCTACCCAAATTAATGGAATCCACATCCCAACATGCATGTGAAGGGTGGCAATGAGACATTTGTTGTGAGAGGGGAAGGAGATGAAGTTGTTCTTATTTCTCATTCCTAACATGTTGTATTTTGTTTAGGGTCGTTGCTATAATGGTGAATGCAAGACGAGAGATAATCAGTGCAAATATATCTGGGGATCTAGTAGGTTGATTTTAACTACCTTAAATGTATTTTATTTCTAGTTCATTCCTGCCTTTGCTTTGGATTTTTCATCTTTTTATTTTTTGTTCTTGTTGCTACAAGTTAATGTTTTCTGATCAGTAGAGTGAGTAGACTGCAGTGGGAAAATGGCTTGATTGCCAAGTGGAATTCTGCATCTGGGAGTGGTGTCAGTGGGAGTGATGATATGGCTGCAGATCTGGGTAGGGCAGCAAATGCTACTGCGGGGGGAGGGGGTTGAGGACTTTTTGGGTATAGTTCAAAACCTTTTGTTTTGGGCTTTTCTTTAAAGACAGTCACCAGTTCCATTATCCCATCAGTGGTTCATGCCAAAGCTGCTCCACCTTGCCTCTCCTTCCTATACTATCCTGCAGGTCAGGAAAATGAGTACATTGGTGTGAACTTAAATATGCATAGTGTGATTTAAGTCCAGAGGTGTTGAGTTAAACAGAATTGCAATTGCAATGGGCTTTGCTTGTAGCAGAGGGGCTGAATGTTCTGTGTAAGGACTTGGTGACAACTCAGCAGAGTAGAACTACAAGGACGTCCTGTGCTCTGGCATTTAGTGTGCTCTTGTGCATTTTGTCTAATCATAACTGCCACTGAGACCACTCTGTCTTATTATTTTGTCTTCCTCTATATAATTGTTGTGCTTTTCTATTTTCTTTTTTTTAGATTCATTTTTAGAAAAAAACAAATAAGCTCATCAGTAAATAATTATGGGTTTAAAACCTATTAGTTCAGAATTTTACTCCTAAAAATAAGTAAAAATTACATTCTGTTCAAGTTTGGTTTCCTGTGAACATCTGAAAAATAGAATAAAATCAACATTGAGTTAATGTCAGAACATATGCTTATCATAAATGTCCTATATAAAATCTTCTGAAATGCAGATCAGGAAATATTGCAGTGAAAAACAACTAGATTAAATCTATGTGCAACTGTTATGAAGTGAACAAAATTAGACCACAGGTAAATTTCATATGCAGAATACAATGCAGACACCATGGAGGCTACTGTTAGAAGTTCAGAGCAAATTTTGAACATATCTGTAGGTATTTCAGTTTAGCCTGCTCTCCCTTTTAGTCACTGGAAAATACCATCTGTGCACATACATGTGTATTTAAATTGATGGTTTGTATTAAAAAATTACAGAGAACGCCTGCAATAAATTATGCAAGTTTCAAAGCTGTCATGTTGCTAGTGAAAAGCATGTTTCTTTTTTCTTCATCAACAGAGTCTTCAGGATCTGACAAATTTTGTTATGAAAAGCTAAATACAGAAGGCACAACAAAAGGAAACTGTGGAAAGGATGGAGACCGATGGATTCAGTGCAGCAAACAGTAAGTTCAGTTTGGTAGAGATTATTTGTAATTTAAATAGATTGTTAATGGTTTAATATTATCTACTTTTTCATGCATGTTTCAGCAGCTTGTTTTGCCTTATTTTGAATCTCTTTTCCCTCATGAGGTTTGCATCTTGAAAAAATTGCACTCTGACAATTCTATAAGTGACTCAGCAATAGATTTGTAAATCATTCTAGATTTTCAGAAGAACGTACTGTGACTTCAGTTATTTCAGAGTAGCTGAGGGACAAGACAGCAAAAAGTCACAAGTTCATAACATAAAAACACCTCAGCCTTGGCAGGGATAAATTAGGCTGCAAATACACACACTCTGTACTTGCTCTGGGACTGACACCAGATTATGCTGGGTCAACTTTGTTCCAACATTTATTTTGACCAGAGAGGACTATTAGACATTTGGATGCTATAGAGAAAGGCCCGATTAATTTCCATGTGATCATTGCTGGATGAATATTTGATTAAATGTATTTTTCAAGTAAATGATCATTAGTAGATAGACTTAAATTTCTCCTGATTTACTTTTGTTTTGTAATTTTTAGTTATGTACATACAAATTTCAGTTTTGGAATAACATTTTCCTTCTTTTACTATTTGATGCTTGTATAGTGGATTTTTTAATATTATTAGTTTTCAGATAGGATCAATAAGAAAGGCATTGTTTAATTTAGATGGCGATAGTGTGTTCTAATGTCTATGTTAAACCCCTCATTTCTATAAAAGCCCTCATTTCTTTGTTGGTAGAGAAATGCAGGACAATGATCTGACTGATGGGATATTAATGTTTTTTTCAGTTTTAACAAAGTCAGTTTCCAGCATTCATTCAGCTGCTTCTGTGACTTAGACAATCAGTATTAGTTAATATCCTTCTATTGAAGATATAAAAGATATTTAAATATATGCAGATATAAAATAACATTAAAAAAGCAGATTCTTTACAAAAACTTGGGCACACACAACTTCACACTAGAAATTGTTATGGTTCTGTTGTCCTGCAAAGGAAATAAAATGCAATGAAGATTTCAAACTTGACATTAATGTGTGGTGTGTAAGCTGCCAGAGAGAGAGAAGCATTTCAGCCTAACTTGACAAAGCTTTGTACAGTTTGGCTCCTCTTACTTGTACTGGATTGTTCTTACAGCACAGATACATTCTGTGCTCATGTGAGCATTCCCTGGTGCATTGGAGTGAGCCATGACTTGTTTCTGCTTTCTGTCATTTAAATAAAATAATATTTTATTTCAAGGCTTGCACTCTGAAAGTCTGTCATGTGGCTTATGGTAATAAATTAGTGTGATCAGCAGCACCATTGCCAGACTTTCTTTTTTGTAAGTTTACCTCATATTAATCCAGTAATATTTTGATTTTTGTTTTCATTTTCCAGTGATGTTTTCTGTGGCTTTTTGCTCTGTACTAATCTTACTAGAGTTCCACGAGTTGGTCAAGTTCAAGGAGAAATTATCCCAAATTCTTTTTATCATCAAGGACGCATAGTGGACTGCAGGTAAAAGATAATGCGGTGTTCCAACATGATTTATCTCTGTCAAACCTAATTAAATTAAGAGACACACAAATATGAGAGTCTGAATTTTAGGTAATTGCAGCAAAATCATTATTCTGAGTGATATTTCTCTTGATTAAAAAACATCCCCAAACCATAAAAAGTCCAATATTCCACATCTAAAGAGAGTAAAATGTGCATTATACTCCTGAATCTCTCCCTTGATCCCAATAGCAGAACTTCAGTCAGAACTGAATACTCAGCATTATGTTTTTCTGGGGGTGGAGAAAGTCTGTGATTGCCAAAGACTCATATTTTAAATAGAATGATTTTGAGTGTTAAATACTCAAAGAAACAGCTGTAGTGAAGTGAAGGCTGAGAGGGAGGAAACTGCAGAGTTGTGGCAGGGTAAGATCTTCAGTTAAAGAGCAGATAAATGAGTTTCAGTCTCCTGCACTACTGGGTCTGTGCACAATACTGGATTTGTATTTTGAAGTCATTTGCAACATTGCAGTTATTGTCACCCTAAGAGTACTGTCTTAGATGGTTGGGTCCTGAGTGAACAGTGGTTCTTAATTCTTCCATTGTTCCATTATTCCACTAGTGTTTTTATTTAAATCACATGGGAAGTTAGTTTTTTAGAGTTTTTTCTAGCAATAATATTTCACAGCACTTGGAGAAAAAGAAAAAATAAGGAAGTGGTCTGTTAGAGTCTTGAAAAATCCCCAAAGCCTAAGGTGCGCTTCTTGAGTATTTAGGTTCTAATCTGGACTTATTTTTATTTTGACAACTGGAACAGTGTCATTGCTGTGGACAGACGGAAAAACTATAGAGTTTGTTCAGTCTGTCTGAATAAAAGAAAGGTGTGGGGCTTTCAGCATCTACACCAACATGCTTTTAATATTTTCAAAAGATTCCAGTCATAATACTAATACTGTCTTAAAACTTTTCTCCCAGTGGTGCTCATGTTCTTTTAGATGATGATACGGATTTAGGTTATGTGGAGGATGGAGCTCCATGTGGACCTCAGATGATGTGTCTGGACAAAAAGTGCCTGCCAATCCAGTCCTTGAACATAAGCAGCTGCCCCATTGGTTCCAATGGAAAAGTCTGTTCTGGTCATGGGGTGAGTCTGTACTGGGAGTGAGCAGCTCAGCTTCCCCAGCTCTCTCTGCTCTGCCTGATCCTAACACTTGAAAGTCTTCCTAAGACCTTTTAATCTGAAACTACAAATGTTGGATTCAGGGGAAGACTGCCATTTCGTGATGCATAAAAAAAAATTTTGGAAAGGAAAGTTCTCAAATCGGTTCTGCAGTTATATCCAAAGAATCAGGTTTGTAAGTAGCCAGAAAGACCTTTGACATTAGTTATTGGAAGGACTTATGTAATGTACTACCCTTATTTCAAGCTACTTGCCATCTTGAATTAAACTTTTTCCTGCACACTAACACCTTTATGAAGTTGGTCTTGTGTTCACAGATTTATAGCCCATGGCTTAAATAATTAAAATTCCAAACCGTGGGTCCTTAGGAGAGAGGGAGTTCTTGAACAGTTCCAAACAGTTCTCGAACAGTTCCAAAGTGTATCATTTTACATTCAGGCACATTATGTTCTGTTATTCTACTCACAAAATTCATTTTTCTAAGGTGCTTGGTCTGTTTTGACGAACAGATCACTGTTTTAAATACCAATAAAACCTTTCACTATGGGATTCAGGGAGACAAATACTTGCCTAAAGGGCTAGACTTTGTACAGAAGGGATAATTTCTTCTTGTTGTCTCTACTTGTCTCTCTGTTTCAAAATAGAGGGTTAGGTTCAAAATCAACAATAAGAATTTTAAAATTTGAAAGTAAATTACCTAGGAGATTACAAATCATCGTAGAACTTCTTGAGTGACATGAAGGGTGAGTGAACCATCTTAACCTGTTTGTTGTGGAATATTACAATTCCTAATTTTAAAAGAGTATTTCAGTTGATCAAACCTGCCATAAAATGTGCTTATCTTCAAGTTCTTAGGTAAGATTCTCCAGTGAGTGCTTCTTAAAAGCAGAGCATGATAAAAGTTGAATTTAAAAATCACATGTGTTACTTAGAATCATTTGTGGGTAGGTTGTTTCCTGGGTTTTTTTCAGATTATATTCCAGTGTCCAAAAGCCATCAGCTGTTTGTCTAAGGATTGACCTAATTTCTAGTCCTATAATCAAAACTTCATGCATTATGTCTCTTTCTTGGGTCATGCTCTTTTCCACAGCAACCTCTTCTAGCAGCACCATTCCATGTTCTTTTTCATATGGGAAGCTTACAGCTATTAGCTCTTACTATCGATTTGATGGTTTAGGTTTTGTCCACTGGATAGATTTTTCTGGATCTAATACTGCCCATTTTAGAGTGCCAAGTTCTTTTTTAGAGGTCATTCAGATAAATGTAAACTGAGGAAGAACTATTCTCTCTCTTTTAGGGAGATAATACAAGCATTCCTCATTGCTGCTGAGGAAAAATGCTGACAAAACGAATGAAAATATATTGACTTTGTTCTACATGGGAGCAGGCTGTAAACGGGAGGTGGGAAAGTGTAACCATGTCCTGAACCTTTCAAAGGCAAATGTTTGTATCCCTTCTGGGCTTCCAGGCTCCAAGTCCAGACAGTTGGCTGCTGAAGGTCTAACTAGTCTAGCTACATGGCTGTCATTTCTCACAGCCTGTGCAGGTGTGTGCCAGTGATGATAGAACCAGTTCTGCTTCTCCTAGCATGTCAGAGTATTAGGAGGGTTGAGGCAAACTTCCAGGTGTGTTATGACATTCCAAACACTCAGTGCAATATATACAGTATATAAATAGGTACGTTTTGTACCTTGATTTAAATGTCTAATTACATGTTAAATAAATACAATGTGACATGTTAATAAAATGTAGTTAGAAATTAAGTGCTGTCACTTTTTTTTTTCCCCCTAGGTTTGTAGTAATGAAGCCACTTGCATTTGTAATTTCTCCTGGGCTGGGACAGACTGCAGCATTGATGATCCTGTCAGGGATACTGGTGGCAAGAAGGATGAAGGACCCAAGGGTTTGTGTTTTGTTTCAGATTTTATGTTTTTTTCATGTTTTTCTGTTGATACATGGTAGCAGCATTAGCATATAAAAAGCAAATACTATTGTACAGCTGTGTTTAGACCCAGACAGTAAAATTCTGCTTCATGTAGAGGAAGTAGATTTTTCTACTTTGAGAATTGATAAAACTTTTACTTTTCTAACTTAAATTTGGGGAAGATTTCAACAGGTAATGTTTTTTTTCCTTTGTCCCTTATTCTCTATTTTTTAATGATCATTTTCATTGTGATTGGAATCTGACTTAGTGTAGCTCTTATTTTTTTATATGATAATTGAATATTTATAAGAGATTTTCAGTTTTCTTAGTCAACTAATTAAGAGAGTTGTGGCATGAAAATGGAAAAGTGGAATGTCCCTGGTAAAATCAGATTCCTTGAAATCATATTGCAATGAAAGAAAAAAGAAATTAAGATTTTTGATAAGTTAAATTATTCTTACAATCATTGTTGCTTGTTCTTATGTACTCGGTACATATTTCAACTACATATGAAGTACAAATACAAAGGGGAGGTATTGAGGAAATAATCCAAAAAGTTTTTTCAAAGAGGAAGGAAAGTATTTGAGTTTCTCTCTGACTCCACTGCCAAAGAATATCTTTGGAGTTGTGCTGTCCAGTTTTTTTAAATGTCTTTCCTGTAATCAGGGCACTGTTCAACATCAGACTATATTCATCCAGTCTTATGCATTTACAAAGTCCCCAGTTCCAGGTTCTTCTGCTCCCTTTGCAAGGTAGATGGAGAAAAGATAAGAGTTGTTCAAAAGGGTAGTCCTGAGGACTCAGACTCTAATTAATTACTCTGAAAGTACCAAGGTTTCAAAGAAGGACAGGATTTTGGTATGTCCCTCTGGAATGGCTCTACATCTGTCCTGTGTGCCTTTTTGTGTTACCCCTTGGCAGAATGATTCCAGTAGACCTTTGCCAAGAACTGCTTGAAGAGATCATCTTGAAACAAGTTACTGGTGTGAAGGAGGTCTGTAGACCAGTCCAGATGTGTATAAGGAATTTTTACAGGTGCTTCCTGGACTCCCAACATTGCTCAGTGTAGAGCTGCCTGGTTTGTACTCTGCCTTACAAGCCACTTTTCATTCCATTTCCTCTAAAAACCTTCCTGACAGTGGAATGCTGCTCAGAGAGTCTAAAAAAAAATTATGTAGACCAACACTGCAGAGCTGTTCAGTTCTCTGTGTGTGTGGATGAGGAGAGCAGGATTTACAGCTGTGACACTGAGAGCATATAAATTTTGCTTTGTTCATTTCCTAATCTGGTAGATAAGAAATTATTCCCTCCTCTGCGGAAAGGTCTGTAGGAAGGGTAACACAGAAGGTACACTTATCTTTGATAAATTACTGTAAGTCAGATTGCCTCATCTAGGGCAGAATGGAGATACCTTAGTGAAAATTATTACATCAACATTGAAATATTCTGGGAAAAAGCCTTAAGTGGATAGTATGTGCATGGATTTCTGCCAGCAGGTACAGACAAAGTTTAGACTGCATTTTTCAGTGGAGTCCTCTGCAAAATGGCAGACTGTGCTTTTGTTCAAGGTGGCTCAATGATCTCAAAAGATGGATTATTTTCCTTACAGTGTTACAGTAATTTACTGATGTTGAATCACCTAGAAATGAATTTAAGAGACTGAACACTGTGATCTCTCTGTGTGCTTATAGAGGAATTCCTTTGTGAGAAGATTTCAGAAGAGTAGAGCAGTAGTTTCCTTTGTTGTAATGACCCAATATATACAAAAGTAGCCTCCATTAATTTTTATCCCTTATTACTCCCTATGCCATATGCCAGTTTACGAGTCTAAGTCAAGGAAACCAAAATAGTTCCTTTTCCTTAACCATAAGATTGAATGAAGTGAAACACTCATGATGTGAAAATTCATCTAATAGGTTTGATCTTTTTCACACCAAAACTCCAAGCATTTTTCTTGCTGCAATTAGAACATGTAGGTAGGGAGTGTTGCTATTTATTTATGTATTGTTGTGATAATTGACAATTGACTGCTATTCTGCTGCACTTTTCAGACTTGTCCATCATCCATCAATTGCTTTTTGGCTCCATTCTCTATTTCAGGATAAAAAAATTGTGGTCCTTTATTATGTTGCTATTAATTAATGACTCTTGAATTACTCTATACTCAGCAACCTACTGTATCCTGTACTAGCAGAGGTGCACAGCATTTAGCAGTTTGGGGAAGACAAAGAGTTCTTGCTGTTTCACTTTTCGTTACTGCAGAGACTTTGAGTTACTTTTAGAGTGTTAGCAGTTTTGAAATCAGTGGGACTCCATATACACATGAGATTCTTCTTTGCAATTTAATTTGCAGAATTAGGCCTTTGTTTGACTAGTGGAGTACTGTTTGTTTAATACAGAACTTATGTCTCAAGTGTGTGTGTGTGTGTTTGTGTGTGTGTATTTATGAAACAGGATAAAAAATCCCCACATAGTTCAAAACACACTTCACTCAGCATGGAGTCTATAAAATCTTTGTCCCTAAGTTCCCATTTGACAGGGAATTAATCTCCTTGCTTGTGGTCTGTTGTGACTCCATGAATCTATCAAACTTTTAATCTCTAACCTAGGAGATGAACAGAAATTTTTCCTGAAAAGTGTTCCCTTAAGGAACTTATAAGGATTAAAGGTAAGGCCTCAATGTCTTGAGGGACTATCTGAACATATCAAATTTCTAGGGTGTTACCTGAAGCATGTTTCTAGGGTAGGCTTTTGGTTTAAAAAGGTGTTACCTGTTTTAGGTCATATAGATAAACAGAGAGTCCTATTGATAAATGCAGTAACAAAGAAAAATATTACTAATTACTAAAGTAATTACTTTAAAAGTTGAGGGGTTTTATTTTTTCCTGACGTGGAATTGTTTCCAGTTTTCATATTCTTAATTATATAATGGATACAGTAAGTTTCTGGTAATCAAAAAGAAAGTTAAAAAAGTTTTTTATTGCTAATTTATTTACATTTTGGCTGGTTTAAATAAGCAGTAGCTTGAGGATGTTCCTTTTTAGAGTCAATAATAGAATCACAAGCTGAAAGGAATTTACAGGAAAACTTCTCATTGAAATATTTGCAAGCATTCAAAGAAAACCAAATAGAGCTCATTTCAGAACTTTTAAAGCTACACTATTTGATAAACAAAGATTTGTGAGAAGACTTGAATTGTTTGTCCAACAGTGGAATATATTCTAAAGTATTCCTTTGAGGAATTATTTCATGTTTTCATTTCAGACATATACATGATGATTTCCTGAAAAATTGTTCCCTTTTCCCTCCACACAGTGAGCATGGCCGCTAACAGGCTAATAGGTGCAGTGGCAGGGACCATTCTGGCCTTGGGGGTGATTTTTGGAGGCACAGGGTGGGGAATAGAGTAAGCACTTTTCTCAGTTTGAGTTCTCTGTCTGGTGCCTTGGTGTGTGAGGTAACCCTGTGCACCTGAGCCCTCTGTGTTCCCCTAGCTTTGTCCTGTGGTGACGTGTTTGTTGTGTGTTTGACTGTGTCTGTGTCATGTGGTTTGCTCATGCAGTGTTGAACCTTCTCCTGTCTGGGATAATGTGGGGCATAAAACAATAAGTTTGTGAATTTTTACATTGTCACCATAAAATTAAATGTTTAAATGTTTCCATTACACCAAATTACCAAAAAAAGTAAAAAAGGAAAAGGAGAAGAAAAAAGGGATGTCTTGATTATTTTGCAAAATAGACTGAGTAATGTGAACTGTTTTATTACATGCAGGGCTTTTAGTCTAATGATCAAGCTAGGCAGATGAAAGCTGGTGATAGTCATACAGACAGGTAGTTTTACTGTAAAGCTTCTGAAGGTTCTGTTGCTAAGATTCTGTTACCTCAGGATAGCACAGTGCTGGAGTGTAGTATCCATGTATAAAGAATATGTATGAGCAATTTTTATTGTCTTTTCATAGTTCTAGAAAATGGTAATCCTAAGTGTTATCCCACTACCTCAATTTTAACAATGGCTATGATTTATATAAATTGTGTTCATGTATATATACACATAAAAAGGCCCATGTAAAAGCTATTTTCATTCTGCATTCACTGTGCAAACTACAGATGACATGACTGCTATTTTGCTGCTCTGAGATTTCCAACTTCTCCATGTTTCTAGTTCTATATATGACATCTGGCATGTGACAGTGGCACCTCTCTGAAGGGGACTCGTTAGCAGGACAGTCTGTGATTTCCAGTCAGGCTGAGTGCAAAGGCATTCACACACAGTTCTAGTCCAGTGAGGCAGCACTTTGTGTGTCTGACTCTGCAGCCCTAGGAACCTGTCCAGGCATGAAACTGATCCGAGATTCTCAGAAGAGTAGAGACCTTTGCATTCTCAGGGGACAATTATTAGAAAACAAATGGAAGAAGGTGAGAGGTCATTTCCTTGAGAAAGATCAGATCTGTGTTTCAGCTTTTACAACTGTTTGCTAAAAACTGAAGACTGTGAAAGATGTAGAGATTTGGGGGACAGAATCTGGAGCAGGAAATTTACCTGCAAGTTGAGGACCACTTGCCTTTTGCTTACATTCTGCCTTGTTCTCTTCTGTTTGTCTCTTCCCTCACCTGCTGTCTCAAGCCACTCAGCTCTGACCAGTGTCCCTGACCATTTGTTCTTGCTCCTGTATCCTTCTATACCAATGCCAGCTTTTCTTCATCTCTCCTCTGCTTTTATCACTCACTACCTGACTCATTCTTTTTGTTTCTATTCATTCTTTTTGCCTGCATCTCATCAATGTTTCTCTGTCCTCTGATTTCTTCAGATACAAATGTGCATTCA
This sequence comes from Ammospiza caudacuta, assembly GCF_027887145.1. Classification (NCBI taxonomy): domain Eukaryota; kingdom Metazoa; phylum Chordata; class Aves; order Passeriformes; family Passerellidae; genus Ammospiza; species Ammospiza caudacuta. The sequence goes on along the minus strand of NC_080600.1, from coordinate 18,578,101 downwards.
AGGCAAGCCACTGCTATGTTTTGTTGGTTTATAGAAAGCACACAGGGAATGCAAATTCCCTCTGTGTTCCTAATGCCCTGCTGGCCGTGGCTGCAGGGGAGGGTGTGAACATCACAGCCTCGTGCCAGGACCTGTCCTTCTTCCTCCTTCCTCACCACTTCACTTGCAAATTGTAAATGCTTGTTCAAAGTGCTGAAATAACTTCAATTACTTAATGATTTATGACCTTATTTCAGGAATCATGGGGGACAAAATGGTGTGGTAGTTTCTTTTCCAGATTTCATACCATAAAATGGATTTTCATACCATAAAATGGATACTTAGCTTTGATAACTGAAACCAGAGGATTTGGCTGGCAAAACAACAGGCAAGAAAGGACATCAGATCACCAGAGTTGTTGCTACCTGCAGGACAGTCTGCAGTAAGCTTGCCTTTTCTAATACTGGCAGAGTTTCAAAGGGTGTGTATTCATTGTAGAATCTATTGGATGATGCTGAAGATTTTGGGGATAGTCTGAAGTCTGCTGAAGTTTCAGGTGTGTTCTGCTTTAACACCTTGAGTAGGATTTGTATTAGAGTCCTGAAAGTTGGCCAGGGATGGTAGGATAGCCATGCTGGGGCAGTGTCCTTGCAGGAAAAGGAGGTGTGCCAGGCAGGAATCTGCAGGAGATTCCTCCTGACAAATCTGTGTCTGCAGGTTATGGCAGTGCTGTGGTGGAAAGAACAATGTACCAAAGTGTTGCCTCTTGTGATAGTCTGGATGGAAAATGATCCCACAGTGTGGTGGTTATTAAGACCTGTCTCTTACTTCTGGTTTGTCAAGCATCTGAGTTCAGTGACAGAGAGGTTTATTGAGCTGAACCATGTGGATTTTAATTTTTCTTCATTTACTGGTAGCAAAATTCTGGTTTATTAATAATACAATTTATTTGGTAATGCTTAATAAAACATAAGAAGGCATAGATCCTTACAGTAAGGTATAACACATAAAAGTAATCTCATTTTAAGTACTTTTATGTGCACAGTCTGTCTTAAAATGACCATCAGTGATCCTCTTAGATCTCTGTATTTTGAAACCGGAATTCAACAGTTAAGAGTACTCCAGACTCATAAATAAGTGGTTGCTCTTTAGTCGTATTACCTATTCTACATGCTTGATTTTTTAAATATTTATACTTTTCTATTACCTGAGCCTAATTTTTAGTACATTATCATCTTCTGTTTAAATTGATTGAATTATTTAATATTTATAGTAAATAAAACCAATACTGATTTTCTTTATTTAAAGAATAAACTGATGTTTGGTGATTAGATGTGCTCTTTGAAATGGATACACATCCCTGGGCATTAACAGCCAGGGAACATAGTGAGAAGAGATATGTAAAAGTGTTGATTTGGCACATCTTTATCTAATTTATGACTATATTATTATAAATTAATCATTGTACCTCTTTTGTGAGAAGATGGCATTCTATGGCTTGGAAGAAATTTGCTTTAGAATTTTTCAAGGCTTATTTATTGTAGATTTTCAAGGCAAATTTATTACAGATAAATCACTTGCTGTGTTTTCAGTCCTTTGTTCTGTGAGATCATTTGATGAAATCCAGAGCAAACAATAGATCTCAGTCAGATATGGTGGCTCATTAGGCTGCTGTTACAAGCCTTAATTGGAACAACAATGCCTGCAGGATGGCACTTACATTCCACCATGCTCAGGCCTGTTAATTTGAGCCAGGTGTGACTTAAGTCCAAATAAGATACATTCTTCCAAATTGTGCAGAATTACCTTTTGATTTTTGTTGTCAAATTTGCCCACTGTTTGTCTCTAAAGCTCATTAAATTGTTCTTCAGTCCAACCATTTTATTAATGTTCCTGAATACTCTATGTGTAGCAACTGCAGGAAGCAATTTTTAAAACTTGGTTTTCTTTTAGCTAATCAGAATGTCTAGAAGCCCTGAGGTGAGAAAGTTGTAGTGGAAGCAGTAAAGTTAGGTGGCTGCAGTAAATTTTAAAACTTTAGGGCAAGTGCTTATTGCAGTGTGTGGGGTTGGGCAGGAGGTTTTGTAATATCGACCTAACAGCTTAAAACTTTCAGTTGTTGCAGCTGCCCTTGCTCTTTCTTTGCTGCTCTCTGGCTGCTCCTCTTTCTTCCTTATTTTAGCTGTGTGACAGTTTTCCAAACTCAGCTCAGAACAATTAATTAGGAAAATTTCAATTGCTGTGTAGACATGTTGGTTTGGGAAGAGTGGGACAGGGTAAGAGCTATTTTTGAAGGCTATTCCTGAATATGTAAGTGGTTGAACAAAAAGTGCGTGATATGCTGCAGAAGAACTGTTGAGTTGTTTTCATTTTGTAATGTTTTACATCAAAGACTGCAATGGGAAGTTTTTGTATAGAGCAAATGTTACTCAAACCTCTGTCCTGTGTAAACAGAGCACTTATGGGTCAATTATTAATATCTTATTTAGGTGTTCTCTTGCCCTCTTCAGAAAATTGCACGAACGTATTTTGTGCTGCTTCTTTTTGTTGCTCTTTTTTCTGCTCCACCCTTCTCCACTTTGTTGTTCAGTAGCTTCTTGAGGATGATGAAGAGATGCTTTGATGTTTGGAAAGCTTAGTGGAAATAAACTTTTATTTCAACTTTCATTCCCTATTATATAATCCTTTGCTCTTGTCAAACAATTGTATATTTAGCATTGACGTAACTGTAGGGTGTCTGGATTCTGATGAGTAAGTGGTGCCTGGATGCTCTCAGCTCAAATTAAAATATCTGCACCTTTCAGGAGCTCCATGAAAAAAGAGAGGGCTTTTTGATTTTTTCTTTCTTTCTCACTTTCTGTAGTCTTAAAACATACAGCACTCATCCTTTTTGCTGTAAGTTAAGGAATTATTCACAACTATCTTAGTGTCCTCAGCTGACTGTTCATGAAGCAGATAATGGAGTAAGTTACAATGGAATTCACTGTCTAATACTAGGATTTTATCTATGGTAGAAGTCAGCATAGCACAATACAGAGACCAACAGCTTGCTTTGTTCCTATTGTTAAAGAGAAGTAAGTTAAGTTGGCCTTGTTGAGACTGTGTAGAGGCATCACCCTGTGTGCTGTCCATATTCCCTGAATTGTTTGACTGCCCTTCAGATGCTTCACAAAATGTGAATGAAGTCATTGGTTCTTATGTTGTCTTACCCTAATCCTTTATCACAGGTCCTAGTGCCACCAATCTTATAATAGGCTCCATCGCTGGTGCCATCCTGGTAGCAGCAATTGTCCTTGGGGGGACAGGATGGGGCTTTAAGTAAGCAATGCCGCATGTCTTCTCCTCGGTGACTCTGGCGTTTCTATTTCTTGCTTACATCACTCAGTTTTGAGTTCCTGCTACAAGAGTTCCAAGTTAACCCCCAAACTCTAACAGACTGCTTTGAACAAGAAATTATACATGCAGTAAACAAGCAAAGGAAATGGATTTGAAAATAGCAAATGTTATCAGGGTGCAAAGTTGAATAACAACAAAAGAATTAGGTGAATTCATGAAAATTAAATTAGCACTTAAGGAACAAGGTCTTTTTTCACCTCCTGTCCGTAGCATTGAAGCTGAGCTGATTGTATTGGTTAAAAAGCCCCCAAATGATACATGTCATATTTTGAATGTAGTAGTACTTTCAAACTGCTCAGCTCTTTGACAAGAGATGCCATGTAAATGGTCAGTGGTGGAAGGAGCAGAGTTGTTTTCAGGAGTGTTGATGTAGTTGACTCTGGAATAGCTGACCTAACTTGTTTGTGGTTACTTTTTTTTTTTTTAAGGTTTTTGGGTTTTTTTTTATTGATACACAATTTAAAAAACAAATTCAGGTTTAGATAGACCATTTTGAAACTTTCAGCTATTTCCTGAAAGATGAAAGCATTTCTCTCCCAATTCTAGTTTGATGTGTTTTGTAACTCCAAGGACTAACAGATTAGTCATTCCACTTGACTACTCTGTTAAAGCAAACAGAGAGTCTTGTACAAAGGTACTTAATTCCTACCCTTTCTGTAGTGTTCAGTCTGCCCAGATGCATGGCCTGTATTTGGTAGAAAAGTTCTCCCTTTAGAAAGGTTATAAACACTGTGACAGAGTTCTCCCAACAGATCATGGAAGAAATTCAGTACAAATGATTTCTCATGGCATTTAAAGTTGCTGCTTCTTTTCAGTAATATGAATCAAGGTTAAGCCATGATACAACAATAAGCCATAATTCTTCAAGAAGAGTAAGTAATAGTAATAATAATAATAATTCAAAGAAAATTTTCTATGGCTTCTATTCATATTTCATGTCAAAGTTGAGAAGAAAAAATTACTCTGTAATTGATTAAGGCAGTTATCAAAGTAGAATCTAGTGATAACATCTTACCTTGTAATTCACTTTCAAAGGTCACCTGAAAATGTTCTGGTTTATACTCTTATATTTTTGAAGTTTCAGCTGGCCTTAATTAACTATGCATATAGAAGGAAAATATTTCAAAATCTCTTTCAGGCCTACTGGAAGCAGCAAATCAGGCTTTGCCCTTTCTCCTGGACAAGGCAATTTGTCCCTATTAACTTGCCTGTCACTGTTGGTGTTCTCAGACTCAGCCACATTCATTTTTCTCTCAGTGCTTGTTTGGAGGGTGCCCATGGGAATTAACCAAGCAAGATTCTGTTGGGGGAAAAAAAGTCTGCTTACCCTTTTGGATGGGTTTTCTACAGTAAGAGACATTTGCCCATTACTTAGCCATTCACAGATTTTGCAGAAACAGGATACATCCCTAGATGATGGCTTTGTATTGCATAAGGTAGTTTGCTGAAAACAAAATACATGTCATGAAAATATAAAATAATTAGTCAGTTCTTCCTCTGAGTCTTTTCAAGCTGTCTTGTGCCCTGGCCATCTTTGCCCTTTGCCATCAGCACTGCAGCCCCTGCCTCCAACAGACACAGAGCTTGAGAACTTGCACTAATGAGAGGAGTAGGACAATCCCTCCCTGTCTAAAACATACAGGATGTAATTGATTATTTATTTTTCATGTTTCACACTTCTCAAACTGCTCCCACAAGTGATCAGCTTTGCACCCTGGTGTCATTTGTTTGCCCAAAGGAAGAAGCTTGTTCTGCCTATAGAGGATGTGCACTGGAAATGCCTCCTGGAGCTCCTGCTGTCACAGGAGCAAGATACAGCTGTTTGTTCTGTAGCAGAACCTCAAAGACACTGGCCTGGCCTAGCTCACAGCTTGAAGTGCATGTTTCTTCTGGGGGCCAGAGGGGAACAGAAGAGGCTTTTCAGCTTGTACACAAAGAGGGCTAGCACATGTAGACCCCCGATATTTGGATTCAGATAGATCTGGAGGGACAGGTGAGGATAATAAAGGGATTTTAACTTTTCCTTTATTTAAGCAAGTGATATATTTAGTCTCTGCAACTATGAGAGAAGGTAGCTAATGCTTTACAAACTGGGAGATGTGATTTCTGTTTCACAGGTTATCAGATGTTCATATGAACATACGGTACTGTGGTGTCAAGTCCATATCAAACGTAAGCTGCAACTAAGCAAACTTTGTTCATGAACTGAGGTGGGGGGTGGGGGTTGGAGGGGAAGTGTTAAAGAAACATTGATGCAAGTTCAGAGAGAAAAAAGTAAAAACAGCTCAACAAACAAATTCTGGTTTCAAGAATGAATCCAAGGTTAATTTTAAATCAAGTTAATGTGTGGACAAAATAGGAAAGAAAATATTAACTGACAATTTTACAGAATATAGAATCTCATGAGACATTTCATGTGGCTTAAAGGCTGTGGGTAGAAACCTTATTAGGAAGTAGATTTTACTCAGTTGAGCCTTGCATCATACTTTTACATCTAAGTACAGCAGTAAGAACTTGATTTTGGTGCAGCGAGTCTGTGCAAGCTTTTAACATGCAGTGTTTAACATAGGAAGGACATTTTTACCATTAGAGTAAGCTCAGGGGCCTACAGTTTTTTCCTAGCATATATTCACTCACTTCTGCTAAGCTACTGGCAGTAATAGAAGTCAATTAATGCTTTTGTTACTGACTTTAACAGCAGTTTTGGTAAGAAAACACTGCTAAGAGGTAATACTAATAAGAGAGATGTGGAAATGTACATGAAGAGCTGCTGCTTGTTATAGCAGAATACAAAAGTTACAGATAGAGAATTGATTGTAGGCACAATTCTATTTCCAGAAATTGTTCTTAGCTAAAGAGCTGCAATGTTTTCTATTTCTTTAATAGAAAATTCAGGGAGATACCAAAGACTTACCCAGCTGTAACAGATGCTGAGGTTGAACTGGTCTGGGCTGTTGCATTTAGACCCCAAAGGTTTCCACAAGTTAAAGCAGTGGAATGCTGGTGGCAATTTTGTGAGGAAGAGGTTTTGGTCCCTTACCAGCATTTCCATCATACATGAATTGTGGACCAAAATCCAGTCTTCACTGCACAAACAGCAGCTAGAATAAAATGTGAGGTATTTTCTAATTTTTTCCCCAAACAACTGGAAGAAATGGGAGGTCAGTCAGATCAACTTATTTTAAGTTGCTTTTTTTAGTCCCTCATTTTGATAATGGGAGGAGTTTTTCTTGATAATGAGGGAGTGTTTCTTTTTTTTTTTTTTGTAAATGTGAGCATGTTAGGCAGTGATGTGCTGTGGCATGGAGTACTTTTTTGACTAAAAATAACCTATACTTTTCTTTCTTTTCTTTTTGTTTGAGACCCTTTGGATTAGAGACAGAAATGACCCTCATTATTTAAAGAGGCATTAAAACTTTAAATGCAAAGTGTTTGGTGTTCTAAGATCTTCCACATAAACCAATAAAGGACTAGGAAGCAGCATCATTCTTGGGTGTGTCCTTCCCTAGAGGACACTTCTGCCCCCTTACCATTTAACTGAAGCATAGCAGAAGGAATCTTGTACTGCTGTAACTCCAAGCTAGAACTGGTGGAAATATCCAGAACCTGGATTAGTGTTTGGTAATTCAGGCTGAAGTTGTTAAAGCAGGTCAGGTACTCAGAACAGACTTTCAGTTCCTGCAGGGTAACACCTCCCTGCTCACCTCTGAAGTGTTACAATGGCAGCTCTTGTTGAAGCTTTGCATGTGTGTACTGTTTCCTTACTGACACTGTACCTCATGTTCCCTATTTCAGGCTCTTTAGTTCTTCACATGTTTCTCTCCCTCATACAACATTGTTAGCAGAATATCCTAAGTGAAGAAAGGCAGTGGTTTGGTCAGTATCTTGTTCCTCAAAGGCTGTATTTCTGCTGAATAAAACTAGGAAATAAGTAAATATATGGTTTGGACAGAATGCATGATGAGGTTTGTACTAGAACATTACACCAGTGAAGAACAGGTTAGAAGAGAGCAGATAAGATAAAAGCCAAAAGTTTTGTTAGATTGTTCTGGGAGGCTAGCATAGCATCTGTCCTCTTACCTCTAAGACTTTATAAAGTCCATTTCTTTAATTATAATAAGCTCGGGTAACAATGTAATTCAGTGTCTGTTTTAAGGACTTGTCCTCTTCAAGCAAACAGTAATATGGTACTGCCCATATAGTGGAAGGACAAGTTATGTCACCTAGATTTTTCATCTGCATTGTTGATTTAAAACTACTGAGTAATTAGTTGTTTATCAGTAGTACTTGAATTCAAGGATGCTAGACAGTATTTAAAAGGAGATGGGGGAAAAGAAGCAGACGTGTCCTTTTCCCATTGAAACTGGCAGGACAAGCAGATACACAGCAGCCTTTAACTCACATTTAACCAAGTTCTGTAATATTCATGCTTCCTATCTGGCAGTCTTGCAAGTTGGCCTGAAAATTATTTTCCTCATCTCAAATTTACCTGTAGTTTAGAGGACAAGGAATTGAGATACTGACATAATATCAGCCTCATTCCAAAGGAGCATTATTACAGTAATCCTGGAGGGGAAAAGACTGAAAGATGAATACAGTAATCTTCTTTCAGAAACTAGCAGTTCTTAAGCACTCATCTTGCACAAATCCAATCACAGGTATCCAAGGAAAAAACCAAAATCAAGGATTCCCAAGAATTACTAGCCTCTGGAAGTCCTCTCAAAAAGAAGTTGCCTTTGCATTAGTCTCAAACCACCAGTTAAACCTTATGTATAGAATAAATATTGTAGCGGTGTTAGAAGTTAGCAGGGCTGCAGAAGATTAAAAATCCAGGGGTTGGTCTGTAGCTTTAGGGAATATATGAATTCCTATTCTGTATTTTTTGCATGTTGGTTTGGTGGTGGTAGTGGTGTGTATGCCCAATGGTAAAACTAAATGCATGAGCCCCTTGCTTGATGCCCCACATAAAGCCAGATACTGGGGAGGTTGCACCCAACTTTTGTTGTTGCTTCCTAATGTCTTGCTGTGTGACATAGGACATCTACATCGCAGGAGATTGGATGTCCCCAGCTTGCTGCCACTTAACATTCAGTTCCAATCACACAACTGACAGAGCTGTCCAGTCTCCTTCGAATGCAATGTCTCAGCTGTCTTTTGCTCCTTACTAAGATTCACAGCACTTATGGTCAGTAATGTGGTAAGAGCTCACAAAGGCATACACACTGTTGTCACACTGGATTATATAAACTAAATTCTGGTGTAGCCAGAGCTGGGCACTTGCTCTGAGAACTCAAGCCTCTGCTGGCTGAAGTGTTGCCATTCCTGGCACTTGTGACTCATTCTCTTTAGGTAAAAGTGTGCATTCTTGGCCTAGTGCACACCATGTGTTACTGGGAGCTGAAAAGTTGTACAAATTTAGAGCACCACTTGAAATACTACAGAAATACTTGATTTCTGTGTGCCAGCATGATCTTTAAACTGCACAAGGAAACCTGTACTTGGTGTCGTGCTGTAGGAAGCATGCAACCAAATTCCTTAAATAGTTACCCCTTGAAAAAGTTCCTGGTTCAACTGTCAGTGTGAGCTTTTTACTTTACTATGACCTTAGCAATGGCTGTGTTCCTGTTATACCTAACTAATGTCTTGCATTTTTCTCTTTCCGTCTCCTTTTGATGCAACCTGGAAGAAATGTCAAAAAACGAAGGTTCGATCCAACCCAGCAAGGCCCTATCTGAAGAAATGCCATTCAAAAAGCTGCTTCTTGCACCACTGGATTTTGGGTATGATGTCCTTGCTGTAGCTACACAAGAACTAAATCAGTACAGAAGAACATGAGAACAGTAACTATAAACACAAAGTTGGGATGTTGAGATAAGTTGGAAATACTTCCTCTATTCACCTTTCTCTTGTTAACATTAACTGACAAGTGGTACAAGCAAACTGCTTCAAAAAATCAGGTGTTTTTTTTCCTTTTCTCAAATTAAGAAGGAGACACACAGACCAAGTGCAATAAGAGAACTGTTCCAAAATAATGGAGTTGCAAAAGATTCTTTCCCAGCCTGCTGGCACTCTAACTTCACTTGAGTTCGCATGACTTCCTTTTTCTTATCAAACTCCAGTGGCATGAGGAGCTGATTTTGAAAGGGTAACCTGCATGGCTCACATACAAACAACCAAGTTAGCAAGCTGACCCCAAGCAGAATCTGCAGCCCAATAAATACAAAGCACTGGGAAGCCAGTGCCAGGCTTCAACAGCTTTTCCAGCCACGCAGTGCATTCTGCAGCTGGACTTGAGGGTTCCCTGCTCCATGAGCTCACTGTTCCCCTTGGACAGGAGCCTCTTGGGTATGGAAGCTAGAGAATGATGGATGGAATTCTTCCAAGAAGGAAAAAGTGTAAATATGGAAATAAGATTTTGATGTATCATTTTCACAGATTATATATAAATATATATATACAAGAGAAAAGAATTTCCATATAAAAAGGTTCTATTCTTTATGTAAATCTATTTTTGATGTTGGGTTTGGTTTTGGGTTTTTTTTCTTCCCCTTTTTTTCTGTAGCATGTTGTACAGCAGATGTTCTGGGCTTGCTCAAAAAAGGCAGATAACAGCATGCAGATGCAGGGAGTTCTGACACCAAACAGATGTGATCTAAAGTTTGTATGCTTGAAACCAAAAACAATTAAAATGTATAAATGCATATCTATGTATTGACTATAAGTCTGAATTACTTCTTTTGGCTGTTATACAGACTTTTCCATTATATAAGTAACACACACTCAAACTAATCACAAAAGTGCCAAACTCTTTTTTTTCTTTTAAGAAAAGCTACTTTTTTTCCTGCCTAGATCCTGTAAAATGAAAATTTAAATAAGCCTTAAAATAGTCAAAAGATGTTAAAGCTTGGAATGAGCTATTATTCTCTTGCCTTCTGCCCATCCACTGGAAGCAGCTTGCAAAGGTGACTGACCTTTTTAACTCACTCCCTGTATCTCTTTGATGCATGTCACTATTCAACGTTTAATGCAAGATTAATACTTTGACCCTTGGCTACTGATAGCCAGTTACCACCACAATATGTGCAAGATCCCAGGTAATTTCAGGTGTGCTGTCATTACTTTTAGAGACACCTTCTGCACCAACACAGATTTTTACAGAGTAGTCCTGGGCAGCAGTCCTGTGTCCCTAGGAACCACCTGGCTGCAGCTGCCTTGAGAGAGGGCTGTGAAGAGGTCTAGTTTAGGGCTTCCTTAAAGTACAGAGCTGGACAGTCTGCCTCATCCTTTTAATCTTGACTTAAATCATTTGGTAAGTGAAGTAACTGAAAATTTAATTGCTGTGTCTGATAATCAGAATTAGATCCAAAATATTTTAAAAGTTGTAACTTTTGGATGTTTAGTAACAACAGAAGCCCAGTTACACTACTTCCTGCATCTTTGTTCAGAGGAAATCCATTTCCCAAGTTAGCTTTAAGAGCCAAAACATAAAAAAAATGCTGCAGACATTCTCCTGTGAGTTAGAAAACCTCATTTCAGTTATTTTTCTTATTATGATAATGTTCAATTCAACAGTCTCAATATATTGGTTTTGATTCACAGTTGTTACTAAATATTTTCAATCAGCTTTAACATAATCACATTTACACTTACTACATTATAAGTTAAAGGTGCTGCACACACAGGTAGTTGACATTAATAGAAATTGTAAACCTTATTCTGAAAATTTCCTGCTTGGCTTTAAGCAGAATTAAATTAGTGATATTTCTCTGATGACAAACCAAAAATACTTGCAACTGTATTATGTTTCTCTAAAAATACTGCAATTGGGAACACAACATCTAAATTTTTTCAGATTCTGCTTCCAAAGCAAGCATAACCCACAACAGAAACACCAGTGCTATCAAAAATTACAATAAGTAAAGTCAACTGGATATACATAAACTACCTGTGTAATAAACCTTGGAGCGGCATTTCACAAACAACATTGTTAGTGTGTGATGTGATGTTTTAAATCAGACCACAGTGGTCCCCAACTACTATGTATATATGTTCAGTGCTGGAGTAACTTTTTTATTTACACCAGCAGTTTCATAGCAATTAGGATTTCTTGACTGAATTTATGCTCCAGTCCTCAGCCATTGTGTGCATGGGAAGAACACACTTTCTGCCTTGTGTGCACACAACACAAGTGACAATACAGCTCAGAGTAGGTACAGGCTAAAGTGCTTCCTGTGCTGGTAGACAGTTAAAAAGCTGGATTTGATAGGTGTTGATTTTGTACATGCCCTGGCTGTGCTTTGGGACGTGCATATCCATTTAGCAGTAACTCGTTCATCGCAAAGCAGCACCAAAAGAAGACCAGGTTGACTCTGCCTCCATTTCATCCACTCTACATTTGCTCCATTATTTACCTATTCAGCTGGACAAGAAGCTGTGGTAGCTGTATAGCTCATTCCAGTCTGCTGCACGATCTCACTGATTTGATCTGATACTCCTAAAAGAGAAGTCTGCCAGGCAAATTAACAGCTGTATAGGTGCATGGTCAAGAAACACATTACTCAAGGCTGGAGTCTAACCAATTTTTCTTTACTATGCAAAGATGGATATTGCACAAACAGATGAGACAAATGTCTGAGGAAATGCCATAGAATACTTGAAGTTATGTTTTAAGCCTAATCAGTCATGTTTTATATTCATTACTGCTTCCACTGTTACTCTTCCTTTTAAAAATGTTTTGTAATTATTTTTTTAAGTGCACAACTCGATGTTGTTATAAATCAAGTTTTTGTTTGAAGTTAATACTCATTCATATCCTGTTGGCTGCTAATGAATGGAAATTCAATAGTCCTTGTTCTGCATCTTAGCAAGATGAGTATTAAAAATGTCATGAACATGGATTGGAGTAGTTTTTAATTTTCAATATTTTTTTTTCTTATTTATTCTCTCAGTTTAATTTCTGTGTTCAAAGAATGATCACCTTTGTAGTAGTGGAAATTGATTGGAGTTTTCTTTTATGAAGGATCTCAAAGTGTGTCAAATCTCACAGTGAGGCTGTGTCTGTGGGAGGAGGTTGCACGCAGCCTCTCTGCCATGCATGGAACCAGGGCCCCTGCACCCAGGATGGGCCCAGCCTGCTTCAGTCCCAGCTGCTGGCTACACTGAGTTCAGTGACACCTGGAGGCTTTTGTTAGGGGAGGGAAGCCTTTTCCAGCTCAAAAATCTGAATTATATAATTACAGGAAGTCCAAAATAAGGCCCTTGAAGTATTCTTTAAATAATTACATCGTAACAACCAGATATTGTGGCCATCATTTTAATGGAATACTGTATGAAACTCCATCTCCCTTTTCTTTTTTTGCCAGATTAACTCTAGTGAAGCCAGCCTGGGAAAATTAAATGCATGCATGTCACAGTTACCAGATAACTACTGATATTTTTTTGCTTTCTCCAGCTCCAGACAGGGAAACAAAATACACTCTGTATGAAAACATCTTTCTCATTTAGAATGATAGAGTGAGGGAACACTCTCACTAATGGATCCACTATTATACACATCTATTTCCTGTCATTTAAATATAGGATTTATCCATAAACTCAATATAAACATGCATTTTGGCTATAATTAGAATAGACAGTCATTCCTTAAAATAGGAGTTAAGTCTTTTGCAGCATATGAATAGAAAAGCATATAAAGACAGATGCATACCTGCTTTTGATTTCACAAGAAAAAATTCTTAGAATTGTTTTTGAAAATTTTCTCAGTTCCAGCACAAACACTGAAGATTGATCTTGCTGGGGCACTTACTATCATGGACAAAACCAACACAACACCAAGCCACATTGTACAAACCCAAAAAAGCCTCTTTTGTTCCAAATGTACTTCCTATAGATTCCTACCTACAAGAGCTGAAAAGTTAATGTAAATCATCCATCAGTAATATCACAGAGACTAGGTGTCCATGGAAAGCTTAAATTAAAAAGTGCTTAAGAATTTTAATAGCAGAGATGCTCAAACCAGTACAACTGAAAGCAAAAGGTCACAAAAACATTATCTTAAAGCTGCACACACTGTAATTCAGTTCAATTATTTATTCTTCACAACTCAGAAAGCACATTCTTGTAGGTTTGGGGAATAAGTTCCTTAGTGGGAATAGCTAACGTAATAGGGGACACAACTCCTAGATAAGTACAAGAACTCTACATCAGACCAGCATCACCAGCCACTAAACATGTTATTTCTGAGAAACCTCAGACTGCTGAGGGCAGTGTAATTATGAGTGCTCTAATTTGTAGAAAACCCATAATCAAGTGTCAGCTGATTTTTTCTTATTAAAATGTTCTTATAAAATACCTTGGTTTTGTAATAAGTCATGGGATAGCCCTCATCTTTACCACTAGTACTGTAACAGGCCATGCTTTAGTGTGGCAGTTTGTGAGCCAGTATAAGAATTCCCCCCATCAAAGCTGGTAGCTCAAAGCACGGAGGAACTTAAATGTATTTTACATGTCCAGTTGTCAGACTTCATGAGCACAACACTGCACCATTGTATATCATACATTCACAGATTTCTTCAGCCATCAGTCCAGCTGCTGGAGGCTTTGAGTTTCCTTTGGAGACTGTGAAGCAATGTTTGCATCTGCACTACACAGAGCAGCTGAGAGAAGGGCTGATTCTTGCAGCTGTATTTAACTGGTGACAAAGGCACGAGCACAATACCCCCCTTACATTACACACCAGTAACATGCTGTGGGTTATAACATTGCTTTGCCTCTTGTGCAGAAAGAAAATGTCCCCACACATAACGTGCTGCTTCCCTGCACTCTAGCCTGGACACTGTCCAGCCAAAAAAACATCACAGGCAAACTGCTTTTGACTGGTTTCCTATCTCCAGCTGAGATGGTGATCAGTTTATTCTCATGAATGAAAATTGTCTAAATATCTCAAATCTACCTGAGGGTTACAGAAGAAAATGGCACCAGCAGCAGCAGCTGATATTCCTGGGAGCCTGCAGCTTTGACAATGCTTGATGGGAGCTGTGCTGAACAACACCTTGTGCTGTGAAGCTGAGCTGCCCAGACCCTACCAGCACAGCACAGCCCTGTTTTCCAGTGCTCCCAGCTGTGTGGCAGCAGCACTGGGGACACCTAAAGCTCCACCTTCTATAGCAATGCCTGACTTTCAGCCTCAGTGCAATCACACAAAGATGCTTCCACTCCTCTCTTCAGCTTATGTAAACAGAGATGTTTATCTCCCTAACAAGGACCTCTTCCCAAAACATGATTTCTAGCCCTCTGGTTTGCTCCAAAGCACACTAATAACTGTATAATTACAGAATAAATGAACAGAACTTGCAGTAACAGTGCTCATGGCTTTGTTAAGCAGTCTCAATCTGTTCTTTCAAAGAGAAGGCTCACGTTACTTCTAAAAGTAAGTACAAGGACCACAGTCTAAACCTCCATACTGCATTAATATATTTTTGTTGGGATTTTATGTATTCTGACCATCCATTTCCTCCCCATACCTTTTCCCTTGTCAACATGCCCCACTCAGAGTGGCACAACAATGAAATCAGATGGAGGCAAGGTACACAAGCAAGCCAGTCTCCTTTGGAGTCAGTCACTTCTCCCCTATTTCCTTTCATGTACATGTGAACTCTGTAGTGCTATTTCAAGACCTGATCCATTATGAAGTTACTCTTACAGATATCGTTAACAATAACATAGTTTACAGACAATGAATGCTTGACCAGGATTTCTGTGCCATGAGAAAGCAGTTCCAAGAAACAGAACTATTCTAGTGCCCTCCAGCATTCACTGAAAAGCTTCAGGAAATTAAAGATTTTAACTCCTGCTTTGTGTAATGAGGAGGTCCCGAACACAAGACTGAAAATTGCCTCATTTGCAGAAGGAAAGAAACAATTGCCTTACATTATAGAACATCCTCTGTTGGATCAGGGGGCTGGGCAGGTAGGTAAAAGATTCAGACTCATTACATTTTTGCTTCACTTTTCCTTCCTGATTTGGCTGGGCACTTCCACTTCAAACACAAGATCTCTAGGGCAGGAACTGTTGTACACAAAGGTGACCTTTACACCCAGGCCACGGAGCACTGCTTCTAGGCAGAGCTGGTTAGCTGATAAGTTTGAGACAAACCCCCCTCCCCAGGTATTCAAAAAAATTAAAGTCTTCATGAAATATGCAACTTTTTAGCTGTGCCTAATCAGTAATAGGATAGGAAATAAAGGACCTTTTTAAATTAAACTATAATCTTTTCAGAAGTTCCAAATTAAACTCACTACATGGAAATTCACTCTTGTATCACCTTTATAGCATCTCCTTTGAGAATAGGTTTCAAAGGGTACATTTGTGAAATAAAAATGGGAGTTTCAAAGGCTGAGTGGCCTCACCTGTTAAAAAAATAAATAAACCATATACTTAATTTCAAAAAACCCAATGTTCAATCTGCCTCTATCACATGGTTCCTTACTGATAATGTATGGGTTTTACTCATCTAAATGACAGAGCTTGTAGTACTTCATTCAGGAAAATAATTCAAGAAGGCACATTTGTCTGCCAATAAATTATACATGGCAGATCTTGCACGTTAAAACCCCCCAACTTTCTTCTCTGACAACAGCAGTAGTGTACTTATAAGACTTCACACCTGTGGTTTGAAGAGTGGCAAGTACTTTATAAGTGCCAAAGAACCCTAGTAGGAGCTACCAGCAAAACACGCAGCAAAGTGGATAGTCCAGCAAAGAGACTGAGAATGAGCAGGCAACCAAGGAGAACTGAAGATCCCCAAGTGCCCTTTCACATGAGACAGAATATCCTCATTACTCTCCAGAATCTCCTGTGACCTATTTCTTGGCCCTAAATAATTTGCTATCCCCTCCTCCAATTTCTTCTTGAAGACTATTTTCCCCAGACAGCTTTGAGTGGGAATGTGCAGGCTCCCTGCGTGGGGTTGTGGCTGCCAGGGGAGTGTCTGTGCTGTGGGATGAGTGTGACAGTGGCAGGGCTGGAGCCCTCCTTGGTGGCCCACTGGCATAGCCCAAGAGTTGCCCTGAGGCAAGCGTGCTCCAACGACCTTTTCTCCCAAGAGCTGCAGGAAAGAAACACTCTCAGAGAAAGAAAAGGTAGGATTCCACATTGCAGTCCTGCTCAGCCTCAGGAAAGAATGCACTGTGAAAGTGCTTTTCTTCCTGGGAGAAACTGATCCTGTAACAGCCGTGCTTTCTTGGATGTTAGTGGCAGTTTTATGAAAACATGTTTCACTGAACTGCTCTTCTAGCTGTGACATACCCAGGGTGACTCTCCTCTGCCTAGAGGGCTGAAGGTGAGAAGCGTTTCCCCATTGTCTGTGGGAACATGAGGAAGCAGGAGGGCTGAGTCAGGAAGAACCAGTGGCTTTATTCTGGAACATGTAGATATCAGTCCAGCACCCAAATGGCAATGAATCCCTTAATTCAAAAACTAATAGTTGTCTGGCTATAAATAGTCAGAATGCCATTAAAATTAATCAAAAGCTCTCTAACTAACTGAATGGTTAATGTGAGACAACTTGCCCAAAAGACACGGATTAATATTTAAAGTACTATGCTATCAGTTTGGAGTTCTTTCTTATTTTCTTGGAGTGCTTAAGTCTAGAGAAAAATGTGGTCACATCCTTTATAAAGGTCATTTGCATTTATAGTGTCACATATCACCAGATTATATTTTCAAAAATATATATTAATTTTTTGACCAACACTGCTTAGCTTGCACTTGTAAAAATACCTGCTCCACACATATTTTCAAAGCTTGTGTTAAATACATTTGCCAGGAGAAATGTTACCTCTTCCACAAATTAATTTAAATAAGTGGCTTCAACAATGAAGCCAGCTCACACTTCTGACATGTCACCTAAATTTACTCTTGGGGAAACACTATTAATATGGCAGTGGAGACAGAGCCTCTCACACCAACAGTTGGTAGGCATAGAGAGAGACACATTATTACAGTAAGACAAATGTAGTCTAATGGGGAGCTGCAGTTCCTCAAACCTTCTAGCAGAAGGCCACTTCTCAGCATAGGCCAGAGACATGCCAGGGTGTCCACAGGGCTGCAGCTCCTGGCACAGAAGTACCCTGGTCTCCTGCCTGTCCCATGTCTTGTCTGTCAGCTCCATGGAAATGTTTCAGGTCATCAGCAATAGTGTACAGCACTGAAGAACTGTATGTTTAGGTAACTATTATCTTTCTACTGGTTAGAACTGCTCAAGGGTTGCATCACACCCAGTGACTTTCCTGCTGGCCATTTCAACAGACAATAGACCTAGAAGGTTTTTTAGAGCAGTGTGGGGTCATCAAACACTTTGGGAATAGAGATTCAATCCACCAAAAGAAAGAAAAAGAAGACAACTTGACATCAAAAGTCAAAAAAAAAAAAAACCCAAAAACAACAGGTTTAGATACTCAAAGCTCTCTACATATAATTTTAAAAATTAGTAAAATATAGCTGCAGACTTTAGATCAATGATTTGATTTAATTTCATTTCCAAGAAGCTCTTGCAAGTCAGGGAGCCAATTTTAAGGACAGTTTAATCTTCTGCTTCAAAGAGGAGAACTGGAAAAGTTAAAAATGGAAGTAGGTTTCCACACTCTTCCTTTGTGAATTTTGAAGAAAAATAAAACCTCTACCAGGTACTATGAATTTAAAGCTAACAGACCTTTGGGTATCCCCCACTCTGAAAATCACAAGTTTTGCCTTTGCCATCACTTAGCCAAGTTTCACACAAAGCTGGAATAATTTGGAACCCAACTCAGCAAAACCCAAACTTTCAGCTAAGCATATGTCTGTAAAGCATTTTTAGTAAGCCTAAAACAGGTGTCTTTCATCATGTGGGACAGTTTAAAAAGCTTAATACTGCTTTCAGGTGTGGCTGCTTATGGAAGTAACAGGCAAGCTGTGCATCCCATCACATGTTACTGTCTCTCAGCCTCAGTGCTGAATCTCTTTTTTTATATGTAAATGCTTACCTAGCTCAAGCAACCATAAGCCACTGCCTATTAACTTAAATGTTAATTTTAAACCACCAGAAATTTTGCTGGGAGCAAATGCAAGAAGAAAGCAACTCTGTAGTTATTTATACCTTTGCTCTATTCAAAATGCAAATACCAGTTAAATGGCCTCCTACTTTTCTTACTTATCCCTTATTCCTTTATCCTGATCATTTAACCTTTTGTTTTATTTTAATATTTTTTTCTGGTAGAAATAGCATCCTTTCTGTAGTGTTACATCATCTGAAAGCTCTGTCTCATCTATGAGTAAATAATCTGTCTCATCTGTGAGTAAATAATCAACCTTTCTTGATAAAAAATATCCTTCTGCAAATGACTCTGGATATGATCTACAGCTCATGTGAATTATAAGATATGGAGATCCACAGAAGATATGAACACTGGCTGCCAGGGGAATATATCACGTGCTGCAATGAAAGAAAGATTACTGATAGCTTAAGAAGGGCACAGAAAGCTTGACTGAGGGAGTGTGTGAAACTGAATGAGATGGCCAATCCTGGTACATTTCTTCCCCACTAGGAGGCTGAGGTGATCAATCTAATTATCAAAAACCTCTTTCCCAGAAATAGAATGTAAGTGCTCTGGTTCAGAGGGAGCAGAATGTAGTAGGCTCAGGAAGTATTTGTGGAGCCAACTATTTTATCTGTAGCTATATTTCCCTTGAGCAGCAACTCTCATTTCTGTGAGAGCCCCTGGTTCAATACCCTTGGGTCTGCCAGCATTCTGAATGGAATGAAACCAATGTTGTTCTTGATCCAAACCCAGATAAAGTGCACCCCAGAAGGGGACTCAACTCACTTCTTAACAATGATTCCACAAAGGCTGCAGGTTGACAGAAACGTATCAACTCACAAGAAACATTTTATCATTTCCTTTCTATTTGGCTCTACCCTTAACAACATGGGGGACAGTCCTTAGAGTGATGTACCACAGATACACAAACAGCAGCAAAAACCACTTCTGTGGCATTTTAATCTTGCTCAGCTCTGGCCCCTGCAGCTAGGCCTATCATGAGCACAAGCAGCCCCAGAGCTTTTTCTACTCAGATCTTACCTGCACACTTTCCTTCTCTCCTTTGCCTTGCTCAACCCCCGAATACAGAGGCAAGGAGAAGTACATTGGCTACCCACTTGCCAAGGGGGCTCCAGATTGCACATGGGTCCAGAGTCAGGTACAGAGCAGATTTTAAAAAGAAACAAACAAAACCAAAAGCTGGTTCTTAAGAATCATTTCAGCTCTAGAACACAGGAGAAAGTCTACTGGAATAGCCTGTATTCCAAAGAACAGAGAAGAAATATTGGAGATCCTACATATGAGAGGTTTCCTCCACCATGTTGCAAAGGCCCCTTGCAAGGTATTACACTCTTTATTTCATCCTGAAGTCTGTTTCAGCAGCTGGTGATCACTACTCCCACCATTCCCAAACTCACACTTCTAGCCAAATAAATGGAACATTTGCAAGTTGGCCAAAGTCCTACAGTACAGCAGTTTACAAGGGTTCTAGCCAGTATTTTCTCATCCGCAAAAAGTTCCTTGCACTTTTGTTAAACTGTAGCATCACTTACACAAAATACACTTTGACAGGGTTTGCTTATTGAGGAGATAGAGCACCAGAAGGAAAGCAGTGTTTATTGTCATAGGCATGTCACAAGACCAAGGGTTTGGAAAGGAAGTTGCTTCTCCGTTTACAGGGACTGGATGCACAGAAAGAGTGCAAACCATAAAGGTATTGATGAACATCAGAGAAATCAAAGTCTCAAGCCAACTTTCCAGCTGATGTGATCCAGTGCAGCCCCACAGTCTTCAATGAAGATAAGCCTTATGCTACTGAAACACAGTTGCTTTCTGGGGAAGGAATTATGATTCCACATGCAGAGATAAAAGGGAGCTGCCAGTGAAAGCCTTGGAAAAACAAACAGTTTGCTGCCCAGCTGTATGCACTGGTGCAGCTGCACTGGCTTCAGACATGTAGCAAGGGGCTGCATGATTTGGCCTAGAAACTACAGAACAAAGAAAAAAAAAAATGTTCTCACCTGCCTATTGCTTCAAATAGCTGGTGTTAAGCAAGTTCTGCCCAGCACTGGCTATCAGCACGGTCACAGAGCCCCAGCTCTTTGAGTGGTATGTTTTCTGTGTGCAAGGGTATCACAGCAGGCACAGTGAGCACAGGCAGAGTTGTCAGTTGCAGAGTTGTGCTCAGGCTTTTTTCTCCATGCTGCACATAACAGGAGACAGCCTTTTCACCAGTGCTTTCCTTTCATTTCCCTACTAGCTTAACCCATTTCTCCAACACAAAGGTTTTCCAGCTGCTACACTGAAGTCATAATCCAGCTGAAAACCTCATAGAGAGAAAATGCAACAACACTACACCACATTATTGTTCTTTGGGGGGAAAATGGAACCAGACCATCCCCTTCTGCTGGAGAACGTACAGCCCTCCAAGTTAGCGCTTCTTAAGGTAAAGTTGTGTAAATTGAGCTGCAGTGGGCAGCACAGCCCAACTACTTCAACTAATGCATTTATGTGGAGTCCTTCTGTGGCTCTTCTCTGGGTCTCTGCTTCAACTTCTATGAGCTGCAGCATGTGAGCTGAGCCCTAGCCAGCAAATAGCTCTAGTCATGCCACACAGATTCCTGCTTTGGGGTGGAGGGATCTGCAACAGCCAACCACATAAAGCAAGATACCTGAGGTCTGAGCCAGCTCGGGACAATATGAGCTCCAAAGGCAGACTTAATTTCTACTCTTCCCCTCCTGCCCCCCGCCGGTGCAGCAAGGGGAGGGGGGCAGCTTTGCCAGGTCTGTTACTCTTCCACCCCGCTGGGCGCCCCTTGCCCTCGGCCAGAGGCAGCACGGCCACCAGGCTGCCCCGGGAGAACCGGAGTCCGCAAGCAGAGGAGGAGAGGCGGGACGGAGAGCGGAGCGGACTCGCAGCAAGGACAGCTCCGCACAGAGAAAGCGGGAGCTCCGGGTGCCCGGGAGCAGCGGCCGGGCCCGGGGGGTGGGGGCTGCTCTCGAGCCCTGACGTAAAAACTAAGCGGGGCTGCCCGCTCCGGCTTCTTAAGGAGCGCGGCGGCGGCAGCGGGCTCGGAGAGCCCTGCCCTGGCCGGAGCCTGCCCGAGGTAAGCGCTGAGAGCCGCGGGCGGCGCGGGGCGGGCGGGAGCGGAGGGGGACCGCCCGGGGATGCTGCACCGGAGCGGGCACCCGGGCCGGGACCGGCTGCGGCAGCTGCGCGCCCGAGGGACTGCCGTAACGAGAGCTCCAAGTTAGATGATAGTAACACATTAATTGATTAACTTTTAAATTATTATTGTCAGGCATTATCCATGCCGAGGAGTGGAGCAGGAGACTACACTGCAAGGCGAAGCAGAGATAGGGGGAAGGGTGGGAAAAGTCAGAACCAGGAAGTGTAAATAGCACTCACACACACACAAACTTCAATGAATGGACAAAAATAACAAGAGATTGGAGGGTGTAAGGAGGAATTGCATGGAAG
Source organism: Ammospiza caudacuta (assembly GCF_027887145.1). Taxonomy (NCBI): domain Eukaryota; kingdom Metazoa; phylum Chordata; class Aves; order Passeriformes; family Passerellidae; genus Ammospiza; species Ammospiza caudacuta. The sequence goes on along the minus strand of NC_080600.1, from coordinate 18,556,171 downwards.
CATTCACCACATGCACAGGTAAGAGATTAATGAAATCTCCAATTTCCTGGGCATCCCCTCCAGCTCTCAATTATCTAAAAAACCACAATCTTGAAGTTGTGGAAGACTAACAGCACAGTGAGTTGCCCGAGTTTGACCAGACCACAAGGACTAGTGGCCTTTGCCACTGGCCCTTACCAATGCCATGCACATCACACTTTCAAGGGCATTGATTCTCATATTAATGCCCTACCAACTCCTTGCCAAGACTGTCCCCTTGTTTTGACAAATCCAGAACCCTTGTCTTAGCCAGTTTTGTAACGTATAAAGTTTATAATAGGTGCTGGGGAGCAGAAAATACAAAGCAACCAGTTCAGTTTTTAACTTGTACAAATGAGATGGGCTCTGTCAAAGTCACAGAACCATCATTTAAAGGATTTTAGTATTATTATTTAGTATTGTTAGCTTCTTTTAGTATTATTCCTTTGCTTGAACAATTTGTTGGGGCTGTCCCACTGTCCTTTGTCTGTCACCTCACCATCATGGTCATATTTGAGACTGCTAAATTGCTCTGAAAACCAGAAACTTGATAAAGTTAACTATGTCCCTTGAAAAAGTCTCAGTAAGCAGACATATGTGCATACTGCATGGCACACAGGTGTCTGTGTCCAGTGGAAGGGCTCTGATGCACAAACAAGAATGAAGTAGTGACTCACAGGATGTTTTTGGCTTGCTTCTGAGAAAGCAATCAAAGCCTGCCTTGTGGAGTAGGGTACAGAAGAACAATGTTTCTTGGGGATCTTGGAAGCAGCAGGAGGACAGCCCTATTACTACCACCACTGTCATAAGTGACATCCACTAGGCAGGGCAGTGTGGGAAGAGCAAGCTGTCCCTCTTTTGTTCCCTAAATGCAATGTTCAGGGCCAGGGCTGTCAAACCAGCTCTTCTCACAAAACCCAAACTTGGATTGAAAAGTGACTGTAGACAGCTGGGGAATAAAGAAGGAATACCTCAAAAATGTTCCCAGAACCTGATCAGGTAGCCAGACAGGGGGCTAGGTAAGAATAACATTTCTAGGACTGAAATCTCTGAAGAGTCCTTTAGCTCTATAAAGAAATATACTTCACAAAGCAAACTACTCTTCCCTAGTCTCACACACAGGCTACTTTTCATGCACAATTCCTCTTCACATCAATGTCCTGCCTTTGGCATTTTTCTTCACAGAGCAAAGGAACATTTCTTCAGGATCACTCATAGAAGAGACTTTCTACACAAAAAGTCAGTTGCTTATCTAGCTCATTAAGAGAAGTAGCTTCCCATTCCCAACAACCAAACTGAAAACATACAAGCATGAATACTCAGCAGATCAGCACATGCATTAAAGAGAATTTTGTCCTAAATGCTGATCTCAGAGGTAGCTGATTTCCACAAATGGGAAGTTCTCCATATGCCATGAGCTACACTAAAAACAATCTCTCAAACTTGTTCAGTATCAGAAATGCTAGAATCTTGTTAGAAAATATATCAGAGAAGTATGTACTAGAAATTAAATCTGATGGAGACAACTGGGCCTTTCTGTCCACAAAACAATCATTCTCAGAATTTGTACCTATCCATTATTGATACTACTTAGCAAGTTTCAGAGTTTTAACAGTTAATTCTCAGGGATCGGCAGTACACATTTATACTTTTAAACATACACAAAGACATCGCCGCACAGGAAAGAGTCAACATGGACCTGTTAGAGCAAGTCCAGAGAAGAGCCACAACAATGATGAGGAGGGTGAAGCAGCTCTCCTGAAAAGACAGCCTGAGAAAGCTGGGGCTGGAGAAGAGCAGGCTGCAGGGACACCTTGCTGCAGCCTCCCAGTACTTACAGAGGGCCTATAAGAAAAATGGGGACAGGCTTTTTAGCAGGGCTTGCTGCAAGAGAACAAAGAGTGAAGGCTTCAAACTGAAGGAAGACCAATTTAGATTAGATATAAAGAAAAAAATCTTTTACAGTGAGGGTGGTGAGACACTGGAACAGGCTGTTCAGAGAAGTGGAAGATGCCCTATTCCTGAAAACAGTTCCAAGTCATGTCGGATAGGATTCTGGGCAATCTGAAGTGGTTGCAGATGTTCCTGCCAATGGCAGAAGGGTTGGACTAGAGACCTTTAAAGGTCCCTTGCAACCTGAACTGTTTTATGATTCCATATGCATGGGTACATGTTGTACAATACAGCTGCTATGTGATGGCTTTGCTATACCCTCTTGTCAGAACTGTTCTGCCCTTTAGCACCTAAACCACTCCTGGTCAGTGGATGAATCTGAAACCTGCAGTAATTAAAACCATTAAAGCACATTTTCAACAACATTTTTCCACCTGCTGTTCACTGATCCTTGTGATTCTGAAGACTACTTTAAAGGACTCAAAATGTTGAGAAAAGCAAGATTGCCTAAAAGCTTAAATTATGTAAAAAGGAATGGATTTTTACTGAAAAATATTTTGGATCTGTAAAGCAAAAATGGCAAAAAAACTTTCAGTATTAAGTACTTCCAGATAAGACAGTTCATCATTCAGATATGAGGATGAATAAAAATTTTTACACATGCTTCTGCTGCACAGAGCATTGTCACTCCTCTAGTATTTGTGTACATACAAAAAGCATACACAAATCTTTAAGGAGCAGAGAAACAGTATTTAAGTGCCTTGCATATCATGTAAAGTTAAGAGGATTTTCTTCCTGCATCTAAGAGTGAGATGTTTTCAGCTTCTCTTGGTTTTCTTCTATTTCAGTGACATAATGGATCTTGGAAGCAGAAGAAGAATCCCCTGCACCATGAGACTCACCTGCTCTCTCCTGCTCATGGCAGTGTTTTGTGTGACACCTCTGCTCTGCCACAGCCAAGTTGATCCACTGGCTCTTGGGCGGGCAGACCCCCAGTGCTGGGAATCCTCCTCAGCTGTTTTACTGGAGATGAGGAAGCCTCGCATTTCTGACTCTGTCAGTGGCTTTTGGGACTTCATGATCTTTCTGAAATCCTCAGAGAACTTGAAACATGGGGCTTTGTTCTGGGACCTGGCTCAGCTCTTCTGGGATATCTATGTGGACTGCGTGCTCTCCAGAACCCATGGGCTGGGGAGAAGGCAGCTGTCAGAAGCTGTCAGAAGCCCCAAGATGGCTACTCTACATTCTCAGTTCACAGGGAGAAACCAAGGTCACTACTCCTTTAATATGCATCTCATGGGCAATAATTAGAGTCTAGTGGAAAGAAAAGAGATTGAGGCCTATTGTGCTATGTGGTAACAACACAGAAACGGAGGCCAGTGCTATGCAAAAATCCCCTACTCCTCCCAGTGAGGTGCAGAGCTGTGTTTATGTTCAATGTGATCTCAGTAAGAATTTTACCTCCAAACAAACTGAACACTAACAACAGCTTTTAAGTTCCAGTTTGATAGGGTAGAAAAAGCAGCAGAAAGTGTGATACAGGAGGATTCAAACAAAGAAGGCATCTCAGCAACTGAATATACCAATATATTCTTCCACACCAGCATTTTTACCACAGTTGTGCTATGAACAGGCTAGCTCTGAATCCCCATTCTGAGAGGAACGCATTGTACTGTACTGTTGGGGAGAGTGGCAGCCTTTTGCAGAAGGGTCAAGGTGCGTCTACTTGCCATCTAGCAGTCAGTCACTATTTTTCATTTCCATACTGGTAACTTCACCCAACAAACAATGGAAACAGATCTCAGATTTAGATTCATGCAGGCTTTCAGACACAACTACAGCTCCAGGAAGAACATCACTACCTGTGACACTAAATGCTGCAATCCCTAGTCTCCAGGTCCCCAGCCCCCTCTCCATGTCTGTCAATTACCATCCTCATTCCCAAAAGGGAGACACAGTATAACTTTTCCTAAATCTCAGTCTCTTCCAAGGCTTCAGTTCTGATCCTGCTACCAACAGATATAGCTTTGCCTGGAGAATATCCACTTTCAGATAGAGGTAGGTGCTATAATTTGATGGTGAGGTAGAAGTGCTGCTTCCATCACCAACAGTGTAGTACATGAGCCCGCAGTGAGAGGCAGAAAACTTCCATGGATTGAGACCCTTATCTCTACTTCCTAAAGCAGTGTCTTAGTTATTAAGATGCTTGGGGGGAATGTTCATGGAATAATGAAGAGCCTCTCTGAGCAAGTATCCACTAGAGTGTCTCTAAAAATTGGATTTGAACTTGGGGATCTTGCACCTCAGGGACAATACACCACTGGACCATCCCACTCTTGCCCACAAACCTAAAACATTTTTGAATATTGAAAGCTAAAATCTGGGATAGGAAGGACTGAAAGGTCCTTACCCTATTACCTACAGGCAGTATCCTGAACTTTGAGATAGGAGTTGAACTTGAATCAATCCCCTCAGACTGAAAAACTCATACCCACAGGGCAATTTCTAACCTATGAGTCAAACAACCACTACCTGCAACTTAAAAGCAGGGACTGGATCCTATCCTGCTCTGCAAAGAATCTGAGCTCTGACTGGATCTTTACTGTCCTGGCATGCCAGCACAGAACCTACTTCTGGTTTCCAAGTGATCTTGGACATCACACAGGCAAAAAGTTGCTCAATCCTTACCAGACTGACACGCTTCTGGGTGCAAAGAGAACCCAGCTTTAGACGTACATAGCAGTAGTATTGTCAAAAACTGAGATAATCCACTAAGTTAAAGCACTAGATTATTGTTTATTTGGGATTGCAGCTTTGAATATCACTGTCTAAACTCCCACTTAGCCTTTTGCTTACATCTGGCTCTATATATCCATATCACACTGTGATTTTCCGATACAAAGAGCTTTTGTTCTAGTCAAGATTAAAGAGTAACAGTCTGATGTATTTTGAAGAATCAAATTAAGGGGTTTATGATAAATTCTGACTATTCTTATCTCTTATACAAAGGGATTTTAAGTACTACTAAGTATTCACACCCTCTTTGTTTTGTGAATTGTAATCAGTTAAGCTGGTTTCTCTGTACAGCTGATTAACATCAGTTTGTTGCAGGTAGCTTATAGCAGTGACAGCCCATTATTTTTTTAGAGGAGCTATCTAACTTCTCATCCAAGTCTCACAGTTTCTTAACAAAGCCAGCTGTTTTAATCTTTGTAGCCTGTGGTCCAACTGCCTTATTTCACCAGTGCAAGTAGAAATCAATTGGTAATAATTGCAGCTGGAAATGGCATAGCAAATGATGAGGAATAGAATTTGCACTTATGCATAGAAGTACAAGCCTGCTTCCTCAGCCCCAGAAGCAGCACTAACAGCACTTAAATTACCTTGTGTACTTCACATCTACATGAGCAGGTATAAATAGCTTTCAGTAGGCTTGTTCCAGAATTCCAAAAATAAAGCAAAATTTTCTTGTTTTATTCTGTTACTTTTGCAACAATTGGTAACTTTATTGCTTCATACTCAAGTTTTTTATCTTACTCCTGTTAAATAGTTAAAATTTCAATATGTTTGGGGTTTGTTTTGTTGTTTTAATTGCAAACAGGATCAAAGAGGAGCAACCTGCATTCTCTGTTTTTCCTTAAACATATCACTGAATTGGAAAAGCAAGACAGATATCTGAACTTGGCACAGAAATACTGATGTTATGATGCTATTATGAGCATTACATTTCAGAACTAATGGATAAATCCCTACTTGTGAAGATTGAGAATCAGGAACTTTTCTAAGGAGAAAAAAACCCTACTTTGTCACATCTTAGAGGCACTTTCACAGTTACCCATACTTGGTCCTCCTGGGAAACGATTCTCTTCAAGTGTGCACCAAGAAGTGGGAGAAGTAGCCCAGTTCCAGACTTACAGATTCAAACACTGTTTTCTGGACCAGTCTAGTCCCTCCAGGCTTTTCACAGTCTGAAGATACTCTTAAACTCTAAACAACCCATGGAAAAGACTGCAAAACAAGAACAGCTGAATATGAGTAAGCTGACAAACTGTCTCAATCAACCTAAAATCATACTTAACCCAACAGCATTTCAACTTTCCTATATATTCTGCAGAGAATTCTTAATCAGCTGTTAGTAGACACAAGTAGGGAGAGTTTTTCAGATACCTGGCCAGGTTATCTTTAGTAACTCATTCCTCTTCCCTAAAAATACCATGAAAAAGCAGGTTTCATAGATGCATTTCCAAACTATGACAACACTCTAGTTACATTACAGTTATAACAACCCTAACCAAAATAAAACTTTAAACCTCCAAGAAAACATAGCTTTTGTACTCACGGCAATCTTCCTGAAGAGTAGCTATACAAGAAGATCCTCCTCAAGAAGCCACATCGCACATCCTCCCTAGAAACATCTGAAGACTACAGATACAAACCCTCTGCTTCTTTTCTCCTTTCTTGCTTTCCTTTTTTTCTCCTTTCTCTTTTCACCCAGCAGTCCCACTGGCCCTTACCACTCAGTGGACTCAGCTGTACCCAGCTCCCTCACAGGTGCAGGTGGTTAGGCTCAGATCACCCTTTGCACCTGGCCCAAGAGAGACAATTCCCTGTCCCAACTCTGCAGTTTGTTGTGGGGGGTAGTGGGACAAAGGCTATTGAACAGTTGATGTCTGGTAAATAAGCAGGTATTGTGTTAATCAGTTACTTTTTCAGAAGACAAATACGTTTAAAAGAAAGAAAAGCAACCAGCTGCCTTTTAGAGATCATTGCAAAGAAAACACCCCATAGTTCCTCAAGGAAATAACAAATGTGCTACTAGGCAGTGTGAGGGATCTCACCCACTGTGCAGAGAGGCTGATAACAGGCCAGTGTGGTAGTAGGATTCTGAGCATACTTAAGCACTTTGATTCTGCTAATTACAAGTAGAAGAGTTTTATAGGAAGACTACAGGAAAAGGTCCACATTGGGGAAAGATCAAAGTGACATGACACTGAAAGGCAGCATACAAGTGGAGGGATAGGGCTATCAGGGCAAGAGGCTTGGGGGCAATGCTGATAAAATACGACCAGCAGCATCTAAAGGCAGAGGAAATGTAAGATGTGGGAAACCGAGTATTCAGCTGCTCTTTGCTGTTTGGAAATTATTTACTTATATGCATTTTTATATCACTTTTCAGGGATGTTTTCTCATATTCAGAGGTCACCAGTTCTGAAGAAGAAAGACTCATTTGAAGATTTAATAAGTATCCATATACATAAGAGTAGATCTATATTACTCGGAAGAGTCATTGGAAAGCTAGGAAAAAAGAGGAAATTACACATTTAGTCTAAGATTTTGATTTGTGGATAATTTTAAACTACTTCTATTTATTTTTTGTATTTTAATCCCCATTGATGTCAATTCATGTGGTGGAAGAAGGCATGTGACCTCAAGCACGACATCTCTGATTAACTTGGACTTATGGGTTTTCTTAATCACCAATGAATTAAGTCTCCTTACTAAACTGCATGATTTATAAGCAGTTGCCTACTTTAATCTGTGTGTATATCAGGCTTCTTGTAATACATGTGATCTGTTCAAACTATTGTCTTTTGGGTGCCAAAACAAGAAATAACTGATTCTTCAATAAAATATAGACAAGCAGAGAAGGAATTTGTCAAAAAACCTCCACTGGCAACAAGACAGGATTAGAGAGGCGATGGTAATGTTTGGTTGTATGCAGAGCTGTACACTTGTACAGAGCAACCCCTGCTCAGAGACTACAAGAGACTTCATCTTACTGATGAAAAATGGTACATATTTCTACATGAAAAATACCTTCCAAGAATGTTTTCAGTTTTGCAGTAAAAGGGTTAACAGATTTTATCAGCTCCTTGCTTTCACACTTAAAATGTTTAATCACAAAAATTCTCATCCTTAACTTTTGCTTTTGCTTCTTTTTTAGTTTACGAGTTCTTTGTAGAAAAAACAACCTCTTCTGACTCTTATTGATAACCCTAGCAAGCAATTTGATATTAAACTAATGCAAAACAACTTATGGCAGATAACATTTGATTGCTTTTATGGTATAAATTATTTCCATTGCCAGACTGGCTGGATGAAACCATGAATTTCATCTTTCCAGGGCTATTACATTTAGTTGTTCATTCAATGTTTCTTTTCTTGAGCATGTAGCAATATTTGGTGGTTTGTTTGTTTTTTCTTTTTTTTTTTTTTCCAAAATGCCCACAGAAAAATGGGCTTCCTCGTTCATCAACTTGCAGAAATAAGTTTGAGTCACAAAACATGTAAAGAAATCTTGAAATGGTTACTGGCATGAACAAAATAAGGCTTAATCACAGTTCCATTGAGGGAAATCCTGACTTAAGGAAGAAAATAAAAAACTGTATGAGGGCTAGCAGCTTCAATGGCACTGAATTTGTGCTTCAAGTTAAGCATGCAGCAAACCATTTCAATGTTTAAGAGAGAACACTAAAGCAGGATAAACACAGGAACACACAGTTTATTGCACTCAACAACAGACCCCCAGTTGCAGCCACAGCCTATGAGAATGCTTTGCTGCCACGTGGGAGGGCAGCAGGAGCATTGTTACAACAGATCTGCTCTCTCCTCTACTGATGGTGTTCATTAATTATATTATTGTCTCTAAAAGCTTTATTGTTGCAAATTCGTATCAATATAAAAGAGTCTTCACTCAGTCCTTACAGTCACCAAGACCAGCACCTGACAAAGAGTGTGAAGGGCTGGATGCTCAGCCCAGGAGGATTGGTATTGGAGTAGAGCAGATGTTACCTGTTGCCATACACTCCCAAGCTCTAGCAAATGTGAAAGCAGACAGATTATCTGAACAGGTCCTGTTTAACTGAGATGCATTTCCACAGGGCCCTTTGGGCAGCTCTTAGTGATTCCACTTTAGATAGGTCCCACCTGCAACAACAGGATATCTTAGGAAATGGCTCATGTCAGCTTCCTTCCTCTCTTCAGACAGAAATACCACTATGGGCCAAGAAATGTTTAGCTTAAATGAATTCACAATACTTCTCTGCTTCAGTAAGCTTCTTAATGAATAGGCTGTAGCAAAATTCAGCCTTTGAGGCAATGAGCAGGAAAGGATGTGGAGGCAAGACTGACAAAACCGATCAGTCTCTAGGATAGATCACACTATGGAGAACTTTTGGAAATTGTTGATGTAAAGAGGAAATCTGTGTTATTAATTGTGCTGAAATAAAAAAGGGGATGCAACTAACTACATGTAAACCTGCAAGTGATAGAGTGCAAGCGATAAAAGAGTGTCTATATTAAAAAAAAAACAAAAACAAGAGCTCTCAGTTTGAGATGAAAGTAGATCTGCTATACAGGAACATTTAAAAATGTCACTGTGCTTAAAGACAGGATATTGCCTCCTACCACTGTTCCTTATCAAAATCATGGCAGATCTTTGTGTGAACTAGGATTGTTTTTACAGATATTGTTCCTGGCTTACTGTTTTTCAGTGAGAGTGTGTCAGAAGAAGGATGGGATGAACATGTCTGACTTAAATTCTTTCACTGTCATCTGAACTGAATAACAGCAAAATAAAGACCTTGTGATTTTGTCCCCCTCATCTTACAGGGATCTGTGAGCTAAACAACTGCTTCTTAGCATGGAAAACAATTCTTTAAGTGTTTACATAATGATATGAAAAAACAATTCATGGTAGTTCAGGAATATCTATTTGTAAGAATTTGTGCTCCAGGTCTGTTCAATGTTTCTTCACACCAAACCAGCATTTGTCAGTTGCTATTGTTTCCAACCAAGTTGAATTCAGATGCACACACTAGAAGGAGATTTAAAGCCTCATCAGAAGCTGACCATAATCAACAAGTAGGTCCCTTGGATTGCTGTGTGTGTCTCTGGGCACTGGCGTACTGCAAAAGCTACGAGCTTCTATCTCATAGTATATTTATTTATGTTATGTTATGGGTATATCCACTTTCTAACTACCTCATCACTATTTGTTCAATGGGGTCCTCCCTCCTCCCTCAATAAGTTTCTTTTTTTTTAATTTTCACCCTCTTTACACTACCTTTGCTACAGACAAACCACTTGTTAGCTTCCAGTAGCATACCATTATTTCTTGCTGTAAATTCTCGAGTGTTTGCAGTACACGTAATTCAGGCCTCGTTTGACTAAAACTAGCATAAAGAATGAGGAATGTTCATTAATCTCACTACCACAGTGTAAGGTCTTTCAAGAAAATGGCTGAGGTGCTACCAAGAGAAAATAAGATTTCTAGCCTCTTTAATGAGTCAGGCAGCCCCTTTATCTTGATGATTATAACTCATTCTGAAAAATACAACATAAGGAAAATCTATGTGGAAAATCTGTGTAGAGTTCTGCTAAGCAGCTTTTCTAAAGCCCTATGCTTTTCATTAGCCTTTTCAATCACGTCAGCCTAAACACTGTTTGATTATATATGAAACAAAGCTTCAGAAAATTTACCTAATTTTTCTCCCAGAGCTTCCAAAAATATTTTGTTCTTACCTGAATGAAATTTCTTTGTCATCACAGAAAAAATCCTGTAAAAACTTGGGCTATTTTCTTTCTTGGCAAGCTGGTATCATTTCAGTGAAATAATTAAAATCCTTAAAGGTATGCAAATTTTCTTGAACCATAACTGGTTTTGAGCATATACAAACATAGTTATTTACTATTTTTATGCACCTCTTGCCAAAGATTCATAGTAAATAACTGACTGTACATTTTTTTCTCTCTGAAGTGGTACTGAATAATTTCAATTTCTCAGGTCTTTAAAATCCTTCTGTAAATTACAGGAAAAAGTGTTTTCCTTGTTGCTGGCATCAACAAGAAATAGAGCACCATTCCAAGGAGGTAACTCGACCATGGGATATCAACAGCTACAGAGAGAGAAATGGGCAATCGTTTGCACTGCTGAGGAAGTCACAGCACGGCAGCTGGAAATCACCTACAGAAAAGGAATATAGCTCTCCAGAATCCTCCAGGTGAAGGCTCTAAATGCAGAAACCTGTCATGCTGTGTTATTACAGGCAACATCTGAGACACTTTAAAGAGTCTCTTTTACGAGACACAGTATCAATTACCTTTATGTAGTTCAGTGAAGTTGCAAGGTGAATGGTAGCTTCCATCACTTACAAGCTGGTGAAATGACCTGGTGGATGAGGTCAGAAAAGGACCTGCAAACATGCTCAGCTGTAGAGAAGAACTCCTGGTGCAAAGCAGTTTGTTGGGCTGAAAAGCAGAATAAATTTTAAGTCTTTCTAAGCTTTTGGATACTGCCAGAGCACTAGAAAACTCTTAAAGAATCTCTAAGATAACTCTGTACAAGCACCAGCTTTTTCTGTCATACTCCATATCACATCCTCATTATCAAAAGTGAGGCATCCTGAATGTTGAACAAAGCTCTGCTGTGTAAGACCTTTGATTACAAAGCGATTTTGTACTGCTGGAAGTCTCCTAGGACTAGAGTTATAGTTACAGAGTCACAGAAGTGGCAAGAGCAAAAACCTCTCATGCTCTCACCAGTTTAAGTTTGCTCCTTAATTGACTGCTTATCTCTTAGGATAGACTCAAGACTCATTATCTCTTAGGATCTTTGATTCATCCAGTTCCAAATCAGTCTGAAATTAGGGGCTATATTTGGAATATGCTCTACCTTACTATATAGAATAATACTACAAAGGCTAAAGCAAGATTCTGAGTTTCCTCTGAGGGTTACATGACTATGAACAATATTATGGAATAAATGGGATGAAGGTAAGAAAACAGTGAAAGATGACTGGAGAACTTATACCTGGTTGAGTCTGGAGAGACAATGTGTCCTTCAGTTTCATCATTAGCACTTCCAATTCCTTTCTCACTTCCTTCTCATCAGGTGGTATCTGCATTGCAGTGGGAATAAGAACTGTATTCCCCATTCCACCAAGAGAGTTTTCTGTCAGTTTAGGCAGATATGTTTGTTTCTCTTTTGCTTGTTTATGCTGTCCCATAAAGGGTTTGTCATTTTGCAGGGACACTGACTCCAGTGGGTCATCTGAGAATCTGAAGTCCACTGCAGTGGGAACCTGGGGTGTCTGTAAAAGCTGCATTCTATTCACAGAGTTTGGGGGATTCAAAGATTTCCATTCTGCACATGTTCTGAAAATAGGCCTTATTTGGGCAGGATTTAATTCACTCTGCATTCTCCTTTCCAACACAACATGTGGATTTCTTGGCATTGTATTATGACACTGTGCAAAAGGATGCTCTGATGACTGCAACATGGTCTACAATAGACAAAACACAGAAAATAAATTGTAAAAATAATTGGTATTTCCGTTTGCCAGTAGTACTAAAACAGTATTGCAGAAAATGCTACAAAAAAGCTGTAGGAGGAAAATATGTAAACATTTTCTGTGAAACAAGAGCCTTTTAAGAATCCCAGAAATAATTGTAATGATAAGAATCACTATAATTGAAAACAAATAAAATATTTTCTATAAGATGTCTGTATCACATCCCAGTAAAAGACAGCAATTAGGAATGACATATTTATTCAATACCAGCACTTTGACTCTTCTCTGAAGAACAGACTGCAATGAAGTATCTAACACTTCTGTTGGAAACTCTTACTGGAATATTTATTATTTTCACTGCAGTAGTATTTAAATGCGCTAATATGAATATGTGTGCTAGATGCCAGATATGCACAGAATGACAAGAAAATACATACTGCCAATACCTTATCTGCTTTCTCTGAAGAGAAGCGCCTAAGATGACCGAAAATACAATTGGAAGGTGTATGAAATAGTATTAAGAGTACTGGTCTACAGGAAAAGCAGTTAGTGTTCAGTAATGGCTCATAGCTGTGACAATTCTGGATATATATATATATATATATATATATATATATATATATCACTATACCTTCATGTGCTGCAGCATCATTTGCAGGTTTTTATGGCTTACTCTCAGGCTTTGCAGTTTCGCCTCTATTTTGCAGCTTTTTTCTTCCTGGCAGTTATGAAGAAATTGCATTTTGTCCTTCCATTTGTTGAACTGCTTTTTCATGTACCTACCAGAGATACAGGAGGGTGGGATTTTTGCTAGACCAGACATACACAAATATATGCATTCATGGAAATGAGCAAACACTTTAGCAAAAACTTTATCCCTTTACTAGTTCAGGAAAATTTTGTCAGCTTTGGGATTAGAGGCCAATATTTCAGAAGCTGGACTGTATCCATGGAATTAGCAAGAACATGAGTATTCCAGATGAGGAAATATGGAAGCTGAGTAGAACTGTGGCCACATCTGAACCTTGCATCTTGGGGTTTTACCTTTCCCACAAAGATGGCTGCAACACGAGAAACAATAGCAGTTCCTCTGCATAGAAGCAAACTACTTATAGCAACTCCCTGACCTGCAAAAGATTCCCATTACATGCATGGGCAACAATGAAGTAAAAGCAGGTTCTGCCCCTTTGATAGAATTTCTTCTTGCTGGTGGTATTCTCTGCAGTTTCTTCAATGATACCAATAGCTTTCAAGCACAGGCCGTTTTGAAAAAACACTCTGATTTTTGCAATCAGAAGTGCTATCCTCCTATGTACAACAGAGATTTAGAAGTTACCTATTCAGAGCACAGTATGACAGAAATACCACCCATAATTCTCTTCTAGTTGTGATTTCTCTAAGAAGTCAGCATAGAAATAGTTTTGCTTTCCTCACAGCTCTCACAGCTGAGGTACAGACAGTAAAGTTTGTTAACACTACAGTAATAAACCAACTGCTTCATATGACAGATCTGAAATAGTTATCTGCCATATTTAGTTACATTCAGAAATTCACCTGATTCACTTTCTCTGGTAATGCTTTGGCTTAGAGACAGCAGCCTTATCACTTGAACTATGCAAGATTTGTCTGAATGGGACAGCAAGTCAGACCATTTAAAATTAAAATTAATACTACAGTCGTCCCTTATAACAACATTTAAGGGCTCCTCACTGTAAAATGCTGTCCTCCTTCGACTAACTCAGAGTCCAGTTCTGAGAACAGACAGGTGAATGCTGGAAGTCAGTCCACAGACAAGTGGACTGACTATGACTATGAGTAATGTGATTCATTTACCCAGTTCTATGATAAGCTCTGGGTCAGAGCAGCATTATAGGAGCAGGCATCCCAAATATCCTCTCAATGATTGCTAATCTAAAGGAAAGCTGAAGATCTTTGCCATATCTCTTTATTTTCCCAAGTGAGAACAGACCCACAATGAAATTGAAATAGTTTAGCTCTAATCTCGGAGTGCCCTTTTGTGAACTTGGAGCTGCAATTTTACTTGGAAGGAAACAGAACAGGAACAGAGGGAACTGAACATACTGAAGAAAATAAAGAGAACAGATTCAGGATCGAATTCTACACTTTACTGTAATTCCATCATTTTCAGTGGTTATAGGCATGGTTATATAGAGCACATTTATATACAACTACAAAGATGAACATGGGGAAGGCAAAAATGCAAGTCAAAGGTAGGCTTCATAGCTCACACACCAACTTCCCCCCTGCCATGTCACCCAAGCAAACAAGTCTCCCAAGAGATTATTAATTTAGGAATTAATATTTTACAGTGTCAAAGATTTGACTATCAGAAGGAACTTCCATACCTATAGTATTGTATTCATCCTATTAATCTCTATTTGTTGTACAGCATATTTTTTAGAAATGAATTCTACTTTGATTTAAAAGCTTCATGCAAATTATGAAATTTGTTTTGATTAAGCCTTATTCAGAGAAAAAATTGAAAAAGTATGTTATTCTGACATTTTTATCTGGATGAACATCTTTTTGTCTAAAAATTCCCTTTAGAAATATTAACTAGCAACTGCAGAAACGCTGATGAAAGCAAACCAAAAACTGTTTTGTTTTGCCATTGTTTTTCCAGTGATCTTCATCTAAAATTTTTGTTGCTGAGTTTTCATTATTCATCCTCATTTGATAGGATTTTTTAAGTCTAAAAATCTCCAAAGTATGGAAAAGTTATCTGTCTTCTAGCCCTCCAGCTGGACCAGCAATGCACACCAGTCTTCAGTGAATTTACTACAGCATTTACCTACCTGCTGTCACTGCGAATGCTTTTAATGGATTCATGCATTTTTAACACATCTGCTTCAAAAGAGGCTATTGCCTAAAAACAAAAAGAAGTATCTGTTCATAACTTTATCAGCAATAGCATTTCATTTTTATATGCAAGTTTTATTATAGGAGTCCATGGCAAATTTTGGATCTGACAGATCTACAGATTTACTAGTTAACCTTTTTAATTTAATGTATTATAATCAACTGATGCATTAAAGTATTTCAAATGGCTGGAAAATTTATTCTACAGAACAAATTCTTTGTTCTATGACAAATTTAGGTGTATGAGATTTTGTTTGAAAATAGAACAAAATCCATATTCCTGATTTCTGCAAAATCAAATACTCTGATTTGGGAACAATCTCTCTCAAGTGCCACAGCTGCTTTGAGACAAGAAGGTGTTGAAAGAGACGGTATATAGAAAAGAGAAACTCCTGGTCTTTAAATGGAAGTAGCATTCTCTGGACCATGCAGAGAACAGTAGCCCAGAAGTCAAGGAGACAAACACCTTCCAGCTAGATTACTTTTGAGCCATGATATAAGTTTGGCAGGAATCAGGGCTGCCAGGAAATTATGAGACTAAGAGCTGGATCAACCAGGACCTCCATACTCATAGATTCTATTAAAAGCGATCATTGTACTTACTGTCCACATCTTTTCAATCAAAGTGGAAATCATCTGCACTGTAAGATCTTAGAAATCATTATAAGACTGCTCAAAAGGAATTCTCAGCCCAGGAGAAAATAAACAAGAGAGCAAAGCACCTGACAGAATCCCAGCACAGGGATGCAAGTCCTGTCCTGCTGTTTTCTAAAATGACAAATGCCAACCGTCAAAATTCTATGTTTAAGCAACATCTGCCCACAACATCTCGTGCAGATATCTGCTGGCTGGCACTGTACCTTGAGCTGGGCAGCAGAGTTCTAAAAGACAGGTCTTCCAAAGGGCAGCACAGGATTAGCAGCCAAAGGAGTGACCTGATACACACAGGCTAGTATTGTGTTACTGCACCCCTTGGCCCCTGGGAAGAAGATGAGTGGATGACACAAACTGGTTTGAACACAACCCAGTGTTCCCTGTATTCTGAGTAAGTGCTGAGCCAATAACCTCTCAAAAATATAGAAACAAAAAATTGTTATGTACTTTTTTTTAGCTACACTGCCCTACCCAGTCTTTTAATATTGTTTCTTTGGAGAAAAGCTAGGAATGGATTAATAGAGACCTTTTGTGCATTAGCTATTTTAGTTGGAGTGGACACTGCTCTGAGTTTATCCTAAGAGGGCCCATTCTGTCCTCTTGCTATTTCCATGGTAACAAAAATGGCCTGAGTCTGATAAGAATTCAGGTATTCTTCTTTGACATTTGCTTGCAGTAGGAAGACATGATGGCCTTTTTTACTGTCAGAATAGTGAGAGGACTCCAGACTCATCTGGACTTTAGCATGCTACTCTACGACATCTCAAAAAACCCCAAGGCAAATATTCTTACAGGTGCTTCTGAAGGTCATGAAAGTCAAGGAGTTAGTCACTAATCTTGGGAAGACAACAAATTCAAACTTCACTAAGTTTTCCAGTTCCATATTTTTCAATGTAAGTGAGGAATTTACAGAAAGGTGAAGCTGCCCATTACATTTTCACTGAAATTAGAAGACAATTAGATAATTAACTTGCTAGGTCTCCTTCACAGGTTTAGCACTATTACTGCTTTGTGTTTTGCTCACCTGAGCTATTGTCTTGCCTTGCTCTGGTGTCATCTTGTTACTCTCACTCTTCTGCATTACAGCCCTGTTTTCAGGTATGAACCTGGGTGACTCTGGGACACAGTTGTCCACTGGGAAAGACACATTTTCAGGACCAAGTAGTGGTGAAGCACTGAATTCCACAGGAGGACTGTATACCAACAGAGAAGTAATGAGTAGGGAAAGGATCAGGACTCATTCTACCCACGAAGACCCAAATGCAGAAAACTAATGCAGTGTAAATAGACAGACAGATGTGCTATTGACTAAGCAAGAAGTAAAATTTAGCCATGCCTGCTGGCATATTTTGGTTAAAAGAATGAAATTCCTGAAAACAAATTCCACTCTCCCAACAGAATCTCAGCAACAGGCTGTTCTTTCCACCCATTTATTCTCAGTGCAATTTGCTGCTTCGTTTTTTTTTGCTCCATTTAGCCAACATAACCTTCAATGCTCA
Source organism: Ammospiza caudacuta (assembly GCF_027887145.1). NCBI lineage: Eukaryota > Metazoa > Chordata > Aves > Passeriformes > Passerellidae > Ammospiza > Ammospiza caudacuta. The sequence continues at coordinate 18,538,935 of NC_080600.1, read as the reverse complement.
TTATTAACCACTGTGATGAGTGGAAATATAGTAATGACTTTAAATATTAACCAAAGCACAAAAAACAACTGGTCTGAAAGAAGGGGAATGGTGAGATCATCTACTTGCTATTGTGAGTGATTCCACAGGTCTGCAATTTAGTGGGACTTTACTAGAATGCCTGCCAGTGAATGCACTGTGGGTCACACGTGGAAAGTATTCACAGGTAATTTCCAATGGATTTGTCACAGAGGAGGTGTTTAAGAACCCATGCAGTTGTAAAGGTAGTAAATATTTGCAATGCTTGGCCCTAGACTGAGTATAAGAAATGGAACAGAGTGAAAAATACAACATAAGGAAGGAGGGAAGCACAATACAAGCCTGTTATATTTTATAAGACAACTAATCATTAGGTTGTCAGCATGGTAACCATGGTTAAGCTACAGAACAATGTGCAGCAACTTCTCAGTTATTCTTTCCCTTTTTAATAGAAAAATCATGACATGATATCTGTCATAACAAGGTCCCTTACTCAAAGGACATAATCAAGCAATATCCCACAGCCTGACATGCAGAGATTATAAATTCATCTGACACCAAAACTCACAAAGTGTTTTTGTGAGCAGGGAAGTGCCTCTCCACTGACTCCAGAGCCCTCCTTCTCTGAGCCTCTTTTCTTCTGCAGCACTCTTGGAACAGGTTGTTCCTGATGGTGTGGACAAAGTGCTTTGTGTTCGCCTTTGCTGACATCTATTGGAATGAGGGATAATAAAGAAAAAAGTGACTTTTCAAACAGGTGCTGCCCAGAAACAGACATATTCCAAAGCAAAGGTCCATCTGTTCATCATCTGACAAGGCTCATGGCTGCTATCTGAGCCCTAGAAGGGGGAACTGAGGTGGGTAGTACTTGCAGGGCCACAGGCAAGAGCAGCTCCAATTCTTTTAGGCAAAATACTGAATGGATCAAAGTCAGACAGCCTGGAAATGCCTAAACACAATGATCAAGCTCACAGTCACAACAATAATTCTGCTGACTAGTATCTAAGGAAGAAATACTTTTATACTTCTATAAAGCATTTGTAGATATAGTCTTCCACGGCTCACATCCTCCTCTCACAGAATACAGTAAAATATACATCCATTTATCACAGAAGTGTCAGGCTCATGTACAACAACTAAGGTTAGTAGCTGTATTATTGGAGGACACCAACCAATTCTGCCCCAGGTGACTGCAGCAGAACATGGGGTGAGCCCTGACAGACTGAACACGAAAACAAAGAAAACACACCACATGCCTCCTAGTGCTTCTCAACGAGGTAGTAACGTTACCACAAGGTGTCAGCACGGCAAGGAAAAACTGCTGATATTGCAAACCTCCACTCAGCAGCTCAATCCCTGATAAAGACAGTGTGAAAAGAAAAGGACAGCATGTGCTAAGAGTGGAAGGAATGGGGATAGCAACTTACTGCTGATTATTTTATGTCCCACACAATAGATATAAAAATGGTATCTAGTGAGTAGCTTATCTTTTAAATTTTGGTATAGATTTTGGCCTGTATTGTAATATTTGGCCTATAAAGTAATATTTACAGAGTTTTTGTTAGAGTAGGGCTTCATAATGGAAATCTAAATTCAGTGATTCAATTGCAATTCTGCAGCAACAAGGTGGCTGCAATCTAGGCTGCAAAATCTCTTGCCTTGGTTTATCTCCTGTCCTTCCTTCTGGTGCCTCTACAAACACACATTCCCATTCACTCTCAATTCACACTAATTTTAAGGTCTCTACTTAGAAATATCTTAATGAGGAGTTAACTTTTGATTTTCCTACTTTCTCACAGATGGAGTATGAGGAAGAATATTTGAAGGACTGAACTGTTATTTTTAATGCAGATATTGAGTATCCAGTTGTAATTTCTCACAATGTAAGCAATAGGGTTTTGTTTTCAGAAAGAGAGCAGTGAAGTAGCAAGAGTTTAATGCTACCTCAGACAAAGGGTGCCTACAGGAGCAGTCTAACAGTTTCTAGTTTTAATGCAAATATTGGCTACCCAGGTATCTTTCACATTACCTGCAGAGGATTGGGAAGGAGAACAGGAAGTATAGGTTTCTAGGGAAACTTCCCTAAGTTTCAGCTCATTTACTGGAACAGAAAGATACAGTTATACAGATCCACAAAAAGCCCATCTGCTGCTGTGAGCAAGATCTGGAATCTCCTGCTCAAAGGAGAAGCCGGTCTTCCAAACAAAAATTCCCAGTGTTGTACTTTGTCACTAGTGTGATGATAGCACAAGTTGCCCCTGTAACAGAGTCCAGTTATGTGATCTTAGTTGGACACGTGTTACCTCCTTGTGCTGTATCCCTGACAGAGACAAATGAGTCAGAAAGGTTTACAGTAAAGTGGAAAAACTGAAGACATTCAGAAAAGAGAGAAAAAGAAAGACATTTCATGCAGGAGTTTTTATAACTTTAGAATTAGTGAATTTCTGGACGAGTGTGCATTGGGATTGCGGTGAAGGAACATTGGAACATTGAGGAGAATTTTCATAAATTTAAGGATTATCTGCTAACAGAAAATTTGCCATAAAGCTTCTTAAGATGAAGACTTGTACTGAGATATTCATAGCTCTATTCAGTTACTTCAGAACAGAATACTCATTCTAAAGTTAGAAGCCTGCTTTTGTCCTTTCCCTGTCTCCCTGTTCCCAGACTAATAATGCTAATATGTCATGGCCATTATAGCTAATACACACATAACTTTGAAATGCTTGTAGTTCAAGAATCCACTGCCTACTTGCCTCCATGAAGAACCACAACAGGGAATGAATCAGTACAATAGGGCTTTACCTGCACACAGTGTTCCACAACAGGATGTGATCTCTTATGTGGTTTGCAGAGACGGCCAGTGAAAAAGCAAGCTTGGCAAAGGTCAAAATTGAGGCACTTTAAACAGCGATACCTGTGAAGGAAAACAAAAGGATTTCTTTACCTCCTCACAAGTAAGAACTTGATGTAAGTAAGCTTGATTACTGTAAACTCAGATCCCTGGGCTCTGAAATTCAAAGAAACATCTTCGTTAGAAAAATGGCTTTCCTCAGCATTTTCTGAATTCAAGCTATTTTTCCCAAATGATTGAGGATTTTTCTCTGAACCCATCAGTGGTTTTGATCTTATTTATTTGCTGCACTGAAATACAGTCCATGGAAGAAACTGTTGTTCTAGCACCATTTCCCATTTTTCATAATGCAGTTACAACTTCATATGCTTCTTACACACCAGCTTACCTCTATTTGCTGCTTCCATGGAACTGTAATATTGACATAGGGTGCATAAACAAAAAACTAAAAATGCAAGAAACTAAATCTGCAAGCTTACAATTAGCAAGAATGTAGTAACAGTAAAATGCTTTTCTGAGCATTCTGGTTAGATGGTAATGGATAGTGTTCTTTTTATACCACTATGCCATTATATAACATTACTTAGATGACAAAGGTGCTAAGATGGAAAACTTAATGAGCCAGTTAATACAATTGGTTACAGGAAAAGTAATTAAGAAATGAGATACACAGGTTTAATTGACTTTACCCTTGGACTGCCGGTTTACCTGTGGCCAGTTTTCATGTTTGTGCTAGTGAGCTAAAGAGAAGTAGGATGAAGACTTGAGCATTAGACTGCAGTGGTTCTCTCTATCCCTCTTTTCCTGGTTAAATTAGATTACATCCAAAGCTTGTTACTTAGTACATCAGTTACAGCCTGTAAGGTATGCAAACAGTGGTAAGAACTAATTGTGTGGATGCTAAAGACCACTGACACACCTGATGCCTGTAATGGGGAAAACTTTGCAGACTCTGCATCTAGCTTGGTGAGAAACCATTTCCGTGGCTGATAATCTGTAACATGTAGGGAGCCACAGGAGGACAGCAGGCTCTGATCTCAGCCAAGACAGGAATTTTTCTTCAACAATGGCTGCATTCAGAACCTAGAAAAAATACATGTCTCAAGCTCATACATTCACTTGAAAAGAAATGGTGGTTCATCTACAATCTCTAATAAAGGCTCCGATATTGGATTTTGCTGGCATAAATTTTCCATTCATGTAAAATGTTACTGGGTTCCAAAGGTTTTGGAATAAATGCTAGAATCTTCAGTAGTATCTTACTGAGCATCTTTTCTATAGATACAAATCCTCCCATACTGTGAGACTGATGATCAGCCCTGCTTCTTAAAAGTAGATACTTGGGGATGTTATGTGGTGATACGCTTGAAGTTTTAATCAATCAGCAACATTCAGAATAATTTCCCAGGACATCAGAATTTCACTCACCCCATAGAAACAGTCATGAATCGCAATTTCCACACAAGACAGAGTGCAGCCTTCTCCCACAATGGCTGGGACCTACATCAAGAAGAAAGGCTCAGAAACACCTCAATAAAAAACAGATGTTCTCATCATGCTCTGCTGCGATGGTGACAGCACACAGATGGTGAAGTATCTATAGCAATGCCATTTTACACACTATTTTGAAGAAAGCCCGTTCATATTCATGCCATCAGTATGCAGTTTCACAGTTCAGGGTGTGTCAGAATGATTTGTTTCCAACCCACTTACTGTAATGGATAAACATACTATATTTCCACACTATACTCCTGAAGGACACTAAGTTTAAATCCCAGAGGTCATTTTCAGATCCCATTTTCAGCACCAGTTCAGCTGGAAATACCTGTATGCTAAGGCAACTTGCTGCAACTGCAAGCTATTCTAGTGAGTACAGACATTTGAAGTTCGGAGTTGCTTTAGGAACAGTTGTATCCAGCTGTTTCCAGGATCTGTAAGCTCAGGCAACAGAGCATTCACTAATAAAAGTGGCTATTTTGAAAAAAAGGACAGAATTTGATTCTTTTACCTATTTTGCATGACAGCTTCCTATACCCACAGTGTCTTATTAACTTCAGTCCCATAAGGTAATCAAACATAAAAGGTATCAACCATGAGGGGTTTTCTTCTGGTAGGTTAGGACTCTCCTACAAAATCTGTTGAGTAACAGCACTGCACTGACATTACCTGATTTAAGTCTGTTAGAAGGCTTCTCAGGGCACTTTGGGTAATCAAGGTCTCCTTCCCATCAGGGATAGCATAAAACTGGAAGAAAGCTGAAAACAAGGAAAAAAAACCCTGGAATCCTGGCAGAGTCTGAACTGTCTTCAAGCTATCTTCAAACTGCTATGGTAACTGCGGTCTAACAAAGAAACCCTTCCAGAAAGTTTCACTATATTTTGTACCTAACAGGCTCTCAGTGACTGCTGTGACCATAGTTCTCCCTACTGTGAGGGAAAGAGAAGGAAAGCAAGGAAAAAAAGCAATGAACTCATTCTTACAACATTAGGAAAAATATTTAAATATGTTTATACAAGAAGTGCTCTATTTAAATTGTGAATTGCTAATTTAAAACCATGGGGTTTCTGTTATTTTCTGCTAGGCAAATAGAAGTTTTACTTAAATGTCACTATAACCTCTTCTGAGGCTCTCTATTGCAAAGATGGCTACAGATATTGATTGGAAAGCATTATTCTGCATCAGCCTTTCTCTACAACTAAGCAGTCAACATAATTTACTTTTTTCATGGCAGAGCTTTTATTTTAAAATAAAAAAAAAGATGGTGGAAATTTTCCTCAATGTTCAGTATTTCAGACAGTGTATAAAATCATACATTTCCCACCTCTGTATTTAGCCAGTAGAGTATCTCCTGAAAGGGAAATTAGAGCAGCTGCAGCAGATCTAGTTCTGACATACCCCGTTCCAGATCTAGGAAAATGAAATAAGTTACACTATTCTCATTCACAGAGAATATAAAGACTGAAACATCTAAAGAATGGAATACTGCTATGCAGGAAGAAAACTTCAAAACATGTATCCTTTTATATGTATAAATGTAACCAAAGTAACATTTCAGTAATATTTTATGTCTAGAACCTTTTGTCACTGAAAATAACTGCAGAATTAACTGTTCCAAGATACCATGCAATCATAAAACAAAAAGAAAACATCTCCTTCAGAGTCTTCACATTCCAAGTAAAATGTAATTTTACACTTACAATGTATGTCCTAAAAAATATCTGCTCTTTTTATTGTGGGAAGCCTTCCCAAATACAGTACTGAATAAAGGATACAATCTAAGTTTTGCGTATATCATCAGGCAGCTCTACTGTGGCCCCAGATCTGCACTAAGCTTCTCTTGGGCTGATTACATTTAATTTCACTGAAACTCAATTTAATCAAAAGGATCTATGCAGGAGCAGGACATTTAGTTTTGACCATTAGATAATAATAACGTAGATTAATTTAGAACCAAATTTTGTCACATAGACACCTAATGAAAAACACTAATTTTTTTGTGAAGACTATGCAGATATTAATCAGAAACCACAAATCAGGAAATCCCAGAAATCTATATTTAAGATATTACTTTTGCAAAGATTCAAAATATGTCTTCAAGAGTCTTTAGATAAACCCACACTGCGTAAAGCTGCAATACTGACTCTCAAGTATGAAATGCATGGGAAATTGTTGTTTTTCCAGAAATTTCAAAGAAAAAACTCCAAGACTAAAGCTGAAGTACACAATCAAGCACCCTTAAGATGTTTATGTAAACTTATTAAGTAAATACCACAAAAACATGGAAAATTCCTATGTGCTCTTTCTATTAAATACTTTCCAATGTTAATAGTGGACAATAGCACTCTATAGAGAAAACATGATTAGAAAATTATAAGAAGCTCTTCCTATCTTATATACACGTCGAGAACTTATTAAATTATTTTTAAAAAAAGAAATAGCAGCAAAAAGAAAATGGCACCCCTAAGACATCCCTTAGAAAACAGACTAAAAGACTAAGATAGTACTATTAAGAAGATTCTTCTACATTATTTCCCTACAGCACACAAAAATTACAAAATACTCTTGATGTTTCTAGCTTTATTTCTTATAACAGCACTTATTCTTATCCTTAATGGAATTTTTACAAAAAATTTTGATAAAGTGGGACCTTTAGCAGTAATGATCATATGAGTAATGAATAAAGATTCAAGAAAAAGTTCTGCAGACCACTTACATCTCATTTACTTTCAGTAAAAACTTTACTATCATGTAGAAGGGAAAAATTTCACCTGTGGTAAATAACTTGTACAATGAACTTAGTCTGTCTTTTAAATCTGATACAATCACAAATCAATCCTGCCTTTGGTGAAATAACTCATTATTTACAAACAATACATAAGAAAAATACCCTCTGTGAGGCGTTTCCTTATTATTTTCAGAAACTGTGCTATTCACTGAGCTGCTCACCTTAGTTATGACACATCAATTTTGTTTCATAATTGGTAGATTAACTTTTTAAGCTAGAGGAAAATGAATAACAAAAAGTGACTGGCAAATTCCTGATTTGTGCATGAGTACTGTTCTCCTGAGGGAAATATGGATTCATTTTAGGAGTGTACCAAAATATCTTGGAAGTCAGATGAAAAGCTACTCTGTAAAGCTGTTCAGAGAAAAAGTCAGCAAGGACTGGCAAAGATAGTTTTGGGAGCATTTGAGCACTGTGTTTCTGATGCAGTTTTGTGCCTTATATTCCTACTGCTGAACTACTCCTAGTTTTTATACAAAGCATAACCAATCAAAATGGGAGAGTTTCACACAGAAATGGTGTGAGAGTGGTAGAAACAAACTTAGTCTAGCTCTACTTCAGATGGGAGCAATATGTCCTGTCCAAAAACACATTCTTTAACTCTACAGTACTTCACAATGGATCTACATTTATTCTTCTTCTTCTCACCTGTCATACATGGCAATCAGCAGGCCCAATGTGAATTCAGCAGCTCTTGGATCTACTTGGCCTGGTTTTTCTGACCTTGCCCTTTGGAAGAGCTTCATCAGCATTCTAGAGATTTGCTGCCTGTTCAGAGATATCCGCTCTTCCCTCTGGCTTTGTTCACTTGATAGGATGTGCTGAATCAGAGAAACGTCAATCAAATCCACTGTGGTAAAATTAAGGAAGAAATGAATGAGGGTCCCTGCCTTTTTATGAATGGAAGCATGACTATTTTTCACCTAGCTAAGACAGGCCTGTAAAATGAAGCCTTAAACAGTACACCACATACAAAGAAAACCAGTACCTGTGGCACTTCTACATTGACACAGAGCATCAGGCAGATGCTCATATGATTTATGCTTAGACCATATCAGGACTGAGACCAAACTAAATGTATTCATAGAAAAGCATCCCCAAATGAAAGAAAGGCCAACAAACTAGTCACCTTCTCTGTGTTACCCTGAAGACCTCATTTGCAATGTTGTGCATTTTCAGCACAAATAAAAAATTCAAGATTTCCATGAAATTTAGTTCAATATGGAATTTACATCCAGTAATTTCAAAGTGAGCTAGGTGACCAGGACTTTGTTGCACAACTCTTTGATTGCACTGAATTCTCCCTCCTTTCAAAGACAGGGAGAATGAATACTAACCAGTAGTTTTCTGGTCTATCATGTTCTATTTTGTTCTCATTAATTCTTATAGTCCAGTCAATGCATTTTCAATAAGCCATGATTATTTCCAATAAATCAGCTCCTAAGAAACACATTAGAATTTGACTTTTCAAGACCATAATAATAGATTAATAATTATCAGTGATGTCTACATAGTATTGCTGCAGATGGTAGATATAATTTGATTCTCTCATAATTTTAGAATTTCACTAATGTATTTCCATTGACATTCAAAAAGAAAAAAAATCAATTTGTATATGAAGATCTTAAGTGTTCATAATCCATTCTGAAACTCCAAGGTGGAAAATGAGAGAGCAAAGTAGCATAATAACTCATGGTGACAGCAATGCAAATTTGATACAGATTCTCCTCCCTGTAAAAGCATAGGGTTCTCTTTGGCTACTAACACTGGCAAAGACTTTGTACTGAGCGTAGTTTTAGGGCTGTTCTGTATACGGAGCTCTCAACATCACTGAAGGCCTCTGTGAAAGAAAACAAACACACATTACAATGGAGTGCTTCATTCAAAACTAACTAAAAATCAAAACAACCAAATTTGGAGTTTCAAGTTGATCAACACTCTGAAGGAAAATTTGGGGGGAAAAAACCCAAACAAATAGAACACATTTTCTGTTTTAAAAAATAACTTTGTGGGGTGAACAATCTTCTTGTAAACAGTAACACCATCTTTTGTAAAATCAGAATTTAACACAGAGAGAACATCTGTTTCTTTGGGAATCAAGTTTATTCATATATCAGAACAAGGCCTGTGGGGGTTATGCACTGTGCAAACCTTTAGCCAAGATCATAATGAAATAATATTTCTTCACACAAATAGGTTTTTTGATCAGAGATGCTCCTCTTCAAGGAACAGTTTGTCAGTTTGCACAGCAGGGTTATTGTTTTGGATGCATATTGTTTCAAGCACCAAACAAATCTTCTGTCAAGATCAACATGAGGGAGTCTTGCAGAAGAAGACAAGCCCTTTACCACAGCAAATTACTTTTGACATCTCTGTTTAGCAAACCCATTCAATCTGCTTGACTAAATCCCATATCCTTATACGATTTCAGCTTATTTCTTTCACATCAAGAAAGGATGTTTTTCAGAGTGGAAAGTAAGAGCTGCTGACTGTGACCTATACTCAATACTTTACATATACCCAGAACTTCAAGAACAAAAAACAAGGCTTGTTTACTAAACTTTAGAAACTAAAAAGGGATTTATCAGTTATCCTTCTGTCCTCAGAGACTCTTTTCTCCCTGTACTTCAGAGAGAGTTACACACAGTTGATTAAGGCTAAAGATAAGCAATAAATATGTATAAATGAGTAGAAATAACTCACAAAATACTTCACCTGTTCAGTCTGGAAAGGTGCCAATCTGTGTGCAATGGTTTCCAAGAAATACACCAGATTAATATTAATAGTCAGCAGATTATGGGCTCTTCTGGTTCCCAGATGCTGCCTAAGCTATAGAAAGATGCCAATAACTGCTATACCATCTGCTTAGTCCTGCTCTTGTCATACTATGTTTTGTTATATTATTTGGAGATGCAATGTAGCATGTCATAGAATGTGAAAAATGAGTTTTGACTTCCACGCATCATCAGTTCTCTTTCCTCAATAAACTGATCCAAAGCCCTTTTGAAAGAAACAGAACAACTCCCACAGTTTTCATTAGGCTATGGATTAAGTTCCAAATGCTTATTCTCAAATAAAAATGCTAGAAATAGACATATGATTCAACTCAAACACCTTCCATGCACAAGATGATTTTCAAATTGAAGAGAATCTGTTTTAGTAGCCATCTGCTACTTAATTCTAGTCCACCCTTACAAAGAAAATGTGGCCTCAAAGTAGGGCACTCTGTGCCTGTCAAACACAGTTCCAGAATTAACTTGTGAGGACACATAAGTAAAATAGCAAATTATTTTAGAATTATTACTGATGAGAGGCTATTTAGGGACATTAAAATATTTCATTTCTCATAGGAAAGGGGCTTCCCCTCTGGACAGAAAACCAGCATGTAATCATTCTGCTGTGGGTCAAATTTCACCTCAAGAAATATAAATGCCCTTTGTAGAGAAGCTGACAAAGGAGCTCCTGCACACATAGAAGTGTGCTGATTCCTGACATCATCAGCTGGTTACCTGCTATTCTGCATTTTGAGGTGCTCTGTGGCAGATGAGGTGTCCGCTGAGATTTTGCTCTCAAAAAGGGAGTGTATGGCCATCTTCATGCCTATCCCAAAGTATGAAAAGCACCTTAGCACTTATTATAAATTAGAGATCATGGCCCTGTGTGCCTGACTATTCCATAAGCCAATGTGATAGTGGCAAGGAAGGTGCCTGGACACATCCAACAATAAAGGTAAGACATCACAGCTCTGTAATTTATCATTTATGTGCTACAGCACAGAGATTCTCAAGGTGGCATGATTTCATTAAAATTCAGTAGTTTCTGTTCAAAAAGACACAGAAATGCCTTTTGAGAAAAGTTGGGGAAAAATAAGAAAAATCCTTACCCTGCAAGTCTGGATCCATTTGAAATTAACAGATGGCATTAGGCATTCTATAACAAAACAAACCAAAGTGTAAAACCACATATTCTACACAGAGACATATTGAACCATTCAAATTAAACCTTTTAATCTGAACAATTCACTGGATGCGTTTCAGAAATTAAATTAAACAGAATTACATTAAACAAAATAGTTTTGGTGCCACGTGCAGAGAAATGCCAGCAAATGGCAAGCTCTCTGCTCAGCATAAAATAGGAGTAATTCAAGTAACTGCAAAACTGTAGCACAGCAAAACCAATCCTCAAAACAGTTTTAAGTACAGGAAATGAGATCTTTCACTATTAAGAGCTCGGTGTTTACCTGCAGGATTACTACATGGTCCAATGTACAATTTCAGGTCATAGAGGGCATATCTACACCAGACTCTTCCTCAGATTCACTGATTGCAATTATTCAAAAGTATTTTCTACAATTTTCAAGCAAAACTAAAGTTTTAGGCTGAGCTAACATTATTTCTTATTGAGCTGTTATGGAAGGGGAAAACAAAGCTTAACCATGTACCTACTTACATTAACAACTGTGAAAGCAAAAGTAGTTATGTCTCTGCAGGAGTGGAAACTGAATGTCTCCCCTCAGGATTTATTTCACTAATGCTCTAAACTACATTATATTTCCAATCACAGAAATGTAAGTATGAATTAACTAGTAGTAACTATCTTTCAGCTAACACTGCAATTGCAAAACACTAGGAATAATGGATCTAGGTCACACAAGATTCCAAAGGCAATCTGTATCGTTTATTGTGCAGAACAAAGGGAAAGTTTGCTACAATAAATAAAAATTAAAGAGTTGGAAATTATCTAAAACTTAAATAATAAATTTGATGTTAAATCTGAACTTAAACAAATGTTCACTTCTTACATTTTTTCAGTTAGAATCATTGATCATTTGTCATAAACATGACAGAATACTGGCCATTTATGAAGCATAAATATTCAATGATCTAAAATTATTGAGTCTACCATAAATATGCTCCTCACCATTTTAATTGGTGAAAGCTGCAATTTGTGTTTCAGTCTCTAAATTTCAGCCATAACCTAAATTTAGATGCTTAAAATATTGAGATACAGATTTGTTTTAATAGTCTTTTTCATTCAAGACTACAATGGCACAGTTTTTACGGTAGTCCTTCTTTGAAAAAAATACCACTATGTTTCTTTTCCACTATTCTATTTTCTTTCTTACTAAGGGTTCTGCAAAACAACAGCTCTGCCCAGCATTTACACAGGCACATAAGTTTGCCTATAGATAGATATTCATATGCAATATATATGAAAATATGATACAACTGTTCCTAAAATAGCTGCAGTAGTAGAAGTCTCTGCATAACTTGACAGAAAAGTTCATGTACAGAAATCAGTGAAATCAGAAGACACAGAGCAATGAATTAAACAAAAGTGTTTGGTGAAAACTACATGTAGCAATCTAGAAGGTAGACTTACAAATGCACAGCTTACCTCCTTTATTTTCTCTGTACCAGAGGTACATAAAATAAAGAAAGTGGACAGGAAGAATATAAAAATATTCAGGTTAAACTCACTTAAATTAGAACTCATTAGAATTTGCTCACTCAAATAAGAACAGATCCACTGACTTACTGAGTTATACAGCATGCATAATATATGAGTGCTTGATACTTACTGTAAGATGACCAGATCTCTGTCCAGTACAACACAATGTCTAACATTTAAATCACCCATATGGAAAAACACACTATAGTCTTGTACTAGGGTATTCATAGTCTCAAAGTCAACAATGTATTTCTGTGTTTTACCAAATTACATCATATCTATGAACCCTCTTTCCAAAAAGTTACAGAAGAGATTATTAATGTATGTACAGTCTACACTTTCATATACAAAACTCTGTGGACAGTCCAGATCTTGACTGCAGTGGGAGTGCCTGGGTGAAACAAAGAGAATCTACTTCAGTGTTAGCACATGAACACAACGTGAAAGCAGAAGCAGTATCTGCCACCCATGAAATCTGAAGTAACTTTGCCCATTGATACACTCTTTCAGCCTGTGTTATATATCAGTTACTTGTGTGCTTTAATAGTGAAAAACACTTAAGAAAACAAACAAAAAATTAAAATTATGTACAAATACTCAGGAAGTAAATTGTTACAGTTAACAGTCCTGGTCCCATTAACATGAATACTCTTATGTGCAAAACAAGGATAGCCTTTTTCTTGACTCTTAGTGGAATGTGAAAGAAAAGTAACACTTGATTACTTACATGTACTTTGTTTGACATACAGGTTCTCAGAATATGTGCTTTAGCAAATAAAATGTGTTTTGAAGCATGTTACATAATTAAATTAAAGTACAGAGAAAGACGAGCCACATGAAGTAAGGCAGAAACCTCCCAGCAGATCAATCAACTCGATCACAGAGACTTTTCTTTTGAAATCAGACAACATATGATGAACATCTTAAATATACATAAAAGAACCTACAGTTACTTATGTTTCCTGTGAAGGGTGAAGATATTTTATGTTTTATTCAAAGGCCAAAATTATTGTCTCCTCTTAAATAAAGTAGCTGCGCTTACCTTCCTCTCATTACTTACTGAAGGTCCAGAAGTCAGATGACACTGCCAGAGAAGTCCAGTAGTTTTACAGCACTTAAAAGTTGACTTCAAGACACAGTTCTAAAGGTTTTGCTTTTAAATTAAAGCTGCTCACAACAAATGCCTAGCAAAGGCCCAGATCAAAGTATCAGGTAATTGTCTAAGCAGTCAAAACAGAGAACACTAATTAATTAGTAATAAATATCCTGAATTATTAAAGATAAAACTTCTTTGATCTTAGTTTCAAAGCTTTTTTTTTTTTTTATGGTTGGAGTGCAATATTTCTAAATTGAGAGGCCTTTACTAAGCATCTCCCAGTTGCTGAGAAACTGTTGCTATAGAGACTGAAAAAGAGGTAGAAGCTGACAGAGTAATGCAGAAAGCACAGTGTGCTGTAACAAAGAGTTGGGGCAGCTACACAAAGAAGAAAAATAGGAAGCCCTAGTGGTAATGTGCTAGAGCTAGAATTGTTCAGACCAACCACAAAGCTCTTCAGCATACCCAAATGCTAGGGTTTAAGAGGAATCTATATATAACATTTGTAAAACACATACAACTTAAAGACCTTCTCATAAATTTTTCAACGGTTACCATAACAGCCAGGTAGAAAGAGTCATCGATACCATGAATATCCTGCATACATAACAGGACTTAGGGACTTGGGAAAAAATGTGTCCCAGAAATTGGTTATTACTTATAGAAAACCCGAACTTACTGATGACTAAGTCAATTGCTGTTTTATAGCTGTAACCAACGTTGAATATGTTACCATATTTTAGCTTTCCTATTATTTTTTTCTTTCTTTTTCTCCTAAAAAAAAGCTAGGAAAAAAAGCTTTTGCATTCACTTATGCTTCATGAGAAAAGACCTGAATTCCCCTGCACACCACTAGACAAATCCAGTTAGAATAATTTAGGATAGGTGAGACATCCCAAGCAGCTTTTTTCTTTCTACTCCCCGTCTCTGAGAAGAGAGCTTTTCAGCTGGTGACTCAGAAGTCAGATAGGTCTACTTATATATAGCAGGAAAAGGTATTTTCCCTCTCATTAACAGCTGTGCACTGCTGGTGCTTGACCTGCAGGTTGTTTGAACTATCTCCACTGGCAGAATAAAGGAATTCAAAGAGTAAGATTGCTAAAGCCTATTCATATAGAAAAAGCCCAAATGTAAATACATATTAGAGAAGCTAACTTTTCTATCTTGGAAAATGAATTATAGAAAAACCAGGTAGTTTTTAGAGACTACTGGACTGGTAGCATCCCTCCCTGCTATTTTCTCCTGAGACATCTGCCTCCAGATGCTCCTCAGAAACTCAGCCAATCTTCTGTGCATACACTACTGGAAACTAATTCCCTGGGGACTACTTCCCATGAAATGAATGGTTCCTAACCCTTCTCTTCAAGTCTTTTTACAACACCTACCTCTACAATTTCCATGTGAACTATTCCATGAAGATACTTATAATAATATCTCAGTTCCTCTAAATGTTGCTTCTCCCATATACACTTTGCATAGAATCCCAGATTCTTCCAGACCACTTGTGATACTCTAGCTCTCTGAGCTCCTCTTTCTAAGACCAGCAAGAACACCCCTCCCAGTCCTGTCCTAATGAGACAGTAAATTATCTTAGTTTCCTCATATAAGAATTCTGCCCCCATTCAGAGCTTGAACCTCCATTTGAACAGAAATAATGAATTTATTGCAACTATATGTAACTGATTCAAAGAACAGGAAGCTTTCTATTTTGTTTTAAACATATCTGATAAAAAATTAGCAAGTACAGGAACATCATTAACACAATCTTCATCATTTAAGACACCAAAGATGCAAGTAAAAGTGGTTCCTCAACAATTCCGTTTAAACAAGAATTTAATTATGTTTGACTTAAAACACACGAGTATTCTCTTGAAACTCATTAAATAAATAAGAAAAACATGGAAACAAAGATGAACTTGTCACTAAGGAGATATATAAAAATATTTTTTGTTTAAAAATCAATTTTTCCTAAGAAGATATTTTATTACAAAAACACTGTGTTTCAGTACCTCTGAAAAAAATATTTGGAATTACAAAACTTCTACTCACTATATGTGACAGTCCTCAAATTTTTCATATGAACATTTTAGGCATTAAACTATGTTTTTGCAATAGTTTATTGGTCTGAAAACACCCACATGGTTAGATGCAAATGAAATCTTAGACTCATTAAAATCAGTAGAAATTTTACTTTGGTCTACAGGTTAAAAATGTTACATTCGTGCTGGTTTTGAAATTTTTTTCCACCTAGAGATTTCCCAGATTTTTTTAATGAGGAAAATACTGCAAAAGCTACAGCAATGTTTAGACTTTCTTTCTAGTTTGCTCTTTTGGGCAATGGAAACCTTATTTAATATGAGAATTTCCAGCATTTTTTTCTCCAGAAAACTCTAGCTAAAGTGACCCAGTAGGTAAGGTTTCCATTTCTGTTTAAAAAAAAAAGGCAAAACATGAGCTATTTTTGCTGGCCTCCTAAAATACTTCCACATGCAAGGAGATAAAGCAGGGCACTTTGGGAATACTTGAACACCTGATACTGATGTCACAGGAGAAGGCCACAACTAAGCACATTGCTGCTAGCAGTGTTAAGGCCTCTGCTTAGCATTGCATGCTGACACAAGAGGAACAGGACAGCTCTACAGAACAGCAGTGCCATACAGGTAGAGAGCAGACAGGGAAGGACACTCTTATCTCATTGGGAATTCCCTGTCTGGGTTAAACAAGGTCATGGTTAGCCAAATAATTAAATCCTGCATTCATGAAGAATGTCTTACTGTGTCTTTAGTCCTTTCCCAAAAACCAACCATGGAAAACCAAAAGGTTTTGTGCTCAGTAGAGGCTCTGGGTATCTAACTCGGAAAAGTTTCCCCATTCTTCAGCCCATCCTTAATGGCGAAGAACAGCTCATAATAAAGAATAGGCTGATACAAAAGCACTGAAAAGAATCTGAAGGAAGGGAGAAAGAAAACAAAGTAGGGAAAAGGTCTGTAGAAATGAAAATTAGAAAGAAATTCTGAGAACATTGGAAAAGAGCAGGAATTTCACAGCCTGAAAATAGAGGAAAAAGTGAAAAAACAAAACTGAAACATGATTTAGTGTTTATCTGTTCTTCTTTTGATGAATGAGGACAAAACTTGAAAAGCAAAATGATAGGAAAAGCAGTAGAGAAACACGTGGGAGAAGATGTGGAGTTTTTATTCTGCTTCATATGGATGCATTTCATTTATTTCCTTTAGTGCAACGAGCTTTTCCTAAATGAAAGAAAAAGCATATTTTAATACCACCCGTTCTTTTAATCTGCACTAATTTCTAGCGCAAACTTAAAATATGTTAAAACAAAGTAATCCTTACAAATTACTAGTATGACTGAAGATCACAGAACCTGATTAAAGCTGGAATGTAGAGTTTGGGACCAGTCTTTTTAAAAATTTCAATAGTACAAATAAATTCTTTTTGTCTCACTAAGTGACAAGAGGTTCATTATGAAAATAGTACTCAATGATTTTGTATTTTCTGAAAAATCCCTAATTCTAGTAAGGTCTGGCCTTCATTCATGCAAAGTCACAGCCATAAATATGCCAAAAGATATGTATACTAGCATAGACATACTCTGAATACAATATAAGCAAAATCAACATAGAATGTAGAAACATTAAATGAAATATTTCTGTTTTGCACAAAGCCTGCAGAACTTTGGGGTGCCAATTCAACATGTACATAGGTAAACTTATTTTATCATCTCCTTTTGGGCAGAACAGTTGTCTGTTAATTTCAATACACAAACCTTACCTTACACTTATAAATACCCAGTCTTTACCATGCCTAAGTGCATGTGTGCAGTTTGTACACCTAACACTTAAAGGTCTGTGCTCAAAGTTGTATCACAACGTGCCCATAGGTGGCAGAATGGGCATACACGAGACTCAAGTAACCCTCACCTGAACTAGCTCGTGGGCTAAGCACCATAGAACTTTTTGGGTCGTTTCATTAATTTCTAGTTCTGTCATGGCTTCCCAGTTACCATTCTGGAGCCTCACTGGCATAGAGAAGATAATTCCTTCAGGAATGCAAAACTGACCTGAAGAAGAGGGGGGAAAAAGGATAAAACATGTTATTTCTGATTACATCCTCACCAGTGTCAACACTAAGTCCTACAGACTTGCAAAAGTCTACAACTGTAAGATCTCATTATAAATGGAGACTGCCTTTTTCAATCTACAGATCAAAAAAGAATGTCCCTTTTACTGTAACTTTGTACTTCAGTTAGATGTGCATGAATTATAGCATCAGATGCGTTTGGGCTGCAAGAGACCTTTAAAGGTCTCTAGTTCAACCCTCCTGCCATGGGCAGGGACATCTTCAAATGTAACTGAGCCCCATCCAAGTTGACCTTGAATGTTTCCAGGGTTGAGACGTCTCCCACCTCTCTGGGCAGCTTGTTCCACTGTCTTATCACATTCATTGTAAAAAAACTTAATTATATCTAATCTAAATTGACCCTCCTTTACTTTAAATCCATTGCCCATTCTCCTATTGCAACAGGTCCTGCTAAAACATTTGTCCCCATCTTCCTTAGAAGAACTTTTAAGCACTGGAAGGTGCTATAAGCTCTCTCCAGAACCTTTTCTTCTCCAGAGCCTTTTCTTTTCCAGGCTGAACAACCTCAGCTCTCTCAGCCTGTTTTCATAAGAGAGGCATCCCTGTGATCATTTTATGCGGCCCTCCTTTGGACCATCTCCAACAGGTGTCTTTCCTGTGTTGTAATAACACAATTGTGTATCAGTTGTGCATCTTAAAAAAGGGGAAAAATTATTGATTTCATAAGGGTTAAATGGCTGCTGTGAAATATTCCTCTTATTGGTTTACATAACGACACAAGAGGAACACACTTTCATAGGCTAGGCTCTAAGAATTATAAAGAGTTCTTGCACAAAACACATACATCAGAAAAGCATTTAAACGAAAAGACTAAGAGATCATTTGCAAAAAGACAACATTAACCTAAGAGATGCCTCTGAAAAGTGAGCATTATCACAAGCTCTGTTAGATTTGGAAGTTCTTATGATGAAACAAACTCTTAGCCTCACACGATTTGTTTTACAAGATTTTATTAAATGAAAAATATTGATTAAAAATAACATTATAGATGGGGAAAGCTATTATATGCAGGGCAAAGCTACAAGAGAACATGTGAAGCAAAACCAGCTTTACCTTCACTAAGTATTCCCACAGAAATGATCTCCTCAGAAGGAGAGCCATGGTACCAGTACCGCAGCACCGTGGCTATGGCATGAGCAGGTAACATTCCCTTGCAACGAGACACCCGGGAACCCAGCGTGCTCTGCGCCGACACCAGCTCTGAGTGGATCCATTCGCTGCCAACAAAACATGGAGAGAAAAAGCATGACAAACTAAGATGACTGAGGAAGAGTAGTTTTCTAAAGAAAAAAGAACCAAACCTGAGGAAAGAAAATAGTCAAAACTTACTCAAACATCGCTGCTGAAAGCAAGACATTTTTACAGACAGAGAAAAAAGTCAAACAAAGTTAGGCCATTTACTTAAGTCTTAACCTCTATTATTACTGTAATTTATATTTTATATGTAATTTCATATTTTATATGTAATTGATATATTACTGTCTTCTGTAAGAGCCTAGCCACAAACCAGTCTGCCTGTGAGAGGTTCAGTACAAGCCTAGAACATAGAAATGTCTGCTCTCCAGTAAATGCTAAGTCTAGACCAGAGTGGGAGCTCCAGATAGCCAGGCCAGGATGTATGTAACATCTGCTGCCCCCTCACTGCACCCACCCTTTCTCTGCTACTGTTCCTTCCACAGGAAGCTATCTACTTGCTAGGTATCCTTTTCACATATATTACCAAATCATCTGTCTTGGGAAACTGACAACATTAGTATGCTCAAACCTATTCCATGTAATTCAGGTTCAGAAATCTGTTTAATACTATTTCAAAGTTCCTTCATGCAAACTAGACATCTAAATCACTATCTGGACTTCTATCACTTCTTATAAACTGCTCATGATATAAGAGAAATCCATTTAAAATGTAGGAAAAATATAGTTATAAACAGAGTTGGCAGGAGAGTGCAGTAGCACAGCACTAGGATCTACCCAACTTCTTTTGCAGATGGAGTACCTCAACTTGTGTTTTCCTTTATGTACAGTGCCAATCAGTAAGGACAAATCTTGAAAACAAAAACATTTCTTGATGTTTTATTAGACAATTCAGATAAGCATGGATTAAAAGCAATTATTTAATTTTACTTGAAAGAAATAAATCTGTACTGTACCTATCATAAATCATATTCAACAAAGGACGTTGAAAATTAGGAGGGCCCCGAATAGCACATTCATATCCATAAAGTTTTGCATGTGACAAATCAATGTAGTTAGACCCAGTAATATTGCCCCAAACAATCACATCTTTAACTCCTGCAACAAAGGAAAGTGAAAAGACAAATAATTTCAGAAAAATGGGCTTTATAAATCCTTTTCAAAATGAATTATTCAAATCTGTGCCCTGCCTTGGTAGCAGAAATTATTTGACCTGAAAAATGCAACCAAGTTCTCCCTAACATATGAAACCTCATCACAAGCTGAAAAAGAAGCTTTAATTTATATCATGTTACTGTAAATAATAGACAAAATCTAGTAAATCTTTAACTCTTAAAACAGTCAAATCATATTGCAAACATACAGCTAGGTTTCTTTTAAAATCCTCTAAAAACAAATATAAAAACAGTAAAAACTACCATTTAAAAAACTACCTGCTTTGGTGCAAAAGGATTTTCTCAAATAACCTGTTGATAGACTATTCAGTCTCTTAACTTGCTTTTCTATTTTATTAGGCTCCAAAATATCTAGACTTTTCATCAATGACCAGTTCTAGCCATGCAACACTCACAGAATCCTGATGCTGAGCAGACTCTCAGAGCACCCCTTTGCTATGCAGTGCAGAACTGTGCAAATAAAACAAAGCTATAACAATTGACCTGAAAATGGAAGTTAATTAACCTCAAAATAATACTACAACACAGTTCTACTTTACTCTCATTATCTGCACAGCAGTATGTTGTCATGTTTATTCACAGCTCCAAAACAACAATGCACTACAGAGTGCAAATGCAATCTTGAAGTCCTAGTTCCCAATCTGCAAAACAATTGTCTTCCTTAGCATATTTCCAGCATGAAATACACACCAGAGTGGCAGGGCTGCATCTCAGAGCTAGCAAAGACTCTGGCATTCTGTACAGCCAAGAAATTCAGTGGGTGCACCGCTGTGCATTTCTGCATGCATATCAACTGTGTTCTGGGATTAAATATATACTCTTGAAGGTGCACTGAATTCCCCAAATGCTAAATAAACATTCACCTGCTGTGTTCATATTCAGCTTCCTGGCCAGCATGGCTTTAGCTGCACTTTCCCAGGATGTTGAAATGGCAATTATATTTTCAGGCTTAATGGATGGGCCATACATCCTTAACATTGTTGCCTTAAGGTTTGCAAAGGTTTTTCCTGATGAAATGACTTTGACCTCACTCTTGGCATTCTTCTCAATCAAGGGGGCATACACTTGGCAGATCTCACTCACTTCTCTGATGTAGTTCTCAAGGGATTGGACTTCAAGGTTTAAGAGGACATCATCAAGAACAATGATAACATCAGCATCAATAAAAGCCTGATCTGTTTTTGTGTGCTCTGAAATACTGCGGAGAAGTGGGAATGCCATGTCTTCAGCTTCCATTACCATACCGTGAAGCATTTCCTTAAACTGCTCAGTGTCAAGCAAATGGATACTGATTTCTGTGGTCATCCCAAACACTTCTCCATTTGCCAACAGCGGGATCAGATGATAACAGATTGGAGCTGATGCACTGGTAAGAGAGCATGTAGAAAAGTTACAGTTAACAATGAACCACTGCTTGCTTGGAAGTATTACATAAAGACAAAGGTGTTTATTTTGTACTGGATTGCACTTAAAAGATACCATTAGCTTGTACCCTTTACTGCTCCTTTTGTCATTTTAACAGGTTAAGAATTAAGAGTTGGGTCCTCCTTTCATTCCTGAAGCCTTTCATTTGAAGTCTTCTCCATCCTGTGCATTTCAGTCAATGCCACCACTTAAAATTTATGTCTTTATAGAACCACAATTTTTTAAGGTGCTCTATTAGGACCATTAGAAATACAGGAATTTCTAGAAGTAAAGACCTACTCTTTACCTACTCTAATATTTCCAACAACATTTAATGCAAGATAGCTGCACCATAAAATTTCTAGCTTATTTTGCTAGAGAATTTCTCGCTTATTTCTAGCTTATACTTGTTTTTCCCTAAACTGATCTGAGGTCCAAATGATGCCTGTTCATACCCCTCATTTTGAACTGGTGTAGAACATAACAAAACCATAAATTATTTCTAAGTCATATACCAATTGCTAAGTTAAATACTAATAGTGAGGGTGCAGAACCAAGTAAATTCATGAAATTACAGGGATTTGTGATTAACTTCAGATGGTTACACCTGTTATATGTGATAGGAAAAAGTGCATTCTTCTGAACAGAGTAAAAGTTCACAGATACTCTCTTCACTCTCACCTGGTAATCCAGATCTGCATAGGATTGATAAGACTTTTAATCTCTTCATCCTCTTTTACAATTTCAAGATGTGCCTGCAGGTTCTCCTCAGCAATGGCTAACATCTCCTCACTCAGCATCATTGAAGTGATGCCATAAAACTTCTAAGAACAAAAAGGATGATCCCTAAGCAAATGGCAGTCCAAACCCATCAAGGTAACATTAACAATTGCTTTATTTTATGTTTGAAGGAGGAAAAAGGAACAACAATGTTGTACAACATGGGCTTACAGTATTAAAGGCAGCTTATTACCTGAGCATATTCCAGAAAATCATTCAGTCCTCCCAGAAGCTGACCCTTCCCTCCACGGTCCAACAGTTCTCTCCAAATGATAGGAGACTGTCTGTGTTTCCATCCATTTGTTTCACAAATGTCATGAAGCCACTGCTGATGACATCCCCACCAGATGTTTTAATACATCACATCTGATAACATTTAAACATTACAACTACAAGCATTTCTTACTATTTCCTCTCAATATATAATTACAAGGTGCTTCAGAATTTAATTCCCAGTGGGTACAAAATGCAGGAATAACACAAAGCAAGGTATGGTGATACAGTGGGATAGCTCACCTCCAGGTCTGGATTTCACTTAGTTGTCTTAGTGGTACAGAAGACAGCAATGTTGTGAAGCAGAGAGTAACCTGAGGATTCTTACTGAGCCACAGAAGGTAAGTAAGATGAAGAGGTTAATTGCTTCTCACTTAACTGTTTGAGTTACTTGGTGGAGGTGTAAAGCAAAATACACAAGGTAATAAATACCACAGTACTGTCTATTTCATGGAGTAAGACTGCAGTTTTTTTCTGAGCCTTATAGGCAGCATGTCTATGACATAAGTATACTCAGACAGGCCCATCCACACTGTAAACAAATATGTGATATTTAACTTCATACTTCCACTGTAATTCAAAGCCCTTGAATGCCACAAAGGCTCTTGACAAGAAAGAACTCTGAAGGTATATGTAATCACAGTGAGCAAAAGATTTACAGTCTGAACGGCCATTTATACTTTAAAAATACCCCAGAAAACCAAGCAAGCAAGTAAAACCACCTTGAACTTTTTATTGACATAATAGAGTTGAGGCTGGTCCACACTTTGTGCCCGTTTTCTGTAGTAAAACTCAGAGATGTCAGTTGCTCGAAACATTGTAACCTTTCCTCTGCCTGGCTCTCACAGCCACAGATGCTTCTGCAGCACCTCTATCTACAGAGCAAACCACTTATACAGGAGAAGAAGAAACATACTGCAGATAAGCACATTTCTTGGTTTGTAGAGCACTGGAGCACCTACCAGCTACTTGATTTACAATCTCTTACCTCCCACTTGTCAGGGTGCTGAGTAATCTTGTGAACCCTGAAGTTGGGCAAGTTAGTCTGGAGATAGTCAGCCAGGAGTTCAGCTTTGGCATAGTAAGGGCAGTTTGCCTTACCTGCAAACAGCAACAGCAGCACAATTGGATGGTTTTGTCATTCACTGATACGGGCTTAAAAGACCAAACATCGTTTATTGTGAGCTAGCTAAGGAAGAGTAATTCTGCAGGTGAAAAACATTCCCGAGCCAGCGTCCAAGGGGCCGAGGAGGCCACTCCTGGGAGCACAGCAGCAGAGATGCTGACGCCTCATCGGCGGGATGAGGGG
Organism: Ammospiza caudacuta; assembly: GCF_027887145.1. Taxonomy (NCBI): domain Eukaryota; kingdom Metazoa; phylum Chordata; class Aves; order Passeriformes; family Passerellidae; genus Ammospiza; species Ammospiza caudacuta. The sequence continues at coordinate 18,514,938 of NC_080600.1, read as the reverse complement.
GAGCGCTGACCCGGGACCGCCTGAGGCTGCGCTCCGTGCGGACACGGCTCCCGGAGAGCCGCAAAGGGGCACGGGGGTAAGCCTGCAGACAGGGCCACTGCTGCAAGCACGGAGAGCTGCCCTGCCCGGCTCCCGGTACCCGGCTCTCGGTACAAGGTGCCGCTGCCGGAGCTGCCCCGCCCGGGTCCCGGTGCAAGGCGCCGCTGCCGGAGCTGCCCCGCCCGGGTCCCGGCGCAAGGTGCCGCTGCCGGAGGTGCCCCGCCCGGCTCTCGGTACAAGGTGCCGCTGCCGGAGCTGCCCTGCCCGGCTCTCGGTACAAGGTGCCGCTGCCGGAGCTGCCCTGCCCGGCTCTCGGTACAAGGTTCCACCGCCGCCGGTGCTGCCCCACCCGGCTCCCGGCTCTCCCCTCACCCGCCACCACGAACTTGGCCATGCGCGCGCCGCCCTCCAACGGTCGCTTTGGCGTCGCTCAGCAACGCGCCGCGCGCCGCAGCAGTTTGTCCCTCGGCCCGCGCCGTCCGTCCCGCGCGGCCCGCCGGGAGCTGGCGGCGCGCCGGGCCCGGTGTCACGGCGGTGCGCGTGCGAGGTAACGCGGCCGCGGGAGCCCCGGCCCTGCTCGGCGCTAGCGCCGCCGTTCCTCCGGCGTGCTCCGAGCCGCTGCGGAGCCGCCGAAAGACCTCTGTCCTCGTGTACTGTCCCGCCCTGCTGGGCAGCGCCCCCAGGGCCAGCGGGAAGGGATCCCGAAAGCCAGCGGCTTGTCCCCGGCACCGGGAGAGCGAGCGCCCGCGGATGTGCCGGGAGGGCGGCTGTCCCGTGGGATGGCAGGCAGGCTGGGGCAGGCTGGCGGGTGGGATCCCGTTACCCGCTGCTGAAAGTCTGCAGGGACCCTCCAGAGCCCTGGTGGGAGACGCGTGTACTTGGGGAAAGGTCCTTAAGGAAAAGACTCTGCTTCCCGGTAGAGCAGCAAGGAGGAAGCAAGAGCTGCCCTTGTGCTGGGATATTTGACTGAAATGTAGGAGACCAAATAAAAGCCTCTCTGCAAATCATTTTCCGGAAGTCTTTTACCAAATCTTCTCCCTTCCTGTAAAACTGTGCAGATTTGGCAATTGAAACCGGGGGAGTTGAAAGTCTGGTAACTAATCCTTAATTTTTAATTGTTTCTACAGATGTGTGATCTTGTGCAGTTTCTCCAGGACTGTTTCCACTGGTAGAATGTCATCGGATCCCTTACTTTGAGTTGGCGTTTCAAATCTGTTCATGAGACATTAGCAGAAATGAATAATAAAATAAGTTATTTGTTAAATACTGTCAGATGTGTGCATAGGTACAGTTCCGTGCTCACTCCCAAATCTTCAGCCACAACAAGAAAACACATTTTGTGGATTGGCAGATGCAGGGATCCCTTAGGAAATGTGAACTTCAGGAAATTACTTTTAAATATTTTGCCTTCTCTGCATGGATCGTCTCTTCGATTTGTATCTCAAAAGACAGATGTTTATAGCACAGGTGCAGAGGCTTTGGTGAGCGAGAAGGCTTCCCAGAGCTCCTTGGAAGTTGAAAAGTTGGATGATGCTGGGAGCTTCAAAGCGAAGCGTGCTGTGGATCACAGTGACCCGTTCTTTACCAGCCTCCAGAAGTGCTCCTGTCCTTGCGACGCGCTGGACCTGGCTGCAGAGGCGGCTGTTTCCACCAAGCACTACACAAATGCTCTGACCATGGCCTGGAGGCTCTACAAGAACCTGTCGGAGGAGCAGCAGCGCTACGAGAGGCAGCTGATCTTTGAGCACCCGGCTTTTATGAAGCTGTGCCAGCAGCTGCTGCGCGACGCGCGCAGGGTGACGCGCGGGGACCTGGTGTTCAGCCTGCACGCCCTGGTGAACCTCGGCGTGCCGCAGAACACGCTCCTGCTCCAGACCCTGGTGAGGGTGTGCCAGGTACGTGGGAAAACCCTGCTCCTCAGTTTGGGCTGGATGACCAGCGGGTAATTCTGGGAAGCTGTGCAGCATCAGAGAGAGTTGGGTTACATCCCTGGTTTAGTCTGATGGTCCATGGAAACAGTTCCCATAATTCATTTGTGTGTGTTTCTAATTTCCTTAACTTTTGAAACCACTGCCTGATTTTGGATTTAAAAGAGAGCAGAAATCTCACAAATCATTACCTCTTCCAAGTCAACTAAGTTTGACTGATGTGAGACCTTGTGGGTTCTGTAGAACTAAAGCTTGTAAATTGACTTTTCAAGGGGGGAAAGAAAATGGCAGTTACAGATTAAAAGTAGTCAGTTTTTCTTTTCTGAAACTTTTACTGGTTTGAAATAATCTGACATTGTCAAAACTTTTAACAGGAGAAGCTCAATCAACTTGATAACCGATGTATCTCAGTTTTGGCAACTACTTTAGCAGGGATGGATAAAGACAAGAATGTGAGCGCTCTTCAAGCTGGATTACAGTGAGAAAAATATATCTTTCACGTGTCCTTCATATTTAAATGTTGTTGAAATGCTTGTCTGTTAGAAATCATCCACGGTATGTCTGCACACAAAATACATTTTGTGGTTTTAGGATTTAAATGATCCCATGACATTAGAGCTGGTGAATTAGATGGTGAATTTTGGCACTGTCTTTGCAGTTTCAACGAGGAGGGCTTCCACTGGTAAAGGGTGCTAGACTGCTTTGCAGGGGATTGTGTTCTGACTGCAGCTCTACCAGTGCAGGTTTTTTGTGATGTTGATCAAGTCCCTTCACATATCTATCCCTTTTTCATCTGTATGCAGACAGGAGATAATGAGACCATCTTACTTAGGGACCTGTCTGATTTTTCATGATGAAAAGCATTGTTTAGCAGCCTGGGAATATTTTCTTGCAGTTTAGTAATTGAAAACTTTGATGAAGACTAGTTGTGTCCAGCAAGCCCTCTGTGTAGTGATTTATCAGAATAACTTCTTTGGCTTTTTTTCTGGGCCCGTGTAATTTATATGTGCAACCAGAAATGCTCTTTCCCATGAGATTGATTTTACTGAGGCTATCACAAAACTTGCCATGGATTAGTACTTTTGACCCTGTATCATGTTCTGCTTTGAGAAAGTGGATGTGATGCCCAAAAGCCAGTTCTCCTGGAAGCACAGGTACACAGTTCTTAAAAGTTGGTGGAAAGCAGGAGTGCCATCTACACTTTTCTGTCCTGATGTCTGGAGCTCTGGCCCGTTTGCAGGGATGAGTTTCAGGGCAGTGCACTGCCTTAGAAAGTGACACTTAATATTTTTGTAGGTATGTTTACCTGTACAGGTATATTTAAGGGTGGTTCAGACCTAACAATTACAATGCCACCCACTGAGTCAGAAGAGGAGGTGCTAGGGGTGCATCTTCATCTTGTGCAGACAATCTCTGTATTATCTCCTGTTCAGCCCACAGCACTGTTTGTTTGGTTTTGTTCCTCACTTGCATCCAGTTGTTGTCTGTGTCCATTCCTGAGTTTCCTGTCTGTTTCAGAACTAGCCCGCGCATCGATGATTTGAAGATAAAAATGTGCAATTTTCTTTTTATGCAGAAGGTTGTTAATTCCTTGAGGCTTAACAGCACTCATATTTGCACTGTTGCTTGTGCAGTCTGCTCAGGTCCCTGCTCTTAAGTGTATTAGCAACAACAATTCATCTATCGGGATTAACATTAAGAAAGCATTTATAATTGTTTCCATGTGTAAAATATCTGTGTTGCAGCTATGTCATGTAGTCTTGTCAGCATTAAAAAAAAAGGAAGATGGGAGAAGAGCAAGGAATTGCAGCTTTCACTTGGGGGCTACATCAGTGAGAGTTGGGGGGTACTTACCTGTTTGTGCTGAAATGAGGAGAGCTCTTGTGTGTGTTTCTCCATCAGGTTACTAGTGGAGCAGCGCATTTCAAGCATCAGAGACATCTTTATTCTGCAAAACCTGATGAAATGCCTGGGAAAAGATGCTCCAGTTTTTCTGAAAAAGAAATTAGAGGTAAAGTTAGTTGGAGGCTCATTTTTACTCCCACAAAGCCTCTGCTCTTGCATAGTTTATAAATTGTGTATGGTTCTTTGCAGACACTGAAAGAGAAAATGTAATAGGTAACTGTATTTGCTATATGCATCAGAGTCCAGCTATATCTGTAGGAGGAACTTATATTTGGAGGCTGGTAATAAAACAGATTGAGGCAGTAAAACAGCAGTGCCCTCACCTCTTTGAGTGGCCACATGGTGTTTCATAGAAGCGCTCACAGGCTGTTTCCTGGTTTCCTTGCCCAGCCTGTGGCTGAAGAAGGTGACAGGAAAGTGGTCTGTGCTGAGGCCAAGTCCAGTAACTGTACAGGGCAGGAGGACTGGAGGCAGTGAGATGCCAGGACTCCCCAAGCTCATGGTATTGCTTTCCTGTGTATGTGGTAGGTCCCCTGGGAAATACAATGGCTGGGAGCAGGCTGTAGGTATTATGGCAGGGTTACTGGGATTTGTCCCATGATTTAAAAATCCTTTTGGAAACCTTTTTTCAAACAGGGCCTACTGGTGTTTTCATCACATAACTGTAGGGTTCTGATGTTAGAGGTTTTAATAACATTCATGAAACATCATAAAACTGAGAGGAAAATAACATTTGCACTTGTTAACTACAGAGAGCACGTAATATTCTGAGCCCACAGGGTGCTATTTTTTTTACAGGGCAATTTATTTTAGATGAATTTTGTATTTAATCTCTGATATGTATACAGTGAAAATAGTGTATTTTAACAGTCAATTTGTAGTTTCATTGTTACTCTCATTTATATCAAGCTAATGATGGCTTTTATACATGAAGTCTCCCTTCTGGCATCAGAGCTGACTCTGCCTCAGTCTACATTTGTAGCTGGGTGTTTATGTAAAATACAGGCCACTCACATACTGTTAAATCACTTTGGAGGCTTACAGTTTTCATGCACATGCAAAACCATAATTGGACTGCTATGAACTTTTAAGTTAACTGTGTCTATTTTATTTCTGCTTCTTTCTTAAAAGTTGGTAGAAGATGTGTATTCACCTGATTTGGAAATGACCTTTAAGGAGGCTTTTTTCTTTTAAAATAACCTTATAAAGGCAAATTACTGGGAACTTGTGTAGTGACACATTTCTGGACCACTTGACCTGCTATAATTGTGTATTAAGAAATTTACAGTAGTTATTATATGCTTTTACTGTTTTTTGCTTCTTTTTCTTTCCTATAAATCTGAACTAAGGACTTTGGGAAAGTTTTGGTGATAATGTCTTCACCAGAAAGCAATGATAATATACCTGAAGAATGAAGGATTTAATAAACTCTGGTTCACTTTAGATGGCAGTTCTGAGAGAAATAGATGGTTTGACTTTTCCGAATGCGCTGCGTATGTTTTTGGCTCTTGCTGCAATGAATTATTGTTCCCTTCCAATCCTGAATCCCTGCAGTAAAAAGATCCAAGGTAAGAAAAAAATATGTTAATTAAATTTCCCTTCCTTATACCAAATTCTTCCTAATTATTGTCTCATCTCCCTTTTCTGATTTCCTTTAAAACTCAGGAAACGTCTTTGTTTTACAGGATATTTTAGTTATGTGGAGCCATTTGACAAGCAGCAGGACAGAAAATTAATGATCAATAATAAAAGCAAATAGCTCCTGTCAGCTCTGCCCTTCTTAACATTTATCTGACTTACATATTTTTCTTTAATTTTTTCTGTACACATATTTAAGAAAAAGAATTTAATTTAGCAAGGAAAAGAGATTTCAAATAAAATTTTATAACAAATCTGAATTGGAAATTGGCAACTTACAGGATGGATTGGTGACTTAGTGTAATTAGTTGGTAAACTAAAGGGAAAATAGCGTTTCCTTGATTACTGGATTTAATTATTGAGTACTGCTTAATAGCCTCATGCTGTATCCCACAAAAATATTAAATGAAAGCTAATGCTTTCACCTCTCTCTGTACCTTTCCAAAACATTGCTTAAGTATATGTGGTCAGTATGTGTTGATTCATGCTTAAAATACATAAGAATTTGTGTCTCAAAAAGCATGAAAGTAGCAAAATAGCATTCTTAATAGAAATTACCCAGAAATGTTGAGGCTGCTTGTACAGTTTTTATTTGTCCTGGTTATTCATATATGTTAGGGCACAATCTTTAATTGCACATCCTGCCTTCTCCCATAGGATTTCCACCAAACTCAGCACATAGGTCAGGTGGCATACACAGAGGGAGCAGTGACTTTCTTCAGCATTTTTTTGGTGCATGCTGAAAATCAAAAATCCTGGAACAGAAGACATCCTGGGAACACAATCTTCTTACTTATTTTGTTAATTTGTTCCCTTTTGCTGATTGATGTATTGTAGCTTGATTCTGGCTCAGTTTGCTTTCTTCTGTCTCTCAGTTTTTTAATGTGTTTTAGCTCATTCAAGCTTTGCCTAGCTAGTCAGAGTCTTCCACAGTTTCTTATCATATTTTTCCCTTCCTCCACCCCTTAACCAAACTGTTCCTGCAATGTCTCAATGTCTCCAACCTACAGCTCCCATTGCTTTTTATGATTTGTCCTTCATTGATCTTCTGTTGCAGAAAATGTCCACGATGTTCCATTTCGGCAGTTAATTCTCATTCTGGAAGCTTGTCACACTGTCCAGTACCGTAATGTGAAACTGTTTTCAGCTTTAGCAGACTATATTCATTCTACTGCCTACCTTTGGGACAAAAGACAGGTAAATTTTTTGAGACCAAATAATTTATAGCAATACTAATAGAGTATTTGATGCTTCCATCTTACCTTTCTTCATGTTTGTCCTTGATCTTTGGAGAACAAATGTTTATGAATACCAATCTGATGAAGCTGTTACATTTTTAAAATGCTGTTCTATTTATTGATAAGTAAAGAAACAAAAATTTTGAAAAATTTGCTTTCATTTAAAATGTCTTCTATGAAATCAACAGGTAGGATCAACTTCTTTGGGGTTTTTTTTGACTTATAAAACTATCTTTTCTTTTAGATTATCCTTTTTCTCTCTTCCTGTGAGACACTTGGCTTTCAGCCTACTGAGTTGCTGGATATTTTTGCTGAGAAGGTGACAGAAGACCCTGATTTCCTTAACTTGAAAAACCTTTTGACTGTTCTTCGAGTGTATTCACGACTCAACCATGTTCCCAGAGTCCAAAAGCATCTGTAAGTTTTCATTTGGAGTGCCTGATAATATGTTACATAGTCATTACAGAGTAATGCATGGCCTCTAGTATTTAATTTTATTTGTGAAAGAGCTCATAATTCTCTTTCATTCATCTGTAAGGTAAATTTCTGTGTCTTTTCATATTTTTTCTAAATATTTTTTTTCTCTAACTGAAAGACTAAACAGGTTCTAGACTGACCAGGCTACTAAATCTGTTCATAGGCAGCTGTATCCTCAAAGTAAGAATCAAACACTAATGTTAGATAACACAAAATACCATAATACAAGATAATAAAGATTTCTAAGTTGTGTTTTTGTTAGAAATATGTACTTCATGTAGCCTTATTTGTGTACTTAGATACTTTTCTTCTCCTTTTGGAAAAGGTTTTTTGAGATTCTTCATAGCTGCTTGAACAAGTGTCTGCCTCAGATTTCCAACATAGAGCTGCTGAAGGCAGTGTATTTACTGGGCATCTTAGGATATCTTCCCCAGCGTGCCCTTGATGAGCTGCTGCAAAAGGACAGCAAGGATGAACTTGTACTGCCAGGTCAGACCTTACTTTGTCATGTTCTTCTTTTAAACAGGATGTCTGCCTGTGTATGTAATTTGCTGTAATTGTATTAGCAGATTAGAAATTAAAGAACACAAGCATGATTAATATTAAATTTGAAGTCCTCAAGACAAAGTTAATGTAGTGATGGTGATCTGAGTGATCTGGGTGTGCTCTAGGGAATCAAGCTTATTGTCTTGGGCCCCATGGTGGCAACAGTTTAACAGTAGGTGTGCATTTAAACATAGGCAGTCTTAACCATTGCAAATTAACTTTAGTACCTGGAGTCATGAGTGAAAGTGGGATTTGGAATGCTCTGAGCTGCAGTGAGGACCTTGGAATGGTTTGTAGGAGAATTTAGTTTCCACATTACAATTTTGTACAGCTATTAGACTAGTCAAGTGGATTTTGCTATGCTAGAACAGACTATAAATGATAATTAAATGAAAAATTCTGTGGAATAATATATTGCGTGTAATAATTTTTGTATCCTTTTTCAGATGATCCTAAGGAACAAAACACAATGATGCTTCGCTGTGTGAAAACGTGTATGGAACTTGACAGCCCTTCTTTCACAAAGCCTGCCTTTGTGCCGACTGAGAATATGTCCTCAGTAGTATCCCTTAATCTCAGAAAGGCTCAGGAGGCACTGATAGAACTTCTGGGAGATGAGAACATGTTTCTGCAAAATGTTCAGCTGCCATATAGATATCATATTGGTATGAAGTGATATTAATGTCATATTATTTTAATACAGATTAATAATCCTCAAAATGATGAGATGGAAATAAATTTGAATAGGGTGCAAGTGATTAAAAGTTTAACACTTTGAAGATACAGTAATTTAACAAATTATGTCATTGATTGGTGAATCTACTTCTAAGGATGCTTCTATTAAAGTTTTTAAGTCAATTTATTAAAACTTTTATGATTTCTCTTGCTTACAAAGCTGCTTTGGAATTTTTTTTCAGGCATCAGCAAGCACATGTTAATTGTACATAAATCCAATGTGGCCAACTTTGACAGAGTTGACATGTTAGTACCAAATTATGTTAGAAAGAAAGCCAAACAGCAGCTGCCTTATTTTCTCTTTTCTTCTCTTTTGTTCTCTTGTTTCTTCTCTGGAGTTCTGGCTAAGATGTATGCTCTACTTTCATTTCTAAAATGGGATATGACTTCTTTTGGTTTTGTATTCCTAAATATTTCTAATGAGGAATTGGATTGCGGGAAAATCTGAGTAGGCATGACAGACTGCGATCAAGAGTAGTTGCTTTAAATAATGATTTCACTCTATAAGGTTAAATCTGCAGTTTCCAGAAACAAATATTTTTTTTCTTGAGATGGGCAAGCTATAGCTCTATATTCATTGCAGGGAGGGGAAGCTATCAGTAATAATTCAATTATTAGAGAACAGCAATTAGAAACAGACCAGTAGACCAGCGATGGTGTCTATTAACTTTTTCAAATGAGCTGTTCATTTGAAAACAATTTGAACAATTAATCGGTTCAAATAGCAACATTAATTTTAACCTCTTGCAGAGTTAAATATTTTGTTGTTTTGTTTTCAGATTTTGAAATCAGAATGGATTCAGACAGAAAGAAGGTGCTCCCCATAACTGCAACAGATGATCATCCTGACTCCCGTGTTCAGAGGTGGTTTTTTTACTGCATATTTTTTCTAGCCTGCTAGTTTTATTTGCATGTATCCTGTCCAGTTACTTCTTTGGTTCACTGATTTGCAGAAGTAAAGTAGGTGGCTCAGTTGTTATTTGTGCTCACCAGAATAGCCAAAAGTTGCCATGCCAGTGCAGAGCAACAATTCATCCAGCTCGATACCTTCTTCTAACAGAGGCTAACATTTAACATTTCAGAGAAAGAGGCAGGAAACATCACAGTGATCTGATACTCTTGTAATGAATGCAGGTAGCAATTTTTTTTAAGTGTTTGTCCAATTAAATATTCAGATACTCTCTCAATTCTCAAAAATTTGCATCTCAATGATATGTTATGTCAGTTAATTCAGATACTGAAATATAATTTGAATAAAAAGGATCATGATGTCCACATTTTAGGTGATTAATTTAATCTTGTGTAGAAGACTGTCCTCTCAGTAACTGAAGCAGGACATATATCATTTAAGTAATGCTTAAGCAGAATTGGGTAATGCTTAACATTTATGTGCTGGATCACTGCACAGCAATGTATTTTGTACAGTTTGCTTTTTGATTAAAGGGGAGCTAGTGAATTGTGTAACAGAAACTCAGTGTTCCAAGGCATTCAGCTTTCCTCACCCTTCCAAATAGGTTATTATGGCAGGAAGTGACTGATTATGAATGTCATTAACAAAGGATCAAAGTAAATGCAGAACCTGTCAAATTAATGGAGAATGTTGGATGATCTATTTCCTTCTCATTGTGGGAGAAGTGGAGATCTAAGTACCTAATTCTGCTGTAGGTATTTGGGTAGATGCTGGTGCTTGTGTGAAGCTCATGGAAGAAAAGAGTCTAAATTACTTGAACCTGAAGAAAGAAGAAGATAATGAAATTTGTGCAGTCCTGATACTTTTGCCTATCAGAAGGACACATGTATATTCTGCAGTGCTAATGGACATCATTGAATCATTGTCTTATAAAGTATTATTTTGCATTTTTACAGTGAAGTCTTCCCTACTTTCCTTGGTTGCAGGTTGGCTTTTCTGTTTGCTCCTGCGTCTGCCTTCTGTCTGGGTACAACACACCCCCAGGGGAAGCTGGCAATGAAGAAGAGGCATCTAAATAAACTGGGCTATCATGTGATTCTGGTGAGAAGAGCCCTGCCCTGTCCCTGTTTCTGTTAGCAGCACGGTGATGTTTGGTAGATCCGGCCTTGTTCTACAAAGCATAAAGGTTCATCAGGAATGGTGGGCTTTCTCCACAGTGGTAATTGTGTATAATTCCTAGTTAGAAGGTAGTGGTTCTGTCACTAGGGAGAAAAGAGAGAGGAACTCTAAAAGACAAGCTACTACTTAACCATTATCAGTAAATTATTAGTTAAGGGGAAAAAAATTCAAGCCACGAATTGCTTTGTACCTGAGGAACCTATGTGTCTTTGGCTTATTTCCCTGATTTTTATAGACACAATGATTCAAGTGAACTTGTTTTCACATTACAACTTCCTGTGGCCTTCTCATTGCTGAGCACTTAGTTTGTAGGGCAGGGTAGTTTGGACAATAGAAATAATGTACCCTGTCCTTTTAATTTCTTACAGATCCAGAACAAGAAGTTTCAGGAAATGAAAAATGAAGATGCAGTTGAGTTTTTGAAAAGAAAAATTTATTCAGAAGATGCTTTCTCTTTTTCTGAAGCAACTGTGCAGAATAATAATTAAAATAAACTAAGAGTTTTGTGTCTCCTGATTTCTCTTTTTCTTGTGTAATTTCTGTAAGGATTTTAACAGAAGAGATAAATAGTTTTATATACAACTACCTGCTCCACCATATTACTGAGTAAGAAATTGTTGTGAAATGAACGCTGCCTGCTGATAGTCAGGGCTCTCTTTTGTGAGGTGGGAGCTGATTTTATTTAATGGAAGGAAATAATTGATCCAGAAAGCATCCTGACATCTATTGCTGTTACAGTGTCTTAGATTAATCTGTACTTTGCTTCCCCTCCTGCATGCTCCTAGTTAAATTTCTCTATTTTCTAGAGCTTATCCTGGGAAAAGATGTAAGTTTAACTGTTTCAAGTGCTGTTGCAACCTAGCTCACAGCTAGGCACTAGGAGGATTTCCTCTCAACTATGTAGTTCTTTATGCAGAACTATGTATGGTAAATCAGTAAATAACTACGCCTAAGTGGTGTATTAAAAGATCCAGTCATGTGGAAACTTTCTGAAAAAATCAATCTTGCTCAGTTTTCAGAACTTTAGGCCAGCAATGGTCCTGTTTGCCTTATGCTTTTTCTTTTGAGCCCTTTGCTTCACTGGTACTGTAATAGATTATGATGCTTCTCAGTGCAAGAACATAGATCTGCTGTGTCTTTATAAGCTGACTCCTTCTCTGTTTCTGATATAAGCAGTTCCACCACTATTCATAGAGGTGTTGCAATACTCAGATTTGTTCATTATACCCTGCCATGCATCTCTGCAGACCTGTTATGTATTGGTGCAATGGATAATAAGAAAGAGCAGAGAGAACTGATACATCATTTCTGTTCTTGATAACATGTAACTGATAAAACACATTTAGTTCTGCTGGAGCTGCTCAGCTTGCTAACGGCTTGCTTGTTTCTGCCCTGTAATCAGATCTTCATTCACTACTTTGCTGTAGCACAGTCCCAGGCCCATGGGATGAAGGGAAGCAGGGAAACAGCCATACTTGCTACAGTGCCTGTGTGCTACCTAACCGTGGAGCCCTTGCTTCACTTGCTAAGCGACAAGCACTGTGCTCCTTGTCTTTCTGAAGTAGCATGGACACATGGTTAAGGCACTACGATAATATTAAAAAGGCATTACGGTAATGAGATAACGTGGAAAGAAACAATATGCTTAGAAAACTTCACTGTCCAACTTTTTGTGGAACATGTACGTAGAATATAGTGCATATTTATGAAGGAAGCAGTGTAACCAAAACAGCATGGTTCCCTCTCTCTCTCCAGCATAAAAAGCAGAGAGCTGTTCAGCATTTCAGTCATTGAAACGCAGCACAAGCAGAAAAACAGATTTGAGGCAACTGTAAAACTTAAGAGCCAGAGCAGGGGTCATTTGCTTGACTCAATGAAGAGTTTGTTATGCTCCCTTTTTGGACCTTCTGCTTTAAGGAAGCACTGACAGTGAAGCAGGCTGGTCAGTGCTGTTCTGTTGTTCTGAGCTGGACTCATGGTCCCAGCCTGCACTGAAGGGTCTCTAAAATATTCTGTGAGGGCCAGGTAGCACCCAGAGCTGTGTTTGAGATGGTACTCGGTGCTGTTCAAGCTGGAAACCTGCAAACCAATGCTGTGGTGTCAGCCATGGCACTTGGGTGGGCTGGGGAGCTGCTTCCTCCAGCTGCTCTGAGTTTTTCAGTCAGGTCCTCAGTCACAGGTGTGTAAATTCAGGGACAGAACACAGGCAGGGGTGCCAGCAGCCTGCACAGAACTAACCAGCAGTGGGCACAAAATGGCACAGCATGTTATTAAATTAGTTAATTATTATATATTCTTTCTTAAACTCCCTGTGAGTAGGTAGAAAATTACACAAGCAGGGTGGAAGCATAGTAGTCTTCCATACAGATCACCTTGCTTACTGAAGTTTCTTGCTCTATGCTCTCTCAATAATTTATGTCATCGACACTGATGCAGAGTTCCAAGCTGTATGAAGCTGCTGCCAGACACTTCAGAGCTGTGGGTTTCTTGGATATTTACATATGCTAAAAAGGTAGTCTGCTGAAAATAAATCCAGGTTTTTCAGGTGTCCAATTCATGTAGTAAGGAAGATCTAATCCCCTGTTTTGTGCATTACAATCTATATTTAGAATACCATTCTCCTCTCCTGAATCATTATTAAAATTAGTGGGAGACTCACAATGAAGATCAACAATAATTATTTTGCATCTGTAATTATGGGGCTTGTCACTGCATGGAGTGTTTGGTGTGAAAGGTGCAAAATCCCCTTTTTAGGCCAAACAGGTACAAAATGGATGATTTTAGCTGACCTGCCAGTGAGGCTAACTGGAGATGTAAGCTGCGTCTTTTTCTACCATTTTTACAGTATGCCTGCAGATTCAGGAACGTGTTTCTAACCTTTATTCACACTTGGAACACTTTGTAAGTGCAGTGGCTGGAAATTGTTTCTCAATGAGGAGTGAGAAACAAGGAACCTGCATATGGATTTATTTCATACAGCCCATGGGTGTATCTTATGAATGGATGGAACCCAGACATTTGCTCTCATGTTTGACTGACTAAAGGTATTTCAAGGGTGTATTGCATCTGTAGCAAGTCAAGGTTCTCAAATCCATGGGAAATGAAAATAAGTAATTCATTAAGTAAACTAGATTGCTGAAGCAGGGGAAGATTTTCAATGAATTGAAGGCTTGTTAAAGAAAGTATAGGGCTTAGAGTAATTATATATCTGTGACTTAAAGACAGGGGACTCAGCTGCACTAAGCAACCATCTTTTAACCAGACCATCATAGGAAGGCACTACATTTTATTCCTGGGCCACAAAGAAGTCAGAAAAGTAGAAGCATGTCATTCCTTCATTCTGAGCTATGAAATATTGGACTTCATTACTGGTCCTGCCAATCTCAAAGAAACAGATAGTGCCTTTTATGATTCCTGGTTTTTACATGCTGCTTGTTGTTAGACATTATTTCATTCATAAATCTTGTCTTATTTTAAAACAGTAAAATGCCATGATAAAGCTGGATTATCTGGTAATTTTTTCCTTGAGAATAATGCATATACTGTTCATCCTGTGAAATCTCCACATCTTCAGAAGGCTATACATGTAAAAGGGTGACAAGGTTACATCATTGTCATATATCACACAGTCAAAAAGAAAACATTGAGAGAAAGATTTACAAATGTAAGTTATATAGCAAATTTCACAGGCCCAAGGATCCATGTTAAGCATTGCAGGATGTGTGAACAGATCTAAAATGAAAGCAAGAAACAGGCAGAAGATGTGGGCTGTAAAGGTCAGGAAGGTTCTTGCATTAACAAAAAATTAACTACTCTGATCTGAGCAAAAATGAAATAAATTTTATGAAATAATGCAAAATGAGAACAGTGAGTGTTTGGAAAAACAAATTTCCTCCATAAACAGCTGGATTTTCAGACCCTGATGATCTGTAGTTCTCTCCAATTTGGATTTCTTCATGTTTAAAACTACTTTTGAACCCTAACTCCAGCCTTCTCAGGGTATTAAATATTCTGGCTATGTATTTCATAACAAACATACAGAAACTCTCTTTAAAATTTCCACCTTGGTCTCAAAATGATAAAGATATTCATAAGTGACTGGGGAAAGGAACTAAAAGTTCATTGCAAGAGTGTGATTTTTGTTAAGAAATCAGAACCTAAATAAACTGGGTCTTGATTTAAAGACTGTTTCTCAGGTATTGCAACAGTTTCTGCATAGACAAGAGGTTGAGTAATGCTTTGTAGGCAGAGAGCTAAAGATGTTGCTCTGGTTAATTGCAAAAGTGAAGAAAGTACTAAAACTTCCCTCTAATTGCCTCTTCCCTCCCTCCCTGGTCATTGCAGTAAGTATTATTGTATGTTGGCATTTGTTAATATTGAGCTATTCTCTTTGCACACAAATAGCAGTGCATGAAAGCTTGCATGAATGAGGTTCCAGTTTCAATATCCCATTACTAACACGAGAATATTGGAATTAAAATAGAACTGCAGGTGTTTGGCAGAGCTCAAAAAAGGTGGAACATTCACTTCTAGGTGAAATGTGCTGAAATTAGTTATTTTAGAACAAAACCAGAGCCATAGTTATCTGATGGGTGTGAGATGCATAATTTTAAAGGGACTATGGTACTTAAGTGTAGGTTTTACTGAACATGTAAATCTTGTGGTGTTGGGTTTTTTGCTATAGTAACTATAGCAGCTGTAGTAGTTCTTAATCTCTTTTAACTGATGTAAATACAATGGAACTCTGAACTATGTTTTAAATCAGTCTTTCTAGTTGTAGCAGGTTTTCCCCCTTTTCCAGTATTTCCGGGGAACAATGGTATAAAGTGGCAATATATTAATGTAGTAGCAATTGTAAATTGTAGAAATAATAAGGAGGAGAATTTGTATTTGTCTGCAGCAAGTCCTTGTGTCCACAGATAACCAGTGAGGTTTTTGTTTCATCCTATTTCCTCTCTCAAAAAATGCTCCTCTGAGTACTTGGTAACATTGTTGCCATGGCACCTATTAAAACCTAGATAAACTCTTGCTTTATGAATCAAGATGATTTTTTTTTTTTTATAAACAGGAGAATTTATTTTCACTTTGCACTGATATAGGTAAGGGACTCTATCCATGCTTACAGACAGAGGCATTTTTTACTGAACATTTCTGATTCTTGAGGGGGTGCCATAGTTTATTCTTATCAGTTCAATCCACAAAAGGCACTACTAAAACCTTCTGTATTTCCCTGTTTGATTTTCATGGTACAGATTCTGCTGCACATGTCACCTGTACTCAACCACAGTTTAGAAAGGTGGGGAAGTATGTGGGGACTGTGGGGAAAGGGGGAGTGGCTCCTCAGCTGGTTTGAATAAAGTCAGGGCGCTACAGCAAATATACACCAGCTGAGGGAGTGGCTCTACAACTTCAAAGCAAAAAACTTCAAGTGTTAAGTGAGCACAGTTTTCTCGTTCTGCAGTAGGGAGCAGCTGGTGAATTGGCCTCTGTCTGCACAGACACTGGTGTAAATAGCAACAATTGTCACTAAAGCCTTGATTTGCGCTGACACAGATGAGATATGATTCAGGAAATATACAAGGGCCTGTTGAGGAGGAGCCCACATTTGAAATGTCATTCACATGATAAAAGACTATTTAATCTTTAAAAATATGTATATTGAAAACCAATACTGTATGGTTCCTTTGTGATTGCTCAGCAGTTAGATATCAGCTTTATCAGAACAGCAGTTCCTCAACACACAGAACTCTTGAGAAAACTCTGAACAGGGATAAAATGATCTGATGTTAAGGTAGTAGTCAGAGACCTAGGGAATCTGACTTCAGCTCCCTGCTTGCCACTGCTTATCTGTCTTCTCATAGGAAAGGCCCTGAGAAGGTCCTCGGGGCACACCCAGATTCCTGCTGTTCTGCACCCATCTCATTAGTGCATGACTCCAAGGAATGCCTTGTTTGGCAGCAGAGACACAGTTCCAGGTGTCTGTGTTCCATGTCTGTATATTGGGGATGCCCTCCACGTTCAGTTGCTTGGATTTATAAGCTCTCCCAGGCACAGTTGGCTGATATTTCAGATCTACTCCTTGTACAAAGAGTAGGAACAGTCCAGACATGAGAGTGGAGAAAGTATTGGCTGCCTTTGCTGAAGAATCCCAAAGCTTGTGACCAATGCAAGCCATGTCCACAGCCTTACTGCAAACCTACCCAGTCATATCACACAAGCACTTTAAAGCTACACTACCCAGTCCCTTACTCAGATACTATTGGCAGCAACTATTTTTAACAATATCACTCACCAAAATACAAGCTGTTTCTACTGCATGTCACACCCATACATACACACCTCAAATGTGCCTTACAAATTCTTTAAGGCTCATTTGCAAAATCAGGCTGGAAATTCTGCTGTAAGTTATGCAGAACGGACTCGTTTGACTTGGGCAAGATCCACTTTGAGGTCTTCTGTCAGGTACCATTGACCTCATTAGTCATCTCTGAGATTCTTCAAGGATATCATAAGCATTTTAACAGTTTCTCACAGTGGTTGAAGGGTCTGGAGCATTACTCCCCTTTCATGGGCATGCATACATAACTACATGCACGCAAAAAAATACGTTTACACTCTGTGATGCTGGCATTGCACAGAAAGCTCAGTGTGTCTGTCATTGCTGATAGAATGAAGGACAAAGGTTAATATGAACATGTTTTATAGCTGCAAAAGCTAATTACTTACTATACAGTGTGTATTGTTTGTGTTTAAGAAATCATATGCAAGCATATTCACATCTAATCATAAAGTATTTTAGTGCTTGTAACAGAACTCATTAAAAATAATCCTGGCT
Source organism: Ammospiza caudacuta (assembly GCF_027887145.1). NCBI lineage: Eukaryota > Metazoa > Chordata > Aves > Passeriformes > Passerellidae > Ammospiza > Ammospiza caudacuta. The sequence goes on along the minus strand of NC_080600.1, from coordinate 18,497,508 downwards.
ATTCTAGGACACGGTGCAGTAAGCTTGTTGTTTGACCATTAAGCCATAATGGAGACTTATGTGCTGTCCTTTACAGTTCTGCTAATAGGAATAATATAATACTAATTTATTTACCTACAAAGATAATTGTTTTATTTAAAAATACAAGCCAGGTTTTTAATGTTACATGATATCTTCAGTAAAAAGGCCTAATTAAAACAAACAGTGCATAACTTTGATAGCTAAAGCTTTACAAGAAGTTTTGTATCTTCACAAAATAGAGGATTTTTGCCTAATTCTTGCCCACTCAGAACAACAACACAGGATCAAACACTTTGGCAAATTCTTTCCTCCTAGAGCAATAACTTTGAAACCATGAGATCTAATCATGTCATCACAAGGTATTCTTATAAAGCAAAGTTTTTAGGACTGAAGAAAGTGAGTTAAAAAAAACCAAACTTCTTTTCCTGACAGTTGATCCAACCACACTAAAATCTTTGAGCAAACTGAATATTTGATCAAACTGCAAGAACAATATTCTGCAGCCAGCCTTGTATGTGTGGACTTGGGGTGTAGAGATTTACCATTGCACTTGAAAACCACTGCTAATACTTCTTAAAGTTTAATTGCACGGTCCTTGTGCAGAATAATTTCCTGTAGGAATTATGTTTACATAAGGATTACAGAGTTTTGTGCACAACATGATCACCCTTAACCCCTAGATCAGAACCAAAAGAGTTTTCGCTTTTGAGTAACACGTGGTAAATATCATCTTGAATTCAGACTGTATGTTACAGCTCAAGATCCTTAAGCAGTGATATTCTGCTGTCTAAAGGATGAAGTAAAAATAACCATTCAGACCACCTATTGTTAAGGAAAGACAACTCAGCACTAATATTTTTCTTTCCTGGCTAAGGAAAATGAGGAAGTTGGTCTGCCAGGCTAATTAGACCAGTACAAATTTTGTCACCTTGGTGTCATCCATTTCAGTAAGGAGCTGCTTGCTAAAAGGGTACTTGAAGTTCCTCTCTGATAGGAGAGCTGTCTAAAAGCTGCATCACAGGACTTGTGGAGAAAAGGCAGGTGTAATTTCCCACACTGACACGACACACTGGTTTTCATGGTTATGCTCAAATATGTGAGTATGCATTTACACAAATGCTGTACAATCTATTGAGACATATTGAAAGTGTCTGTAATGTGTCAAAAGTCAAATTAGTTCCAGTAAGATAAAGCTTATGCATCCTGTGTCATTTGATGATCTGCAGGACATTTAAGTTGGCTTAATGGAACTAATTTTAAAGTTTACTAGTAATGTCATTCTAATCTAGTGTATGTTGGCTGGAATTCTTCCTGGTTTGTGATTATTTTAAAGTCTCAAATGTAAGGTTAATGGGGTGTTTTCACTGTAATAGCTGAGACAGAGAGAGAGCAAGAAAATATCAGTAAGATGACTAGAACAAAATTGTTGTAAGCGTAGTTTACAGTATATTCCCATTTATCCTAAGATTGTTGCTAGAACTAATGAGGTTTGAGAACACTTACCACTGTCAAATCACAATGGAGTCCAAAGACTTTCAATAAAACCTTTCTAAAACAGAGCTGTGGAAGCTGAGGGCTTGGAATACTGAGGGGAACAATGATTCACATTGCAGACCACACAACATATTGCTGAATATATAAATGCTACAGAAAAAGACAGTACCTATAGAGCATCCTATCTCCTCTGAAAAGACAGTGGAAAACAGAACTGTCAATTCATTGTGAAATTACAGTGATAAGCAGAGGATATTTTAGTAAAACAGATGAATTATTTACCCCCCTCTTCAGTGGAACACAAGTCTAGGATTTAAAGCACATTAGTCTGCTACAGTTTTGACCCCACTGAGTGATGATTCTGTTTTGGACACATACAGTGAGTTTTCTGCAGCAATGAGAGAGAAAAAAAAAAATAAATGGAGCACGATTTTCTCTGAATCCCAATAATGATTTAAAATACGTTGATCATGTTGAATTCTATCTAGTTTAGTTAGGTTTTTGGCTTCAGTGTGGGATTTAGCTGTGAAGTGGGAAAGCTTAACATGAAGAACTGATGTTTGCAGACACATGCGTGTGTACATTTTGTCGTCTTTTTAACAAGCTCTTTGTCCTTGAAAGTAACATGCAGCTCACTAGGAAATCTGGGTGCAGGAAGCTACCAGGATCAAACTCCCTGCCATATGATAGTTGTTTAAAACATGTGGTGTGCTTCAGTATGCAATCCTTAAACAAAACAGTTCTAGCTTGTGGCTGTTGCTACACAGACTGTATGCAGATAAGTCACAAATAGCTGAGCATATGTGTGGTGCAAGGTTAAAACAATAACAAGCAGGTCGAATCATTCAAACACTGGAAATCACTTTGACTCCAGGCCAAAAGCTTAGCTGGAGATGAAATCAGTATGGGATAAAAAGAGGATAAACTAACAGGCTTAGCAGCCAGCTTGTTGGAGTCAGCATACAGTATCTATACTTCCAGCAGTAGAGCAGATGGTCATATATTTTTAAGGAAGCACCAGACAGGGAGTCAGGAGATCTGAATTCTATTCCTGGCTCTGCAGCAATGTTCCTATGTCACCTTGGGGAGTCACTTTTTTCCCCCTTTTTCCTTAATCTTTTAAGTAGTGGAAATAATATTTGCTTGTCTAACAGGGCAGTTGAGAGGCTAAACTGATGCTGAAAAAATATGCTCTGAGGCTCTGAGAAGAATGTATAGAAGATGTACAAAGCAAACTTGTTTGGAAAAAAGGACACCACATGGTTTCATGTGGCATGTTTGTACAACATATTTATGCCCTTCCTCGCCCCAGAACGTCCCATGCCTTTTTGCCCACTATTTTCAAGGAGGCAATAAATAGATTAAGCTGCCTCCATATTTGCTAGAAAGATAAGCATCTGCCAGTAAGAACCTGACCAAAAGACAAACTTTATTACTGAGAGACACATTGACCTCTATCCCCAAGAGGGCAATAGACTTGTTGAAGTTTATGGTTCATCCCAAGATATTTTTTTGCATTGGTGGCAGAATAACATCTCTAATGGCTTTTATTCTGAATTCAGAAGTGCTGCTTGCCAGCTGAACACAAGTAGAAAATGAAGTATTGTCTTTTACAAACAAATCTTCTGCTGAAATCCCCCAAATAAGTCCATTTCTTAAATCACAGAAATGTCCATAATTATTTGCACAGGACTTTCATCCAAAGCCCATTAAAATCAACTAGACTTCAAAAGAATCCAAATCAAAGACCTAGCAAGCAACTGTCATTTCTTCTGAATTCTATATTCATTAAGCAAAATGACTCTATCTATCTCTCCATCTCTGTCTGCCTATCTATCTTCATAACTATTAGGCATCATAGGAGTGATGTTTTCACCTCAGAATAAATAGCTTTGGCTTTCAACATGAAGGCAGAAACTTTGGGCTAGAGTTGAATTTTAGCTCTTATCATAATTTGCTCCATTTCTCTTCATGCTTTCGTTTATTTCCCCCCTAGATTCTGAGTCCCTGCCAAGGGACTGAACCCCAAGTCTATCAAAAGGGCACAGACAACACTACAGAAGTCTTAAAATCATTAGACTGCCTCATAGCAGTGGTGGAGACAAAGGAAACAAAGCAAAGGTTTTCTGTCCTGAGTGTTAATATGAACTTCCAACATGAATTTATTTTGCTGACTCCTCACAAATGAAGCTGCATCTAATCCTGTAAACTTGACTTCCTTCAGCTCTTCTAGAAGTCATTGTGGGCTGTATATCTACATGGAGAGAATACTCAGCCTTTTCAGGCCCAGGCTGTTTAGAAGGTTGCAATAAAACAGAAAGGGTCTGGTGTGATTTATGAAGAAAGCATATTCTTCTCTTGCCTGCAGCCTGGTTTTGTGAAAAAACACTTTTGAGCTAAGCTGTTCCTCTTTTACACTAGGACAGTTCTGCTGCTTGTTTCCTTGATAACAGACTTTGTACTTTGATGAGAAGAATCAATAAATATCCCACAGGTACAGCATGGTATTGTGTCCATTATGTATGTACACAAACTGACTTATTGGAGTCTCTGCATCCCAAATCCATGCAGTTTTCTTCATCAAATCACCACAAGATAGTTTTCATCCAAGAGAGAGGAAAAGGGAAACAATTTTTTTCTGAAGACTTGTGCTATATGTCTAACTACATTCTACAAATATTAACGCATGCCATAAACAAGAAATTAAATATTTCAGATAGTAACTAGGACACTTTTTAAAAGTTTATAACAAAAACACATTTTATGACAGTGTAGAGTTGTAAGTCTGTGGCTAGAGACTGATCTGGGCCAACTGAGAGTGGTTTAGATGAGGCTCTGATGTCCCAATATTTCCTTTTATGGAGCATTAGTTGCTCTTTCAGGTCCTGTTTTAAGTTAGGTAAGTGATAGAACTACACTTAAGAGGTCACAGAAGTGTTCCATAAAGGCACAAACACAAAACCAAAGAAAGTAAGGATAGAGCTTGTTTTACTACCTGTTCTTCCCTATCTCTATGATTGCTATAAGCTAGCCATCATGATTTGCTGTAGATATCTTGCAGGTAACACTTTCTCTAAATTCTACCAAGTCTATCACAAAACATTTTCAAAGATAGAAAGGTGACATGAAGAAAAATGTTCTTAGTTCTTAGAAAAAGTGTTTCAGTAAGAATGTTGCTAATTGTGCTTGTGTTTTGGGGTGTGGAAGAGATTTTTAAGAATTAAGAAAAAGTAGAACTTTTTACAAATGAAGTTAATGATTCATCTAGAACTATTTACAAGTAAAGCTAATGATTCATAAGGGGCAGGTTGCCACCCAGGATAAGTCTAGTTGTATATTATAATTATATAAATTATATGTTCAGTCCAGATCTATCTTCCTCCTTTTTAGGCTGCACTGTCTAGTGCTGGGTTCTTTGCACAAAGATGTGGCTTTCTCTTGGGATCATCTTTTCACTGGGGATACTAATTCCTGGAAAATTCAGCTTGAAATTGCAATATGACAGGTGAGTGTGAACAGGTTTCATGAAGAATTGTGAATGCAGTGGAAGTCCCAGAAACTGTGTAAGAATAATGATAACAATTATGAGCTGGAAAACTGGACACAGGGTTACTAAGCTGTAAGCTTGGTAAGAGTGGGAAAGAAAACATGAAGATGGGAAATGAAGAATGAGTGAATCTAATCCAAGCCAAAAGAGACATAACTACAGCTGTAGGAGCCACAGAATGGCCTTCAAATGCATCTCAGGATGCCCTGTTTCCATTAGCTGAAATGCATTTGGCTTAGCCTCTTTCATAATGAACTTTGAAACCAGATGCTGCAGGAGCAAAATACCTTTTCTGAGTATAAAGCAAGGGGTATGACTGAGCAAAATTGTATCTATTAATAAAAGACAGATTAGGTTATATGAAAAAGCTAATGATGACCTGTTGGAAATCTCTAACAAGTACGAAAAAAAAAAAGCTAAGGGAGTTATTCCAGACAACCTTCACTCCAAGGCGTTCAGATAATGAGATTATCACTTTTTTTATTATTGATTAATGTTTTGAAAAGTATGAAATCTCTAGTTATGTTTTATTTTCCATTCTCAGTTGCACTTCAGAAAATGAGTCATGTAAAATTATTCTGTTTGCCTATCTAAACTGTTTTGGTTTCATTCACCCTCAACTTTCAAGGAGTTAGGTAGCAGCCATTGTGGCAGCTGGGATTTGCAGGGTGGGCACGAGCATAACGTGGAGGCCACCTATTCCCATATAAGTTTATACATGGAATTTTCTAAAGCAAACAGAGAAAGTAGTCTGGTGCTGAAGGTCTCTAGATGAATTATATTCCTAGAATATAGTCATGAAAAGAACAGAAAATCAAGTAATACCTACAGCAAGTAAGTACCCTCATAGTGTACCCATTCAGCAGCTCTCCTGGAAAATCTCCTAGCAGAGCATACAGAGTCACTACTTCAAATGTATTATTCCCTTGGATAATATTTAGTCTTTAGATTTGTATCAGAGATGCAGTTAGAGCCTGATTACAGTGAATAGAATTCAGCAGATCCCTGGTAATGTATTTTTCATTTTTGTTTCTAATTATTGTCCAGAATTGAACCTGTCTACTACTTGCATGGAATTTAAAAACAGCTACTGAATAGTCTGTGTGACTTGGGGTGGGCAGCACCTGCAGAAAGACCAAATTATTAGTAAAGCCCATTTTCATTGTCCTCTGCTCTGTTTAACAATGAAATTAAATATTCAATCTATGAGCATCTCTTGTGCTGAGAACAGTCCTTTAATTTGTTAAGCAAGCTTAGCTGTAGAATTTTAAAAACTGTAGTTCTCATGGGGTCACATGGGCTGACTTTGCACTTCTCCACTGAGAAATGTAGTCCATAATCATAAACAAATGTATGCTTTCTAATCTTAATTTACTATTAAACATGGTTTGTCTCCACGCTGGCTATTGTGAAAGGTTTATCAGTAAATAAGAGCTGGCCATCTGGCAGCAATCTGAGTGTCTGGAATTTCTCTGATTTGGTGTAATTAAGACATAATGTCAATGAGGATAGAAAGATATTACAGGATATTGTTTCCCTTCCTGATAGACAAAGAACATAGCAAGCCTAGGCATTTAGAGAGAATAAACTCTGAACTACAGCTGAGATGTTTATTCTGCTAGCAAAGATGTTTATCCTGCATCTACAAGGTTTATTAAAGACATCATGACTGTTGTACCAATCTGTACAACATGACTGTTGCACCATTCCTGTGAGCAATACAAGTGTAATCATTTTCCCCCACAGATATGGGGCTATTGGCATCTCATAGTTAAAACATATAAAACTCCTGTTTTAACTATCAAGTTCTTACTCAGAAAAGGTGATATGTTCAAGAGAGATGTAAAAAACCCACAAATTCCTCTATTTCTCTGGGGATAAAGTGAATGAATAGTGAATTCTATTTGTATGTATATTAGGCTGATAATTGTACATTCCTGCGTGGAAGCACAAAAGATGGCAGTTGCAGTTCAGATGATGAGAACATATTATGTTGATGACTATAATGACCATGGTTTGCTTTTGCAACAAGAATTTCTGCTACAAAAGCTTTAAAATGTAAAATGTTTATTTTTTATACTTGTCTGGTAAAGACTCCATTGAAGTCACTTCAAGAGACTGTGAAGCAGTCTGTGGCTGCTAGCAAATAGGCAAGTTTCTAGTATTCCCCATTCTATTCTGTTCTCATCAGTAGTGGATAACTGGTCTCCCACCTTTGAGTAATTCATGCAGTCATCAACATCCACTCCTCACTCTGAAACCCTTTCACTAGAAACATCACACTTACTGTCTATCCTGGAAATCTGATCTGAAGGAACACTGAAAAAAATTACAAAAAACCGTCTCAAGGGCATTTTTAACAGAACATACTGATATGCTTTTTCTGCATTTTCCCATCCATTTTAATTTGTTCTTTGTAAACTTTCAATGTTTTCATCAGATTAAGCCTGTAGTAGATGAAAGATTCACAGGATCTCATGAAAACATAGACACTGGATTCTGTGAGTCTTCTCTAGAAATATAAGATTGTACTGGCTGCAGCCAGTACAGAATATAGATTCTGTACTAGAAATTTTTTACTTCTTGTGAATTGACTAAGAATATGCAGTTCTGGAGACAACAATATTTGCTATTCTGGAATAAATTGGCTATTCTCATGAAAAGCAGTTTGTAGACATCTCAAGTTCTTATCAATGTTCATTTATCATGACTATCAAAAGTTTCTGCATGCTGAAATAGACTGGCCAAGCACAAAGTTAATCTGGAATAATTGAATAAAACCTGAATGTGAGGGGAAAAAAGTGACATCTTATGAAATAAACAGTTTATCATGTATTACCAATGCCCTTATTCTGGCCCTGGTTCTGCAAAGGCAGAAACACACATGAGGGCTCATGCAAGCAGTTGACTTCTGCAAAGCTGGGATGGTGAATAAAGCACTGCCACTGGGAAGGAAGCAGAGCGGCTGATGCTCTAGCAACAGAAAAGTCACATCACTTAGTCCTGTTTGCAGCCAAAACATTCCACAAATTCATAATTTAGAGTTTTGTTAAAAGTTTAACAGCACTGTTACATGCTCCATCTTCCTTCTACATAACAAAATATGTTCTTTTGACTACTGAAATAATGGATACTTTAACAGACCTTAAAATTCATCTTGTTTCTCTACTGAATTTCCAGGGATCAGGTTTTGCATATTGTACCAGAAACAATTCAGCAAGTCCACCATCTTCAACTTCTTTGCAGTACTTTCATGGTAAGTAAAAATAACTACATGTGCCTAACAAGCAGAGTGGAGTCTTGGGCTATAAAACAGATACACATGTAGCTCTTGATAGGAGTTAAGGTTAAAGTAAACTAGAAAAAGTTTTATTTAACTTTGTTTTTTAATGTAGTGTGGAAATGCCCTTCTACTACCTGAAGGAATTTAGATGAAAATGATCGTTTCTTTGCATGGCTGTGTGAAAATGCTGCTCTTTATCAGTGGTGCCTGAGTCAATAAAAGCACTAAGCCTGCGCTGTGTGCTCTATGAACAGATGACTGGAGAGCTACCAGGACAATTTGAAGGAAATCTTCTTTCATTTATCGATATGCAACTACTCTAATATAGTTCTCATTCTGAAAACAGAGCTTCATTTATGCATTTCTTTCTTCTGTGCACAGCTGGACTTGTGGAAACCCCTGCTGCCTGAAGACATCAGGGCTGGGGAAGACCTGCACATAAGGGTCCCAGCCCCTCTGGTGCAGGAGGTGAAAGAGAGCTTAGCTCAGCATATGATCTCTCACAGGTACAATCTCCAATAGCTTGGTGGGGAAGGCTGGCTCTGATAATTTTCCTTGCTATCAGAACAGGACCAAGCCCTATCTGATAAACAGTCAGATAGTACTGGCAATAGGACCCAACCTTTGTTCCAAATGCCTCCAACTTACCTTGACCAGCCAAACACAGAGATGTTGTATGAACCTTTAAAAGCCCATTCCCCTCTTCCCTATGTATTTACCTTCCGCCTAGCCCAGACTGTGAATCTGGAGCAGGAACCTGAGACAGCCCAATCTGTCTTGTTTCCTGCTGTGGCCTTCTCAGCAGTCACTGAGAGGATGGCACTTGAATTTATGACTCAGATTTTTAGTCTGAACTCAAGGGGCCAAACTTGGTGTAACCACTACTTACAAGAGCATGCTTTGCTCTTGGAAAGCACAGATATCTGAATGGAGGGTCCTTCCACTTCTGGAAAGCCCAAAGGTTTAATTGGTGTCACTGCAGCAAAACAGCCTCTAGCTCTCCTTTTCCCTTTTCTGTCTCTTGTTACTCCTCTGGTTTGGAGAAGAACTCTTGCAAAGCGGATATACAGCCACTTCCTTCAAAAGCTTTTTTTTCTACCCCTATCCCCTTCACCAGGCTGGTGAGAATTTCCTGGCACCATCCAGCCAAAGAGACACATCCCAGCTTGGGACAAAGATCCCAGTGGCAGGGGGGCACTATGCACACAACTGGAAGCCACAACCTGCAAATGTCCCACAATGTCTTATCACACCTATGCAGTCACATCTTCCCTTACAACCAGAAGATCTAATCCAGATACAAACAGTGTTTATAAAGGAAAATGGGATTAAATAAGAGCTATTCCTCACACAGTCCTGTTCCCTTTTGGAACTGACTTCTTCAGGTAACCAGTAGCTAATTTAATTTAGCTGTATTTAATATAAATAACCCTGTAGTCATTCAGGGCTGATGACAAATGGCCTATGGACATACACTGACATTTACCAATCAAAGATGAGTTTAAGGAGGATTGGTGTCACTTCAAAGCTGTTTTGAGTTAAAGCTGATCTTGACATCCTGCATCTTGCCTGACAAGTTCCTTCAGTAAGTGTGATGCCCTGACAACCAGAGATGAAGAGATACGAGGCTGCAGCCAATACAAATTATCTAGCATGAGGTTTAGATATGTACTTGGACAACACTCCAGAAGATATTTAACCACTTTATGTCAAGACTCTTCATTTTTTAATGGTTTCAACGGATTCTAGTGGAAATTTAAATACTAAAGTGAAATTAGCATCTCAACTTTGTTTTCCCTTGGCCAGAACTGTATCTACCTTACATAGAGTTCTAAAGAAAGAGGAGTAATTATTAGTCATGATGAAAATTTTGGGTGTGTACTGCAAAGAGGCTGAGATGAATACAACAATAACAGAGTCAAAGTCCCTATGACAAATTCAAAGCAGGAACCACCCTTTAGAAGGCAGCTGGCATGCAGGGAAGGTAACATTGCAGTCAGGTATATAATGATAGAGACATAAATGACAAACTATAATAAGGACATCAATATTCCAACTGTGTCAGACTCTGTGGTTTGAATTCTCCAGAGCACTGATAAGGTATTTTGTGTGTGTGGTTTCACTTCATGGAAATTTTCACTGCCTGAATTTTAGTTTGAAGTTTAGATGTGAATAAACATCAAAGCTCAGACTGAAAGTTAAAAAAGTTTCTTACATGTGGTTCCCAGAAATGCTTATAAGTGCCACAGTCAGCAGAAAAGCCTGTTAGCCCTTCCAGCACGTGAGATGAACAGCATTAGAGCCACCTTTGCAATTGTCTTATCACAAGGGTTTACAATGAGCACAGATTTGCAGCAGTTACAAGGGGCTGATTGCAGTGAGAAAGAACAGCCTCTCATCCAAAGTCCACTGAAGCCAAGGAAAAGATTTTATTGACTCCCTCAATCATGGAGTCATGCCTGTGTTTATACTAGTTTCTGAGCTATTTTTGTAGCTAAAAAGCAAAAAAAGCTATTTGAAGGAAATAAAGAGTTTGTTCTGATTTTTGCAAATTGCAATGAATATTTCTGTGAAATTTTTGGAAATTCAAAATGCCTCAATTAAATACGATCTATAAGATCAATCAATCTCAATAAAATCTAATCTTAAATTTTTCTCTTTTGCTTCCTTTTCCCAAAGGTGGTATTTTTGGAATTTCACTCAAAAATAGAAGAGGTGAAGAAAATAAAATCTTGAACATTTTTTTTTTGGTAGAAAATTGAAACTTAAAAAAAATCTGGTAAAAATTATTATTGTTAAAACCCTGTGAAAATTTCAGTACTTTGAACTTTGCTTTACATGAAAGTAACTATAATGCTGATGGTGGTGATCTTGCCAGGCAAATCACAACAGAGGAGTTAAATCCTTTTCTTTGCTGATGTATGCAATGAATTCACCATGACAGTTCTGCAGCAAGTGTTTGTAATTGTTTTCTCTTCTATCTTCTCTTTCTCCATCCTTCAGAGTCTTAATACCTGATGTGCAGAAACTTGTGGATCAGAGCATGCCAAGGGAGAAGAGCAGCCACAGAGAGGTCTCAGGAGGTTATGTCTACACTGAATACCATCCAATGGAAGAGGTAAAGAAAAACCTAAGTCTGCTTCTGTACTTTGTTGTTTTCTGTTCTGTAAATGCCACAGAAGGCAATTCTGTGTTTTCAGAAAGCTCAGCTAAAGTCACTGTACCTCTTTCTGACTTTCTTCTTTAAAAAATCAGTCCTTACTCTTTGACTAGAATCTTAGCCTGGTTGAATTGAATATGGATTTGCCATTGATTTTTATTAAACCTGCAGTTCTTCACTGAACAAAATATAATGCTCTGTGTGGAGCCACTGCACTGTTTTACGGATCATATTCTGTTTTTCATTTGGCTGGTTTGCTACTTTTCTACCCCGTAATTTTTTATTATTTAGTATTAATTTGTTTAAGTCCCAGATAGTTTGGTGCTGAGGCAATTGTGAAGTGCAATGACTATTGTGGTGTCTGGAATCCCAGTGGAGAAGAAGAGGTGAACAGTGGGAGATGTGTAGAAAGAAGTAATTTAAGGGCAGGGTTTTGACACTTCAGGAGAAAACAATGCCTTAGGGGTGGGCAGTGATGACTCTTTGATGCCATGTTTCACACACCAGTTGGCAAACCTGGGCAAAAGCAGCATGTGGTAGCAATTCTTTCTCCTACCTGCATAAGTAAAATGAGAGAACAAAGTCAACCCTCACGTAGGTTTTGCTTGAGCTACCCATTGAGGATGACTACTGCTGACTCAGGTGTGGAAAATCAGTGCTGATAGGGAAGAGACTGTAACACTGTTTTGAAGAGTTGATGGTGTGGCTTCATGTCTGGTGAGCTCACCAGGAGGATGCCCAATAGGATGGGCAAGTTGAATGACATCCAGAATGGAGTATCTGTGTCACATGGCAGCAATGTTCCCTTCTAACACCCAGTGACATACAGCCATGCACAGAGGCATGTGAAACACCTGCCATACCTGTAAGTGACATCACAGACTGAAATAAACTCTGAGGAAAACGCTGCTTGTCTAAACAAAAGAAAATGCTTTAATCTGGAAATGGAAGTGGGAAAGAGAAGGAAACTCCAATTTTGGACAAGGATTCTTTGCAACTATTTCAGATTTATCAATGGATGACTCAGATCCAGAAGAACAACAGTGAGCTGGTGACTCAGCACATCCTGGGGAAGACATTTGAGAATCGAACAATGTATTACCTACAGGTAAGGGAGGAAATTTCCCTTAATAATGAAACATGTCTTAACAAAAAAAGTGCTCCGGAGAAGACAGGATTCAGATGTTTCCTAAGATAGCATTCATCCCAATCCACTGAAATAACAGGAGATGGTTTTACTCCTCTACATTATGGTAAGATTTGCCAGCTTTCACAGACACTATCATTATGAGCTTGCTATTGCTATTATGTACTGAAAACAACAAATTTAACTGAAGCCTTGTTTAGAAATACAAATCAAACTGAAACTAGCTTCGCAGCAGCTGTGTGGATGAAGACTTTTAGTTTGTTATTTTTATTACTTTTTACAGCAGATAGCCTTTCTGCTAGCAGCATTCCATGACTTTCTTATTGGACACACTAGCAAAAACCATAGTCTTAATATCTGGGTTAGTTATTGCCTAATCTGTTCCTATCACAGAGTAGTATTAGACACCTTGCCTTTTTGTTACTCCCCTTCTAAAAACAAAAAATTTAAAAATCTTCAACTAAGAGCAACCACTCCTGTGAACGATGAATACAAATGGAAAAGGAAAAAAAGAAACTGTTCTATTAACTGTTCTATTGACACTTCTGCTCAACAGACACTTTAAAACTCATGCCTTGTAATACTATGAAGATGGGGTTATAAGGAAAAAGATCTTGTCATAAAAATGCCTGTAATAATAATAATAACAATAATAATAATTTCAGATGGCTCAACAGCATATCATGGCACATCTTTTACTTTCTTGTATTACATTAAGCTACTTTATTGTAATGTAACAGTTTTTAAATGGTCACATTTATATTCTCTTAGATCAGCCAACCATCAAATAAAACCAAAAAGATAATTTGGATGGACTGTGGGATTCATGCCAGAGAATGGATCTCTCCAGCCTTCTGTCAGTGGTTTGTGAAAGAAGTGAGTCCTTACTCTTCCATTTAGATAATAACCAAACCATATCACTTTGGATGCTTCAGTTATATTTTCTATTGTGGTACCAAGTATTATGCTTTTCTCTTAAAATACAATTTGCAAAATTAGTGTATAGTACAGATATCTGTGAAGACTAAAATCCAAATCACAGTTTGAGATATGGGACAATATTAATTAGTGCACCAGTTCTTCCACCTGAATGTTTCCAAAGCTTCCCAAAACTTGGTATCAACCTCTCCTTTTCTCACAATGGCTGTTAGATCAAGCCTCTCTCTATCAAAAAGTCACAGTCCTCCTGAAATAAAGAAATCTTAATCTATGATATAGCAATGTTCCATGTGTATAGAAAAAGTACCTGGGGATCAGGTAGATGTTGGGTACCATGGTGATATCCAGGAGTGAGTAACCTGATGATAGTTCTAAACTCACTCTTTGCAGTGATTACCACCAAATTCTCTGCTCAGTGCTCTTTATGTTTGCTTTTCAGATTCTTCAAAATTACAAAACTGACCCAAAGATAAGCAGATTTCTGCAGAATTTGGACTTCTATGTCTTGCCAGTCCTCAATATTGATGGCTACATCTATTCCTGGGAAAAAGTAAGTAGTGAAAATCCAGGAACTAGACTGAAAGTTAGATGTGCCCAGCATGTTTTGTTACTTTTAGATAGGGTCATAGCAATTATACTTAAACAGAAAACAGTGATACTCACATAAATCCTCTCATGGCAGAGAGATTGTGTTTCTTCTGACAGATCAGTGATCACTTGAAATGAGCTAAATATTGCTAGCAAACATCACAAGACTTGGGAAGACAAAACCACAAGATCAATTATTTTTACGTTTCTGGGGATGGGATTACTTCTTTGATAACAGCTCAAGGCTTGGTTGATGGACCTAAGTATGTCTGGAAGAGTTATTCATTCTTCGTAAAAGATGTCAAGTAGCAGATGGGTCTTAGAACCTTTGCATGGCACAGGAGGAGAATTGGTCAAACATCAGGCTATTCAGTTATGAAAGAGGTGTGCCCTCCCAGATAATATCCTGATATGGAGAATAATGCAAAATGTTGGTCTTCAGCCACTCTCACCATGCTTTTAGGCCCCTGTGTCCGGCTGAAGCACCTTTTAATGCAGGACCTTTGGATGGTCCATGGCTACCACCATGTGGATTGGGCTGTCTCCCACCTTGCTCCCTGGCAGGTGTGGGGCATAGCAAACACTGCACTTGGATGCACAGGTAATTCAGCTGGGAAGCTCATGCAGGTAGTGCAGTGCACAGAACCTGTATAGCTGGGAGTTTAGCAGGGAACCAGGGAGCAGTAGCAAGATTAGCTGATAAAAAAATAATTTATCTTCCTGAATCTGAAACACACTCTCTTATCCCTCACAATGCCTTGCTTAGCAGTGCCTCACTGCACAGAAGCAGTTGAGTACTACAGGAAAAGCATACTTTAAAAAAAAAGGTCAAGAGGCTTATTTCAGGGTGCACACAGGTTTGTGGCTGATGACAGCCTGGCTGTAGTCAATGAATTGTTCTGTCACTGAGCTTTATCACCCTTGCACACAGAGTTTTACTCTTACAATACCAGGGTTAGTTAGAATGCAGAGGTCAAAAAAAACCAGGGATATTTACACCATATAATCACTGCCATGTGGATCACTGAGTTTTTATTATGTAACAGAAGTTACTTTTCTTCAGGATCGTTTGTGGAGGAAAAGCCGTTCTCCATATGAGAATGGCACCTGCTATGGCACAGATCTGAACCGAAACTTCAATTCATCCTGGGGCAGTAAGTTTGAAGTATTTCAGATCATGAACACAAAAGTAAAGCATGAGTAATAACTAGTTTCTGAAGTAAAATGTAGTCCTATAAAAAAGGAATATTCACCTTGTTTTCATCAAGGTATATGCAAAAATAAAATCCTGGTTTGTCAAAATACTAACTCATTGACTTTCCACCAGCGAGCAGAAAATTTCTCTGATGTAACTATACCTCTAACTCACTGCAGGAGCAAGCATCAGCTCTAGGCAGGAATGTTAAGAGCAAGTCACTTAACAGCCAGTATTTACATTTGCCATGAATTTCAAGGAGCCTCCAAAGCTTCCCTGGAATGTGGTTCACTGTGGTAGTGTCAGTGTTTTTGTTGCAGCCATCCTGTAAATGTGCAATAAATATTTTAGTCTTGCATCAAATTTTAGTTGCTACCTTCTAGTGTAATGCTAAAGTCCCACTGAACTGTCTAGTCCCCTGCCCACATAAACACATGCCTTAACACTCCAAGGTAAATTTCCCAGTTCCCTCTGAACTGGTGTTCCATATTTCTCCATTGATTCAGTGTTTGTATTCCTCCCCAGGTGTTGGTGTATCCTTTAACTGCAGCAGTGATGTCTTCTGTGGATCTGGACCAGAATCAGAGCCTGAGACAAGAGCTGTGGCTCAGTTTATCAGAAACAAAAAGAGTGACATTTTGTGCTATTTAACAATTCACTCCTATGGACAGCTCATCCTCACCCCATATGGTTCCACAACTACACCTCCAAGTAACAATGAAGAACTGGTAGGGCAAAACATTTACCTTCTACCTTTGTAGAGAGCAAGTACAGGCAGCAGCAAGTGGTGCAATTTTACTTGCACTCTTGCCTTTTCTTCAGAGGAGCTGGGCTAGTTCAGGGACTTGGCTTGAACAGAGTTACTGCTTCTCTGTTTAGCATCAGTAAGGTTTATTTGCCTCAGAAATCCTAATTCTTCATCTTAAATCAGGAAAACTGAGCTACTACAGATAGGGTTAATGCAGAGCAAGGTAAGTGGAGAAGAGCACCAACTATCACTGCATACAAGAATGAATTTGCACTTTAGGATGCCAGCACATTATACACATACAGTTATCATGATTGTGTCCAGAAAGGCTATTCCCAACATGCTCAGAAAAATGGGAGCAAAGTAAGTACCTATTTCTTGGTTATTTCTTCCCTCAGTTTCTGAGTGTTCTGATTTAAGTCCACTTATGTGTGTATTTATGAAGATTCTGGTAGATGAAGCACTAGTCCAAGAGCATGAGGGATTTGGGTTTGGACTTCTTTTGAGTCATTGGAGAAGTCATTTATTTTGTCTATAGATAGTTTCTAAGGATGGTGGGATACAGAGTCTATGGTAATAAAACAAGTAAGAGGTCAATCACTGCTGTAGTCAGTACCAGTGTGTTATATAGCATAGACTCTAAATTCTCCAAAATACAGGCTGTAGCTTTACAATAAAGCAAATAGGATCTCTATCTAGTAGCAGAGTAATCTTTAAAATTTTAACACAATTTGCATTAAAAGAATCAAGAACAATTTGTTCAAATGTTTCTAATGGGTTCCTCTAAAGACCTGAAGTAATATTAAAACTTAAAGCCGATCATATGTAAATGTAAAGCTGAAAGAGACAAAAATTTTGGTCCACTCAAAATAATTGCCAAAGGTACTGCCACTGATGCCAAGGCTGTTCCTCTTTTGAATTTCCAGATGCAAGTTGCAAAGGAAGCAGCTGCTGCATTGACAGGAAAGTATGGGACCAGCTACAAAGTAGGATCAACTGCTTTAATTTTATGTAAGTTTTTTATGCTTCCCTTTGACTGCTGTGTGTTTCAAAGAATTGTGTCACATGCATCAGCAAGTACTGTTTTGCTGAATTTCTACTTTGAGTAATATTTAAAGGGCTGGTTTGGTGCAACATGTCAGCAGCAGTCATTTGAATACAAGATAACTCTAAGTCATAAAGCTGACTGTAGGAACGGACGAAGCATTGATCAGAAGCTAGTTCCTACATGGATTCCTCACAGATCCATCACAGGGGACAGAAGGAGATTGGTGATATATCATGCTGACCCTGCTGAAGTCAGCAGCAAAACTCCTATTTGTCTTCACTGGAATCAAGCAAAAATTAAAATCCCAATCAGGTCTACAGTTACTTCATCAGACATTATCACATGGCAGCTGCTTACAGTGTGTGAAGTATATTGTTTTCAGCCCTGTTCCTAATAGACTGGATGGCCTCAGCACAAACACATCATAGCTAATATGAGTTGACAGCCTTTACAAAGAGGATTGAGGGCCCTAGAGACTGCCTGGTAAACCCAATATTTTCCCAGTAAGCAATAAGTCATGCTAGTCAGTGAGAACAGTAAGCAGTTGGCTCCAGAACCCATGTGGTTTGCATATTCCAGTGGCTGTCTCTGCCAGTCCCCCAGTGCCAGTCCCAGAGGCACAGACTGCATGAGCAATGCAGTGTAAGTGTAATGCAACTGGCCTGTGCCTAGGGCTGCATTTTGCCAGTGTTTGTACTTACACTGAATAGGTAAGAAAAACAATCCACAAGGAAGATGAACAGAGATATAGTGAGAAGCCAGAAATTTTTCAAATTTGACCAAAATTATGCTTTTAAATATATATATAAAAATTCTAGTCAGTATCCATGCAGGAAATTAAGTACAAAACCAGATAAATGTCCAATCCACCTTGTACCCCACACTAGTCATAGTAAAATGCTAAAAACACAGAATCCCTGAAACTCATCTCTTGCTATTGTACAGTGCCATCTTATGAAGAACAGTGTCACTTAGGAAACTCCATATACATTTAGTATAGCTAAGAATTACAGCACCTAGAAACTGTTCTCCGTGAGACAGTGATATATGGCTACTGCTTAGTTCAGGGATTCTGGTATAAACTTGTATTAACTCTAACAAGAAGTATTTTTAAAGAACCATGCTTAATACAAATATCTCCTCTCCATGTTTAAATTCACAGACAGTAACTCAGGCTCCTCTCGGGACTGGGCACACACAATTGGCATTCCGCTCTCCTACACCTTTGAACTGAGAGACACCGGCACTCACGGATTTGTTCTCCCCACTGACCAAATCCAGCCCACGTGCGAGGAGACTATGCTGGCTGTCACAACCATCATAGACTATGTTGATAAGAAGTACTTCACAAATGGAGATGTGGTACTGACCTCCAGCAGCTTGGGCCTGAGCCTTTGTCTGAGTATTGTACTTACATGGTCTGCTTTTTAAAAACAGCTCAGAGAACCCAGCAAGATGCTCACATGAAAAATATAATGCCCCCTCAAAAATAAAAAGCTACATCAGCAAAGGAATTAAATGTCAAGTATTTCAATAAAGGCTCATCCCTTAAAATAAAAGGACTTGTGGTTTGATAGCTATGTTTTTGAGAAAAAGGAAAATATAAAAACTTGCAATTTCCCAAGCTTCACTTGCTGGCTCTGCTTAGTCTTTAAACCTTAAAACATTAACTCATGACAACTACCCATGGGGACCGAGCACTATTACTCCCTGGTTCTTTGGAGCATGTTTTTAGGAGCTCACATGGGCCTGTGCAGCCCTTCTGTCAGCCACAGTATTCCTTACTGCTTGAACCTGCTGACTCCCGTGTGTTGCCGGCCTTAGCAGGATACCTGTGAGACTTTTAAGTCCACAAATCCCTACAGAAAATTGGATGGCTTCCTTGTCCTCCACTTTCCTTCCCTAATCTACCACACTGGGATTCCCTAGAAAATACAGGGCCTCAAAAGCTGGGGAAAGGCCATGATCAGGAAACCATCTACAACAGTCTGAAGCAAAATGAAGAGTTGAATTGGTGCAAGCATGTAGGGACAGAGAAGAGGTGTGGCTCTGTCACTTAGACAAGTCAGAGTACTAAAGATAGAAGGTGCCCAGATCCTCCAAAAATTTTGAAAGCAAAAGGGAAAAGAAAGATAAGGATGGGATGCTATTGCTACAAAGCAGACCAGAGAAAATTGCTTTTGCATTTTCAGCTTCCAAAATTGACTGGTGGTGACAATTATCCTCCTTAATTTAGACTCATAAGGGATTTCACTAAAGATTGTACATAAAGAAAGTCTATTTACAAAGAGGCCACCTGGGCACATTGCTGGCTCATATTCAATCAACTGTCAACCAGCACCCCCAGGTCCCTTTCCACCTGAGCACTGTCCAGCCACACCGTCCCCAGCTTATATCGGTGCAGGGGATTATTGTGGCCGAAGTGCAGTACTCAGCACTTGGACTTATTGAACTTCATCCCGTTTGATTCTGCCCATGCATCCAACTGTTCCAAATCTCTCTGCAGAGCCCTACGTCCCTCTAGCAGATCTACACACATTCCCAATTTAGTGTCATCAGCAAATTTACTTATAAAAGACTCTAAGCCCTCATCCATGTCGTCAATAAAAATATTGAACAGAACTGGCCCCAACACAGACCCCTGAGGGACACCACTGGTGACTGGTCGCCAGCTGGATGCAGCACCATTCACCACCACTCTCTGGGCCCGGCCATGCAGCCAGTTCTGAGCCCAGCAAAGGGTATTCCTGTCCAGACCACGGCCTGCGAGTTTGTCTAGGAGTAAGCTATGGGAGACAGTGTCAAAGGCCTTACTGAAATCCAAGTAAACAACATCTACAGCCTTCCCTGCATCCACTAGGCAGGTTACTTGGTCATAAAAAGTGACCAGGTTAGTCAGACATGATCTACCCCTCCTAAATCCATGCTGGCTGGGTCTGATACCCTGCAAATTTTGCATGATGGCGCATAATATAAACTGTTCAATTATTTTGCCAGGTATAGAGGTCAGGCTGACTGGTCTATAATTGCCAGGATCTTCCTTTGCACCTTCTTTGTGAATGGGTATCACAGTGGCCAGCTTCCAGTCATCCGGAACCTCACCAGTGAGCCATGACTGTTGGTAAATGATGGAGAGTGGCTTTGCAAACTCATTTGCCAGCTCTCTCATTACCCTGGGGTGGATCCCGTCTGGTCCCATAGATTTATGAGTATCCAAGCATTTTAGTAATTCTATGACAGCCTCCTCTTGGATAATGTGGGGACCATTCTGCTCCCTGACAGCATCAACCAGCCCAGACGGGCGGGTGTCTTGAGAGCAAGTCATCTTCCCATTAAAAACTGGGGCAAAATAGGCATTAAACACTTCTGCCTTCTCCTCATCTGCAAATACTAACTTCCCACCTTTGTCCAATAAAGAACAAAGGCTGGTCTTACCTTTCTTCCTACCATTAATATATTTATAAAACATTTTTTATTATCCTTGACAGTAGTCACCTTTCTGAGTTCAAACTGAGCTTTGGCCTCCCTAATTTTTTTTCTGCATACTCTAGCAGCCCTCTTGAATACTTCCTTAGAGACCTGACCCTTCTTCCAACACTGATACATCCTCTTTTTATTCCTAAGTTCCTTCAAGACCTCCTTTCCCAGACAGGCTGGACGTTTACCCCGTTGACTGATCTTTCGGGACACAGGGATGGTCTGTTCCTGCGCCCTCAAGATCTCTGTTTTGAAGTAAGCCCACCCTTCCTGAACTCCTTTGTTTTTAAGAGCTGCTTCCCAAGGGACACTCTGAATAAGTCTCCTGAACAAACCAAAGTCTGCCTTCTGGAAGTCCAGTGCAAGAGTTTTACTGGTGTTCTTCCTGACTTCACCAAGTATTGGGAACTGTATTATTTCATGATCACTCTGCCCCAAACGACCTCCAACCACCACATCTCCCACCAGCCCATCTCTATTTGTAAATAGCAGATCTAATATAGTCCCTCCCCTGGTGGGTTCATCCACCAGCTGGAACAAAAAGTTGTCCTCCATACATTCTAAGAATTTCCTGGACTGCCTCTTTACTGCAGTATTAAGTTCCCAGCAGATGTCTGGTAGGTTGAAGTCACCCACAAGAACAAGGGCTGATGATCTTGAAACACTGCCTAACTGCTTATAAAATAAGTGATCTACTTCTTCTTCCTGATCGGGTCGACGATAACAGACTCCCAATATGGTGTTGGCCTTCCCCTTAATTCTTATCCATAGACATTCAACTCCATTTTCCTTTGTTTCAATTTCGATGGCATCAAAACTTTGCTTAATATAAAGGGCTACCCCACCTCCTCTTCTTCCTTTCCTATCTCTTCTGAAGAGTTTGTATCCATCCAGTGTAGTACTTCAGTTATGTGAGTCATCCCACCACGTTTCCGTGATGGCAACTACATCATAGCTCTGAAGTTGCACCATGGCCTCCCGCTCTTCTTGTTTATTGCCCAGACTGCGTGCATTGGTATACATGCACCTCATCTGGGCAACTGAGTTCACCCCTATCTTAGCCTTGCAATTCTTGGGCCTGTTTCCAGATAGCTCAGCTGGTTCCCCTTCCCCCTTCAAACCTAGTTTAAAGCTCTCTCAATGAGGTCTGCCAGTTCGTGAGCTAAAATCCTTTTGCCCTTAACAGAGAGGTGTACCCCATCTGGTTCCAGCAGAGAAGATGCTGTAAAAGTTTCACCATGATCAAAGAATCCAAAATTTTGCCTGTGACACCAACCCTTAAGCCACTTGTTGATGATACGGATTCTTCTGTTTCTTTCATCATTTTCTTCCGCCACCAATGGGACTGAGCAGAACACTACCTGTGCTCCTGCCCTATCAACTACCTGACCCAATACCTTAAAGTCATTCTAATTGCCTTGACACTCCTCTTCTCAATCTCATCACTACCAGCCTGGAGTATCAGCAGTGGGTAATAATCAGAGGGCTGAATCAGCCCATGAAGTCTCTCAGTGATATTTTGTACCCGGGCCCCAGGGAGGCAACAGACTTCCCTGTGGGATGGGTCTGGTCAACATATAGGGCCTTCAGTTCCCTTCAGGAGGGAATCACCTACTACGATTACCCTTCTTTTCTTCTTGATGCTAGAGGTAGTGATTCGTGTTGCAGGTGAATCATAATTGAGGGGTTCTCTAGGCAGACAATTCACTCCTAAATCATCTAGTTGTATCTCTAGATCCAGAATCTCATACCTATTCTGAAGTGGTACTTGGCTGGATGATGGGGGGGGGGGAGGTTTTTTCATTTTTACCACCCCTCACAGGGACCCGTTTCCACTCCTCTTCATCCACCAGTTGCCCTTCTGTTACCTGAGAGTGGGAGGCATATAAGTCCTCAGTTTCTTGATCAGTAACCTCCCTTAAAGATGGTAGGGCTGAACTCCACCAGTCTATTTCCCTTTCACTTTCCCTAATACTCCTTAACCTTTCAACTTCCTCCCTAAGCTCAGCCACCAGTGAAAGGAGGTCATTCATTTGTTCACAGCGCAGGCAGGTTTCCTCCACAACATCCCTGATGCCACCAATAAGCTCAAACATGTCCACCTGGCTTGGCTACTACAGATAACAGATGGGGGTGTTTTGTCATGATAGAAAATGAAAAATCCAGGGAATAGGGAAAAAAAAAAAAAAAGAAACATATGATTTCCTTAGAAAATGTCAAGATTACACTTGAAAATTGAAAGTATACTAACCAGAGATTTTCAACAAAATATTTCCAGCTTTGGGGAACAGAATGCTGTCCAATTCTTTTCCAGTATTGCCAAGAGAAAAATGTGCATCACTTCACCATGGTACCATTTTTAAAAAAAAATACAACCTTGCAGTTATATTTCCAAAGCACATCTTATTGTCACTTTGTGTGTATTATCAGTTGACAAGTCTTACTCCTGTGTTCATCATGCACAGATTATTACCAATTGGTGTAACTAAATCTGCCTAACTCCTGCAGGTTCCCCAGAGCATGGTCCTTCCAGACCCACCACTCATTTACAGTAAGATCCATCTGTTGCTGGGCACTGGAGCAGGTGTCATTAATTAGCATCTCTCCCCACAGAAGCTGCATTCCCTAAACTTCTGTTTAGTTTAGGATGTGACTTGTAAGTCTTTATATTTGTATATTCTGTCTTTGGAACTGTAAGAAACCAAACAAGTCCATCTGGCCCATGTCTGTGAGCCATCTTTAAGCAAGTGAGGCTTGACCACAAGTGTTCCATAGCCATTTGCTGGGGAGCTGCAGTGAAGCTCCCTGGTGCCACCAGCAGCAGATGGCAGTGCCCTCTGGGAAACAGTGCTCACGTGCTGACCTTGCCAAAGCCAACCCAAGCCTGGGTTGCCACCAAACACTTTCCAAACCTAGCCCATGATTACACTGCTAGAAAAATGCTGCCAGTCAGGGCTTCTTTTCTGGACTCAGATACATTGCACAGCTTCTATGCCTAGAGCCAGAGAGGAAGTGAGCTAGTTTTGCTGATTGTATCTTTTGATAGAAATGCTTATCACTGAAAGATACAACCGCGTGTGTCCTAAAGATAACTAGCAGGCTTTTGTGGAATGGCTCTGTCCCTCACTAGGTCCTCTTGTTGTAATAACATCCATCAGGCATGGGAAGATACCCCTGAACATGCACTGAAGCAAGGGAATACAGGGGGATTTTACCTGCAGCATCACCAGCATTCAATAATTACAGAAGTGGAGGGGAAGCCTTTGCCAGAAAAAACCCAAAAATATATATATGTACTTGGCAATAATCATTACCTAAAAGAATGTCCGCTGATTATGCCTGGGTGTACAGCTCCTTGAATCTCTTAGCAATGGCTCACCCCCTTTGCTCAGGTAAACCACAAATGAATGTTGTGTGGAAGCAGCACCTTGCCCCCAGCGCCACTGCAGAACAGACATGCCACAGGAATGCTCACAGCCCCTCTTAGGAACTATCATTGCACAAGCAAGGCACAATCACTAAAAGGCCAAAGCTGCAGCAAACTGATGTTTAAAATCTTACACGGGCTCTATATTTCACATACCCTCCCAGTTTGCTGACTTCTCTGTGTATCTGTTGAGCTTGTACAAGAGTGACACATATGGCTGAAAAAAATCACTGCACAGCTGGTATATTGTACCAACCATGTTTTTCAAAGGAAAATTTTCAAGAAAAAATGTAGTGTGGATGTCTCTGCTGAAACTCCCCTTACTTCATGAATCCTGGCTTTCTCTCTCCTGCATTCCTTTGTTGCCTTCTCTGGCCCTTGAGAGTTTTGCTTTATGATGAAGTATAGAAAGAGCTGCATTCTGGTTTCTTGTATATTAGCAGAAGCACAGCATTATTCTATGGAGACTAGAGTGGGACTTTAGATTCACTCATTAAAACACATGCAAAACAAAAAGTTGCCATGAAAAACTAGAAAATCTGTCTATTCATTGTCATTTCTCCCCAGTGACTTTACCAAGATCCATGCTCCTTCCCTTTCTTTCTCACAGTTAAGCACCTGTATTGTGCCTGCTTTATTATATAATCAGTACTGTGAAGGTTTAATTACTTTCAGTCATTCAGGTTATTGAAAAAAAAAAAAAGGGCATCCCAGTTATGAGCAATAGTGTTCTGTATTATTCTTGTTAACATTTTGTTTGTAGCACAAAAATAAAGATTGACAAAAGGACCATCAGTGATCTCATTCCATTTCACACAAGGAGCTCCTCTCTCTGCTAATTTTTCCTCCATGCTATGTTAATTTGATACAGTCCTCAGGCTCTAACAAGTTAGCAACACTGCCCTCATTAAGGAAAGTGAACATATCACAAGGGAACTATATTATTAAATGAATGTGTGTAGCCTCATTTCTTAGAGCATCACATGATAGAAGAGCAAAAACCTACAGTTTTGAGAGAATGGTAGAAAACACCTCTGGCAAATCACCTTCTGGGGAAGCATTTGCAATCCAAGTTGTTACTTCCTGATAAGCTGCTTATGTTCCAAATATCATTCTTTCATGCAGATTCTATTCCAAGCAAAAAACTCTGACTTAAATATCTTACACTGCATATGAAAACTGGGAGGAGTCTTAACCAGAACAAACCTGCTCAGAAACACAAAGTTCTCAGACAATTTTCCAAACGTAGTCTGGGGGCCTACTTCAGACAGAAAGGCCAGGGTCTGATCGAAAATCAAAGTATACTGAGCTGGTTTGGGGTTCCCTTTAGCCAACAAGCTGTATGTGCACGTGGTCCTGAGAAGCTTTATCTCATTGCCTGTGTCCTCTTCTGGCTGGGTTTCCTTGACTGGGAATGTCTGGGATGTCCAGTTGTATCATACACAAAAACAACAGCAGAGCCCATTGCTTTATTGAGACATGCTGTTTTAACAATTTGCTTCCTCATAAATAGCTGGCCAAGGCTGCTTTGTTCTCATTACCACTAAGATGAGAGGGGACAAATAATAAGATAAAATTACCAGGGGTTATAATTGGGCATCAGGATTAGTAAACTTGGGTACTCTTAATGAAGATGTTGTCTAGAACGCATTTTATATTTCTTGTATCTGTCTCCCAACAAAATTTTATGATCCTTGTTGGTATAAAATATAAAGGAATAATTTGATAACCTGTCACTACTTGCTTCTGCCTGCCAAATCTCACAGGGTCTGTTTATGTGCATGGTAGGCATTCATAAAACCCACTTACATTCTGCAAGCTGGCAAATAATATGAGTGCACTATTCAGAAGTGCCAGCAGAAAGAGTAAGTGCAATGTCATCATCACACCTTTCATTCACCTCAGTACTCTGACCTAAGGCACATCCCATCACAGCTGCACTCTGATGTGTGGGAATGCCTCAAATATAGGCAACGTAATTTAGGGAGAGGTGGTTAAGATTGCATAGAATCAACTGCAAAGGAAAATCCCTAGAGGAGGGATAGCATTTGTGGAAATGTTGGATATTTATTGTGATGACCAAGATGTAAGTACAATAACTTTAGCTGCGGGAATGAGGAAATGGATAGGTCACAGACAGACTAATCATGCCATTTTCCTAGCTTCAGCTTCCCCTGCATCAGTGTCTAGAAAAGACAGTCCTTGTTCTTAAAGTGCAAACTCTTCCTGTTCTCAAGCACCCATACAGGTTACCTGGGAGAGTTCTGAGGAGGAAAAGGATTACTGATGAATGTTACTTATCTCTGATTAGTGAGGCACAGGGCAGAAGCAGGATAAAATTAATGAGGGAGATACTGAGCACAAGCAATAACCAGACAGCAGGAACACACAAGTAGGTAACACACTCTGTGATAATTAGGTGTAAAAGTCTATTTGCCAGAGACAGACAACAGAAGTTCCCATCCTGAGACTGCCTTTATGTCATTTACTGCTTGTGCCAGGGCAGGTCAATCAACTGACTGCAGAAAGTATTCCCCATCCACTGTCATTGCCTAACACACAAAAAATAAATGTTTGTGGTTTATGCCTGTGTTCGTAGTTTCTAAACACAAAAGATAAGTGCATGAATCTATGAAAAGGCCACTTTACTCCAAATTTTATCTTCTCATTTCAGTCACTGTTTCTGCAAAGTCTTTAGATTTGCACCTTGGGACTTTTTTTTCCCCTGAACTACCCAGTTAAAAACAAATGAAAGATTTTTTTTTTTAAACTCAGGTTTTGTGGGGGCTTATGCTTTAGCTTCCACTTGAAAAATGAGTTTTACTTGGATTAACAATGTCCCTTGTGGTTGACCACTTGTGATACTGGAATTGCTTGTGAATTTGTTGGTGTTTTCTTGACCAGTTACTTGTGGCATTGCTCTGAACCAATCACAGTGTGATTGTGAAAACGCATCATTATCTAGATATAGAAATCTGGGAAAGCCAGCTCTGTGTCAAACACTTGACTAGGAAATAATATTAAAGGGTCACACACAGGGATAACAAACTATCCCATACCAGAAGAATATAATTCTACTGGGGACATGATTGCATAAGACTGCATAGCCAAAATGCATTACTTGGCATTGCTCCCATCTCAGAGACAGGTAGCAAGATACTTGTGCATGGAAAAATCTATCCTGATGTATTTTGTCTGCTATCCAGAAAATCCCATTCATTTCAGAAACTTGTTAGTGCCCTAAACTCCTAAAATATTATCCAAGGATATTCTTAGCATCCAAGCAACTGACAATCAATACCAGTCTTGAAGAGCAAGATGAAGAATACAGTTTAATAGCAGTTATTCACAGAAAGCAATCTAAACCATTTTGTCATATAGAGTGCCAAATTTAAAGGATTCTTGAACACTAAGGCCATCTCCATCATGATGATCCTGTGTCTTATTGAGTAGGACCAGAGTATTACTCACTTTTTGTGACTTTTGAGTTATCAAGGACATACTGGGCAAACAGCCAAGGTAATACAAGTTCCATAACAATAATCCATACTGAAAGTTAACATGATGGCTATGCCAGTTGGGGGAAGGCAAGACCTTCCAGTTCTGGTACCTGCTTGACTTAGGTTTTCTTTAGTGCACAAGAAACTTTATAAAGTAAAGCATATATCTTGCAAGTGAGAGAGAATTCATGCAAGGTAATCAGCAAAGAAACAGGAAGTAGCAGAATGATGAGGTGGAGCAGCAGCGAATCCAAAAGCAGTTTGGACACATTTTTTAGGGAAAAAAAAAAAAAGTCAGTAAAACCCTTATGTCTTCATCTGCACATAGGACTGTCATTGTGTGTGCCAGCAGAACAGATCAAGAAATTGATAGGAGTCCTGTTCTATTTAAAGGACAAGGAAATGTGTGGAATCAAAGAAGTTAGAAATGGAAAAATGGAAGACTATCTCCTAGGATTCCTCTTTGGAGTGTGTTCCTGGGCATGGTTGTCTACTTAAGTCAAAAAAGTCTCAAGGGTCCTCCTCTGTGTTCTCCTTCAGCCTGTGGAGCTGTACATTTGCCCTTCAGTTTTCCAACCTTTTCCAATGCATCTGACTCTGTTCAGGAGATACGGTTTTCATCTATAAAATTGTTTTGTTCATTCAGCAAGGTTTGCTTGTCTTAGTTACTTCTGTGGATTTCATTGACTTCCAAAGATCCAGGACAGCCCCTGGCTTCATCTATTGATTATCTTGTGACACAGTGTCCCATGGATTAAAAATGAGTAAGTTCCAGGAACTGTCACTTCCATTAGACTGCATGGATAAAATGGGTCATAAAGGTTTTTTTCAGTAGTAATACATAGGTTTTGTCCAGCCTATTAGCAATCTGATATTTATCTACTCTAGGCTTTCTTTACAATATCAGCAGAAGATTGAGTTCTTCAACTATCTGCCAAGGAAAATCAGGGACTCCATTTGAGTATTTACAGTAATTTATTTATCATTCTGCTTTTCTAGGGAAAGAACATGAAAAGTATTTAATAGAATGTTTAAGAGGTATTCCAGTGAAATACATCCTACTTTGATGATCACTTGTTTTTTGAGAGACCTTAGATTTCTATATGCAGTGCAGCAGGTTTTACTTAAAGGACTAAACCCAAATGTTGACATGGTGCCATATTATTCTTTGAAATTACTGACTCCACCTCTTTCTCAGCTTAAAACACACAAATACTTGAGAGAAACCCAGCAGGAACATTACTATGATGCTGTGTCAGGAGGAGGCTGCAGTGAGCTAGTGAGGAGTTTTGACCTCAGAGAAAGCCAGAGTGTCTCAGAGGACTCTTCACTAAAGAACAACAGTGTTTTCTATACCAGGAGTGGAAACAGAAGCCACTTAAGGAGAAATCATCCTCTTTGTTGAGTAGTCATTTTTTCTAGATGCAAAGGAGAATAATTTGTAAAACCACAATGTACCTCCAAGATGTAAATATTGTAAATAAGTATTGTTTAATATATTCAAGAAGAAAAGATAGCTGATTATAATTTAAAGGCAATGTTAAACTCGCTGTGCTATTCCAAATTTAGGCTTGAAATTAGTCCAGCACACCAACAGTGTCTAAGAAATTTCTAAGGTTTCTGTCACCATGGTAGCTGAGTGGCAATGGGCTTAATCCTGCACTCATTGAGTCCATAGTCAGACTTCTCCTGGCCTTAGCAATGCTGGATCTGACCCCAAAAATCCTAAACATACTTGAGTCCACAGCTTGATTTCTAAATCCTTTTTTACCCACTTTCCCACGGTAAATTGGGTAGGGAATTCTGTGGAAACCATTCACTAGAAAGATGTCTGGGGGAGATTTCTTTCATTCAGCAACAAATCCCTGGCTGATTAAAAGAACTGTGTTGACAGCCCTACAGGAAGCCATGCCATCCACTCCTTGGGCAGCAGCACTTTTGGCAACATGTGCCAATTTAGAGGATGAGGAACAGTAAGGGAGGGGAATCAGGAGTCAGACAAGGTCCCTGGAAACTTCCAAGCCATTTTAAAATAAGAAGGGAATTGTTGCCTTGGTTAGTGCAATTCCCAGTCTCTCACAGCCACTAGACAAATCAACCATTGTAGTAAAACATTTATATTGTCCTTAGTGGATGATGATAAACTGTAATGATTAGATAATATGCAGGAGTTGACATAATAACTACTCAACAAAATCACCAGGTCTGTGGTATAAAGATGCCTCTAAAAGCCCAGGGCCACAGACAAACACTTAGACTCTAATCACCTTCTGTTTTTATCCTCTTTTCCTCGAGAAATAAGGCCTGAGAGATCATACTGTCTATCTCTCAGCCTCTCCTTAATAACTCGTGAACCAGCTGGCTGCTTTCAGCCAAACTGGCAATGTGAAAGAGGTCACAAAAGCAAGAAGTTCTTGCAAGCTGCATAAGAAAAGGTGGCTGCATGAAGCACAAACCCCGTGTTTGTGCCTTTAAGAGGGAAAGGGGTGCACCCTGAGGTCAGTAATTAGGACCCATTTGAAAAGAGCTGGGGGGGGGCGCTCTTCAAGAGAAGAGCAGAGGAAATTGTGGGTGCCTTTTGGCACACTTCTGATGGAAACTGAAGAGAAGTGGGTTACAGACTGTGTGTGGGCAGGGACACAATTTCTGAGCAAACTAGACTTCATTAATTCTGCTGCTTGGTTGTATTATTGTTTTCTGTAAAAATGATGAGGATTATTAGACATAGCTGGTAATTGCATTACCAACATGAAAAGGCCTTAACAAAGCCACAAGGGGATGATGAGAAAAGAGGCTCCAATACTGAGAAACTGCAAAATGTCATACAGAAGAGGAGCCAAGATCAACATATGACTTACACTGCACGTTGACTAAAGCAATGTATGTGCTGAAAGCCCTCAAAAATAGGAGTGAATCTGCAGGGCATTAGAGTAAGGGTGGCACCTTCATAAATTGGTGTATGTTTTTGGACATAGCTGAGTTCAGCCAAAGGTTGTTCTGAGAGTTCTTTGATCTCTTGGGAAGTTGGACAAACTGAAAGACCTTATGCATTGCACTGTGGCTTCCTGTGGAAGTGTTACCTCAGAGCTGACCATTGCGTGCATAGAACACTGTAACAAGTTTCCATTTTGTAGGAATATGCTTAGAGCATCAGAATAAATGCTTAGAGACAAAGCGAGGATCAGCCCTAAGAAACCACATCCTTCAGACAGATCTGAGGTGAGGCCTGTGAGAAATGAGGAAGCTACAACCTGTGCTGGAGCTGCCCTTATGGAAATGACTGAAGGGTCAGATTCTGCTCCCATTTGTGGTTTGAAAAGAAAGAGCGAGCCTGTAGAAATGATGGGCTTTTTTCCAATGTAAAGGCAATCTAGAAATAAAACCCAGTTTTTACAAGTTTAGCTCCTGCTGAAAAGACTGTCTCACTCTTCAATTGTTAAACTACAGCTCCTTAAAAAGCAAACAGAAGGCAACACAAGGAGGGAATAAAGAATAAGGAAGAGCTGCTAAACACATACCCCATATCTTCATCAGATGACAGGGTGATAATTTGAACAACTTTTTCTGTGTCACAAGGCTCAAAGGGACTACTGATTCCCTTTCCTACGATGACTCAGGCAAGGATTTCCCTTTTTGTTATTAGCCTAGTTACTATTTTTCCTCATACCCATTTTGTTTCTTAGGAGACTGCTAGTCATGAAAAACTCCACAAAGAAAACAAAATTTAAAAACAAAACCACAAAACAAAACCCAAAACCAAACAAACAAAAACCATAACAAGTCAAAATATAACAAAACCCAAACAAACCAAAAACCAGCAAGGCTCATTCATGACACTGCTATCCAACTTATAGAATGCTGAATGTTTTTGCCTCCTGGGATCTGTCTGCACAGAAGGAACTTGCTGCATTAGTATAAATAGTTGCCAAGGAAGTAATTTTTCAGGCACAGATACAGTTTGCTCTCCAAAAGTCAGGTATAGATTTATTTTTTGTGTCTTTGGAGCAGTCAGAAGTTTCTCCAGCTGAATCATATAACTGGGCTCTGACTTCTGTGGCAGAGGGTTGGTTAGAAGACAGAGTCATAAAACAGAGCAGCAATTTCCCTGTCAATACATTAGGACTGGAATTCTATAATAACTATACTTGCTTCCCTACATAAATATGAGAATTAATTCTTTTCCCAGGGAGGAATGTTTAGTACACATTCTAGTTCAGTATGTTTATGAAGCCCCACAATAACTTTTCTGCCATGTTTTCATCAGGAGATCTCAACCTGCTTTCTAAGACTGGTCATCATAATTTCCTTTCTTCCCCTTAGATTTTTTTTTTTTTATCCTCCCTTCACACATCTCACTTTACAGAAGGTGAAACTGCAGCCATGAGCTCTGGTCAACAATAAGAGGTGTTGAAAATTCCTGGATTCTGGTCCAGGCTTCTAATGATTAGTTATGACTATTGCTCTAAAGAGAAATCAGTGTAAAATGTTTTATAACACTTCACACATGGTAGAATATGAATCCTGCATTACAAGCCCTGTCTTTTGTTATTTTCTCATTTTTTTAAAAGGACCAAATACATAATATCTTGATAATGAGTTGAAGCTCTTTAGATTTCAAATCTCTTGAAATCTCTGGTTCTAATTTTAGGTTTAAGAAATCAACGTCAGGCTCCTGTTCTTGATATGCTGAAAGCGTGGGTTTCTGGCACATGCATTTAAAAAAGGATGTATTATAAATTGGCTTCCTAGGGCCTGAGGACTTTGGAAAAAGACTTATTAAAAGTTATGCAGCATTAGGAAGCAGAACACGTTCAAAAACTTCTGCTGTACAAGATGACTCATAAGGTTATACCACCGATTTCACTAGTAACACCAGAGGAAAATTATGTCCTAGATCAAAAACACTCAGATGTTGTGAACTGGTTCCTGGGGAAGGCATATGACACATTTTACCATGATTATTTCCTTAGCTGAATGAAGTGACTGAGAAAGCAGATAATATCAGCATATCCAATGCAAGTGGCAGGCAATGAGGGGATAAGTTCTTATGTCTTGATCTTGCTCTTATTTGTAGATGCTGACACATCTCCCTTGGACTTCAGGAAAGTAGGACTGACACCAATATAGCTGGTCTTAATTTCCTGCTTTCTTTTCAAATGCATTCTTCCTATCTATAGCTCCCTGTAACTTGTCTTTTTAGATTCCCTCTCCAGGAAGCTTGTTCATGTCTTCCTATCTGTTTGCCTAAGCCAGTGTAGCTCTTCTCCTTTATACAACATTTGTTTATGATCCAGTGGTACCTTTGGAAGAGCTGGCACTTTCAGTGATCTATCTGAAGCATGGACAAAGTGGTAAGACTGTTAATGCCCTTTCAAAATTACTGTCCTTCCATCAGCAGGGGCAAGGACATAGATGGGTTGTATGTGAACCAAAATATACAATCAAGAAAAAAACCAAAGAGACAAAAGCACTTTCCCAAAAGAAAAAAGCAGAGGAGGTTACATTAAAATGGGTGTTCCATCATGGAGCGACAACGTAAGTTGGAGCCACAGGGTCATGACCAGTCCTCGCTTTCTTTATTGTTAGGTGGGACAATTTATGTATTAATTTCTATTTCTGTAGCTCTTAAGACCAATACCAAGAGGTCAGGGCCATGCTATAAAAGGTATAGTGACATTTAAAACAAAGACAGTTCCTCTTCCCTATAGATAGCACATACCTTGCAACCTAGACAGTATGCAGCACAAGGAGCGTGACACATTGCAAATGGGAGACATATGGGGGGCAAAGCAAGAGGCAAGCCAGGGACACTAGAGCAGGTTTATTGCTCAGTCACAGGCAGAGGCAAACATCCTGATTGATGTCTGCTGCAGGCTAACTGGGTCATGCTGGTGGAGGGTGTGAAGCAGATTTCATTTTCATTGCCATCCTGCTTTGCTACAGGCAGCAGGAATAGCACAACGTGACTTCAGGAGCCCACAGATAACTGCCTGGAACTGACAGTACACCCCCCTTTCCCCCAGCACAGGGAGGGAATTTTCCTCAAGTATGGTTGCCTTAATTCCCTCCTCATTTTAACATAAGCAAGAACAGCTGAGTCAGATCTGAAAGTCAGGTCTTCTGGCTCCAGCTCCTGGACTTGGAGCTCTCAGCTGTCAGTGATCTCCCTCAGCTGGGAACACTTCACATCCATTTTCTTCACTGATTTCCTGTGTAAACCTATTGTGCCTCAGTTCATTAGATAATACATGCTTCAGTGTCCTCATTGTAGTCTGTACATACAGCACCAAGCATGACATAGCACCAGATCCCTTCTTGGAGTGTCCATAATTTACTAAAATCCAAACAAAGCTAGAAGAAGGGAAGAGAAAAAACTCCAAAAGGCTGTGGGGAGCATAAAAAGGAAAATAAATTATCAGTGTTCCATTACCTTCTGCCCTGAGGAGAGGGGCAACAGCTGCAGCAGCAGCCACCAGTAATGTTCTTAGTGAGGACATGTGCTGTGTATCTCACAACACCATTCCTTTTTCAATTCATTTTAGCATCTCGTTTGATAGCTTCTACCTTTTTCCTCTTTATTTTAATCAAATAAAAGCAGTTGAAAGTGCAGGCACTTCTGAGTGCCCAATGCTTTGTTTTGGGAAGCTATGGAAATACAGCATCACTTCCATCTTGTCTGAAAGGGACAGAAAACATCTCAGACCTTACACAGGCTACTGCTTCCTTGTGGATTGTTATTGTGGGGTTAAGCCCTGTCTTAAAAATGGAGGAAAACTCATACGAAAAGTGCCCGGATGTTTTTGAACTGGTTTATAAGAGTAGCTGCCTGAAGGAAAAAAATAAGAGATAAAGAGACATGAAAAACAAACTCAACACCAAATAGTTTCTTGTGTATCCATCTATTGCAACTAGTCTGATATTAATAGAACACACACCAGCAGGGAGTGGGAAAATAAACATATTTTCACTCACATAGACTGCCTAAATGACTCACATATGCAAAAATAAATAAATGGATCCCCATGATAATCTGAAACTATATTTTATCCACATAAACAACGCATGTTCTTAACTGTAACCTAACATGTTAAATTCACTCCGTTTTATTTGAGGGCATGGACAGATTGAGTGATCAATCTCTATTACACTGAGCTTTTTTTTTATCCCTTCCTTACAGTGCCATTTTTCTTCTCACTAGACATTTTAGTTCATTTCCCTGAGCCTTCTTCAGCTTAATAGCTGCATTTCAGATTCAGAGGAAAAAAAAGCTATCAAACTTCCAGAGGGGAATGAATGTAAGTGAATGATGTGCATGAGAAGGGGAAATACAGCAAATAAAAATGGAATAAAAGGACAATTGTTAGCATTGCATGTGCTGAACTTAAAGGATAACAGTTATATATTCCAGTTTCATAATGGCAATGTTGAGAGTCAACCAGGTGCTGGCTCCAGATGCTGTAAAATCAAGAGGCAGAGGGTTTTTTGTCTTGTAGAACTGGCAAACAGGTATTCCCCTAAAGAAATGGAATGAGGACACAGCAATTAACTCTCCCAGTCCTGCAATCGGAGTGCTAATCACATCCTTAGCAACTGCATGGTCACTATGGTACCGACAACATCTTCTGCTCAATTCCTTTCTGACTCATGCTCTGGGTGACTGGCGATGGTCAGAGCAGAGGCAATGTGCACTTGTGACACTGTGCTGAGTGGCTCCATCAGTCTCCATTCTGCAATACCGGACGCTATTGCCAACGAGGATGAGCTCCAAGGATAGCAAGGAAGGCAGTAAGTGTCCAGAGAATCTGTGCTGTTTGCTTTTCAGAAACATTGTGCAAATGACAAACAATGCTTCACTACAGCCTCTCTGCTCTAATAGTCTTAAATGTGAGGCTAATGAACCTCAATACCATTGAACCTCATTATACTGTAAATACCCTTTGTGTAACATCTTTTTGTGACACCAAAACCAATAATGAAGCTATAAGAAAAGAAGGAAAGGAAAAGGCTACAATCTTAAAAAAAGAAAAGCCAGTCAGATTCATCTTTCCACAGCAAGTATTTGTCCTGGGAGAAGCAGTGAAAAATTATACAGGCTTTAATGGAAAAATGGTGGGTATTGAGACATTTCTGGATGCTAACAAAATCAGAAAAGAGCATACAGGAAATAGACTAACAATCTGCCCTTGATGGAGCTGCTCATAGTGGTTGCGGAATCTCTCCTGTAGGAGGTTCTAAACCCTATGCACTGCAGACACAAACAACTGGAACCAGCTTTCATTCACTGAACATGAGGGGTTTGCAGCCCTAGCATGACTGCTTTGGGCTCTCCAGAGACACAAAAGAACTGGAAACCCAGCCCTCACTGTCTGAAGAGTGCTGCTGATTCCCTTGCCTCCCCAGCAGCATAAGGTGGTAAAGGAGAATTTACTCAAGACTCCAGCCCTTTATTTTCAAATCTCAACATTTTGGTACACAGGAAGACAAATCTTACTCTCAGTCAAGCAGCGAGAAGGAAACAAGTGTTTTCAGGAAGAAGACGGATGTAATGTAATCAAAGGATACGAAGTCTATATCAGGACACCATGCAATTGAAAGGAACAGGAGGAAACATTCCATGGCAGCATATTTCCAATATGTCCCCAGATGCAGGACTATGTCCTGTGATAAAACTGGTACTGATCATTTTCAGAGGCAGAAGCAGCAGATGCTTTGTGGCCCTAGGGTGACACACATCTCTTCTCACATGTGGGAGATAACATTGAAATGGAAGGTAGGGATACTAGGAGGTAGTCCACTGGAGAAGGAGTAGTACTGACTGAGAATAAGATAAATGCATAACTTAATAAGGATTCACAGAGTGGACATCTATGTCAGCATTTCTTATATACCCCAACTGGAGAACATCAGTTCTCCATTTTTCTAATAGATTCCTGCAACAAAGATATCCTGAATGATGTATATACCACTCACTGATTGCTGGGCAAACATTATGGGAGTGTCAATATTTGCTTTTTTTCTAGAGCTATCATTGTTTGAGAGGGTATAAGACATTTTGGATAATACTCTACTTGAGATGTATTAATTAAATCACAGACAAAAATCTTGTATGCCTACTTTGTGCTATTGCCATTTCATTTTACTTTGCAGTGAAAACAACTGCTAGTCACATGATAAATCCAGAACCTGAGCAAGAATTAGTGATAGTGGAGCTGGAGATAAACCCATAATTGCAAGTTTGGTCAGCTTACCCAAAGCCTTCTCCACAAACTTAAAGAAAAACACTGCATGAAGTTGCAGTACCCAGAGTATGGTAACTGATGGGGTGACTGAGCTGCAGAGCTGTGCAATATTTCAGTTCATCCCATATATATATAGGTAACTGTATTTCATATAACAGTCCCCCAAGGCAGATGGAAGTTCACTGTGATTTTTAGTAATAATAGGTCTGGGGAGTCTCCTGCTATGCTCAGAAAGAAGACAGAGGAAAAGTATATTGCAAAATCAAAATACTGTGGTCTTGGCTTCCTGACATAGGGCTGTTTGGAAGTTGAACAGATATCTCAGATCTAGAAATGCATGGCACAGCACCAGAAGTTTTGAAAAGACAGCTTTGTTACTCATGGTTGTTTTGCTCACTTCAATGTTTTTCCTCTACCCTGCTCTATAACCAGGATACAGTTTGACCTTGCATACAAAAAAATGTGCCTTTCAGCAGGTGTTGAAATTAATTTTATTATGAAAGTCAGTTGGGAAGGTGTTTAAATCCACAATATATCTTTTTACATGTGTAGAAATTTGATTTCATGAACAGGAACTTCAAGCATCTGAAGTAGACAAAAATCTGTGGTAAGAATCTGACCAGAAACTTTTGTGTGTTCTATGCTAGAGCTTAGATTTATTTGAAACATTACCAAGATCCTGCTAAACAGGAATTTGTTTTGTTATTAAACTGTTTGGTAGCTGCTGGTCAGTCTAAGACATGTTTTTCTTTGTGCATAGTTTGAAGAGAGCAGGAGCTTCTCACAGCTCCAGATACACAGGATAGTTCAAATATTAAATCCTGTATGTTCAGCTCTCTGGACATTCTTGGGACTCTTCCCAAAGGATCAGATATTTCAATAACACCACAAAGTTCCTTGCGTCCTCGTTTTTCACTTCTGATGAAACTTCCTCTATCAAAGACCAGAGCTAATGATCCAGATTTAATCAACAAAAGTATTTACATTTCAAAATAATGAGACCCTCTCAGCTGGTAACTTGTTAATTAGTTCCCAAGCATTCTCCTTTTATCCTCTTGTGCTGCAGTGGTGAGCTGACAATCCTTCCAATATTAGAGGAAGTTATTTGAGAAGTGTTATCTCAGAGTCCTATCTTGCTCCAGGATCAATTTACACCACTGTGTTGATTACAGGAGAACTGATTTACCTAGAGCCAAATGTCTTCATGTATCAGACTGTCTTACCCATCCTAACAAGTTTTTTCCTTGTATTTTTGCATGCCAAATGTCTGCAAAGCAATTAGGTATCTGAATTTAAGCCTCTCTGCCCTGTTATCTTTTAACAATGCTATTCTTTCACTCTGGAGCTCCTAATACTTGAGGTCAGAGTCACATTTACAGAAAAGCTATTTATACCACTTTATAATTCAGTGCTCTTTCTTTCCCCCTTTAATTTTACATAAAAGCTCTACTACCCAGCTACACAAAGGTACCAGAATGTAAATAAGAATCTGTCCATAAATATTTTTTCTAGCACCCCAACTTTTGCAAGTATGGATGGACATAAAGAACAAGGATCTGTTCCCAATTTCTGCCCCAGTACTAGTAGAGTCTGAAATACACATGCTGGGTTTCAGTGTTCTCCAGCAGCTCCCTTAGCAACTGGAGAACTCCATCAATTAGTCCTCAGTGCAGGATATGCTTCAGCTGACTTGCTGGTAATCAGCTGCTCCAGAGCCTTGATCGATTTTGCCCTGCGATTATCAATTCTCCCATCAGACAGAACAGTCGATCTCAAAAACAAGAAGACCTTTCAAGAAATAAGATCAGGATGTTTTACTCAGCACACAATTTCCTCCTAAAACCCAAATTTGCAAGGCACACAAGTGTGTGCTTATCTTCAAGCACAATTAATCACCTCTTTAGCAACAGTAAGTTTTTCTGGAACTGGAGATTACATCTTCTCCAGTTCCATACTGTGTGGTTTTACATTCTTTTTCTTTTTCTCTTCTTTCTTTTAATTTTTAAATGAACATTTCCTCTATTCTTTTTTCCCTGTCATATGTAATGCAACTGTGCAAAGTTTTCTTTCCAAAACATGGTGGGTGGGCAAGGAGAAAATTATTTAAATTATATGGTGGGGGAATGAGTTATAAAAATAGCAGCATATTCCTAACTTTTTAACAGGAATTTTTATTTCTGAAACATAAAAATTCTCTGGAGGCCTGAGGACTAAGTACACATTAGACTGAACACAGCTTTTAAATTAATTGTTTATCTTCTGTAAATTAATGACATAACTTTCTGAAAACCACAAATAAGCACCAAGAAGCTGCAAAAATTGCAATTAAAACAAAAGAAAAGGAGAAATAAAACTGCCGTGAAAAACTTTATCCTTCCCAAGTCTCTGGGACATCTTCTGAATACCCATCTAATTTTAAATGTTTGTGATCATGGCAAAAATGTTGCCACATGTTGCAAATATGGAAACTATTGCCAATATTTTAAAAATATTTGAATAGAAAGCTCATATTTTAATCAGACATTTAGAGCCTGTGTGTGTTGCCTGTAAAGCCAATGCAATGATTCTGATCTCCACAAAACCATGATCCAGCCATAGCATTGGCTGTAGTGGTGCTTTTTGGATCCGAGTTCCAGGGAACAAAATTCTAGAAATGTAATTCATTAACTGGAGGATTCACTTTGGGTGTATTTTACTTGCAGTACTTGAAAGGAATCTAGTCACTTCCTTAAAGATACTCTCATGTTTTTATACAGGTAACTCATGAAGATTCATTTTATCACAAGGTTTCCAGCTTGTTTGGCCATAGGAGGAATAAATCTTGAAGACTATCAAGATCTGATAGCCAAATTTCTGACAAGCAGTGAACTAAGTGCCTATGTTTGCAAAAACCACTCATCTGATGAACACTCCCTGATTAAATAGATGGTTCGCTAGAACAAAGAAAAAGTAAGAACTGGGGAAGGGGGGGTTAATGAATCAAGAGTTTTTTCAAGCTAGCACTACTCTTTTCTTCCTGACTCCTTTTCCTGTTCTTTAAAAAACCTTCATCATCCTAGAATAGTTTTTTTTACTTTTCTGTGGCATTTGGACATCTGTTCCTACAAATAACTGGTCCAATATTTGACCTCAAACTCTGTGGAGCAGCCTTCTACACCTCCCAGATTTAATTCCTTCATTTCAGGATGTGCAAGGTATAAGATTAAGCAGTTCAGGGATACTTAATCAAGGCATTCTGGACTATCACCCACAGAGTGATGTGGGAGTCTTCTGCAGATACCCACAGCAGCAAGAAAACAGCTGGATTATTGTCATAATAGTTTTGTGTGAGGAAGATAAAAAGAGCACTAGGAGAAAGAAGAATATCTTAGAAAATACTTCCATGTAAAGTGAGAGTACGTCATGGGAAAGTAGAGAAGCCCTCATTAGCGTTTCATCTAGAGTTTAAAACCTACTGTATGCTATTTGGGACCACTACAAATTACTCAGAAAAAACTTCCTTGCTCAGCCTAAGGCTTTGACTATCCTTATTTGCAGTTCTATAGCTTATTCACTAGCTTCTCCATTTGATTTTGTACTTTTAATTAGAAAATTCTTCCTTTATGAATATTTGAAAGCTACTCTTTGACATGCTGCTTACACAGAGGAGGTTGCTCAGCAATGCTGTGGTCCCTTTTATTTACTCCTAACTTCAGTTGTTTCTGGTCAGCCAAAGTAGAAATTGTTTTTCATTATCATTTCCTTAATAGATAAATATGTTACTATCTGGTTTTATTCATCTACTAAAAACTTATCAATATGGAAGGGTCTGGCAGCTGCAGGGTCCTCTTCCTACCCTTCTCTCCAGGCCCTAACATGTCCTCACCCCAGAGATCATAGTGTTACAATATTCCCTTGTATTTTAACACTTCCTCATTCTTCAGGAGCATCTATTACATCAAGTTCTCTTTCCATGGTCATACACTCTGCCTTCACCTGTTATTTTTAAGCTTGTGGTATGCAGACATTGATATTACTTATTTTTGGCCATCTACCTATTTTTAAACAACTCCCCTGCTTAGCTCCCTGCTTCAGAATATACCACTTTGATTTCAGTTTAGTTATCCTCAATGTCATCCATCATCCCTGTTCCCACCTTTAAGAACTGGATACAGAGTTCAGATGCTAATGGGGGGTAGATATGTGGAGATGGAGGCACTCTTTTACCCAAAGACATGACTACCCACATCCTACCCAGTGCAGACAATTCACTGCCTGATCCTGCATGCTGCAATGAGATCAGAGCTGTGTGGCCACAAACCCCTTTCCATAATTAGACAAGGGCTGCATTTTCCCTTGGAAATGCCCCTATTTATCATCAAGACATTTCAAAGCTCAAAAGCTCATTTTCTCTTTTTCCCCTTTTTAATTTTTTTAAAGCAATGGGACAGCTGATTTATCCTAGCAAGTTTTTCCATGTCAGGAAAATGATAATGAAAAACAATTTCTACTTTGAATTTTTTCAGCTATTCCATTACTGAACCTTCCATTGGCTCACTGGAAACTGCAAGAGAGGGTTTGACTCTTTTCTGTGGGAAGAACATGGAAAAAACCTTACTAGGCTTTTTGTAGCAAAAGAACAATTTTTCTTTTATCCAGTATTTTGCTTCAATTTTGTATAACATTTCTTTGAAAATACATGTCCCAATTTCCTTTTAAACTTCTTTATTCTATTCTGCTACTGAAAAGACTGCAGATGGAAGGGGAGAACCAGGAACTCCCCATGTCAATCAGCTCTATTCATTCAATGGCTGTATTTATTAGTTTCATTAAAAACATATTGAGCAGGCCTGGTTCCTCACTTCTGCACGCCTACACAATCCTGACTGCCTTGCCACCACCCTGTCAGTAAGGGCTCTATCCTGAGGCCTCTCTCAGCTTGAGATTCCACATGAAACATGAATCCAAGAGGATATCACATGCTTTTAGGTCTTGTTGGAAAGACTTCACACAGCTTAACGGGTGTGGAGGGGGCGGGGGACAGATGAGGAAAAAAAACTACTTGAGATGAATCAATAATTCATTTTAAAAAAATAAATGGAAAGAAAAAGTCTGTGTAAAGATTGGAAAATAGCTCCATTGCTACTGCCATCACTGAAATGAATGTACATGTAACATCTGACCAGCACATTGCTCATAAACGATGGTTTTATAGCAAATAAAGCACTTTGGGCTGCCATCAGACAAGGGAGCAGTTCTTGGAGAAGGTTGTTAATTTGCTACATTTGTAATGCTGAGACACCAACTGGTCTCCTTCAGAAAATGTTATGTTCTCTACATACCTCCTCCTGTCATTATAATCAGAACTATGTGGAAGAGCAGAACCACAGCAGGAGCCTGCTACTTACAGGGCAAAAAGAATTGGTGCCAACAGAAGTATTAAAACTATACTGGCTGCCTTCTAGCACTTTTGTTGGTGCCCTTTAAAAAAAAAAAATCTTTTTTGTTGTATGGCAAACCACAAAAAGTTCTGTATGAATGAAAAAATCTCCACAACCACGATGGAGAATTAAGGTTGCAGTTTAAGTGCTACTTAAGTTGAAAACCTGCCTAGTAGCTTTATTGGTCTTTAGTTCAGACACCAGGCTAGAGATGACTCTTCAGAAAAAGAGATGGCTTTCTGCATTCAGCACTGAAAAGTGTTCCATAAAAATCTATCTGCTTAGCCACACTGGAACTTAGCATCTTCATCTCTTTGAAAACCATCTCTCTTTCCATGAACATCAGATTGGATAACTGCTACCTAAATACCCTAATGTCCTTTTATTTTCCTTAAATATATATGGACCACAAACTTTAACACCTGCACCCTTACAATTGTTCAACAAAGGAAGAGGCTGGAGTTTGCACTGATGCCCTTAAGTACTCCCAGAGATGTATCACATACAATCTCTTCCATACATACACTCTTTTTTCTTAAGTGGGTCACAGTGTATTAACTCAGTTTATTGCATAGCCATGGTAATTTTTTATCTTTTATGGCAATAGAGATTCAAAGATACAGCAAAAAAGAAAAAAATCTTCTTGCTACCAAAAAACAACAACAAAAAAATTTCTTCGTATTACTTGCCCTGTCCTCAAAATGTTTGATTTGCACAGCCACCTTTGACAGAGAATTCTTAGCACAGCTTCCTTTCCAGCTGATTGAGCAAAGGTGCACTGGCATCACAAAATATGTATCAGTATCACATCAGCATGGAATCAGCCAAGACTGAATACATATACACCCTGATACTCACGTGTCTTTGTGTGACAAGAAGTAAGTTGGACTGAGACAGAGAGTTCATCCAGCTCACAAGCACATGCTTGGCCCTTCCCAGGTTACACACAGCCCCTGAGTGATGCATTACACAATTCCAACAAAAAACACAGCAGAGAGGACAAGGCAGGGAGAAAGGAGAAACATAGCAAGCCATACTTTCACTTACAGTATTGGTAGTTTGTCACAGCGTATGCCACAGTTGAGACAACCACAATGCGCAGAATACCAACATACAATTTCAGAAAGCTTCAACCCATACAGAGTAACAC
Source organism: Ammospiza caudacuta (assembly GCF_027887145.1). Classification (NCBI taxonomy): domain Eukaryota; kingdom Metazoa; phylum Chordata; class Aves; order Passeriformes; family Passerellidae; genus Ammospiza; species Ammospiza caudacuta. Next base: position 18,454,125 of record NC_080600.1, on the reverse strand, counting down.
CTTACCATTTCAGAAGGCTTCAGGCATCTGCCCATACACAGGACCACCACACCACTTTAGAAGGCCATAAACATCTGCCCTTCTTGCTCTTTAGCCCAGCCTTTTATCCCCTCATGTTGATGCATTGCGCCTGTGTGCCCTCTGTTCCCTTTGGTGATTGGTCAGTGCCCCTGGGCACTCCAGGGCTCATTGCTGTCAGTGCTGCTCACCTGACCTACACAGCTGTAGCTCATTGGGGATGAGGCTCAGGCTCAGCCCCACTCCCAATCACCACAAACTGTGCACCTACAGTAGCTCACCTGCCTGGTGCTGCCACTGAAGCTGCCACTGTGGCACTTTGGCAGCCAGCTAAGGAGAAATTGGTGTTTAACAGGACAAACCAGGAATGATGTGGTGTTGTAAACAGATTAGCAGACAGGTGAGACCAGGGAAATCTGTTTGTAGCCTCTGTGTCTTTGGAATCTGATAATTTCTTTAATGCAGGTACCCCTGTCTGATAGAAGAATGCTATCATCCCTGGTTTAGGAAGTTAATGAGAGGCTAAAGAATCCAAATACTAATAAAAATATTTAGGTATTGAATTCTACTGTGAATTTGGACCAAAGTGACAGGTTTACAGAGGCACAGGAGTATCTGGCTTGACACACAAGGTTTCTTAACACCACTCTTGTGTTACACTCAGGAGAGCTTTGCTCCTCTCCTCTCTGACATTGCTTAACTATAGGGGTGGGGTAGGAGAATGCTCTTAAGGATCGTGGTACCACCAGAAAGGCAAGGAGGGAACATAAAAACTTTCATATTCCTAAGCAGCTGTGCGTGTACACGTGTATAAATACATATGTATGTATGTGGGTCACACAGAAAGCAGTGATGATGCTGAGGGGGACGAGCTGCCCACTCTGACAGTTGCCAGCACACAAAATACCTGTAAGTCTGGTTCCCAACAGGTTTGTATCCCCTTGCACCACAGCTGGAGATGCTTGGCATAGCTAAGAGCAGCTACAGTCAATGAGCCTTAAATTTAAGTGGTACAGAAAGTGGTTTAGTCCAAATAGTTCTTCTGGGTCAGCTGTGGGGCATAAGGCATGAAAAGGAAGAATCATAAACATCCTTGACCTATCAAGTGTTTTCACCAGCCATAATTTTTCATCAAACAAAGCAGAAGAAAAAACTTCACAAGCATAAAGTGATTCTGGCATCAGACTCCCCTTGTTTTCAGTCCTGTTGCACTGTAAGACAATTGGCACCATAATCAGATGAATAAAAATTATGGCACAGTTTGATGGTCACTTCCTTTTACTGTATTTTTCTGAAACCAGTTACAAATCCTTTTCAGGAAAACCAACACAAAGAAAAAATATTTTCTTCTGGGCCTTACTGAAAAATTAGTTGCTGTACTTATAACAAAGGGTATTGCACCTACGGCTAGAGTTATATGGAATTGGTTTTGGTCAAGGAGAGATGCTGTTCCAAACTTGGTGCCAAAGTAAACTCAAGTCCCCTGCAGACTAGGCTGTAAAGGCCCAGAAACTGGATTTAGCATACAATTCAGTAATTAACAAATAACAGTTGAAACCATCCTCTTGAGCTTGGCTACTGTAAGTAGAAACCCTTTCCCCACTGCTTATTGTTAATGCCTGAACTTCTGTTAAGTGTACCATCTCTAGTCTCTCCATGGAAAGCAGAATCCAGCATTAGGCTTTCACAGCAGAATCACTCAGGCAAAATGTCTATACAGATATTAACACCTTTTGTGTGTCTGCTGTGTGTCTGCTAGAGCCATGGAGCAAGTGAATTCCATGGGCATTCTGTACTTATGCTATTTATATTTACCTAAAATGTCTGCAGTGGCACGGGTACAATCTGGCTCTTCCACATCCTCATACAGTTCCCAACCATACAGCTCCTCATAGCATCTTGCTCTACTCAAAATCAAACTTGAGCTGAGGTTTTCTCTGAATGTTTTGTCCCCTTCCTCCCTTTCTCTTCTGTAAAAAAAAAAAAATATATATATATATATACAAAAACCAGTAAGGCCTTTAAATCTGAGTGTACATTTCTCTATTAAATTGACACAAACATATCAGCAATTTTCTCAGAGCTGTTGACTACTTTTCATCTGTTAAAGCAGCTTCCAAGAAAGTTCTTCCCTATGTGGAAGTAAGGCACTTCTGAAAAGTGAAGGATAATTGCCCAAAACCCTTTTGACATAGTGGCTCACTGACAGTGATTTCTGATTAATTAGGGGTACATTCTCCTCTTGATCCCTCTATAACATCAAAGAGAAAGCTGCCCTCCTTAGGCTTGTCAGGCAGCACCTCCCCAGGGGCTGGTCTTTTGCTCAGGGGCTGAACAGAACTGCTCAGCCCCTGGATGTTTCTTTCACCTGCCCACTGCTGCACTGCTGCAGCTCAGCTTCCTTCTGGAGCATGTGAGTAGTTCTTGCTGCCAGTGCAGGCAGTGGCAGGGGAGGGAGGAGGCCTGCCCAGCCTGGCGGCCATCCCGGCTGCCACAGCTGACACCTGGGAGCGCCATGTTGGACATCTGAGGCTCCAAGCTGAGGTGGCCCAGCTGCTGGGGCTGCATTCAGAAAGCAGGGCAGCTACTTCTCACACTGCAGATCAGTTAATTTTGGTCAATGCCAGGTCACAATGACACAGTTCCTGTGATCTCCTGGAGCTCCCCTCACAGACAGCAATGGTCATCAGGAGAGCCTGAGAGCAGCTGCTGCAGGGAATGGCGCCGTGTGGCGGAGTTGGCAGTGCTCACGTGGACACGGAAATGTGGACACACCTGGAGCCTCCTGGGGCTGCCTGCTCAGCACAGCTTACAACTCACACCACTGAAATCTCTTATCTTTCCCCACACAAATCTCCTAAAACAGCACCCATGTCTCTGCCTTTGAGCACCCGCTGCCCTCAGTCCCACTCAGGCAGGGCTGCAGGGGGGTGTCTGACAGGGCCATACCAACAATTTATCAGTAGTGACAACCAGGCTATGGCTCTGTGTTTAGTAATGAAAATGTGACTTGTGGATGCCTAGATGGCTGAGTTCAGTCCACATCATGGCTCAGAAGCGTAGGCACCCAGCATCAGGAATGCTGATAAAAGTAGGTAATAGCAATGCCCACCACAAAGAACATGGCAGCATTTTATAATTCTTTGGTTACATTTTATACTTCTTTGCTGAAAATAAACCCCCTCCTGGCTCTACAGAAAGCCTGGACATCTTTGCAATGGGGACCCCAAAAGAGTGAGGTAAGGAGTGGCAGAAGAGGAGAGACAGAATCACCATGCAGGGAGAGGACAGCATGGCTTCCGTGTACCAGGAAAGGACCCACCTGACGGGAGGACATTGCATCCTGTGCTTCCCTTCCACTTCAATGCTCCTGCTCCTGATGGCACCACTTCCAGCTGCTGAGGCCCTGAGTAGGGCTGGTCCCCGCAGTCGATGCCAAAAGGTGCCCAACAGGACAGGCCGGCTGTGCCAGGACACCTGAGGGGAGACAGGCGCCATTCTGAGGGCCCAGGCTCCCCGCAGGCCCCGGCCATGAGGCGCCTGAGGGGCCCTGCTGTGGGCCCCGCTCTCCGCAGGGCTGGGACGGGAAACTGTCCTCTGGCAGCATGAAAATATGGACAAGGAGAGAAGTGAGGAGTGGGCTGAGATGATTTGGGGAAATGCTTGCAAGATAAGCATCAGAAAAGAAAAACAGAATGGAAAGAGTTAAGGTTTATTAATTACCATTCCTTGGGATCACAGGGTGTTTGAGGTGATGCCTGACTGCTCCTTATGTGACTTTACAGGGAGACAAAGATCTGTAGCTGAGTCCTTCCGTTCTGTGCCACAGCTCATGAACTGTATTTAGGTTACAGCTTTCACTGTTTCCCAGAGCGTCAGGTGTTGTTCTTTGATCATGAGGGCTGTGCCCTCCTTCCTATTCCAAACTATATTCTTTCTAGCAGTTCCTTCTGCACCATAAGCTAGCCACACTATTTCAGGGTCACAGGAAAGAGGTGGAAAGTAGCATTTATTTTTGGGACCAAAATATTCCCCTGAGAAGGCCAAGGTTATCATTGATGAATTTTAGGAACTTGTATTTATTTTGCAAGGGTAAGAAGCTTTTGTTGAAGGGCAGGAAAGTTCCCATTTCTCAAAGATGCTTCCTTAATATTCCAAAACACTTTTAAAATGGTATCATCACTCAACTACACTTCTCTTTACTTGTGGGCTTAGTACTAGTCCTAGGTTTCATGACATCAGCTAGACTGAATCCTGAGAGGAGAAGGGCCTCCTGATTACCTCAGTAAATTAGAAACACTAGATAAGATCTTCAAACCGGAAGGCAAATATTTGCTTGGAGTGGGACTCTGCTTCCCAGCTTCCACACTCTATGTTACTGGGGAATCTCAAGCTGAATTATTGCCCTACCTGTTTTTGAGGTACTTTTGTTCAGTCTGCACCTCCAAAAATCCCAGCAGAAATTCAGCAGATAAAGGTAAATTTGCCTGAGTTTGGAAGAGTATTCAAAGCCCTGAAGAATTTTAACCTCAAGACTAATTAGCTGCAGCATCTTTGTCTTGCTCAGTTTTATTGCCTCTCATCAGCAACATTAAACTGACAGAACAGAAGCAGATAATGAATCTGAAACCATGCACAGAGGTACATGAGGAAGGCTCTGTGAAAAGAGGATGTGGCTGTTATGATTTCAGGCAAGAGATTTCCAGAAAAGTGAAGTCCATGGACAAGCCATGGACACAGAAGGCCCCTGGAAGTAATTGTTGCAATGACCTTTGTTAGCTCTCAGTACCACAGAGGCAGGCACATGATGAGGCACTCAAGCTCTCAGTCAGTAGATATGGCTTGTGACTAGGCCTTTGGAAAGATTTCCAGCCAGCTGGTCAGTAACTGTTAATGAAAAATGTTTATTTCATATCAAAACTGACATCTTAAAAAACCAATTAAACCCAGAAGTATTACAAATATTTGTAAAAAACAGTAAAACAACATTATTCTGGAGGTAAACCTTTGCTTTCATTCACATTTAATGTTTCTCTCCTTGTTTACATTCATTGCAAAAAGGTGAGTAAAGTCAAAAATAAAAATCATAATTAAAAAAAAATGAAAAAAAAAGAGGGGAGAAAAACCTGAGAGACCTGGGGTTGTTCAGCATGGAAAATACTTTGGGGGAGACCTCACTGCAGCCTTTTAGTACCTTAAAAGGACTCATAAAAAGCATGGTGGGACTTTTCATACAGGCAGACAGTGACAGGTCAAGCAGTAATGGTTTTAAACTAAAATTGAGCAGGCTTAGATTAGGTATTAGGAAGAAATTCTTTACTCAGAGGGTGGTGAAGCACTGGAACAGGTTGCCGGGGGAGGCCTGGACGCCCCATCTGGATGCCTGGCAGTGTTCAGGACAGGCTGGATGGGGCTCTGAGTGACCTGACCTAGTGGGTGACATCCTCTCCCACGGCAGGGGGACTGGAACCAGGTGATCTTTAAGGTGCCTTTCAGCCCAACCTATTCTATGACTCTATGTCGTGCTAAGTTTGCACATGGCAAGTTTGCATCAGGTGAGCTCAACAGAAGGATCAAGTACAGTTTAGCCCTAGAAGTAAACGAATTTTTCTTTCCTCAGAAAACTCTGTACCCAATATCAGGAGTTGCCCAAGGTGTGTGACTGTGTGCTACTGAAAAATTTCAATGAGGAGGAGTTAATTCACTTTCTGTCCTTTCCCTGGCCTCCAGCCCAGGGAGTGTCTGACAGCTACTCCTGCAGATTAACAACCTACTTGCCTCTAAGAGGATGTGTTTGATAGCAAAGCATCGTATTTTCTGAAACTTCCTGGAAAACAACGAGGTGAAATGCTTACCTGTAATTGATAATCATCCCTCCAGCTGGGTTTCTCACTGTGCTGCCCTTCAAAAAGTCTTTGGATGTTCCTCTCACAGGTGGAGAGCAAAGGACTAAATTACACTAGAAGTATTTTTGTCTAGATATACAGACATATGTAACTGTCAGACAGATCAAGGTAGGTGAGATGCTAAAAGCTTCCAGAAGTTTTCAAGGAAAAGAGAAAGTAAAGGAACCTAGACCTTGTCTTTAAAAGGGAAAAAAGTTATAATGTGAAAATTCTATTTGCAGAAATAATTCTGTCAAACATAACACCATTCATACCTACATCATACCAACTGATCCATAATAGAGATCATTTTTTTCAGCTATGACAACTTCTCAATCATTCAAATTCTGTGACACCAGGATGCCACTGTCACACTGAAGCAGACAGAACATGATCCAGTTTTGACCATTTGTAACACAAACCCAAAATTTGGACCTGTGCTGAGCCCTTTTTCAGTGCTCAAGAGCTGTTTGTTAACATATACCCAAACGCTACAAATTACATCCATCACTAAACACCTGGTACAACCTGAGCAACCAAAGCAGCCATGGGCATCACTTCTTCACTGTCTTCCAGCTTGACCATATGGTTTTTCAGAAATGCTTAACAACACCCCAGTTCCTTTTGCCTTCAGCTCATCCCCTGGAGTGAGTTACCTCTGGATATGTCTCTCTTCATTAGCTACAGAGGAAGTATAAATGGGCAGCCTAGAGTGATCATCTGACTTCTAGATGCAGGTGTCAGGAGGGGAATCCTACCCTCTGTCTGACATAAACAATCCTAGCAGGTTCCCCAGCAGGGCAAGTGAGGCATGTTGTCCCAGAAATGAAATCTGATGTCAGCCAGCTGGCATCAGATGGGCCCTACAGAATGTCCTGCTGCAATGCCCACTGACACTGCTGCAGTGTGTGAGCACAAGGCAGCAAAAACCTAAAGGGATATTGGCCTGTCTTGAAAAAGTAATTTCATTTTATGTCATGACACTGCGAAGTAATTGTGCTCAAAATAACTGGTTTTACTGCCTAAATACATTTTTAGTACTTGAGCATCCAGGTGGACTCAATTGTGCTTGCAATTGTGCAGACATTAATGAGGGCCAGTAAATGACTGAGGCGGGGAAAGAGAACAGTGCTGCACTCCTGGGACACAGCCTGACACACGGAGCAGAGCGCAGCACAAGCTCTCAGGAGCCTCAGAGTCTAGACCTGCTCAGCATGGAAAATGAAACACAACTGTTCTCTATGTCTTTTACAAAAAATAATACCGGCTGAAATCTTCAACAAGTGTAAACTGTCAAATAACAGAAATCACTAACTCCAAAAGAAGCAGGATTACAAGCCAAATTCGGTCAGCTTTTAAGAACAAGAACTTCCTTCCTGAGCACCTATTCTGAAAGCAACATGTGAAACAGCATGAATATAAGCAACACTGGAACTGTTAAAAAATACATTAAAAATAAATTACTGAAATCCAGAAATATTATTCTGATGGGCTAAAGCATACTTAGAAGTTATGTTTTTATGTCAATAACTGTTTACAGGACCATAGCCTTAATTCCAAAAGCCATTTTCACTCTTCACAGAAGTTTTCATAAAGAAATAATGTACAAGGCACACTAAACACTGTTGGGCCAAACACATTCTACAGTTTATTACACATATTACATTCTTAAATAAAAATGCGTCACATAACATTTTTGCATAGATATCTTACAATATACCAATTTAAAAAAGAATTATGAAACAGACCAGTAACAAAAATAAATTTTTTCTTCATTAATAATTTTGTAACATTAACATACCACCATCATATAATACAAATAATATTTTTAAATCTTAAGACTTTTTGTACAGCAAAAAAACTGACAAAGTAATATATTTATATATATATATATATATATATAAAAAGCTTAAAAAAAATAAAATGTCAAAAAAAGGCAGAACTGAGGGCTACAAGATTGGGTACTTCTGTGATATATTAGAAATACCAGAGTAGGCCTGAGAGAACGTGACCGAGGGCATCTCCGAAATGCACTTGTCAGACACATCTGGTAAAAGAAAAATTATAGTGCAAAATGAAAGTCCTTCAAGCAATGTTGTTTGTTTTTTTGTTTTTGTTTTTTTTTTTTTTTGGTTTTTTTTTTTAATAGGGAGCATTCATACATTTTGTTGTTTTTGTTGTTAAACAAAATTTCCCCAAACAAAAATCTAATGTGTGGTAAAGAGTAAGAAAAGTTTCAAAGAACAAAAGGGAAAACAGGTTACTTTGAAAAGCAAAAAAAAAAAAAAATCTCAGCCTGCATTATTATTTTTTCAACTAGATGAGCAGACATGCCAAACTAAGGCCTTGTTTCTAAGAGAAAAGCTCTTATGGTTTATATGCAGTGATTTCAAAACCAGGTACTTAAACTGGTGCAAGAACCTTCCTGTAGAGGTATCTTAATTAGTTGAAGCATTTCTCACACTTCAGCTTAACTGCATAGGATGCCAATGCAAACTTGATCCAGGCAATCACATAACAGGTGCAGCTACAAAGTGATTTAGCTAGACTGATTTTAATGTAGGACAGCTTCCCTGGTAGAGACATGGCCTTGGTAACAAAGTAGTGTTTAAACCAGTGTTTTGATCTACTTCCAGAATCTGACAGGTCTGGGGACTTAAATACAGAGTGATGGGTAAAACATATGTTGCAAAACATAAAGATCAGCCCTTCAGCCATTCAGGCCTTCCAGGGACTGCATGTTAGCTTTTCATTCCCCGACAGCCCAACAATAAAGGCTAAAATTCCCATGTTTCTGTCCATTCTAGTTCCCTTTAGTGTGTACATGCGAAGCCCTCATCCCCCTCCCTTCCCACCTCCCCTCCCAATCCCCAAATTTGCAGCCTACTCATTCACAGTACACAGCAACATGTATTTCCCAGCACTGTTGAAAACTTTCCTACAGAAGCTGACATGATTCCTAAAATGCAGTGGCAACAGCAAGTGCCCTCCTTAAATGAAAGCAATAGGCACAGTTGGCTACTACAAACTGTAAGTCAGTAGCTCAGTTTGCTCTTCTGTGTAGTATATACAGTGTACTGTTGTACATCCACACCCACACAGAGACAGGGTGGAGAACCTGTTTTCTGGCAGTATATAGAAGTTAGGACCAAAGCACTTAAAAATAAAAGGTAATCAAAGCTTTCATTTTGAAAATCACAGATTCCAACTTCAATTATTACACCAAAAATGCCATCAACAAGCATTAAGGAAAACTATAAAACCCTGTTTCTAAAATGACACCTGCATTTGAAAGTTTTCAGGTAGGGAAACTCATTCTTGAGGTGATAAAGGCAGTCTACTCCCCATCTCAACATTTTTATGCATATAATTTATATATACAACTATACCATTATATATATAACTTATATAGCACAAGTATTCTCAAGACTTCTTCCTCTAAGGGAGGAGGTAATTCTCAGCTTTACAACACAGATCTTAGTACCTGGTAGGCCAGATCCTACAGTCCTCACAATACTAAATCTTGCCACTGAAGCCTGTGCAGAGCTGTGGAGGAGAAAGACTGCAGTAGTCATCCCCAAACTATTAATAAAAAGAGACTCAAGTGTGACAAAAGGAAGAAAAATATCCAAGCTTGATCTGGAAAAGATCATTCATTAAAGTGTAGTTTAAATGCTAATGAAAGACAGGCAAGACTTGTCAATGCTGGGAGAAAAATATTTCTGTTTTTTCAAGACAAAGTTAAATAGTTACTGTCAAGCATTGTTTTTCTTTCTTGGTATGTAGATATCTTTACAAGTGCAATTCTATCTGAAATCAGCAAAAAGTAGTTTAGAAGTTCTGGGTTAGAGCATTGCCCAGGATATGAAAGCTCAAAAACAGTCTCACTGGATGGAATGACAGAATCTGCCAAGTCCTGAATGAAATCAAGAGTAAAAGCCCTTGATCCACTGAGTGCTGGCCTTGTAACATTAAATTATTTACAACGTTTTCCTCTTTTTGTTTTTTTTTTTTAATTTAAAGATTTTGACATACATTAAGAGAAGAGGAAGGGAAACACTTAAGGAAGTTGGACTTCATCAGCTTTGCCAAAAATTCCAATTACCACCTCTTTTGTATACAGACAAATAGTGTGTTAAATAGAGGAGCAACCTTTATATTAGATACAAACCCCAAACCGTCTAGGGTCAGATAAAAATGAGGGAGAAAGCCTGATTCTGTAGATATCAGAAAGGTCACAACTAAGATATACTCAGTCACTGCAACAATCATATTGATCAACTCCATTTTAGCTGCACACCCTGGTGATTAGTAACTTTTTTATGCCTGAAGTTAAAACAATTCTGAAAACAAGGACTGAGGGATCCTCTTGCATTCAGATATTCAGATTCTTCTTCCCTGTCTGTGTTTGGTCAGTGCTTCCCATGCATTAAGTGAAAATGTGCTACCCCAAGAAAAACAGCAATTCCAAAAAGTCTGAGGAAAATAAGAATGAATGAAAAAAAGGTGTTCACCCTTGTAGAAATATGTTGGCTTAGAATTCAGATCCTGGAAACCATTTCTGAGACATCACATGGGTCTTCCAGTCTAGCAAACTTGTTTCCGTAATATCTGGCTGTGACACATATCAAGGTAGGATATTGCTTCAAACTGGTTTGCTAAGGATTTGGGTTCTTTTAAGATTTCTTACTCTCTAGGTCTCCCTCATGAAGAAACTTTATAAAGTTTAACAAGGATGAAACTCTTAGAATTCAAGAAAAAACCTACAGTCTGTTTCATCAGCACAAGACTATGAAGAAGTAGAACCAGAAAATATTTAATAAGTAAAAGCTGTGAAACAAATCATAGAAATACAGAAAAAATAATATTGGAAGGTACTTCTGGAGGTCACCAAATCCAACACTCAACCCTTTGTTTAGTGAGATCAGACTGCCTCGTCCAAGACACTGAAAGAATCTAGAATTTCACTTCAGTTGCTAAAAAGAACAACTCAGAGACAATGAAAAATACTCTGGATTCTGCCATCCACTTTAAGACCAATCTCTATAAAATATATCTGATATTTTATGTTGCTCTTTATCTCCTAAGGGGAAAACCAAACAGAACAAAGATGCACTGAAGTGCAGTTTTAGTGTAAGAAGTGACTAAAATACAGCATCATGTGTCTTCATATTTGATACAGTACAAATGAAACAATATATTTTTTAGTTCAAAGTGAACCATCAATGATCATGTTGAGAAAAACCGAATCTTGCTAGCCAGGGCTCAAGCTGGTGGTACAGAAGTCTATTTTTATAAGCATATTTTTATGCACAGATTTGGCAAATTTGATTAGAAAACTAATTATAACAGTGCTTCCTAAATTATTTTTATTGGTCAGTTTTCAAAATAGAATCTTGACTTTAAGTTGTCTCAGATAATGGAAAAATCCAGAATAAATATATTTTATCAACACTGTCACATACAAAGCATATCTTGACCTGGAATATTCTGTCTTGGTCTCCCCAGTCACGAAAATTATTGACATATGGGAGCAAGTCTAGCAAAGATTCACCACGGAGGCAGTGGAACACGTGATGGATGAAGAGAGGCTGAGAGACATGATGCAGCCTTAGGAAGAGAAGGGTAAGTGTAGATCTTATTGCTATCTCCAAATACCTAACCAAGACCGTAGAGAAGTAGCCAGACTCTTCTTGGAGGTGCACAGTGGAAGAGGCCTGAAAACAGGTTTGAACATGAAAAATTCCTACTTGACACACAGATTTTTGGATTTTTTTTTTTTTTTACCATGAAATTGGTTAAATATTGGAACAGCTTGGACAGACAGATTGCAGAATTTCCATTCTTGAGGATATTTAAAACTCAGCTGAATACAGTCATGAGCAACCAGCTCAAGTTGGAGGTTGGCTAAGATGGCCTCTGGAGGCCCCTTTTCACATGCAGGATACTATGATTGACTCTTCTGATCCAAAATATTATTTAGCTAATCACAAAAACTCACATTTATTTTAGTTGCTTCCTCTGTTTACACTATTTTGGGAGACTTTTAGGTCAATCTGTTTTCATCCTATAGTTCCATAACCTTGGAAACCACTATCTGATTTTCTTATAATGGCTCCTCTTTTGCAAATAGGCATAAATCTCACATTGAAGGAAACAAGGTAAAGCTTCTCCTTTCTACAGCTGGATAACTGTCCTCAACTGTCACCAAATTTATGGGTTTGCTTTCAAGAAGCCTTACACAGAGCCTTTCCTCTTTAGTCTGATTCTACTCATAATTTACAGAGAGAGAACAACTGTACAACTTTAGCAAGGAGACACAGGCCCAAAAAGGAACTAACTATGACAGACTACACAAGTTTGAAGTGTACAGCTTAAAATATCCGCAAAGAAACAAAACTTGTCATTGCAAAAAAACCAATCCTGGAATGTGTCACTCTTTATGCCTTTCCAAAATGGAGACTCCTTCTATAAAATACCAATGTTATGGTTCAGAATTTTAATAATGACTACAACACTTGCATATGAGCACCCAAAAACTAAAGTCAAGAGATTGACTGGGTACACCATATATACAGCTGAAAAATATCACCCTTTTCAAACATAAGAGGTGGTTTCAAAGCTCACATTTTGGCTTCAGAGTTGAAGACCTGCTACAAAGCCTGAGAAATTTGGAATCTGCCTTTTACACCCCTTTTTTCTACGTTTTTTAAGCTATTTGGATCCAGGATTTAGATGTAGGCCTGCCTTTTGAACAAAGTAAAGATATATTTCAGCATTTTTTTCCCTTGGGGCCCTTGTTCTGGTATATTTAAATAAGATGACAACAAGACTGTAAATGACAACTGGAACTAAAAAACAGTCTTGCTTGACTTTTTCCAATTTAAATAGAGCCTGGTGCTTAAACCATCACTTAATAATTAAGGTTTGTATACTACTGATAGCACGCCTAAAGGCAGGTGTGTTCAGAGAGCAAATGAGGATATTTATGCAGGTTCACAGCCAATGAATATCCCAGTGGAGAATTTGAGAGCATAAATTTTAGGACACTATGGTAAAGAAATTCTAAGATTCTCTTATACTTTTTTTTTATCTAATGCACTCACTGGATGCTCTACAGTTTCACACAGCTGAGGTTTCAGTTCCCATTAGACATCTTCCTGAGGGGCAGCAGAGGGGCAGCACCAGTCTCTGCTCTCTGGTGACCAGTGACAGGATCCAAGGGAATGAGATGAAGCTGTGTCAGGGGAGGTTCAGGCTGGACATTAGGAAAAAGTTCTTCACCCAGAAGGTGATCAGACACCAGAAAAGGTTCCCCAGGTAAGTGGTCACAGCCCCAAGCCAGCCAGAGCTCAAGGAGCATTTGGACAACACTCTCAGGCACATGGTGGGATTCTTGGGATGTCCTGCGCAGGGCCAGAAGTTGGACTTGATGATCCTTGTGGGTCCCTTACAACTCAGGACACTCTGTGATTCTGTGATCTGGCAGGATGCTCTATTTGTTCCAACACAAACTGGATTCTAGGGCCCTCAGTCCCAGTGGAACAGCTGGGTGGAATGGCCATAAGAAGTATGCAAATACAGAAGTAGAGAAATACGAGATTGTCAGCAAGCAGTGCTCTGCAATTTTTAAATGTATACATATATATATATATATAAGCATATATATATACACATATAGAGTATAGTTAGTTTTAAATCTTTGGAATAAATTCAATTTTTTCTTCTCTCTCTTTCTGTCTGACTTTCTTTCACTCTCTCTCATGCTCTTATCATGAATATTACATCATTGCCCCTAAAAGATGGTTAGATTTTGGTCCATATTTCATGCCATATGGGCCAGACATCGTATTTCCGCCCTGTCCCCAAAGTGTTCAGTTGACAGTCACAGTGTTTTGTGAAAACTGTGAGGAAAACCAGCATCTTTTTGAATAAATTCAATCTCTCACTGGAACCAAAGGTTGCAAAATGCTGAGAATTCAAGTGCCAAGGATCCCGGTGACGGCTCTTAAAAACATCTATTGAGTTTCTTGTTTGCTCTTTTTTCCCCTTAGAGTACAATTTTACCTCCCAGAACATAAATTAAGGGAAATATTTAACAGTCAATGAGTCAAAACAGTCAAAGAAGGGCAGTTGGCTAATACATTATAAAAGAGCAGCAACCATTTGTGGACCACGCGCTATTTTGTTACATTTCTAGACACATCTTGTAGGGATGGTCCGAGAATATACAAAATATACAACCTAATGACCGCCTGCCTGCTTGCATAGGCCATTTTCATGGTCCTAAATGCAGTCTTTGGAGTCAGGGCCAGTGCCAAATAGGTTCAAATACAAGTTATGGCAATACATTTTTTTAGGTTTTTTTTTTTTCCTTTTGTAATGAAGACTTTAATCCACTTTGAGCCAAAGAAATCAAATTATCAATATGACGGAAGGGTGAGCATGAGGCCTCCACTTCTCCTTGATGATTCACACCGTAGGCCAAAATGGGCCTCTAGGTTAGTAATACTTTGGACCAATCATTTGGAAATGCCTCACTGCTGTATGTAAAATCCAATCCCTTCCTTCACCGCTCACATGGTTACATTTTTTCATATAGGAGTGGGCTACAGCATCAACTTGATGAACAGAAAAGCAGGACTTTGATATTTTCTTTAACAGGCTAATGCTGAATGAAGCCATTGTACTTGGAAGAGGTTCTTGATTTCCTACTCAGAGACTGGAGTAGGATTTTTGGCTTGGGGGTTGTTTTTTGTGTGTAAGAGGCTCAACAAACAAATTTAAATTAAAACGTCTGCAGGTGCTCTTTACAGAAACAAAAGGCTAATGTTTTAAATTGGTTAGTAGAAGAACTGCAAGAAAAAGCAACATAATTCACCACTAAATCATTGTGGGTTGTGGCTAATCTGCTCACATGATGTGGAAAGAATCCTGTAGTCATGCCTGTGTGGCCAGTCCCAGACTGATATCCAGGTGAAGACAAGGAGTTCTGAAGATCACTTGTTTGTGGAGAAAAGAGAAAAAAGGTTTAAGCTTCCAAACAAGCTTTTAAAGTTTTTTGTTCAAAAAATAAACAAGAAGTCCTAGGTATGACAATAAGGTGAGGCTTACAGAGATATTAGGTGCTGTATCTCAGGGGTTTATCCCTTGGCTACTTAGCCATCATGGCAGCAGCTTCCAGAGTCCCTAGTGCATATGTTGTGCAATTGCCAAAAAAAAAAAAATTAAAATAAAAACAACCAACAAAAATATAATCCTCCATGAAGTCTACATAAACTCAGGCCAAGAAGAGGATGTTTGTGTCACAAGTGTCACTCCACAGTCTACTGCCATTAAGGCCACTGGTATTGACTTAAAAGGATCTCAAAAGCTCAGTTCTGGGAAGAAGAACCGAAACCAAGACAGGTCAAAGTGTCTGTGAGAAGTCTGATGCACTGAAAATTAGGAATTCTCAGAGAAAGAACAAAAAAACCAAGAGGTTAATTTTGGCTACCAAACTGGGATTTGGTTTTCTAGGTCATTGTTTTCCCCCCATCTATTTAAAAAGAAAGTTAGTGCTACAAATATGCAACTTCAAGACGACATATTCTTCTACTGAGTTGCACTGAGAAGCAAGTTAGATAAGCCCCTCTTACTGCCGTCCACCTGCAGGGAAGCCTCTTCTGTTTTCTTTGATTTCCACTGGCAAAAACAGGAAACAAATCCAAGAGGGATGAAGTACTGTAAGTAATTGTTCTTTTTCACTGACTTCACCTCTACACCATTTCCTCGCCTGCATCTTCTCCCATCCAGCTGGGGCAAGGCATAAAAGAACCAATGAAGGTACTGAAGTGTAACTGGAGCATGACACTGTGAGCATGTGGTCCCTGTACAGAGGGTTACACGGGATCAAGGTCTCTTCTCCTGTAAGGTAGCACGTTGTAACTTGAGTTCCACTTTCATCTCACAACACTTAGCCCAGATGACATCCATGCCAAGCTGGCTGATATTTAGATGTGTCTCTTCATGTGGAGGGCGAGGTGATCCGACCTGGAAAAACACCTGCAACATAAAGTAAGCAGGAAATTAAATAAGTACAGGACTTTGAAAAACAGGGTTTCTGCTCCTTCCTTGTTATGTACAGGAGAAAATACATATCCCAGTTTAGAGACATTCCTTGAGCTATCCATGGATCCCCACCAAAGCCTGTGTGATCGACCTCTGTGACCACAGATAGGCAACTACCCTGGCTCTTCAGCACCTAAAGAGATGACTTTTATACCTTCCCTGTTCCTCTCCCTCTCACTTCTTTCACTGAGTCAGATATCAGGGAAGAGTGCTCATCTATGTAGCTGTACTATAAAACCAAATATTTAGTATGCATGTGTTTGCATATTAAAAATAAATAAAACAAATCACTTTCATTCAGCAACACCATTTTTAAAAATACCAGCTTTCTCAAGTGCCCACTCCTTGCAAAAAACACCAAAGAATGATGCTAGTTTTGAAAGCTGAATTATTCTCATTTCTAACTCCAAACTGGAAGGAAATCTGGCTCAGAGCTTGGAGGCTGACAATCCATTTGGGTTCATATCTCTCCCTTCCTCTCAGTTGGGAATCTGGATGGTAATATGTTGATTCTGATGAATACTATCTCCCTGAAGGATGTTGACAGAAGATATTATGCCTATTTTACAAGAGTGAGAATTGAAAGACAGAGAAGGCAAGGAAGTTGTAAATCACACAGGTGTGGTAAAACCAGAGGGGAAAAAAAGAAAGCCAGGACTTGAGATTTTAACTTCTGTTCTTTATCCACAAAGACTTTTCCATCTCATAATAAAATCTAATGTTTTGTCATTCTGAACATGTAGCTGGATCCTGATGAGACAGACTCCATGGCCATTAGCTATGGGATTGAAAGCACCATCACAGTGCCATTTAAGATACTACAGCACCAGCAGCAAACCACAGGAGAAGCAGGCAGTGGTTCTGGCTGCTACTCCACAGCTCTAAAATGGAGCCTGTCACAGTGGCAGGACTCAGACACACTCAGAAATTAAACTTCTGCTGGAAACTTCAGCTGAGCATTTAAAATCAGGAGGTTTTCAAGTTCCCTGCAAATTCTGGCTTACCTTCTTTCCACCTTAAGCCACAAGATACTTTTTTATTTTAAAAACATACAAATACCACACCAACCCCCATATACCTGTGGCTTTTGAGTAACCTGGGTCTGTAGGCTCCAAGAACACCAGGAAAAGCTACTTACAGAACTGATTTGCCTGGCATGTCTTTTCAATGCTCCACAGAACTAGAGTATAAAGCAGCCACCAATAATGGTCTGAAGAATATCCAAATGGCTTATTGTAAGAATCAAGATAGCTCATATATGGGTGCTGAGTGTATTTTTAAAAAAGCAGTAGTTGAGTGTTTTGTAGTTTTCAGAAAGAAGAAGCAGAAGAACAAACTGAACAACCCCCCCAAAAAGCCAATAATGATAGATAAAAAAAAAGAACAGTCAATCTAAACACTCAAAGGATAAACACCCTAAGCACAGAAAGGCTGAGAAAGAGAACTATGAAAATGAAACTATTTTAAATAGTTAGGGGACCTTTTCTGTCCTGCTGAAGTATTCCACTGCACGTTACACACAGGGATGAGTGATCAAGTGGTACATTTTTAGGACAAAGAAACCTGATAACATCTTTTTCTTTTCCACAAGAAAAGTCATTTACTTCTGTGAATGAGCAATGAGCATAGCTCTACTCAAGTCATCTCTTCTCTACTTGCAGGGCTTACAAGGGAGTTAATACCTTCAGAAAGTCAAAAATGAGACTTCAAAATAGGATGGAGGAGGCATTCCCCCAGGGTCCTACATGAGGCACAGCAAGGCACATGGGAATATGATATGGACACTGGGCTTTCACCACACCAGGCTCTGCACAGCTAGAATTTTCTAGCCCTAGAGTGACAAAATACATCCTTGGACCAACGTCTCTCTCATCAGTCTGAAACTGAGAAAGCAGCATGCTCTGGCTACAAGGGCTGCCAAAACAAAACAACAGCTTGAGTGGCTGCCAAAAAGACATGCACCAGCTGGCACTTCAGTCTAGGACTAGTCATAAGACCCCCACCCAAGCACAGCTTTTCCTCTCCAGTTGTCTCTTTTACAGATGCAGCCCAGGAAAGTGTATGCTGAGTCACACCATAGCCAGATCTGTTAAAATTATAGATTCAGTACATTGCTTCACATCAGTAACTACCATATTAGCACCCATAATATTTTTATAGGTAATAAAATGGTGCCATATTTGCTAGTTTATAGCTAATAAAGTGGTACAATACTAATTCTTCACATTCTCCCACTGACTAATTTGATTAGTTCTATCTCCTGGTAAGGCTGCTGGATGTGGATATTTATTTTCCACCGTAAAACAGTCCATAGAAAATTTTTGCAGCTAAATCACACTGTCAGAAAGCCTATTGATTACTGGACACACTTCTTTTTTTTTTTCTTTCTGGGACTAGAGGCAGCAGTGGAAGAGGCTCCACAGGATAAGCTGTCAAAGGAAACTACTCTTCAGAAATCAAGGAACAGGGGCTTGCTGTTCTCTAGTCCTGCCCATGGCATAAGAATTTGCTTTGCACCTCTGGCTCTACACCTCTTTCAGTTCCAGACCAGCTCTGCACATCACACGTGGGCTATCACAGCCTTCTCTGTCATCCCCCCTCAGTCTAGCTCTTCCTAGAAAGAACAGTTTATGCTAGAATAAGACACTCTAATTATAAAACTCATACAGGGATGTGTGATACACAAATTCCCTGCTCCCAGACATGATTCCTTCCTTTCTCTTTTTGCTCTATCTCCTTAGCAACACAATACTGCTTGGCACTGAAGGCTCTGAAGGAGGAAAAAGGGAAGGTAAGTACAATGAGAGAGAATATATTACTCAGCCATCTTTCCTACCAGCTGTGGATTTTCCACTGTGGGATGTGTTCATTCCAGCTAAGTGCACTCTCAGCTTGCTATCCACAAGGAAACCATGAGCACGTGTGCACATATGCAGAGAGGAAAATGCATCCCAACAGTCTGGCACTGAGCTGCTGTCTCCTAAACACCTATTTATCCAGAACCAGCAAGTGCCACTACCCTTGAAGTGCTGAGGGCTTGCACTGTGTGAGGAACAACCCTAGCCTGTGTTTCTGAAGAGCAAAATTCCTGGGGAATGCTAACAACCAGGATAACCCTGGCATCCAGAAGGCACTAAGGACTTTCCTGGGGTGCTTTCCACACTTTAGCCTTTTCTCCTTTCTTTCCTGCTGCCACAAAGCCACACACCACTTGCAGTACATATGATGTTACTCAAAGCAGTGGTAGTTTGCCAGCTATGACTAACAATGTGATCTGTGGGCTGCATGGTGTTGGGATAGGGCTGGGACAGCAGGAGAAGAGAATCTCATCTTATCTCTTTTGTTATAAAATTCACTTATACACAGAGGACACTAATACTCCTTTGACATTGATCAGAAGGTGAGAGACATAAGCACATCTAAAAACAGTCTTGGAAGGGAACTGCAGCCAGACCGTGTGAACATCATCCCCCTCTGCTATCTGAATCACCCCTTCCATGCTCTGTTTGCCAAGATAGAGCCTTCAGCTCTGAACAACAGGCACAGGATCTGTGCTACATCAGTGTTGTTAAAACAGCTCCAATCAGCTCCTTAAAACCTAACAAGGCAGCATATCTGAGAGAGTGGCCACAGCTTCTGTCGATAATGGGGAGTGCAGTAAAGGGTAGCAGTTCAAATACAGAGAAACTGTTCTCCAGCTAGAACCCTGGCTCAGGAAGGCACATCTTTAAAAGCCTGCTTAAATGGCTAAAGGCAGTTTTGGGCTCATGTTTCAGTGCTTATTTGAGGTGACCTCTGCAGTAGGTGGTAGCAAAGAGGCCTGAGAATGAGAAAAGAATGAAAAACAGTAGTATGGCAGAGTGGGGTAAAAGAACAGGTACTGTCACTAAAAGCTTCTAACAATTAACTGGGGGAATAAGGACAAATCTGCCTCCTATCACCACACACAAATAGTACCGGCATAGAGTTTAACAGTGCACAATCCTCAGCACTCTAAATTTTATTAATAATGTTTTCCCTTCATCTACAGATTCAGCAGAAGAGCAAAAATGCATTAGATGATTACAGGAATATACCTCTTGACTGCAGTGACTGAGTTTGCTGCCAAAGAGAAAAGCCAGGTAGAAAGGGATAATATGTGGAGGGAGAATAATGAACACTTAACAAATGGCTGAAAGAGAGCAAGGAGTTGAAAATACTAGCTGTATTTCTCTAGATCTCTGCTAAAAACATTGTTTGTTTTCTGACACAGAAACCCTAGGGCTGTATGTGTGTGTGTGTGTGTGTGTGTGTGTGTGTGTGTATGTGTGTGCGTGTGTATGTGTGTGTGTTTGTGGGGCCATTCGAGGAAAGAAAAGAGAAAGGCAATGCTTTACATTTAAAACAGAGGATAGAATTGTTCGCATTTACAGAAATGCTTAAAAAAAAGCAGAACTGCAGAGGTCCCTACTTGGCTTATCCTGTCCCTCATTCTGAGCAAACAAAAGATGATCCAGGGATAAAACAAAAGATAATCCAAGAGGAAGCCCTCCGTGGGGGAAGGGGGATGGGAAGAGGGGAGACAAGGGCAGAAGAGCACTTAAGGAGATGAAGCTCTTGGAAAGGCAGGATGTGAAAATGATCAAATTTCCTTCCCATAAAAGGATGGGGTCCCTTGTTTATGTCCCACACATCCTCTCTCCACGCATATTCTCTGTTGGTCTGGTGTACCCACAGGCTTCCTAAAGGCTTTATTGTATTACAAAACGTTTCCTTATCACAGTCGAGAACCTTAGTGCTGCATTAAAAAGATGGGTAATTTTCTTAAGCCTCTTTTAAAAATATATATAAATAGGATTAGCTGGATAACATGTTCAGATGCAAGCACATTATTTGATTACTCAATAGTGGATCCAGGTTTCACCCAGGGCACTGCCAATCTTCAGCTGGGGGGGTGAGTGGGGGAGAAGTGCTCATTGTTCGATCCTGTCAGTGCTGTCAAGAGTCATTACAGGGGTAATTGCTTTTGCTCCACCCTGATTTCTTATCAATTGGGATGGGGGATGTGGAGAAGGGTGTTCTTATGGTTTTGTTTCTAAATTGAAAGAACCCAGCTTTCAAAAACACTCAGCACCAAGCAAGGACGAGCAGATTTTTCAGAGCAGCTCAGTATTTACTGGAGCAGCTGGAGCAGCGAGGCTGCAGAAAGGAGCCGCGGTGAGAGCTGCAAGGGCGGCTCTGGCAGGAGCTGCTCACGCACAGCGCATCCCCGAGTCCCGGAGCGCTGCTGCTCCTCACAGGCTCCTCGGGAACCTGGCCCTGCGCACCTGTCAGGCTTTCACATCTGGGCCCTCTCACAATGAAGGTGCAGAGTATCTCCCACTTCAAAGAGATGTCAAGAGCGAGATTTAAAACTGTAGGAAAAGATTCACTAATTAGCAGGAATGTGCAGAGATCATTATTTTACACAAAACAACCCCATGAACTTGAACGATAAAATATGTCTAAATCACTCTTGGGCTTTTGAGAACGGTGCCCTTTGTTGTCTTTTCTTTAGGAGCCCTGGACTCAGTGCTGAGAAGACAACGATCATACAGAAATTGAATTGATTTTTCCCTAGAGGTTTCTTACAGATTTGGGCCACTTGTGGCATACAGCCACACACTCCTCATTCCTCCTGCCATACACCAATGTTTTTGTGAGGCCCACTCTGCCAAAATGTGGGTAGGCAGTGGTGCTTGGGCTAGTCCTTGAAGCAGAGCAAATAGAGGGAGCTTTGCCTTTGTGATCACAGCAGGCTTACAGGATCAGGAGACAGAAAGCTGGGGAGATGCCTTTTGGAGAGGTCCATCACTGAAATGGTCTAAGGCCCTCTGGATGTCTTCTCTGCTTTAAGAGTATTAACAAGACCTGCCCTGTGAACTGAATCCTGTGCCCACAACAGACACCAGCAGGGTTCAGTCAGGCCTACACCTGATCCCACATTTTGTTCTGTGCTGTAGGATTAGACTGCTTAGGAAGAATTCTCCATCTGCCAGCCTGCCTGGCCACTAAGGCAGAGAGGACAGGAGCTGAGCAGAGGGTCCCTCCATGGTTCAGGGACAAAGGCAGTGGGACAGAAGGGGCCTCTCTGCTGGGAGCCAGGTCTCCTGTCTCTGGGAGCTGGCAGCTCCATGCCAGCCACAGAAGTCCACAGGTTTCTTGAACACCACGTTAGGAGCTGCATTACCTGTCACAATGGTTGCATTTAAAGGGCTTTGCACCCGTGTGCTTTCTGTAATGCCTCGTGAGCTCGTCGCTCCGTGCAAAACGCCACTCGCACCCTTCCCACGAGCACTTGTAAGGCTTCTCACCTGCAGGGGGAGGAGAGAACAGTCAGCGTGGCACAGCAGCATTATGAGCACTCAACTTGATAGCCCCGTGTCCTCCCACCCTGCCTCTAACCCATTTGAGTCAGTCAGCCCTTCACACAATTCACAGTCAGCGTGGCATGCAAATAACTTAGGGTTTGTATACTGGTGATAGTTCCAGTCCAGATTTTACCACAGCTAAAATTCTCACACAACCTTATATCTTGTTTTTACCCCTTGTGATTCTGTTTACCCCTTGTGATTCTATTTACCTCTTGTGTGGCCAGACTCACATCTGCTCCCCTCAAGCATTCACGACTGCTGTCCCCAAGGACTGCACCTTTTTTACTTGCTTCTGACAACAAAATCTACTCCTGGGACCAAGAAATTATGTGAGAGTTTGAATTGAATTTCTTTGAATTGGCTGGTCCTTCAGGCTTCTTGCACTACCCCTTCATCAGCTGTTATTCTGCCCCAAAATATTAACAATACCGTTGAAAGCAGTGAAATGGTGTAGTGGTAAGACAAGAGAGATTCTCGTCTGTTGGTGTGAGTTGGACTCAATGATTCTTGTGGGTCCCTCCCAACTCAGGATATTCTATAATTCTATGCTCATATCTAACTATCTTCTAATGCACATCAGTCTCTGCAGATCAAAATCTGCCATAGTGTAACATCTGTGGAGTCATTAACACCTTCTGATGAAGAATCCCAAGTCATGACTCCCTTTTCCTTTTCAGTGCACATGCATTGGTGTGCATTCAAATTTAACATCTCCCCACACAAAAAATGCTCCAGTGCATCTCCTCCTATAGAAACTCCATGTCACTCTTCCCCATGCATTCAGTTGAGATAAAAGTCAGACAAGAAATCACTTTCACTACCAAGCTTTTAAGTGGATTATTACTTATTTATTTGTTCTTAAAATTGCTAAGAAGGTAATCTTAAAAAAACCCACCAGGGCCACACTGAGGCTGCAATCTCTAAGACCCCTCTAGGCTGGTCACATGAAACAATAATTTGACCACAGCAAAGACACAGATAGCTATATTTAGTGTGTCTATTCAGCAAGTATAAGAGTGAGATCTGGATATGGGAGACTTATGTATATCATGATGATGAACTGGAGAGGCAAAAAGAGCAAGAAAAGTGAAAAGGGAAAGAAAAATGCAGCAAAATACCTGGAAAAATCCTGTTCTCTGGTTTATTTCTGCAGACTTCTTGCTGCACAGTGGTCATCTGCCCCAGACAGAACAGCAGAATGGGCTGAGACCTCAACTGAAGTTGAGCCATTTTACTGGCCTTTGAAAAGTTATTTTGCTCAGTAATTCAATTAAAGGATTCATTGGGATGAAGTTGTGAAGAAGGGACAGCAACTGGCAAGACTACACCAAAATATCCATTTATCCTACAGTCCCTGAATGAAGAAAGGCCATCCTGGATGTCCCTGCTGTGAGTCACAGTCCCCCATGGGAAAATGCCCAACAGGACAAGGGACTGAGCCAACAATAACACTGCCCCACTTAGAATGCGCCTGCTTGGTCATTTCTGCAGACTCACCTCTTGTTCCTTTATTTTTTGGACAGGATTTCTTCAGGAAAATAAGAAGTTAGAATCTTAGTGAGCAAGGTGCTGGTGTCTTGTTCCTGGGCTGGTTACTCAACTGTACCTCACACACTGTCGGCAGTGCTGGCCCCACACACTGGAGCTGCAGTTGCAGCAGTCTCCCCAGGCCCTTTGCACCCGACCTGTCAAACAGCATCTGCTCTCCTCAGAAAAAAGGGATTTCTCAGTCCTGTGCCTGTGATGGAGCACCAGTTTGTCTGAACATTTCATGCATTATTTTAAAAAGCTGTCAGTAAACAAGCCTCGATGATAGTGCAGTTCCTTGGTTCTCTAACGCTCTCTAGTGCCTAGCTCAGAGTGGAGACAGCCAGGCAGGGAAACTGCCTTGCAGCACATTTGCCACACACATGCTGCAAAGGAAGTGCAGAGACAACTGCTCAGCCAAATCTGGCAGGTACAGCCAGTCTGAAGGATACAGTCATCTGCAGAGCAGAAGGGCAAAGAAAAAGCATCCTGGGCTTTCTGTGAAACTATATAGGCTACTAGGACAGAGGTGGAGTTTGGCTTGTTAAAATTTGTCAAGAGCTTTGAAAACAGACAGTGCTCTCTCTCTCTCTCTCTATATATATATACATATATATATATGTATATAGGTTACAAGAGACAGAAAAGCCAAGCATGATTACTGGTGAACCCACAGAATGACACATATCTCTGTTGCTTGCTGCAGGGGCTCCTCTCCCAAGTGTTCCAGCTTTGGCCTTGCACAGCCCTGAGCTGAGTTTTGTTTTTCCTTGGTAACCCAAGCCCTGTTCAGCAAAATGTCAGACAGTACCTCTCAGGGCTGCAGACTGCACGCTGCCATAGCAGGCTGCCAGTGCACAAGGTAAATGCAAAGGAGCACAGTGACCTTTAAAGCCATGTCAGCTTCAGACAGCTCCTTGACCCAGAGACCTCCAAGAGGTTCAATTTCCTGTCCTCCTGCAGCTACTCAAAAACACAAGAGGGAAGGAGAACAGAGACCTGCCTGTCTCTGCATGTGAAGACTAAAAACAAACTGCTCCTTCAATGGCTGCTGTCACCTTACATGAAGATGAAATGGAAGTGTGTCTTGCCAAGGTGCACATATGTAGAAAGCATGGGAATGAAAAAGGGGGAGAGTCCTCCTACCTCACTACTGGCAATAGCAGGAAGGAAAAATGGGAAGGATCCTTTCCATGTGTTAGGCTGCTCTTCTCTTGTTCAGAGGATTAAAAGAGACTAAAAAGATAGATGGTGAAATCTTCTGCTGAAGGCAATGGCAAAACTCCTACTCACTTCCACAGGGCCAGGATCTCCCTCTTTTTAAGAAATTAATTATGAGCTGCAAATCCAATTAAAAATAGGAACATCATGGAGTTGTGCCACACTGACTTTTTTCTAATCTCTCAAATTAAAAAACACATTCAAAACTTGTGCCTGCAAGCCACACCCAGGAAGGAGGCTCTACTCCTTACTTCACCTTTATTTAACACAAGCATCTATGCAGTCCTTAAACAAATCCATAAATCCACATTTCTACAAACACACTCACCAAAACAATCCTACAGGAATGCTATTAGCCCTTCAGATATACTTTAGGGTTTCAGTCCATCATGACTGCACACTTCTGTGAAGCAGCCTCTCTTCCCTGTGGCTGTGTCCTGTGATCCATACCTCACTTTAACTTTTTCATGTTCCTAGAGCACATTTTATACCCTGAGACTGGGATGCCTGAGGAGTAGGCTCTCTGTTCCACTTCTGTTTATGGCTCCTCACCCAACCGAGCTCTTCTTCTAAAGTACCCCCAAAGCACATTTCAGTACAGTCTGGCCCTCCATCCTCTATTTTATCCAGCCTGGTCCAATCTGGTAACTGGAAGACAAAGACCTTTGAAAATTTATGGGAAACATGCAATAGTGAAGCTACAATTATATAAAATCATAACAAAAAATCCATCAGACTTTGACAGCCCTGAAATCAGGTCACTGTTCCTTTTGTGACTAAGATGAATGCAAGACTAAATATTAGGCCTCTAGTTACAGAAATAAACAAATTATTGCTACAGCTTTTTCTTGAAAGCCAAAAATTTATCATTTGGAAGTATGAAAAGCCAAGCACACAATCCCATTTACACTCCTGTGGCAAACACACACTAGGTTTCCAGCAAAACATGATGGACATAGCTGGGCTGGTTCTGTAATGACTACCACAGTGGGATTTGGAACTTCTCCCTCCATTTTCCAGCCTTGGGAATTCTTGGTGCTCTAGATATTGAAAGCCAGCATCTGACCCTGCCACCTATGGCATTGTTTTTCAAGTTAATGGGGAGGCAAAGGCATGGGTGGGCTGTGACACCTCACACCCAGACAGTCTGGAATTGGAGGTGAGTTCCTCTGCTGTGATGGTGCAGGCGGCCAGGCAAGCAGCTCAGCTGCACACACCTGTATCTTTGCTCTCCAGCCACAAGCCAGAGAACATTGGGTTTTTGCTCCAACACATATTTAAATTATAAACCCTGTACAAACCTTCACAACAAATATTTCCTCACAAAACACAGCAATGGGGATGTTGTCTCTTCTCAAGATCCAGAGACCCCCTGTCCTTGCCACCTACATCCCACAGCACCCTCTAGGTCCCAGACATATTTCTCTTGTCCATAAAGTAAGGCAGTGTTTGCTAAGACATCTCAGAGAGGCTGTTTCAGCAGAGTAATTAGTAGAAACATTAAGTTACAGGACACAGAGGTACCTACTCAAGATCAGCTGAGGACACAACCACAAAACTACAGCACATAATGGGCACATTATACTTCTTATAGCTGCATTATTTATTGCCAGTCCCAAGGGTTAAAAAGTCATAAGTGCACTCTTCTACAGAAATAATGAGATTTTAAAGAAGAAAACAATAATAATCAGACATCATTTGCCTTCTGCTTTGTAGATAACCTAGGGCCATGGTTTTAAACCTCTCCTTGCAGCCCTGCAAGCTAGGAACATTTATTTTGAGATAGAGAGGAAGAAATTTGCTCTCTATTCCCTGAATTTCAACAGCAGGGACTTTAAGAAAAAAAACCCCTCCAGATTTAGGGATGTGCACAATAAGATCACAGAGTTCCAGTGTGATGGGGTGAAGCCCTGGCTCTGTCCAAGTCATTGGAAAAATGTTCATTAGGCTCAAGTTTCACCCTGTATCTTTATGGAATTGAAAGCAAAGATATTATGATTATTCATCCATATCTATTTCCTTACCTCCCAGGCACTCTCCTGCAGGGCACTTAGTAAAACAATCAAGTAGTTTGAGCTCCCAGTCCTGCAATGAGCTTCAGAGGAGAATCACAGTCAAAATCCCTGCTGCTATTTCTCTGTGCTAAAATGTGGTAGTGTCATGGGATTCCCTTAGTCCCTTGACACTCCTTCTTGATCTAGCCAAAAATGTTAAAAGAAACTGAAGGGAAACCCCCAAATTCAGCCTATATGCATATTTTGAAGGCTATTCAAAGGAAAAATTAGTTTCATCAGTTTGAAGAGCTCCTTAATATTACACAGCTACACAAAGCTAGTGTGTGAAAGTGTGTCGCAGACATCTTTTATGAAAAATCCTTTCCTTAGGATTTTTCTTCCTGAGAAGCTGAGAGGCCTCAGGAACAAAATGTAAACAATGGTTATCTGCTGCTGTGGAATGCAACAGGTAGATTTTTGATTGGCCCATGTTGGTTGTTTCTAATTAATGGCCAATCAAAGTGAGCTGGCTCAGACAGAGGGCCCGAGCCACAAGCCTTTGTTATCATTCTTTTTATTCTATTCTTAGCTAGCTTTCTGATGAAATCTTTTCTTCTATTCTTTTAGTATAGTTTTAATATAATATATATCATAAAATAATAAATCAAGCCTTCTGAAACATGGAGTCAGATCCTCATCCCTTCCCTCATCCTAAAACCCCTGTGAACACCGTCACAAAAGTGTATTTAAAAAACAACAGGAAAAAACTAGCATGTGTTATAATCCACTAAGAATTTTTCATATATAGTTTCAAAATCCAAGAAAAAGTTGTCTGAAAGAAACACAAATATTTCCTTCCCTTTTATAATCTGTAATTTAAAAACCATTTAAAATTAAGCTAGTTCTAAAAGTCTCAATTTCTAAAAGTATGTATTGAAAGACACTTTCAGCTACACGTTTCAAGAATGATGTTCCCAGAGAACTAGACAAACTGTAAAATTACAACTGAAAAAAGGGATTAAATGCAATATTTCTTGCATGTATTTTTCCTATAAGGATGCTGTGGGGGTCTGATATGTGTGAAGAATCAAGTGCTTTTTACGAGTGTTTTAATAACTTTCCTTGCTACCCTAAGAGGGTTTTAATGATTTTTCTTTCTACCATTCCTGAGAAACCCTTTTGGGACCTACTGCTCCTGGGCTGAGTAGGAGCATGCTGTTGCAGGAGCAGCAGTGTCACTGCAGGATGAACCCAGGCATCCCTCAGAGGCCAGTGCCTGTGGGGATGCTGCTGCCACCGACAGGAGTCCCTCAGAAGTGCCAGGAGCTGGTGTGGTTTTGAGGGAGGAACAGCCCCCCAGAGCAGAGAAATGCCAGGCAGGCATTCCTAGCTGCTCTGCAGTTTATGATGAAAGTCTGCCTTAGCACAATGAGAAGCCTAATGTGGACCTTCACATTACCAATATTTTATATTTATGTAGCACTCTTCATCTCCAAGGGTCCCTGCGAGCTTTACAAGCTACATACATGGCATGCCAATGAGGCCAAGCCATAATTCTTCTAATTAGCTGAACATCAGCACACAGCACATGGCACAACAGAAAATGTTACTGGTCACTCCTCTCTTCCTGTGTCAAGTGCTATATGAGATTTAATAGAAACATATCTCAGAAGGACGTTTGGGGTTAAGGACCACTGAAAAATGAAATCTAACAAGACAGATCTCCTAAACACCAGTGCCTGTCTTCCCTCATTACATATACACACCTTGTCAAATAGGAGACACAGAAGAGGAGCTGCCCCAGACCTGCTCCCCACTTTCACACCACATTCAGCACCTTACCATCACATGGCTCAGGCAGCTGCTCTGCTGGGGAGGTTACAAAAAGGCTGGTGAGCGGCTGCAGTCCAGAGATCAGCCTCTTTTTAAGATTAATAAGTTCATTTCTTTAGCAAAAAGGAAGAGCAGGCTATTTAATACACACATCCTCTGGAGATCAATGCTAATATCTAAGTGTATGTGCACGCAACCCATCAACCAGTAAAACTAATTACAAAAATCAATTTCAGATACTTTTCTGAGCCTTTCATTCCTCAATATACTCCTAATTGATTTTTGTTGGAGAATAGAAAGTCTAATTAATATTTTTATTATTTAAAAGGAATGCAGAGGAGGGGGCAATGGTGAGTGCTTAACTGGTCCGCCAATGTTTTCTACACAAAAAAAAGAGCAAAAAAATTAAAATTGGCATTTTATTCAGTTTTGCCACCTGCTGGAAAAATGGAAAAGCCTTTGAAAGGGTGACAAAGCACAAGAGAAAAGCTGGCAGAAGACAGTATGGGGCAGAAGAGGAATGTGACAGCATTGTGAAATACACAATGTGAGAAGGTTGTACCTATTTTTAGAAGGGCAGGGATGATCAAGTGTAAAAGCAGTACATTTCCATGAATGATGTACAGCTCCTTTCATCCAAAAAGGTCAGAAATGCCCTTATAGAGAGGTGACTCTGATTACATTTATGTTAGAGATGGGGGAAAAGAGGTTAAGAAGGAGACCCAGTGTCCAATCAGTCTTTCCACAAACTTCAAAGCTCCGGATTAGTTCCTAAGGGCCTTGCCAAGGCTCGTCTACCAAGCCAGCAGCAGTCTTCAGTATGTAGCCATTCAAAAAGAATCCAATTTTTGCAGCATTATGTCTTATACACACACAAGCACCTAACACATCCACAAAGCCCACTTGCCTAGCTGAAAAGCAGAGAAAAGCAAAGCATGTAGCAACATTCAAAGAAATGGAAATGTTCCATTTTCTACTCAAGAGGCTGCATTTAACAAGCACACATTGCCCTCCATACTGAGCCCTGAAGGAGGGGAGGAACGCCCGGCTTTATCTCTTTGGGTCTGAGCACGACTCCCATTGAGAATGATAAAGCCTTTGCAATGTGCTCCCCGTTCAAACTCCTCTCCACAGCTCCTCTTTGAAGGAAGCTCCTCCGTGGTGGGGAGCAGGGCTGGGGGACAGATGCTGGTGCCAGCCTGAGCACACAAGCCCAGCTTGTGCCCCATTAATTGCCAGCACACCCTCCCCTGGGCCAGGCCCTGGGGACAGCAGCAGAGCAATAGGGACACACGAGCACCCGGCAGCAACACCAGCAGCAAAACTACCCAATTAAACCTCCAGTCACCTAAGTGAGTGGGGAGGGGGGGAGGGAATTTTAAAAAAAGAAAAAAGAAGGAAAGGAAGGGAAAGGAGAAGGAGAAGAAGAAGGAGAAGGGGAAGGGGAAGGAAAAGGAAAAGGAAAAGGAAAAGGAAAAGGAAAAGGAAAAGGAAAAGGAAAAGGAAAAGGAAAAGGAAAAGGAAAAGGAAAAGGAAAAGGAAAAGGAAAAGGAAAAGGAAAAGGAAAGGAGTTGCCTGGCAACAGGCAGGCAGAGGCAGCAGTGCAGCAGGTCGGGCCGGTAGCGGGCGGCGGGGCCGGCCCATTAGCGCCCGCATCTCCTGCATTTCGTGCCGGGGTCTCCTGGTAACAGCCCGAGCACGCCGGCCGCGCTGCTGCGCTTCCCCTCCTCTCCTCCTGTTCCTCCCAATCACGCGAGGCATCGCTGTTTGCCCTAATTACACATTCTCTGCTGCTTCAAGCTGCCATTACTTCGGTCCCCAGAGGAGCAGCAAGAAATTTTTAAAAATGTCCTCTAATAAGGGCTTCTAGTTTCAGATTCTGTGGAGCTCTGGAAGCTCAAAGATGCAAAGCAAGGTAGCAGCGGCAGAAGGAACAGATGAAAAAGGAAAAAAAAAAATCAGCAGCTCACTAGACCAGATTTTTCCAGCACTCTGAAACCTGTTCCCTTCCCTTTGTTTTTTGTAACTCATCTTAGAGGGTGGGCAATGAGATAGCCTTTAAGGGACATGGCGCATATTTACATAATCCAGAGCAGTGTATCAGAGATGTGTTCCTTAGAAACCTATAGTTTAGGTCAAGAGTTTCTGAGAAATTCCAGACTATAGATAAAGGCAAATAGATCAGGAAAAATATGAGATACATGTATCATGGACTGTGTTGAGAAATGACAAAAAAAAATTTAAGAGGAACAGACTCCCTTTTTCCAGATGCTAACATTTTTTATGGTTTTGCTCCATATTTTTGCTAATGAATGTGAGGTTTGCTTTTTCAAACTATTGCAGTGCTGATGTTTTTCAGCATTTACCATCTTCTCCCTTTAGTCACTAGAAAATCAGAGAAAAGATGACCAAAAAAATGATGCAGACTGGCAGAGACAGCACAGGAATAAAACACGAGGGGGAAAGAACATGCATTTCTTTTGATTTCCCACTCTTGTCAACAGCAAAAATGGAAAAAGATCAATGATCTCAATCATTCAGATACTGAATCTGATTTGGAGATAGCTGCAAATGGGAAATAATGTGCTTGGGTTTAAAGAATGCACCGGCAAGTCTCTCACTAAAGGCTGCCCTGGTGCCAAGGCAGAGGTACCTACATGCTGGCAGGCACGGGCTGAAGGAGATCCCACCCTTCCTGGTGCTTTCTCTGTCCTGGGCACAGCTGGCAGGGGCACCCAGCTGCTCCACACTGAGCAGGGCTCAGTAAAAAGGCCTTGGCAGTGCTGCTGGGCAGCCCTTGGTGAACCAAGCAGACTAATCTCAAGAGCACAAGGCAGTGAGTAAAGAGAGTTAATTTTATCAGCCAGGAAGACTCCCCATCTGGATTTCAGAAAAGGCACAAAGGATTACCTGTCCTTGGCTCTAAGGGGGTTACATGCAACCAGCTGGAAAGCACCCAGACCATTCATGCTGCCAGGTGAGGGCAAGTAACCAAAGGAAAACACAAATGTATTACAACATTCCGTTGCTGGGTGACACTGTGTCTTCAGGGAGAAAAATCAAAAAATAAAGAGGTTTCCGGTATGAAACGTTTACTAACACACATTCAAAGCCAAAGAAAGCCCAAGAAAAAAATCACCTTTTCTACGGGTTTCACAAAGAATTAATGATAAAATATCACTCATATGGAAGTCAGTTTACAACAGATCACAACTTAATCAATTCAAGTTAATTTTTACCAAGATATTCACAGATAGAAGCCTTCTATTATTTTCAACTACATGGGCCAAGTTTTTAGCTAAACTTGTTACACTGTGCACAGTTCTTTTCTCCCTGCCTCTCTCCAACACACATGCTCCGATTTCTAAAATAACAAACAACAACCCTACTGGAAAAAACCCAAATGTGGAAAATTTCACTCTGAAGAAGGAAAGGCTTTGCAAACTTTACAGGTGACCAACAAGACATACAAATGGAAGTTTATATTAACTAAGCTATTAAGACCTCTCTGTGTGTGGTGGGAGTCCAGATGTACAGGAGGAAGGAATAAATCCCCACTAAGCCTCTGAATGTGCACGGTCATACAGTTGAGTACACCTTTCTTTCAGAACTCAGCTGGGCATCAGCTTTTTTCTTGAAACTCATGTTTGTCATCATTAGCTTAGCTAGCATGCTTGCAAATGGTTTTTCAGCATTCAGTTTTTGCAGCCACAATTTTCAGTTCTGAGTCTTGAAAGCCAGACATCTTCAGGAACAAATCTACCTAACACAACATGTGTGTGCTTATCTGCAAATGGGGACTTCTGGGATTGCAAACTGGCCTGCAGTGTTTTAAAGACTTTGATTCTTATTAAGCCTTCTTATCATGTCTAAAGCTGACCAGTGGAAAGATTTTGGTTCTGCAGTCATTGTCCTGAAACAGGTGGCTTCACCCACTGTGCAAGAAGTTGATCCACACACAGAGTCGAGGTACTTATTTACAGTTCTGTGCAGAAAGGGGTGGTGGGTGGCAAATCCACAAAGGAGAGCGTAGGTGTGTTACCTATGCTTTAGTGAGAATCTGAATCACCACACATGTTATGAAGGGAGTAAATCCCTTTGAAATTTTATATGGTAGACGGTATCCAATTGACATTGTGGTGGTAAAAGGCAATGGTATGTTGAGAACGATCTGTTATTCCTCTTACAGGTCAGTTTGTACAAGACCCTGATCAAGAGGGGTTAAAATTTTTTGTCAAAATGCATGAAATTTGGCTTTCCTCTTAACATGGGTTGACACTTTGCCCTCAAGAGGATTTTGTGTGGAAACATATCATGGCTGCCCAGCTGGGGCACAGCACTGAATGCAGCTTGGATGGAGGCTGGGCACAGCTCACAGTACAAATCCTGTGGGACACAGTGCCACTCCCCTGCTGGGCTCAGCGCCTGCCAGCAGTCATAGCAGTGGGACAAGCTTCCAAATCTATCTACCCAGGTGCTTCCCAGCTCCATTTTGGCTTTCATTGCCTGCCAGCCAGGCGGGAAATGTGTTGTGACATCACGGAGCCCTGTGTGACAGCAGCCCATGATGTCACAATGCCAACACGAGCAAGCACATGGAGACTGAGCAGCCGGAACATCACAGCCTGAGCTGCGACCAACATGGCACGCCGAGGCAGTTCACGAGTCAAGGTGTCACTCTTGCAAAGGACTGGAATGAGGCTCATCCTGGTGGTTTTCCTGACCATAGTGCTCCACAGGCTGTCTCTGTCATTCACTGCCCCCACGTGTACGGCCAAAGAACGCACCAGCAGCCTAGACTCCTGCAGTCCCACAGGCTGGGTGAGGTTCAGGATGGGCATCATTCCCGAGGGTCCAAAGAAACCGCCTGCTTTCGCCAAGAGCATGACTGCTGCATGGACCAGCACCACAGGCCTTTGCAAATGCCAGCACCAGGTCAGGGAGAGGCTGGACATCGCTCCTGAGTGACTGAGGCAATCACCCATTGTCCCACAGAGTGCAGCCTCCAGCCTGCCCTATCCTTCGTGCCAGTTTTGGAACCACCTTGCCCCTTGACATGAGCTCGTTGCTCTGTACAGCCTGGCAACCTGTGAGGCTGCTCAGCATGGCTTGTATTGCCTTCTGCATCTGGAGAAACACGAAGAAACCTCATGGACGGGGAAGGTGATGGACGTCCTCATCTTCAGTATGGACAGACTGCTGGGAAAAGAGCACCTTGAGGTGGTCCAAACTGTTCTACAGAGTGGAGGCCAAAACCAGCCTGCCCCGCAGGGCCATGAGGCTTTTCTACCACCTCCACATGAAAGACCTCTTCTAAATCAAGGAACCAAAGACAATTGACAAAACAACCAAGATAAGACCCGATTACAAGGAAAAAACAATGCCAACTCATCAAACTAGGGAAAGGGTCATTTTAGCAGAAGGAGCTTATGACGATCAAATCACGGTGAACGGATTCAAGAACTCAAAAGGAGAAGACTATGCAAAAGGAACAAATAATTTAACCAAAAGAAGATTGAATAATAATTAATTAATAATATGAACTATGCCTTGTAGCCAAGGAATTTTAATGCCTTGTTCCTGTCAAATGTTCTATGGGACTGCCTAGACAACTGGCAGCATAGAGGTAAACCCATGCATGTAGGCTGATGAATTGTGGCAAGACACTGCCACAGGTAGAGAAACTGCCTGTAAAAGTACCCCATGCACATGCCCACATACCCAAAAGCTGGGCTACTGAAGAACACTGCAACAATGAACAGGTGGATTAGGCTGCCAAGATGAAAGTGTCTCAGACAGGTCTGGACTGGCAACATAAAGGTGAATTAGTTTTGGCTTGGTGGGTCCATGATGGCTCAGGTCATCAGGGAAGAGATGCAACATGGTGGGCTCATGACCAAGGGGTGGACTTAACCACGGACAGTAACTATGAAACATGTGCTGCAATCAGGCAGGCCAAGCATAAAGCCCTTGTGATAAGGGGACAATGGCTGAAATATAAGTATGGGGAGGCCTGGCAGATCAATTACATCACACTCCCACAAACCCACCAAGGCAGGCACTAGATGCTGACAGTGGTGGACACAACCACTGGATGGCTGGAGACGTACTCTGTGCCTCACACCACTGCCCAGAACACCATCCTGGGCATTGAAAAGCAATTCCTGTGGTGACATGGAACCTGAGTCAGACAATGGAACTTATTTCAAAAACAGCCTCACAGACACCTGACCAGAGAGCATGGGACTGAATGGGTATCTCATATTCCCTAACCCAATCAGGCTGATCTCCTACCTGCAGCTGTTTTTTGCTGTAAAAATGGCTGCTTATGCCATTGTGCCATGGTTTTATTTGGGACCCCACCACCCTTGGCAAAAGCATGGACACCTCTGCTGTATTTAGATCAGCTTCCATGAAACCTTGTAGCTCATCTGCTCCTGCTTTCAAGTTGCTGCTGGTGGTATGCAGGTCTGTGGGACTGTGTCCATGTGGGGTGGGAAAGACAGGCTCTGGATTAGGAGAAGTCCATCCAGGCTGCTGGCTACTATCTGCCCAGACATGACCCAGACTCAAACACCCACACTGTGCTTAGGAAAAGCCTCTAACCCAGCACTTGCCTTTAAGATGAGAGGTAGCACACTTGGCTTTTCCTGCCCAGAGCTCTTCAGGTCCCCCAGTCATGCCCACCTCAGCCTAAAACAGCATTTCTGAGGACACATCTCCAATTCATTCCTGGCATGACCTCAAATAGTTTAGAAATGACAGTGCTTTTGGACAAATGGACAGGAAAATCATAGCTTCTCCTTGTTAACTTGCCAATTCTAACCAGTGTGGGACAGCACCAACACAAAGGGAAACTGGCAGAAGACAAACTGGTGGGTTTTTCTTTCAGTCTCTTCTTGTGATCTCTATCACTTGCCCACTGGCTGGCTGCTTCACAGGGGCTCAGGAGCAGGTGGATGGGTATAAAGAAAACACCAAATTACAAATTCACCAAATTCAAGAAGGCTTCTCTGTGCCTTACCAAGGTAGACTGCCACAACACTTGGAGGCACCTGCACTTGCCCTCCTGCAGCTGAACAGACAGAAAATATCAATTTCTAGGTCTACCTTGTGCCAGAAATCTTATCACATGGCAAACAAATAACACCTATTTACATTTTCAAACCCAAAAATTAAGATTGTCCCATGCTATTGATTTGGCAAATGACGGAGCTGAGAAACACGGGACTGAGAATTCAGGTATTGACAACAGACCTATGGATGAACACCATTGGTGTTTTAAATGGCAAGGGCTGCTTTTGGCAAGGGCCATCCTCCTGCTGCCTGGGTGGTTCTCAAAGATCATTTTTTAAGTCTAAGCTCTTGCTGTAATAATGAAGCGAGGCTCTGACTCTCCACAAGAAAATAACCACACTCCCCTCTAAACTTGCCAAATGGCTAAAAGGTTTCAAGATCAGAAAGTTAGAGAGAGTTTGGGATCAAGCTGGCCTTATTTTAATCAGCTTTGATAATGACTTGTTATGTTTTTACACAAAAAAAACTTTAAAAAAGTCCAACATCACAACAAAACCACATCTTTCCAAATTGGCTAAACAACTATACTCCCCAAGAAATGCAGCCCTGAATGAAGGTCTGTCACATACCCTTCCTCCTTCAATTCCCTGGCTCTCACTTCCAGCAGCGTATTCATGTGTTGCTTCAGCTGCTGCCATTGGAGCTTCAGGATCCTCCATGTCCCTCCATGTCCCCTGGAGGTTTCAGTCCTGCACACAGAGCTGTGGACTCATCACAAAGCCATGGGTCTCTGTACAACAAAACATCTTGGGCTTTGGCCTTAATTTCTCCTATGTCACCAATACTGCTCTCCCAAATGCTTTTCCCTAAGTCATTATTCAGTCTTGAATCCTGCAGAATTGGTGCTGTGCTTGGCTACTGGCTTCTTCCTTGTCTTCAATGGTTTTCTGTTCACAGATGCTACTACACTAAAACAATACAGCAATGCAGCTTCCCATTCATGTGCTATCACTGACACAGAGCCTTTATTTTCTCTGTTATTCCTTTCCTTTGCATTAATCTTCTTTCCTATCATCCAGACTACTCTCCTCAACTTTGTCCCTTCCAATAATTTTCAGATTTCAGGTATTTTCTTTCATCTCAACACTTGGTGAAAGTTCTTCTCTATTATTTGATACACAATCTCAAAAACCCTCTGTTGGTAAATGCTCTTTCTAATCTCTTGTGTCTCATCTTTTTCTTGCAAATGTAGTACTTTGTTTTTCTGCAGGGTGGATTTGTTTGTTTTAGTTACTCTCACCCAGCATTTTGGATCAAAGAACTATATAATTTAAAATAAGATGTCCTGACAATGTGAAACAAACCCCACTTAAGAAGTGCTATCTTAAGATCACATGTAGACTAGTAACATCTATTTACATGGGTATTTCCCACTTGTTTAGCCCTTAGAAACCTAAATACAGATCTGAGGTACCCAACTGTTGTTTCTCAGACTTGAGATCCAGTTGTATCCAATCCTGGTTTTGGATGGATAAAGAAAAAAAAGAAAAAGCAAACCTTCTGATACTTGTAAAATGCAAATCCTAGCAGAACCCCATATGGGTAATTTTTTAAATCATTGTCCCAATCTTAAGGATTTCCTGGCCAGTTTTTATGTGCTGTGTCATCCCCTGTCAGAAAGGACCCACACCATCTTATACCTTTCCCTGCAAATTACTGCAAGGAAGGCTGATAGGAATGGTTTTGTCAGGAGATAGGAATCTCCAGCAGTCTCTGATCTGGGAGACAGTCACATCCCATGACTAATCTTTCCATAGGTCACAGGCCAGCTCACCCTTAGACTTATTTGCATGCAACACTCTCCAGCAATATCCTGTTTTCTAATTTAGGAAGTACTGATGATTATACATGGGGTTTGGTTCATTGGAATTCCTTTCCTCTCCACTCTCTGTTACATTGACAATTCATCTCCACACATGTGTGAAGGCAGGATGAAAATTTTCCTCTCTCAAAAGAGAGAAAATGCCATTGTTTGCACTGATGTCTGCTCCCCGAATAACTGTGAGAGAATGTGCCAGAGTTGAATTACCATGACAGTCCTGGTTGCTCCTTCTTTAGATATTTTTACTGCACCCTCACACTGGCAGTGTGGTTTTCCCAAACCTCTAGCTCACCTTTCTTCCTGTTTACAGGCCCAGCTGCTATTTCTTACCCGAGGGGCTTCTTTGCTGCACTCTGACAGTCAGTCCCACCACTGCTCTTAGCTCCTTTACACACCCTTAACTTTAGCTTGCTTTGAGTTCAGTCAAATATTTTCATTTCCCTTTCCATACAGACAATGTTTTTCCCTTTCCCTTCCAGATTAAATTCTCTCCCACACAGATGATTGTTTTTCCCTCTCCAAAGGTCATCCAGAAGGTGGTTTCATAACCAGTTCGACCACTGATGGGCCTTAGAGTGCTGTCCTGATTCTCTTGCAGATGAGATGCGGGACAGTAAGTGGAAGATGCACCAAGCGAAATGTGAAATGTGGGGTTTGATGGTTCCTGGGCTTCCCAGCAAAGTAAAACCCCAAGAGAGGATTGTTCCCAATCTAGCAAGCTGCTATCAGCCCGCATTGCCTGCAGCCCAGCCTGGCTCATCCCGCAGCAGCAGGAACAGCAGCCAGCGCCTGTCTGGTCAGCCTTACATATGAATGAAAGGAATGCAGCCTCCTTCCGCTGCCTTCCACCCCCCAGCCGCTCCCCAGCCCATGGCTGCTTGTTTTCATGCGCTGCAGTAAATCCCTTTGATCCAGCAAGTGGACTTTGCACGTGCAGGCTGAGTGACCAGCCCACATCTGCTGCAGTGCCTGAGCCCCACACTGGGAGCTCTTTGTGCGCCGGGCACTCACACCCTTCCACAGAGCCCACACTGGCACACTGCTCTCGCATGACACACTAACGAACCACCAGCCAAAGGAAAATAGCCTGCAATCATTTCAGGCCCTCTGGCTCAGCCACTGACTAAGCCAAGTGGCTACTAGCCATTGGCACTGCTGGGTGCATTTGCAACCCACAGCACACTCAGTTCAGGCGTGAAAAAAACAAAGCACCCATGGAAAAAAGGGCTCCTTGTCCCATGCCCTGCAGGCTGCATGGGAAAGGACACAGCCCTGACATTTATAATTCAGTCCCAAATATCCATAGCTACTCCTCTGCGTCCCACGTTTTCACCAGAGGCAGGAGCTCCCTGTGGGGAACCCCACTGAAGAAGGTCAGTGTGAACATATTAGATGTCCTGATTGTACCAGCTCTCATTTAAGGCATCCAGCAGTCAGTGTGTTTTCAGGGAACAGAGCATGCAAGCAGTATGAAGGAGTCAGAATGACTTGGTGCTCCAGACTCAAATAAGCTGTTTAGGCAAGCCTATCACACTCCTTCCCTCGATTTACTGAGGTTGCTCCCAGGATGTAAATGTTCACAGGTATTTAGACAATCTTCTTTCCACAGACAAAATGAGAGACAGGTTTCCTGCTCTCAGGTTCTGCATCAGAGATGTGTTTTACCAACAAGGCTGCATTCAGTCCTCATCACCATGCTTTCTACAAAGCTGTGCACAGCGAGGACATGGATAGGGGCAGAGTGACTTTACAGCTGTTAGGATGAGAGAGATCATCATTCCAAGCTTGTATTCCCTCTTGTTTTTTGTCTTCCTGCTTTCCTAACAACCTATCTGCTCAGGACATGGTGAATGGAAACAGAAACACTCCCATAATTTGGGGCTGTTTAAACCTCTGATGGTTTAACTGGCAATATCAGAGCTAGCTGATCCCACCAGGTGAAGTGCTGGGAGTGGGAGGTCTGGGCTCTGCACCCAGGCAGCTGCAGTCTCATCCTCTGATAAAGGTCTCCCCTCTCTGCCAGCGAAGGCAGACGTGCCTCTCTCACCACATAAAGCACTGCTGTGGATGGGCAGGCTCAGCACGTCATGGCACCACCTACAATCCAAGGCTATTCAACAGAAAGATCACAGGGCCAGTGAGAAACGTTTCTCATTGTAGATTAACTGTAAAACATAAGATTTCATATGGTAATGTTAGAGGGGAAAGGTTTTGGCCTCAGAAAATTCAACCAGGCCTAAGGCTGGGTTCAAAAGCATGCAAACTCTTACAAGATTTTGACACCAAAGGTTTGAGGTGCTGAGAGATTAGAAGTTCTTGTAAGTGCTCCTCATGATTCCTTGTTCATATCCCCATTTGCAAGACTACACCAGGAAAACTTCACAAGCTCACCCTTTCCACACTATTGTGTCACATTCCTAACTAAGCTCAGGAAAAGCTGTGTAAGACCCATCACTTCCAGCTTGAGAACAAACATGGGTGTCATATCTGAACAGACAAGATCACTGGGTCAACAGCTCTCACACTCTTCATTTGTGCTTTCATGGAAGCTCCATCACCTGCTGGAAGGCCTTGGCTGGAATGTCCCACTGGCCAGCCCCAGCAGGGACAAGCCCTCACAGCAGCATTGGTGCTACAAGGAACCAACATTCTGACCATGTTGATGCTGATTTTAAAATTATTGTACTACTTTCACTGGCTTTCAAATCACTGAATCACAGGTGAGGTCACTCCTGGCAAGGCAGCTATCCCCAGTAAAAGCACTAGAAAGCCCATATAAAATGATCAATGCCTTTTATGTCTTACTATGATTTATACTTCAGACCATGTAACTTTTACAGTGCTGCCTAGTATGTGATGAATGCAGCTCTCTTAACAACCCACATATTTATCTGATTTACTGTGTTGGTCCAACGTGTTATTTTCTACCTTGCAAGAACAACCTTGCTTCTAGGAATCTGCCTGCATGATAAGATCGTGAACTAAATGTGCATTTATTGTAAGAGACCACACATTTTACAGTAGAATTGAGAAAACTGATTATAGCAATCCCTCTGGAAACAAGAATAATCACATGATAAGACAGTGCTAATGGGAATTTATCATCTCTCATCACGTGTGAAGCTTAGAACAAAGCAGCAACGTGTGTGAACGGCATACCAGCTGAAGAGCTGCTGGGGACTATGAAGAAATGAGGAGGGAACCTGAACAGCCAGCCTAAGCCAATTTGGTATGCTTCAACCAGCTTACACACAGATATATATATAACACATTTGTAAATGTTACCCAAAATAACAGCCTCACATCTATCCATACAGCCCATTCCCTCTCTACCTACATTATTTCATTCAAACTCCATGTCATTCTTTTATTTGTTCTCGCTATATTTTAGCACTGGAGAAGTCCAAGATCATGAGTATCTGAAGGGTGTCTCTGCATGCCTACACGTCTGCATATGCACACGCTGCCTCATGCACAGATTATTCCTCAACCACATATTTAAGATCTGAAACACATTTCTCTTTCTCCCATACAAAAGGCACCAAAAACCTACCCACGCTAGTTTCTATTTGAAGAAAATAACATTTGACTAAACTTTACATTTTTAAAGTTGTCTCGGGGAAGTGAGTGCCAAAAACCTGAAGTGACATGCACATACTTTTAACATGAATGATACATCTACATCCATTAGGTATCCTAAAATTACTCTGCATCAAGCCCCATAAGACATATGAAACCCCAAGAGGTTAATGGTAGATGGTGAACTCCTCTGTTCTATTGAATAATGGATACATTTGCTGGACTACCATATTTTCCACTGTTCTGTTTCATAGACAGAAGCTTGGACTTTCAGAAGAGATTTTTTTTTTTTCTTTTCTAAATGAGAATAAAAAGAGATGGTTACGGGTAGGTGGCAGGACAAGATGAGAGAAGCACCCTGCATAAGTACCTGTATGAGTCCTCTGGTGAGCCTTTAAGTGGGAGCTCTTTGTGTAAACTTTCCGGCACCCATTAAATTGACAGCGATGAACCCTCTTCTTGTTTTCTGGGGATGCTTCTGTCCCTGCACCTCCTTGCTCACTGTCACTTTGCCCACTTTTTATTGTCCCCGCAGTCGCTGTTGCTACCCCCACTTTCACAGAGCTGAGTGAAGTTTTCTTGGCCACCAGTTTCAACGTCACTGTGCCATCCACTGCTGAGAGAGTCTGTGGGGTTTTGACGAGGTGGCGGCTGAGCTCCGGAGAGGAAGGGGGGGTTAATGAGGTCACTGCATTGAGCTGGGCCTGGTTGACGGCCGTGTAGCCTTCTGTGGAAGAGCTGGTGGGCTGTGAGCTGAGGCACGTCTCAGACAGCAGCTTGTCACGGGAGAGGATGATGTCCATGCTGGCGCTTTTGTCACACGTGCTCGTCTCCACTGGCAAAAGGATGGGCTCCAGCCGCCGTATGTTGTCCTCTGCATCTGGGGCTGAGGAGGCATGAAGGAAACAGTCCAAATCCTCACCAAAGGTCTCAGAGATCTTCCGTGGCTCGGTCTGAAGGTATCGCTCTAACTCCAGGCATGTCTGCAGAAGGGAAAGGGAGATGGGAGGGAGAGAAATCGCTGTTAGAGAGAGATTGCAGCATAGCTGCCACCGAGGGCAGAACACGGTCCAGAGGCATTCTGAGACAGCACTCATCAACAGCAGCATCTTCTAGTGAGATAGTCACACCCTGGGAGACACGAAGGTTGGGCACTTGTTTGAGGCTGCTCAGAGACAGTCTGGGAATACCCACATATGGCAGCAGGTATTATACTAGAAGTGAAGATACAACAACCAGAAAGTATCCACTACATTTTCATTAAAGTCTGTACATTGTTGTTCCATGGGCACCAGGGCCTTCCCAACTTAAAGTATAATCTGTCACTTCCATATCAAACTATCCTAACAGAGTCATCATTTGGCATGTACAAGCAAAAAAGTCACCTTTCCAAATAACTGCTTCCTCTTCCTTCACAAACATTAACTTTCTCTCCAAATTTAACTCAGTGTAGTTGGCTGGGGCCTAATCTTCCTTGAACAACACAATTCTGAAGTGTGACATTTTAAGATAGGAGGTAGAAAAGCTTCCAGTAAGACCACAGCTTGTTTAAAGGGCCTGAGAGAAGGAAAGGTGACAGAAAAAAACCCCTAACTTCTGTCAGTTTTAGAGGGAGTTTTGGCACACCTGGTCAAATGGAGCTTCCTGCGTACAGAACACCAGACTTGCACACAAACACACACTCATCCCTTTATTAAAAAGTAGGTGAGGTTTCAAAGAGGCTATCACATAAAAACGTGCTCCTGCACCTCCACAGCAGGATCATCAGCACAAGGATGGGATGAACCCCCTATGTGAATGTGTCATATTATGAAGTGTCCTGAGCTTGCCCCAATAAAGCCTTCAGCCCCCAAAGCACTACCCCAGTGTCCTCCACAGCCAACACTAAAAGTTTTTATTGTTTATAGAGAACCATTTGCTGCAGTTTCAGGAGCTTTTAATGGAGTTTATTAGCACTGTTTTTCATTTCTTGCAGCTTGAAAGGAGAGCTGGTTTAATACCACCACTGTGATTTCACAGGGCTTGGAGAAAGAGACATTCTAACTAATACATTTTAGAAACCTCTAAAAACTACTCCTCAGAGAACACTTCTACCAATATTAAGAAAGGGGTTTTAGTAAAAAATTTTTAATCTATGGGAGCTGGTGACCCAACTACATCTCAATCTGGAGAGTCCAGCATCTGATCAAAAAATAAAAGCTTCATATGACCAGAAGAGAGACAGAGACTTCTGCCTTCTGAGTACAAAGGTCTCATCAACAGGAATGTAAGGAGGCTCCACTGACAGCTCTCTAGGAACTGGCAGGTAATTTGAGATAATTACTTTCAAAGCTCCCACAAACAGCACTGTGTGTTGCAGATACAATGTGGTGGGATGACTTTCAAGTTCACCACAAAATCTGCCACACTGTTGTTTCTTTTTTAAATAATAGCTGATTATAGATCTGAGCTGTAGAGATGGACAAAAAGCAAGAGAACAGAATATATGCAGGTGAGGCATGCTATATAAATATAGCATGTATGTTATATTCAGAGGTATGAGACTGTCTGTACACAGGCCTGGGTGTGGGACACAATTAATTGTTCTTGCCTTAGCAACCTTTCTGTTTTCTTTATAAGGTGCATTTCTGGTACTATGAGAAAGAGCTTTAGCTAAGAGTCTGGTCTCTCCCCAGATAAATCCTAATGGGTTTTGGGAGAAGCTTTCCAACATGCCACATAGTCTTTCAGTAATAACCCCCACCACCAGGAGAGGCAATGCTTTTGAGTTCTTCACATCATGTAATTTGGGCTTTCTGGTCCACTTAGCGTTCATCCAATGGGGCAGAAACAGGTTTAGGGGCCAAATAAATAAAAGGCTTCCAAAGGAAAGAGCAAGCATAATCACAAATTAGGGG
This sequence comes from Ammospiza caudacuta, assembly GCF_027887145.1. NCBI lineage: Eukaryota > Metazoa > Chordata > Aves > Passeriformes > Passerellidae > Ammospiza > Ammospiza caudacuta. The sequence goes on along the minus strand of NC_080600.1, from coordinate 18,409,770 downwards.
TGGAAAGGGGGAGGGCAGCAGCAGGGAGAAGAGACAAGGACTCAAGGCCATTAAATCTGATGACAGTGACATGAAATTTCAATTGCTGTGGGATCAGAAAGCTGCATGCCAGCTCTGGGCTGCCCATGGAGGGGAGGCGAGCAGGAGGCGCTGCTCCTTTAAGGCATCACTACCCCATGACAACAATAGTGGGCCTGACATTTTTTCCAGCTTCACCATTAATTTTCCATAAAGAGCGGTTTCTCGATGAGCCCTTTTCAGGCAGAGCCTGATGCTTCACAAACCTGTAATTATTCCTGGCTCCCCCCTCCCGCAGCCACTGCACCTGTGCCATTTCAAGACACCAGCTGGTCATGTCTTGCCTTCTGCCTCTGAAATCCAAAACCAGAGGATCAAGCCCATCTCCCCATAGAAGGGGGTAGAAAAACAACTCAAAGAAACAATGTAATGCAGTCCCTCCCACCCACCCCCCTCAGCCTCTCCACCAAGTCAATAGCAGGGAAGAGCCTAGCAACTGCTGAGCCAGAAAAGCCCTGCACCTAATCTGCATGGCAGACAAAGCCTGGCCAGGGGCTATGGCCACAGCCCTTCCCTCACCTCCTGCCAGGGCCCTACCTGCTGCTGCACCCTTTTTTTGGTGGCAGAAACAAAGAATCTTTCCCCATATGCACTTCCCAGCTTATTCCAAGTACCTTACACGACCTTCTCTTCTTGTGGTCCCAATCTCCCAGGGAGTGGTGAGGAAGAGTTTAGAAACCAGCCTGTTTTCTTCAGTCCTTGCCCTAGCATGACAATTTTTAGGCCAGCTAAGCCCACCACCTTGTCTTGAGCACTGACCTAGAGAAACCAGTCAGGCTGAGACCACCAAGGTCCCCACTCCAGGCTGGTAGACCACCAGGAGGGGCAGAAAAGTTCTTTGGGCATCATTCTCACAAAGCTATTTGCTACTGAGCACATAAAAAGCTACTGGGTTTTTTGTTGTTGTTGTTGTTGTTGTTGTAGCTGTTGTTTTGTTTTGGATTTTTTTTTTTTTTGTGGGAGGAGCAGGACCACTATCTACAGAGACACGAACCCAAGCTGCTGAATGATGGTGAATCCCTATAGATCTCCACTTCCACTACCAGCCTGGTAGGAAAATAGTTCAAGAATATCTCTGACAGGAGTGAGCTGCTCTTGTCATGCTCTTATCAAACTTCTGCTAGACATCCAGCTTCTCCTCACCACTGGTGCAAGAGAGGGAGCTTTGTGTAAAGATGGAGTACACCACAGGGGACAGGAGTCCCACTGCCCTTTAGTTGCTACACTGCAGGCAATGTGGTGGGTATTAAACTTTTTATCCAATGCCTGTATGATACACAGTAATAAAGAACTTAAAAAATTGCCAAGGGAAGAAGAGAATGGCTCCCTTCAGGAACAAAATAAGAGCCATAAGACTGCTTTTGGCTGTCAAGCCAGTTCCACTGGCTAGGGATAAAAAAGTGTGACCACTTATTCAACCCATCTGCCGTCATTAATGAGGGTCATTCTCCTTGCACCTTGCTCCTCAATTTAACCAGTTAAAAGAAATGATGATTCATGGCTGACAAATAATAGGATGTGTGAGACCCCATACTTGAAGTAAGCCAGATAGAAAAGGCCAACAGTATGGCATGTGGACAATCCTGTCATGGCCTTAGTCTGATTTTTCAGTTTCAGATACAGTTGCAAAAAGTCTCACTTCCCCAACAAAGGAACATTTCCATCACCTGCAAGAAATGCTGTGTGTTACCTCCCAGTAACTCAAAGCATCTCTTTGCTCCCCATATTACACTACCATACAAGTCCTCTGGGGCACATGTAGTGGCAGAATACACATGAACTGCACACCATGAGACTTCCATGTGCAGTCCCAGATCCTTCACAAGGACAGGCACTGTAGAGTTGTCCCATGCCTGCTAAGGACCTACTTGTTGGTCCTTTCAGAGTTTGTAGTCACTGGTGCAGGAAAATTCAGTGCTCACTACGTTTGTCAATTGAGAAAGGTATGAGCTCTAATCTAGTTGGATTCTTAGCTCTAAAGCTCATGTACTGAAAGTAAAGATTATTTATGAAACACATTGAGTATGCTCACCACTATGAAATACAACTCAAGAGAAATTCAGTGTGTGCCTCTGACAGCAGAGATGTGATACATGTGTACCATTTTCAGCAGAGCTTAGTACTCACCTTACTCTACAGCCAGCAGAAATCAAGATTGTTTTGCCACTAACTGCAACAAGGAAAACAAACCTCAGACTCTGCAATCCCTCCCAGACTTGCAGATACTTGACTTGGTTCAGAGTCTGTATTTTAAGATGTCTATCAGCTATCCAGGTTAAAGTTGATCCAGAACATTCAAAATCCAGACATGAAGGAAGTGGAGTCATCACTCATGATGCTGATGTTTGACTTCATGTCCCTCCCGCAGAGAGGAACCAGAAGAAAGGTTCTAGCTGGGACCACCAGCATTATCAATGTGCCAAGCCTCAAGGCAGTGTATCTCCCCTTTTTAGAGAATGACAGGCCGGGAGCCTTTGCAGGGACACAAGTTTGGCATCTAGGTTCGGGTCCAGACAGCTCTGGAAAACCTAATTCCACCTGATGAACCAAAATATACACCTAGTTATCAGGGTATGAATCTAAACCTGCTCCAATGAAATGCAAAGAACTAGTCTTGGTTGACAGCCATGTTATGTACTGGAATTTCACCCATCCATACAGACTTTTGAAAAATAACAGGTCACTTGAGAAGCACCTGCCCATATTTGAAGTCCTTAAAGCACTCAAACTTCTGCGTGCTTTGCACAGGTAAAGATAAGACAATATGGCAACAGTAGAGTTCTGTCAAGGGTAAATACAAAGTCCAAACACTTCTAATAATTTGAGGACAGAACATCAGGGAAGGCACTGTATCAATATGTTCATTGGCTTCCTCTGTTTTATTGATGTTAAAGTAATGTCTTGATTCTGAATTTTTCTAGCAGATCATCAGAAGTTCCTATCTGGAAGTCCTACTTACTTCTAAGTACCATTTTACTGCAGATATAATTGGACATCAAGCACTGAACTTGGAAGCTATCCAAAACCTAATTAGGAAGTTGGATACTTAGATCAGGCTGTGACAGAAAATGAAAATGTCTAATGTGGCTGACAAGCAAGTCTGAACTACCAGGTCTGTTTACAATACTTGAAAGGATTCTCTTTGTAATTTACACAAGCAAAGCAGAGTTACACATGCAATAGTGAAGGTCAAATTTCAACTTCCATCATGACACCATCGCTTTCCACTGGCATGTAAAAAAGGGGCCTCATCTGTAAAAAACGGTGAAAATATCAAGACTGCATTGGAGGAGAAACTGTCTCCAACTGAAGACAACCCAAAACAGTCACAGTAAGGTCAGTGGCACTGCTGTTCACTCAGGCTCAGAGCAAACAGTGGCACCAGGTCCAGTGCCAGTGTCAGTGTTTCACTGTGCACCAAAACAGCAAAAGCTCTGAGCAACACTGACACTTGCATTGCTGATACCACAGGCAGAAATTGAACTGGATGTTGTGGGGCAGCACTGAAGTTAAGAGGAATAAAAGATTCAAAACTTACCTGCCTCCCCTGAAATGCCATGCTATTTTTTATCCTGAACCCTAAAACAAGATTTGAACGATGGATCTTCTTCCCACTGCCAAAGGCCTTCATTGCTTCCTGAGCAATAACAACAAAGCCCAGTACTCTTGCCCATCTATTCCAAGATTGTCATCTGTTCCCACCCAGCTGCCAAAACCTCCAGCTTTTCCTCTTGGCAACTTTTACTGGGCAGTTGCTAGTCATGAAAAAGCTGCAGCACATCAGAAGCTTAACATTTGGGATAGAATAAAATAAACAGAGTTTTAGTATTAAAATAAGTAGTTTTGCAAAATACACTTGGGAAAAAATGGAAAACTGCAGCCTGAAATGAAAGTATATAAGAAAGTTTCAGGCGATAGCAAATAATTTCTATTGCAAACGTTTTAAGATAAAACTATTCACGTCTTGCATGTCTTGCATGTCACATGTCTTCACAGCACATCTTGCCTATGTGTTATATAGTTCATTGAAAAAAATAGAGAGCTAAAACAACTTTTCAGATACCACAATAAGATACTTATTGACAGCTCACTGGTGGTACATTTTTGTATGCATGTTCCTAATCTCTTGTATATACTAAGGAAATCAAGTTAACTGGATGCTCAGCAAAGAGGCTTTTGCCAAGTGCAAAAAGCAGGCACAGGCACAGTCAGCAAAGAAAGATCATATGATATGAAAGATTTGTTTTCCTGTGGTAACTTCAACATATGCCTGAGGCATCAGGCTGGTCCTCCCTAACACTGTCCGAATGGGTCACACCAGCCACCAGTCTGAAATGGACAAGTCTATTAATTCTTGACTCCCCTACACAGGACTGAAGTCTCTGTTTGCTAATTTCTTCAACACAATAATGGCCTGTGCCCATTTTCCCTCTTGGTCTCAGCCCAAAGAATGAACCGTTAAGGAAGTGTATTTAGCCAAACCAGCCCATTCACTGTTATTCATGCACAACAGCACTCTCAATAAACCCTCCTACCATGACCCAGATGGCTTTGTCCCTGGATCTTCTCCTCTTATACTTGTTCAGAGTGTTAGAAATGCTGAAATCAGAAGCTTCAACTGCATTCAGCAAAGATCATTTTAAAGTAAAAATGTGGATATAAAAGACAGAATCACTACTTTCATATAAACATGACTCATTTTCCTGTTGCTCTGGGGCATGATGTAACCAGGGTTATCAAAGATTTTAATCAGACTCTAAAGATCAAAAGATCAAAATCAACTTTACCAGAAATTACCAATTTTCACCAGCAGAAATGGGAGGTAACAAAAGTCTCAAATAGGAAAAAAGTCTGAACCCATAACTCTGACCTAGGAGTAAAAATCAGCCTTTGTTCCCTAACTTGGTGATAATGAAATACAGCTTTATCTAACTAATATTCTTTTGAATGGACAAGCCGAATTTTTTCAATAAAAATCTGTGGTATTTGGGCCTTAAGCATAGAGAATGGCAGTGCACTGGTTATGAGATACTGAACAAAGGACTGCAGCTAAGCGTGGCTGAATTTGATAGGCATCTAGATAGGAAAAAAAAAAAAAAGGATGAAAGAAATCTGCAAACACTGAGCCAGGGCTTTGGACGGCTTTTGTTGGTTTTTTTTGACCATTTAAAAAAGACAGAAAAAATATCTGCAACCAGTCACAACAACAAAAAATAGCATCAATGTCAGCAAAGGATTAAGGATAGCCAAATCAAGAATTCAAAGTGCGAGCAATCCATTGTGCTAGTATCAAAATATGATAAAAGCCATGTGTGCTGGCACACCATCACATACCCTGCATGCTGCCATACAGTCAAGACAGCAAGTAGCCATACAATGACCATTTGAAAAATTATACATAAAATAAGAATGTTTCAAAATGTTTCTGAAGAGAGCATTTATTTATATAACAACCTTGGATGGCTTTCAGTGAGCTGGCTAGTGGCCCTCACTGCAAACTTTTCTCCAAACTTCATCAAGCCTGTATTTAACCTGTTGTAATCCAGTTTGGAACCAGCTTTGGTTTGGCATTATAAACAGCAAAAAAACACAATTAGTTCCTTGAATTGTCAATCCTAGCTCCCACTGAAATCAAAGGATCAGGTTCAAAGCATGCCCCAGAGTGTGGTAAACTTCTCACAGGAAATGGATACGCAAGAGCAAATGCTGACGACTGTGGAATGTATGAAGCAGAGCAATATTTTAGGTCTCGATCCTCAATTAAGATTCATCCTTAGAAAGTATTGCAAGGAGGTTACACAGCAGAATTGGATTCCTTGTAATTACTCTGGTTAGGTTCATGAATGAAAAAATGTATTCTTTAGAGACATTTTATTAACATCCAGAGGTATCTTAACATTTCTTTCCCAACAGCTGACACAAACGTACACAGCAGTTGCGTTCGCGCACTCTCAGGCAACAACAGCATGTTCATAAGCACAGTCTGTCACAATGAGCTTATTAAAGCAAACCTGGAGATGTGATCAATACACTCAGTACACACACATTTCCTAAGAGTCCTGGGTTGTGAGTCATCTCGTCTGCTCTGACCTAAAAATATATTAAACAAGAGGATGCCTAACACTGAATTCCTAACCCCAAACGTGCAATTCCTCATACTGACTTTGCGTGATCAACATTTTTGTGCTGGGACTACTGTGTCTACCCTGCCCATTCATTATCACATCTCAGGGCTCGAAAAATCTTTTGTATGTTCCCTTTTGTATTATTTTTGGCTGTGGGGAGGAAGAGGTGGGGACCTGTCTGGGAAACAGGAAGCAGGAGGGGAATGCGTTGGAGAATAAGAGCAGAACAAAAAAGAATAAAGGAGCATTTATACCATTTCTGAATGATAATAAACATATAGGACCAAAGCCTGCCTCCAGCCATGTGGGGAGCAGTGGGCTGTTTGCCTGAAGTTTAGACTTTATTGGGAGCACAGCAACTGTCCAAGTGTATTTACAAAAAGTCATGTGCTGCCTTTTTCTTTGATTTCCTTTTAATCATTTGGGCAATTTGTTATCTTACAAGAGCAAGAAGATGCATGTGCTACTGTGATAAATATGCCAATCTGGGCAAGGAAAAGAGAAGACAACAGACTTGAGTTTTGCTGTTGCACCAAGAAAAAAAAAATTCAGACTAGAAACAAAGTGATGGGAAGCACAACCGGATTCTCAGTTGGGGTAAATCAGCACCGAGCAGCCCCAATTTCATGGTTCCTGTTTACATCAGCTTGGGACCTTGCCAACACTCAAAATCCATGAAATGCTGCTCTTGATTAGCACCACTTAACTCTGTGGCTTACATTAAAAAGAATTCAACGTGTTTTTTGATGGCTGGAGATGGTTATTTTCTATTACAAATCTTGTCTACTTTATTAGGGACAGTGTGACCTAAATGGAAAAATAGGAAGAATTTTAAAACAACAACTCTCAGACATCCTGATGCTTGGATTTGTTTCTTGTCTCTGTCTCTCTTTTTTTAAAGTTTGGGTCCTCTATAAGAGGTATTCACAAACTGGTTTCTGCCACTTCTAGGCCAGAGTTTTCATCATCTGTGCACCAAAACAACAGCCTCCATGCTTGAACGTCCCATTGCAGGTAAATGTGCAACTCACTTTAAAGCCTGGTACCTTCCAAGGGATACTACATTACAGTCAAAGGTGTTTTTCCACTGCTTTTCATTTCTACACTGTTCTGCCAAGGCTCTTGTTCCAAAACCCTTAGCCACCAGGGATTTTGATCAGCCTCAAAATCTCACAAGCAATAGACTCAGGCAGTTACACACCCTGATAAAAGCAGCATGGTCCTCTTTAACAGCAATCTGTGAGAGCACACTGGTTAAGAGCCTGCCAGGATTGGCTCAAATGCTCAACAGCAACCCAGGCAGCCACTCACAGGCATCTGAGATCTGTATCCCCAAAATAGAGAGGGGATCTGGCACAGCCTTCTGTGGATATCATTAGCAGCACAAGGTGTGCTGTCAGGACTGGACAAGGCACTGCCCAGTCCCCTGGAAGGATCACAGCTCAGCTCCCAGCAGGCCGTACGGTACCGGCTGCACATGGCACAGGAAGCCAGGAGAGCCCATTGAGGGCCCTGCCATTTGCTGCCTGGAGAAAGCTCAGCAGGTCAGAGCCCAGCTGCTCAGAGACAGCACACCTCTGAGAGCCAATTGACACAACCACAGCTAGCACTCTGGCTCGCTTGCTTCAGTCTGTTGACTGTGGACACCCACCCAGTTGTTATGATTTTAATACGCTGCAATATGAAAGTGCTTTTTCAGGACAAAGTTATTAATAGCAAAGCTGCCAGAAAATAGTCTAGAAGGAATGCAATGTTTTGGCATTCCTGGAAGATACGATGACTTCCCAGCATCCAAGAAACCATCAGGGTTAATTCAAGATGTTCCTATGCACAAGCCTGTCTTTTGTCACTGCATATAAGCCATTGTGACATAATTTCATAGGACCTGCACACTGCAGCAGTCCACAGAGACTACAATGCAGAAAGGCCCAAAAGTTGGTACTTTGTTACTCTAAGTAGGCTGGTGAAAAGCAGAGGCTGGGGGCTATGACAAAGCATCAGTAGGAACAGGTTAGGAAAAGCTCCACTCTTCTAGAAGGACAAGGATGGAACAGGACCTGTTTAAGTCCTTCTCAGAAACCTGTTTGCCTCCAGGACCTCAGAGAGGCTCTAATTTTCAACATCTCTTCCCCTATCAGCACTCTTTCCTTTCATTGTTTATTCATACTGCATTTCCTCAGCAACACTCTTTACTTGGGCAGGAGTTTCATAGTCAAGGCAAGTCACTGTCCCTTCTCAGGTTCTCTTTTAAACCTTCTGTTTCTCCTAGAAAAATATCCTTGGAAATGTATTGGAGAATACTGTGGAAAACACCAGACCCCGACTTGTTTGTGTTGGCAACTTTCCCCCTAAAATTAAATAGGAGGGTCCAAATTAATTCCAGGTGCTTCACTGAGTACAACACTCAGTAACATTTTGCAGAGATGATACCACAGGAAGGCATCTCTCCACTGGCAAGGCTCTTGGCATCCCTTCTGCCTGCACCCACACAGCTGAGATGCTCTGTGTATGGCTTTCAGCTTTCCAGCCCCATCCTTAAGTATCCTCCTCAAGCAAACCGAATGAAACTCAGCAATGCATCTTTCCCTAAGAGGAAACGGACCAGATGATGATGCCAGAAATTGGAAGATGTCATGTTCACAGCACTACAGCATTACCCACTAAACCACCACAGAGAGCTCCAGCTCACTACTGAAAATGCATTGCAGGGAACTGCAGTCCCCCACTACCCTCCAAAAAGGAAACAAACAAAACCCACTTAGCAACAAGGAAAAGAGGAAACATATTGTAGTCATTATAAGCCCAGCAGTGGACATGTTATTGGCCTATTTCCAACTCGGACATTTAAAAAATGGAGCTAGTTTACCTTAAGTGTCCTATTTTTCCCAGTTTCCTTTTTCTAGTCTACTTAAGTCCATACAGCATCTCCCAAGATAAGCCTGCCTTTGTGGGTTGGCTTTATATCACTCCTTCCCTCTATTGTCTTTCTGAGATGTGATGGAAGACTACAGCCAGGTTCCTTGGCATGGTTTGCAGGAAGGGGATGGGCGGGAACTGAGGAAGGACAGCCTCTCTCCAGCTGCAGGAGAGGGGTCCTCTCATGGCACAGCCAATGCTTCCTGGCATTTTGTTTATCATTAACACTGTGTAACTAAAGCTGGTTTTTAGTAGCCCTCAAAGGTGGAGTCTGCAGCCAGCTCCTGTCATCCCAAACACTGCAGAGCTCTGTCCCCATGCTTTGGTACAATCCCTGCAATTGCAAACATAAACATTATGTTCCTCCAAGTACAAATTACAGCTTTCAGGAACTGCAATTTTATTTTGGTTATAAACATACGAAGGTAGCCTTTATGGTGGGGGAGGAGCCACATGTAAGACCACAGGCTGAGTCTTTGCTTCACAGGAACATTCCCGGGAGTCCTCTGCTGCTTCACCTCCACACAGCTCTGGTTCCCAAGCAGTTGCACTTCCCAAGTAGCTGCATTACATTACAGCTCAAGGGAAAGCCTTGTGGAGTGATCTGCTTCAGATCCTGCAGTCCAGGAACTGGAACTCAGAGAGAGACAGAAACAACTCAAAGTGTGTTTCTTTAGCTATAGCCAGCACTACTGGCAGCCTATGCATTCAGGATGATTTTCCAGGCACACCTGTTGTCACTCTGAGCCCCTGCAGGATACATGGCAGCAATTCTGAACACCTTGGAGGTGCTCTCACCATGACCATATCTACAAGGGACTTCTTCCATTTCAAGTGTCTCTAACCCTTCCCTGCTCTGCAGATGTCCCATCACTCCCCAGCATCAAGCTCCCGACACCTGTCAAAGAAGCATGATAGCAAATTGCTCCTCCAGGCCCCTGAGTACCCCCAGGCATTTCAGCCCTCCTGTCAAGCTTGCTAATGTGTCCCTTCTCTGCCATGAGTAATGATGCATTCCTGGAAGCAAAAACTGCATTAAAAGTCCTCTTTACATGTAAGCTAAGAGCTTTCTTTGTCTCACACCATTTTTACTCATAAATATAATATCAAGGTGATCGTGTTCTTCTCAGACTACTCAAGAGTGTTCTGTAAGTAAAACCTGCAATTGGCAATTTATCAGATGGAAAAATAAAAGCCACATTCGGTTTCTCCCTACACTTAAAAATGACCACGTGCAGTCTCTGAAGCAGCCTGATCTTTTCAACAAGGTCATGGATATCAGCTGAGGGCACAGGAGGAGAAATAAAACCATCCTGCACATGTTTTCCCTTCTGTGCTGTTTTTTTAGTGAGGTTTTGCTCACTTTCTAAGCAAAGAGGAAGCCTCTCCTGTTCCCATCACCCCGTGTTTATCCACATTCCAGCAATCAGTGGCTGCTCCTCCAGGGGCTCTCCAAGGGCAAACAACAACTGGATCTTGCCACAGTGCAATTTTGAACTTGAGCCACATCCACTGTGAGTGGGAGTGAGGTGGGAACCCTGTGAGAAGCGGTGATAGAGGCAGTGGATGACGGGACACCATGAAATCTTTTGAAAACATTGCTCCTGCAGGCTTAGACAACAAGCACAGCACATCCTTTTCCTAGTGAAAGGCCTGGAAAATGCACTTTAGGAGGCACAGCCTTAGGAGTCAGAATAAATCCTCCCAGATGTCCCTGGTGACAAAGCAGCCCAATTTGATCAATACAGCAGCATTATTAACACTGCACTGCCTTACATGAGGATAGTCATATGTTCTTGCCTCTGCTGAGAGTGGGGGAAGGGGTGCAAACTCCTACAACAATTCACAGGGGAAACGTCTCTCTCAAAATCATTAAGCCTGCACAAAGAATCTCTTACCCATTTTCATGGAAGCTGCTTTTTTGGGAGCTGCTTTTTTTGCTTTTCTGCTTCACTAGTATTGATCAAGCTCGGGTGGAATCCTAGAAATAGTATGTGCTTTATGGTTTCCTCAAAAAGAAATTTTGTTTTTAACAACTTAGGATCTCTATCTTCAGGCTTTTGTTTCTGCAGCCATGAATACCCTCCATTGTGGGGGCTGGGTATAGACACAAATGTAGGTGGTTAACAACAGTAGGTAAGACTTAATGGTTAGCAAATATTTTTAAATTATTATAAGAATTAGCAATTAAGTTCATCTGGATTCAAGCAGAGGTATTTGTAGCAAAAAGGCATATCTCTCTATATATAGATACATACACACATATCTTGCTGCTGCTTCTGAGCCCCAGCCAGAGTCATGGCCTTGCTATGTGTGGCTCTTGAGAAACACATTTATAGACAGTTCTGGTAATTTGGGAATGACAGGAGAATGAGACGGCAAAGAAAAACAGTCCTAGCCTATCACCTGCTTCACCACAGCCAACAAATCTGAGAATTTTGTACAAACTAGGTCCTGTGTGTACCTGGTGACAAGTTTGCAGAAAGCTAGAGAGGTACCAACCCTATCTGCCAGGTGACTCAAACTGTACCAGAGAAGCTGAAGGCTACGTGGTAGTAAATGGCATGGGAGGAAGAACTGACTAGTAATAAAAAAAGGCCAGCAAATAGCCTTTAAAACCATGAAAAAGACCTTCCTACCCACAAAGAGAGGTGTCACCCACTGCTGGGAAAAACTTGCCATAGGAATGGTGCATCTGCACCAGCCACCTTTCTCCAGCACTCCAGCATCTGGGACAACACATTGTCAAAATCAGAAAACAACAAACTCGCTGCCTCTGAAATCCCGCTGTTCTTTCCCTCTGCCACCTCTTCACCAAAATACACTGAGACCATCAGATCCATGAAGGTTAAAAATGCTGAGTTTGAGCACACCAGAGCACCTCCACATTGTATCTGGTAAGTGTTTCTCACCAGAGAAGTGTGGTGCTGCTTAGAGCTACTGGCACAAAGTTCTTCCGGAAAGGGGTGCTGCAGAAGTGTCTAGACAGACTAAAATTAAAAAGAACAACTTATATGACACTGCCCACTGTCTGCACAGCAGGACAGATTCTCAGAGGGAGGAGTAAATAGCTGGTGCCATAATCGTAGCTAGTGGAGTCATCTTAATTTACACTGGGCAAGGATCTGGCCCAGAAAAATATTCTTGTAAACTTTGCAGCCAAAAATTCCTCTGCTAGACCACATTCCACCAGTCAAACTGCCAGGGAAGACAATTGCAGAAATAATTTAATTAAAATGGAGATCAGGGAGCTGGTATCCTTTTCAAGCTCTGCTCTTGACTTCGTCTCTCCAACAACTGAGAGCTTGGGTGTCCCAGTTTCCCAGTCTGTAAAATCAGCATGCTACAGCTTCTCTGCTTTCTGAGGACAATGGCTCTGAAGCATCCTATCTGTTCAAAGCCCAACCATCAAATCAAACAGATTTGATGCTCTAAATCTGAATGCTCTAAACCTCCAGCTCTTGGATGAAAGGGCGTGTATTTTTCTCTGCTGAAACAGCTCTGTCTTTGCTCTTGGAAAATTTGATCTTTAAAAAGTCAACTTGCAAGTTTTGCTTCCAAGACTGTAGGTGTCAGGTTCTCTGACTTATTGGGGTACTGCTAAAGATTTTTGCTGCTACAGACTGCTCAAACTTGCCAGCACAGTTCTGGTACTGAAGTAAGAGTTAGGCAGAGAGTACCGCTTTCCCACAATTTTGTCATTCATATTTCTGAACTTCCACTTTTGTTCTGATTAACATCTGGGAGGACAGTGAATTTTATGCATATTCAACTCTTTCAGGAAATCATTAGATGAAAAAATACACCCAGGATGCAGACCAGTGCAATCACATGATCAAGTCATAAGGATGGTGCCACGTGATGTCTCATTGTAGCAGGTCCTTTGTTTTCAATCCTCAGTCTCTGTTAAAATATTTGGCTTTTTACTGGCCTGCAGAATCATTGGTGATGGCACATGGCTTAGGACCTGGTTTTTTACAGCCCTCATGTTCCACACAAAAATCCCTCATAGATACCCACAGCTTAAGAGCTTTTAGAATAAAGGGGAGGTAGACTACAGTTTTTGAGAAAAGTTTTCACAGAGGCAGAACCAAGCAAGAACCCAGAGAGCCCTGGTGCCTGCACCAGCTGTGTGCCTCACTGCTGTCTGACGAGGCCCCATTGTTTTGTTATAACCCCAGCAGACCCTGCATGGAGCCAGCAGCTTCCCTCCACACAGGAAAAAAAGGGAATCACCCAGCTTCTGAAACACCAGGAAAGTATTTCCTTGTCATGCAAGCAGCCCAAGCTGATTCAAAGGATGGCTAAGCAGCACAGAGGACAAACACAGCAGGAAGGCCCAGAGTCCAGCGTGTCCCGACAAGCAAATGGAGAGCACCTCACACCCAGAGCAGCTGAAGTTCATGTGTGCCCTTTCTATCCCTCCCCTGGCTCAGGCAGGCTCCTCTGCCTATGTGAGGGACTTTGGCAAACCCTCTTTTAAGGTGCATGGCCAGGGTGCAGGGAGCCACACTGCTCAAGGCCACTACAGTGGATAGTGGCAGAGTGGAGAGACCCTCCAGAGAGACAACAGTGGGACCCCACTACTGACCACACAGCATTTCAGGCAGGCTGCTCCCTGCCCACATTGGAGCAACTCCCTTTCTGAAGAGCTGTGCAGCCCTTGGAAGGACCTGGACAGGCTGGAGAGCTGGGCAGTGAAGAACAATCAGAAGTTCAACAAAGGCAAGGTCCTGTACATGGGAAGGAACAGCCCCACACACCAGCACAGGCTGGGGACTGCCTGCTGGAGCAGCTCTGTGGGAAAGGACCTTGGGGTCCTGGTGGACAGTGAGCTGTTCCTGAGCCATCAGTGAGCCCCTGTGGCCAAGAAGGGCAATGGGATCCTGGGTGCATTAGGAAGAGCATTGCCAGCAGGTCACAGGAGGTGATCCTGCCCCGCTGCTCAGCCCTGGTGAGGCACATCTGGAGTGCTGTGTCCAGTTCTGGGCTCCTCAGCACAAGAGAGGCAGGGAGCCCCTGGAGCCAGCCCAGAGGGTGGCAACAAAGATGATCAAGGAACTGGAGCATCTCTATTATGAAGAAAGGCTGAGGGAGCTCAGAGTTGTGGAGCCTCCCTCACTGGAGAAGAACCATCTGGACACAGTCCTGTGCTGTGTGGTCCAGGATGGCCCTGGATTAAACCAGATGACAGACTGTGGTCCCTTCCAGCCTTACCCACTCTGTCATTCTGTGAAGAGAAGGGTAGAGGTGTGCTGGGTGGGCACCCAAATTCAAGGGGCCTTTACTCTTCAACTGTGGTCCAGGTTAAACACTGTTTCACATCCATCAACCACAAAGCCAGTGGTGTTTAACTAACTAACCAGCACACAGATACTTTTTCCCAAACAAAGGTCAACAATGCACAGCAGCCCCAACAGCTTTTCCCAATACTAATACCACCCCACAGTTATATTTGTGCTTTTAGGCTCTTTGAAATGCTGAGATCTTTCATGACTCACTCTCAAAATCCAGCACTTAGAACCAGCTACCATCAAGTCAAGTCATCAACACCAATTTGACTTCATCCCATTTAAAGTCTGTTTCATTAAACAAACAAACACAAATTTGGCATCATTTTTTTGTTTCCCTTTACTCTGATGGATCACAGCCCTTGTTATTAAAACATGCTTAATAAAAACAAATTGGAAAACTAAGGAAACTCATAAAAAGCTCTGATTGTGAAGAAAAGCAGGGAAAAGGGCTTAAGGAGGAAATGCTACATTTTTCTGTGATGCCAGCAGAAAGAGGCAGTTTATAAAGAAAACCACATAGTGGCAGGAAATAAATCCTTGAGACTGAATTTGGAAAAACACAAATTAAGGCATTTATGGAAGAAACGGCAACACAACATACACACTTAACACAAAACAGAGATCCAGTAAGGCTGACAAGAGTCCTAGAACAGATAAGACAGAGAAGACCAATATAGCTTTGAGGACACATTCTAAGCATCTGATTCATAGGAAAACTGGAGGGAACAGAGAGATGGAAAGTATGAAAAAACTCAAAGGGACATGCACCTTTATTACTATTTATCACATCTGTTCTGCAGTCAGAGTTGTAATCTCCAGTCAATGAGCAGGGGTCTCGTTTCACATTTAGATAAAAAATCCATTAAATAGGTGATATAGATGATGATGGGAAAAAGCATCACAGCTTTGTGCAACTATAAACACAGTGAATCCAAACAAAGCAACAGACTTGCGCACAGAGAACAGAGAGAATATGTGAGGGAAAAGACTTGGGCAGCAAAAGACAAGAGTCTGTTAGGTATTCCTCCCCTAAATCAGGTTTTAGCACGGGCTTCCAAGGAATACAAGGCTTCACACCAGGTAGATTTCAAAGGACATTGGAAAGCACCACTGAGGCATACATTAAGAAATGCTACCTGGGCAGAATTTCATGATCTAACAATGCCAATTTCCAGAATTTGCTTGTTTTTTTTCTGGATGAGATCTGCTTATATGCAGTTTATTGCTGCTGGATAAAGACAGACCAAAAATGCTTCTAATCATGTGCACCCTGCTCTTGAATCGCATTTGCCTTCAAAATCAGCCAGTAAAACCCATGTGCTGAACACAAGGTCTTCTCTGACCCTTCTCTAACCTTAAAGACCAAGCTGCAGTGTGAATGTGTCCTTTTCCCCATGATATAACATAACATGACACAGACTCACGCTGGATTCCAGCCAGAGGAGGAGGAAGACCCCACTTCCATGAACCTGGTCTCTCCTGTGAGACACATTTCCAACCTGACACAGAGCATACATGTGATGGGTTCTCAAAATGAAACGTGTCTGGCCATCCATGTGTGCACACAGAGGGACCCTTCATGACTCACATTTATACTGCAGCATTTCAACATCATTAAAACAGAGCAAAAAGGCCTCAAAAAGGACTTGTGTACAGAAGTGGATTTTAATGTCACAAAAGGCCACTTTGGTAATTTAGTCTCACCTCTGGATGACATAGTTCACTGAAGAGCACAAAGAGCTCCCTTGAACACTCACAACCACTTTCAGGTTGGTTTCCCCTGTTAGATATGAAAGTCTGGGAACCTTCAGAATGGGAAAAAATCAGAATGGGAACCCTCCTTCTATCCATGCATTGAGACTTTCAAGAGACTTCTCTCACCTGTCATCATTTCACAGATGGGTATGACTGTCCTGGGGGAAGTTGTGCCTACACCAGACATTATCCTACCTTGCACTGTTGGGGAGGCCACATTTAGCTCTTAGAGACATTTTCTAGTTCCCTCCCACACCCACATTTTCTTCATTTATAAAACCAGTGAAAACAAATCATGCTTCACCTTCAGTTTTATAGAGGGCAGCTCAGGACCTCTCATTCCTTCATGGAAGGAAAATTTCTTTCTGTACAGTTTCCATTATTTATTAGCTGAAGGTCGGGGGAGAAATGGTATTTATAGGATGCCTAAGGCCATGCTCACTATAAAACAGAGTAAGTCAATATAGCTACAGCACAACTTAGTGGCCTATTGTGCAATATTTTAAAAAATGCACTCTCATTACAGCACTTGAGAGTATCTCCTCCCCAACACCAGTGAAAATACATTTATGAGAGCTATGGAGCAGCAAGAATGTTTTAATCAGATCATTAACATGGGTGTGCTGTTTTCTGCCCACATCCTGATATTTAGTCCAAGTCCTGACAAGATCTGGGATTTGTATAATCTATTCTTCTGAAAGGTGTCAAGTGATTTTGTGGACACTAGGCCAGTATAAATTCACTGTAACTTTGGCAGATCTGCACTCACTGACTGATGTGAAATCCCCAATGTGATGTGGATACTATTCTTTCCGTTTACAAAGAGAAAAACTATTCACAACTGAATGCCAAAGGTCTCCCTGACCTTTTCTACTTAAAGAAATTGAAATGAGACAGAAATTCCCATCTTACACCATACTGGAACATCACCTGACCAGAGATGCAGCTTGCTCAAACAAAACTGACTGAGTGGTTTATGGCATAGCACTCACTGCATGAAATAATTCACATGAGACAGTCCCAGTGAGGAGAAGCCTTCAACCTAGAACAACCACTCAGCGTGCAGCTGAGGTATTTGGGAGTAAGAAGCCACTCACAACTTGCTTCCCTTGCTCTCCCTCAAATGTATTCTTATAAGAAATACACTTCTCATGTGAGAAAAAGAAATCCCAGTGCAGCCTTTGTAGAGCTCTCTGCACCTACTGGCATTCTCAGCCCTCAGAAACAAAGCTGGGAAGTCACCCAGACAGTCACCTGTCTACCAAGTCTCTCACACCAAAAAGCAACTCCACACTAGAATTCTTCTGTTCTCCCTCAAACTACTGGGGTTTATTCATGTTTTAAACATGAATAAACCAGAATTCAAAAAAGCCCAAGACAAGCTAGGCACACTCAGTAAGGAGTATTTAAACTGGGCACCCTGAAACTTATTTGCCAGAATCCAAGAAAGATTAATAAAGGAATCACTCCCAGAAAACAGAAAACTGTCTTGAGTGAGCAGGAAATCAAGACTGCCTGAAGAGAAAGCATGAGCTCTGCAGCCAGCTCAGAAGTACAGTGTGGTGCCAAGGCCCTCATACTATCTTTTAAATCCCCAGATTCTGAGGGGGTTTAAGCACACAACTTCATCCAGGTATTTTAGCCTGAGTCTGGAAGGTTTCAATCTGTAACCAGTGTAACAAGCACCAAAGCTCCCACTGACCTTAACTGACTCATTTCCTCTAAAAAAGCCCTTCAGGTGAAACCAGGTCCTTCCATTTTCAAACACTGCCTACAAGAATCTTTCTTTGTGCTTTAAAAACATAGAAGAGGTAAGAGAAGTACCAGTAAGGAAGTCTACACTGTTTTCCTGCAGCCAAAAGTAGGAAACTTCTCCAGGTGACATCCGCTTACCCTGAAATTCTCAACCCTAAAAGAAAAGCACCTTACAAGCTCTTCCAGTGGGTCACATCACTTAAAGCAGTCTGCCTTGTCCTCCAAGATACTGGAGACCTCCAAAAGTCTGAATGCTTTCTTCCTCTGGTCTGACCAGACAGAAACATGCCTTACTCCCCCTATTTGACTTGAACCCCCCTGCTCTTTCACAGGTTTCTTAGAACCCCAACTCTCAGAGACTTCTGTTTACACCAGAACCATCTTTCTCAGCACCAAAGCCAAGCTCCCAGTTTCCTCGATTGTCCAGGAAAGCCTACGAACATAATTAACACTACTCTGAGAGATCAAAATGCAAAAACAAATCGAAAAAACACGTACCTTGGTAAGGATCTGATGGACAGCAACCTTCAGATGATCACAACCATTCTGAGGTGCTGGCATAGCTTATGAACAATTGGGGGAGGACTGTCACACCATCAGAATGAACTGGGACAGCAGCATCATGTGGAGCCAGAAAAGAGGTATTTTACCCAAACTGACTGTATTCTCAAATCAGTCCAATGTTCTTTGCTTCTCCCTTATTACCTTAAAATGTAGACAAATTTAAAAATAAAAACAAGAGACACTGAAGTTCATCCCCATCTGATCTAGATACTAATGAGGGAGGTTTTTTCCACTAGCACTGATTTTCCACTGTGCAGCAAATGCAGCCTCTCCACCGTCCACGTGTCAGAAACAAAGCCACTTCTGGCCTGATGCTTTCCATATGAAACACTAGATCCCATCTTTCTTCTCCCCTCTGCCTTCCTCCTTTCCATACTTAATTACTCACACAGCAGCTGTAGTAGGTTGCAGATGAGCAAAATGTTTTCTTCAAAGCAGCACAAATTTTCCAGGCTGACAGGGAAGGCCAAAAGAAAAAAAAAAGAAAAAACAAAACCCCAACAAGAATTATTTAGTACTTTTCACCAGCTTGGAGCAGGCAGCAAGCTCTGCAGGCTTGGCACACTTCAAACCACTGCACAGGAAAAGAACAAAGCCCCAAAGCCCCTGAGCCACTCAGCCCACCCTGCACCCAGGGATGTGGGCACCTCCGATCCAGAATCCAGCAGTAAGCCAGAGGTGCCAAGGCAGGGCGACTGCACTGACTCCAAACCAGCACAGCACCTCAGCAGCAGCTGAGCAAAGGAGAGGGGAGAGAGCAGCAGCTGCCAGGAGACAGGGAACAGTGTGACTGTACTGCTTTTGTGCATCTTGTGTATCAACAGGCCTTGCCCTGAGGAAGGGAGAGCACGCACCCAGATAAGAGACCAGAAGTATCCAGATACTGCCCACAACACCACATAATGCTATGGATGCAGTTCTCCAAGGATGCAACAGTCACACAGAGAGTCTGGATACCTTTGACTAACCAAATTACTAATAGCTGGGAAAAATTAATCAACTTTTAGGGGTGCAAGACCTGAAATGAAAAGCTAAAATTGACAAAAAAGTGGAAGATGTCACCCAAACTAAGTCTCTCACACTGAAAAGTGCCAGGCCCTCAGGAAATTCTAGTAAGTACAACTCATTGAAAGATTTCTACCAAACATTCTCAGAAAATACAGTTTTGCCCGATCTTTTATTGGAATATATATTCATTTTGGAGTCAACGTGTTATCCACTGAAATGTCACACATCCAAGACGTAATCTGTAAGGGCAGACTTGAATCAAGCCACACAGTGACTCAAATCTGGGTCTCACACCTAAGTGCTGTGATGTGTGTTTTGGGCGTAAAAAACAAGTAGACAAGAGCACCTCTCACCCCCTCCTACTCTGCCACCCAAAGAACAATTTTCACCGTGGCCTTTGATAACTAGAACCTTTGTTTTCCATCCAGCCCTGGTGGAAAACAAAGGCAGGCGATTAAAGGCAGTCGTACTTCACCCCCACCAGCACAAAGCAATTCAGCACAATGCTGATTCCCCTCCTGGGCTGGAGCAAGGCAAGTCAGCAGAAACTGCAAATGTTCAAAACCCAAGAACTTTCCTTATGCACGGAAGTGGACTTTGCCCACTCGAGAGTCGGGATTAAAACCAAATGCCTAACACCATAGTAGCCTACTAGTAATGAAAGCATTTTTTAAATCTAATTTAGTTGTCCTGACACATGCCTTTTTCCTCACTGCACAATCTAAATAAACATTTATTTTCACTGTCATTTCCAGTCACTTCAATGGTACCAGAAGAAGGCTGCAGTGACAGAGCTGCAAGGCAGAAGGTGGGCTAGATAATCCTGTCCAAAAAACACAAACCCCGTTTCCAGGGCTTTTTGGATTATCTAGGTGGAGATACTCCCATTGACTGCAGTCTCTGTCAGAATATGCTACCTTACAAAGGTCCTTTATGGTCAAACATCAACCCTATGTCAGCATCCCTTTAAAACTGACCTTCTGAGGCTACAGGTTTAAAGGGCAGGATTTGTAAATCAGGACTCTAATTGGAATGTCTCAGAAGAGCCTCTCACAAACCAGGGTCCTTCTCCTTCACATCTTTTCCCATAAATCACCCTGTCTCCCAGGCTTGCCCTGTGTCACTGTCTACCTCTCTCTCCCTTGCAGAGTATGAGCTGTTGACCCCATGCATGATTTAAACTCCAGCTTTGCACCCAGGTCCACAATACTGGGAAATAACAAGAGGATTAGGACACGTGACACGCTGCCTGTAAGCATCATGATCAAAACCAGAATGACACTTATTTAAGTATGGTTGGTGGGCCTTCAGCAAGCATAAATGATGTAAACATCCCTGTGTAAATGACTGGGACTCTCTGGTGTGTACTGTACAGCACACTACACACCTCTTAACACCTCCCCAAAAAGTAACACAGGTAATGAATACACAGTTACATTGAGTGGAAATGCTTTGGATTAGAAAAGATCCTTCACATGCAAGAACAGGGAGTGGATGGGTACCTACTTCAAAAGGATTATCAGCTTCAGAGCAGCTTACTAAATCAGAGTTGATATATTAAACCTTTAAAAGAAAAAAAAAATTAAATACCTTCTGCCCAACCATCCTACACCCAACTCCAACCCCTATTAAAGATTTGAGAAGGGTCAAATCAGTGCCACACACAGGTTGTCACAAAGACAACCCAGACCTCTGGGAAGGGGCATTTAAGCTTACCTTTCAGAATCTCCTTTTGATTTTTTCATAGAGGCAACTCCCCACCCCACCGACGGCTCCTCTGCACGGGAGCTGCCCTGGTGGCTGCTGTGGCAGCATCTGGGCCCACAGCAGCCCACGGCCCCATGGCCTCACATAACCCTCCTCTGGCCCAGGCACTGTGCCTAAGCACCACAAACCAACAAACAAACAAACAAAACCAGAGCAGGGATCCCCAGAGCAGCAAAACAGAACACAAGAGCTGCCGACGCATCTTGTAACTGAAGAACTGAGAAGCAAAGGTTTGGTGTCCTGATTAAATCCAAGATGTCTCACTACCTTTGAGCATAAAGGCTGAAACATGAACTCACAGGCAGCTTACTCTCACAGGCAGCCTAACAACCTGAGCAGCCAAGCAGTCTTCCTCACCAGCTGCTGCCAGAGCAGGAATGGTAAACACAGCCTGGTGACCAAAGTTTTTTCTGATGTACACACATGTAAATGCCACTTACTTGCATTTTCTCAATGCTGCTGGAATCAAGAAGAGTCAGAAATCCCAGGATGTTTGGGATTTTTTTTAAAAACAAAAGACAACAAAACAAGTCCTCAGTGCCTCAAATGCAAAGAAAGTATAAAGAATATAAAATTAAAAAATAAAAGGTCTGTGACTTTAAAGACCATCTCAGTGTCATGGGAACCAGGCACAATTTTTTAACTGGCAGTGGCAATGTTGGGAGGAAGCTCTTTTCCTGGCAGGTTTGTTTTGTTTGCTTGCTACAGAATCCACTGAACTCTGCAGTTTGAGTGAATCCACACTAATTTTGGCCAGGGCAGAAGCACCCACAGTACAAAAAGGATCATGTGGGGAGAAGAAATTCAGTAATTCAGGTGAGTGATTCCTGCAACATCAGTCTGAAAGACACCACCAAAATGGCACTCCCAGCTCCTGACTGCTGCCAGGAGTTTGGAAACTGTGGGGACATTGTAAATGTAGGGAATGGACAGGAGGTACTTGAGAGTCCAGGGAAGCAGAAAGAGGAACTCAGGACTACTCTTAAAAACACCTTTATTAGCTCTCCAAAAATTCAGCTTTAGTATCAAAAAAGAAAACCACCATCAATTACCAATGCCTGGGCATAACTTTTAGTGAGGTTTTGAGCATGATTATCAAAAGTCTACAATTTTTCTTCCCTCTGCAAAATGTGACAAACTTGATAGGAGATAAGGTGTACTACTAACCCATTGCTTAATGTACTAAACAACAGTATTGCTCAGTCAGTGAGCAAAATCCCTTTGTTTCATTGAGACAACTGCAATCAAGGTCGTTCACACGCAGCTGCAATCAAAGAGAAGCAGCTTCCTTCTTGCTTCCCTATAATGTTTCCTAACTCAGAATGGAGAAACAACACACTGGATGTTTCTCAGTGGAGAATCATTTGACAAACCCTCAAAATATCCCCTAACAATATCCAGAAGATACCATTTGCCTCAACCCTGAAAAGCTTAAGTATGAAATTACTATCTGGAACTGAACACATTCTGCCACTTCTACATGGAAGTACCACACTGCAGACTAACTATATATCATGATTTTCATGAAGCCTATTCTAATTTATGCACTGCCTATTCAGCAGGACATACAGAAATGTACAGGCTTGGGGAAGGGTAGATTTAAGCATCCCAAACAAGTAAGAGAAAATATTTTCTAGCTGAGTACCCACATTATGATTGTGCATTGCTTAAAGGTATTTACCCCATTTCAAAATCACTTGAGACAAGTCATTCACATAATCTGCTATTTTAAGACCTGTAACGTGGATTGCAGGACTCTATGCTTTCAGAATGCCAAAAAATAATCACTTTTAACAATATATTCTATAATTAAGAAATCATGTAACAACAGAGACAGCAGTTTCAAGTTTGTCTTTCCTCTCTTTGTCTATTCTTTCTGTAAGGTGACAGGAGCATGCTTTCAGCACATGGAGCAAGCAGAGGGACTGCAGGTATAAATGGAGCAGCGTTCAGAGTCTGAAATACACTGCATTACACATGTGGCTGTTCTTGGAAGTCAACCATTTCTGAAAGTTATTCCCAAGAGGCATGATGTACTATAACAACTTAAGAAATGTGTTACACTGTGACTGGAACCAAGATGAAATAGCAATATTAAAAGAGATGGTTTAGTTTATGTAGTGGCCAACTATGCCATTAAACTAGAACAATGGAGACGATGGGGAGGCAGGAATGTTCTTCAGTGTGATTTATTCCTTTCCAGTAGGAGCGGAAATTTTTCCTATAGGCCTGAAAATGACCCCATCTGCCAAGCAAAAGTCAGCATTAAGATATAAGAATTCTACTAGATTAGTCACCCTGGGATACTCTGCTCTCACACAGCACAGGTATCTCAAAGCCCTCTTCCAGGATGAGTCAAAACTCAGCCTTCTGAGCGCCACAAAAACCATTAGGCCTTAGCATTGCTGTTGTCAGTCACTTCAGAAAGAGGGAAACTGAGGCTTGAAGAAAACAGGCAAAGAAGGCTATATGAAAGGATCAACAGAAAAACAAAGGCTTCCTCGATCCTATGCTTTACAGGAAATGTGCATCTTTCTTGAAAGGATCATTGTTTGCTGCAGCTGAGAGCAGCTGGGTCAGCCAAGGCAAAAGGAAATGTTATCAGGCAATGGTTATCAGCAAACAATATAATGCCATTTCCACTTCTGCCAGCCAATTAGACCTGTGCTGCCTGCTGACACGTGGGAAAGGCTATCTCCTCCAGAATAAACCAGGGCTTGACACCTAAGCCCTGCTGCTTTTATACAGCTGCATCAGCTACACAGGATGACTCTGTGCATCCACCTGCTCTCTGTGCTCCCATATTCTGACATTATGGGAACTGCCATGCTAGACACTGCCCTACGCTCCCCACGAATATGAAGACAGCCCCAAAATGTCCTGATCAGACCCCTGTTTTACAACAGCACACTGAGTTCTGAGTCCACCAAGGGACCTACAGAGAAGGACAATAGGGATGTCAAAAATGTCACCCCTAGGAAGAGGCATATCTGATTACAAAAGATGCCTTCTGCACCCTGATGTTTCAGTGATACCCTACATGACATTGTGAAGGCCCAGCAGGAAGAACAGAGGGAAGCCCCATGTCCACCCCTTCCAAACCCTCAGCCCCGCTCTCCCCCTCTCCGCAGCCTGGCACACAGAGTGGGACCATGTGCAGCTGCACAGGCTATGCTCCTCAGAGTTATCTCCTTCAAAAACAGCCTCCTACCCACTTCCTTCCTCTGCAGAGTAATGAGGTGCCCTTCAGCCTCGTGCTGCCTCTGCCAGCAGCCTGGTTCCAATCTCAGGGATGCCACATGAGACAGCCAGCCCAGAGCAATGGCATATGTGGCCAGAGGTCCTCCTGCAGCAGCGCAGCAGCCACGCAGGTGCTGAAATCTCCCCCGCCCTGCCCCGAACTGCAGAGTCAGCTCACAGGGACAGAGAGAACTAGGACTGTTCAGTCAGAGTCAGGATGAAGCACCAGGCAGAAACACGAGGTGCCAGCCAGCTGACTTAGAGCAAACGACTCATTTCCCAATGCACACAGCCCACCTCTTCCTTTCATCCCTCCTCAGTGCCATGGAGGCTCAACACTGTGGAAAAGCATTTGTGGAAAAGCTAAACAAAGTTCTCTCTCCTGATGAAATTGTACTATTGATTACTTGTTAGATTCTGACACCCCCACTCCAAGAAAAATCCTCCTCACCTCAAAAATGTTTTGCCTGAAGGAGTACACCCAAAGCTCAGAGAGGAACTCAGCTTCTGTTGCCTAAAAATCAAGCTCTCCCTTCCCAAAATGTGTTTTTAAAATACATCAAATGCATCACAGGTTCATTTCCAGCTTATACTTCAGGTATTTCTACTTCCACAATGCAAACTATGTGCAGGGTGGAATAAGGGTTTCTTTGTTTGCATTTTTGCCTTCTAAAACAGAAACCTACACAAAAGGAGACAATTTGTTCCTCCACAAAATCTGTTTGTTTTGTACATATTGCTGGGTTGCACTCATTCAACTCCAACACTAATTGTCAAAAGCACAGATACCAAACTTGCTCATGTTCCTCTAGCAGTGGGAAGGGAAAACGGGAGATCAGCTGACTGTGTGCAAGCATTTACCAACCTGCCTGTGCTGTCAGTGCCCTCTGTGAGTAATGGGTGTTTCACAATCTGAAATACGAGAAACTGACCCAGCTGTGTATTCCTCAGCAGCCAGCAGACTGTTTTCCAGGCCCAGGAGAAAAGGAAGACAGGACTGTGTCAATGATTTCACCCCAAGGCACGCTCTGATTTTCAGTGGGGCAGGTGCATCTTTCATGGTACCACAGTGAGCATCGTTTGTCAGAGCAGGACCTGGCACTGACTACCTCTGCACATCACGCACTAGTAGCTGCTAATCACAAAACTGGAGCTCACAATGTGATAAAGAAGCTTGCTCTTAACCCACACATCTATTTCCCCCCCAACCCGTGCCTTTTTAAGAGACTGAAGTAATCTCCTGGGGCGCTGCTCTGCTCCTGGGAGAAGCACTGCTCTGGAGCCTCTGTAGCACCACTGGAGCAGAGGCAGGACTTGTTCCAGTGTTTTTACTCAAAATTAAAGCTGCTGTTTCTCTCCTCTGACACATCCCACAGGAATCAGTCACTACCCTGTCAGCTCTCTTCCCCGGAGTCTCAACTGTAGCCTTTAGTTTTAAACGACCCTTTAGAAACACACACATTCTTTGTCTTCAAGTTGCTACAGTTTGCCTAAAATAAGTAAATCCCCAGTACTTGATTACGTTGCAAGTGATTCAGAAGAACTAAATTGGGGTCTCTGTGTCAGTGGGTCTGCCAGGCTTGTGTAACAGCACGGTGTCTGCACAGCCAGCTTCAGCTGCTCCCACCACTGACACATCAGTTTTGCTGCCTGTTGTTTGCAAGGAAAGTCCAGGCAGCAACAGGGGAACAAACTGTAAATACAGGATGCATTATGAAACATCGGGCACTGGTTGCAGGATTTCAGGAAATAAGGGAAAATGCTGCAAATTATTTTCAGCTTCTCTTTTTAACATACGTGGAGAGTCAATGGGGTTTAACCAGGAGCAGGACTTTAAATTCTGCAATGGTAACAGTGGGATTGGGTAGGTACCTGCTACTGTATAAAACAAACTGCTGCTCTTCCACACATAAAAGAAGGCAGAAGGAGACAGAGTATCACTCGCAGCACTGCCTGAAGCACGCTGGCTATGTCAACACACTATGTCGCTTTGGACTGCTTGGACTGTTAGTAATATGCAACCGATCCAACAACGATCCTATGAAATATTTTTTAAATTAAATTATATTAACCTCTTCAGTTTAATTAACATGTTAAAAATATAAAAGGAAAGCAGATGTGACCATCATGGATGTGTGCGCTGAATATTAATAACAAAAAGCATCCCCTCCCCCTTGGAGGATAAAGCAAAGTTGGTTTGGTCATTTTGCAAAATAAACCCTGAATATGTTCACCCTGTAGCTGACAATGAAGCTCTGCTTTGTGTGCACACACATACAAAGCTGAAGCCAGAATGATTTTACTACGGGTAAAGCTTTGAAGATCCAGCCCCGTCCAGCTGGCTGACAATGCAGCCCGAGTACTCCCCAGCAGCTCTGCCATCCACGTTTCTACCCATGCACACTTCTGAGGAAAAATCAAATGAACATCCCAAAACTGACAGGCTACCCTTACAGTAGCCAAGACTCAGGTGAAGGCTGGCAAGATGAAATCCTGTGGCTCATTATTCTCACACTGATAGTGCCACGGTCCGTGCGCTGCAATAGCACCACATGTCATCCCAGCCACATTCCACTATTTCTACCCACCAGCAGATGTTTTTTTTCTTTTAAAGAGACACCAGTTTCCAGAATTTCACCTGGTGTATTGCCTCTGCCAGAAAATCACATAAAGAAACAGAACTACCTCACAACATTTGTTCGTAAATAGAAACGCTGTCTTTCCTTTTCTCTCAATTTCCCAGCTGATAACTATTTACAGTTAACAACTGGGTGCATCATGTATTTTATACAGCTCTTCTCTGTAACATACTCTTCCCCTTGGTCTTACTTGTATTCACACTGCCAGTCATCATTTTAATGCATTCATAAGAATTGATTTCCATCTTTCTCTTTATTCTGTCTGCATATTAACCCTAGAGTGCCTCAAAACACACTGGTTTACTGGAACCAGCCTAAGGCGTCATTGTTTCAAGACAGCGAGAAGTGTGCGTTTCTACTCATCTTCCAAGGAAAAAAAAAAAGGAAAAAAAAGGAAAAGAAAAATAAGTCACATTCCTAGTTACTGAACTTAGCCTTAAAGCTTCTGCTACTGCTTCCAGGCACCTGCCCACCCTCCACCTCCGACTTAAGCTACGATTTTTATTGACATATACTAATTACCTGAAAATAAGAATGATCTATTCCATTTCCACCAGCTGCCAGTTGTCAGCACTGGCTAGAAGTGAGTAGGATTGTTTAAAAGAACAAAACAAAGAAAAATAAAATTAAAAAAAAATCTAAGCTCAAAAATGAAATAAATAGTAGTCACCATAAAAAACAAAACCCTAAAGAATGCCACCGGATCTCAGGTACTGTCGGGTGTGCTCAGAAAGGACTGAAGGCAGACAGATTTGAATGGACTGCTCAGTTTGTCACGGTAAAAAATACAGAGATTTAAAGGTCTACCCACGCGGCAAAAAAAAAAAAAAAAAAAAAAAAAAAAAAAAAAAAGAACCACCAAAAACCCCAACCCTGAATTAAAGAACAAAAATAAAATAAAGTCAGAAATGCAGCCTCAATGCATCGACTGTCTGCGCTTAAGAGATTTACAGGAGTAATTTAAATGATTCACCTGCTGCCAGTTTTCCTCCAAGGATGGCAAAGCTGAGAAGTAGCCGGTGTCGTGGACAAGCTGGAGTTCCTGGAATATACTATAACTAGCCAAGACATCCATGCTGCTGCTGAGCAAGACCCTTTCTTTCTGCTTTTGTGTGTGTTTGTTTGCTCGGGTGGGGGGTTGTTTTTGGTCATAAAAAAAAAAAGGAGGAGGAAAATCAACCAATGATAGATCCAGCGTCCCTTTGGCTTTGTTTTGTTTCAGTCACACTTTAAAAAAAGAGAGAGAGAAAGAGGATCAGCGCGGAGGGACGGCGAGGTTCGGGGGCCGGGCCGAGGAGGACGAGCGGCGCCGGCGCGCACCGAGCACCCCGCGGCCGCCGCACCGGGGCACGTCCCCGCCGCGCTCCGCGCAGCTCCGCGCCGCGGCCATGCGCGTTCGCGACCGCCTTCGCCGCCGCCCCCTCCCCTCTTTATTTTCGGGACACCACATCCCACATCCCGCCCCCCCTCACGCCGCTTCCCTCCCCGCTTCCCTCTCACCCTCCCTCAGCAAGCCCGGCCCGGCCCGGCCCGGCCCCCCCGCGCGCGCAGCCGCGCGGCCCCGCTCAGGCAGCGCGTGGCCATGTAGGGTAAACGGCGGGGCGGGAGGGGCGGGCCCGCCGCGCGCCTGAAGACGCTGTGGCCCAATGGCGGAGCCGCGAGGGGCGCGGGGGGCGGGGCCGGAGCGCCGGCGCCGGCGGCGATTGGCCGGGAGCGCTGCTCCCGCCCCTTCCCCGAGGCTCGCGAGGCGGCGCGCGGCGAGCTATTTTTAGGGCGCTATATAAGAGGGCGGCGAGGCGCGTGGTGGTGGCAGAGCGTGGTGCGCTGAGGGGGGATGCGGGGCGGTCGTGTTCGGGCTGTGGGCGCCGGGCGAGCCGCGGCCCGGCCCGGGGCTGCCCCGCAGGCAGTGCCTGCCGCACACCCCCGTTTCCGCACCTTGTGCACACTCTGCCTCTCCCCAGCTTCTAGTGCTCGAGTTCCTGGGGCTGAGGATCGCCTGGGAAAGATGTGTGGCTTATGAGGGTGTTGGAAGGAGTAGGAATGGGAATTCACCCCGAGCAGGAGCCGCCGGCCTAAGGAGCACATGCACAGTAGGCAGAGCGTAGGAGCCCGGCCCCTGAGTGCTGATCCAGCCAGACGGTCCCCAGAAGTGCACGTGTGCTTACTGAGGCATCTATCATGGCATTTAATCAGGCTGAGATGTGAGCTGAGACCTCTCGGAGTGCTAGTCTGGGCTGGCTAATGAGCTGTTTGACCTTAAATGGTTAGTGTGGCGCAGAGCTTCCCCAAAATCACTCTGGCACCGGGCACAGTTGCATTTCTGCTTTTGGAAGGATTGCAGAACTGAGTGCTCATTTGAAGATGATGGGGGTGGGGAGGGGCTTCCAGTAATAGAAGAAATATGTTCTCTTTGTTGCTCTCAAATTCAGAGGGCCCTATGGTCCCATCGGTTGCATTGCCAGGGTTGTATCTGGCCACCAGGCTGCAGGATGAAGGTCCCTCTGGTGCCCTTTGATGGTGGGTTGTCGGCACACTAAGTTGGACTGGGTACCAGGGCAAGCAGATGCTGCCAGGGGTTGCTGAACTATCTCTTTGTGCAGCAGTTGCATCACACTTGCCTTGCCATGACTAAGATCTCTCTTCTGGCTTTTCTCTTCCTTTTGCATCTGGATGAACGTGCCAGGGCCAGGCCTCTGCTGGTATTAATTGAGGAAATGCCACTAGCACAGACACATCTCTTCCTTCACAGGTGTCCCAGTCAGACTGATGTGGAAGTACGAGGCCGCAGAATTCATCAGTGCTGATTACTTCATGGTATGTTTTGTTTCTTGGCAATGAAGACAAATTGCCTTTTCCAAAACTGGGTCCATGTCAACAATTTTGAAAACTGTATTTGAAGAAGGCTTGTCAGAATAAACCTCTGCAGAAAGCCCAGATAATGGCTGCACCAATCCCAAGTTCTTGTAGGTGCTGTGAAGAATGAAGCAAAGTAAGCACCTCTCTAGTCTGAGGAGTCAATATGTAGAGGGAAAAGGGGAAATGAAGCTGTTGGTGAAGAACTGCAGTAATCAGAAAAGAACTGGACATAGGCAATTTTCTCAAATAAATAGTCTCACCACTACAAAAACCCTCTGTGGTTGCATTGAAGAAACAGCAGGATGACTTGCAGGAGCTGTTGCTCAGGTGCTGACCTGAGGCTCCAGGTCTGGATGGTCCAGGGGCAGCTCCCTTGAAGCTGAATGTCTCCTGTGAGCTGCTTGTGAAAATGATGCCATCCCCAGCCTTCACCTGGGGAGCCATAGGTTGTCTCAAACAAGACCATTCCTGGCATCTTTAGCTTAGCAGAGAAGCTGTGTGTGAGGCTGGACATGAATAATAAACTACTCTTTCTCATAAATATACCCATAAATGTGTAAATGTATGTGTTAGTGGGAAGATGAGAGGGAAGGTTAGCACAGCAAGCACTGCTGGAGAGGTCTTGCAGACCATCATTACCCATTCCAAGCATGCCTCAATCTGGCAAAGCAACACCTTCCCTGGGCACCTTGGGGAGGGAAGACTTTTAAAGACTCTAGAGGAGAGAACTTGACAAAGGTGGTCAGCTGTGGAAGGAAGCAGCACTTGGGTGTCACAACACACTCCTGTACTGAGAGGGTTACACAAGAAATACCTGTTTCAGAAAAAGCTGTCTGTAAGCATTTATCCTTAACAGCTTGTCAGAACAAGGCCGAATGCATATGCAGAGGCTTTTCTGACCTAGGCAGAGAAATAAAGGACAAAGGCAGTGAAGGTTTATGCTCTCAGCTACTTAAATATCTAAATGTCTTCAGTTTTTTTGTCTTTGAATTCAGTAATTCCCATAGCTGAAAAACATTTTTTGTGCTGTATGTCTGACCTTGTTTAGCATAACTCCAATTTTAATATGTAGAAATGTTAGCGGTCTGATATCCAAGCTCTCCTCTAGCTTGGCCTTTTCAAGCTATGGGTTGCTCATGCTTTGGTTTACTGCAAAGCTTGATGTACAGGCAGCCCAGGAATTCTCTCTGCTTGATAGTCACCTCTGCTTGCCACTGAGAAGCTCTCATTTGAATCAATTAAAATCTTTCTAGTTAACTATCTTATCCTGAACTTTCTGCTGAAGGCATGCCCTGTAGGAACTGCCAGCTTTCCACCCTCATGGAGGAGGCTGTTCTCCGTTGTGGAGCTCAGCTCCTCTATACCAGCAAAGAGCCCAGACTGTGCCCGGGCTGCACTGTAACTGGTGGCCAGATCTGATGAGCAGATGCTGCTCTGCTTCTCTGGCTGGCTTCAGGAGGAATTGTGTCTGAGGGCAGGATTTTGGCTGTGAGCCTTGAGGTGAAGAGCTGGGCTACAGATCTGGCCGCTTGCCTGGGTGGTTTCCAGGCAGACATTGCATTTTTATTGTCTCAGATACTCTGCTTTGGAGGTCAGTCGAGAAAGCAGAATGGGGTTGTCACTTGGCAGAAGCAGAAAAGCCTAGACAAAAAAAGAATGTGCAGTATGCTGGGTATAAAGCTGTTAGTCCAGCACTGGAGGTGGCATCTACCTGTGCTGACCCAGAGGTAGCAGAAGGCGATTTCTGCCAAGCTCTGGTTTCCCGGGCTGCACTGACCTTTCTCCTGGCAGATGGCCACTTTGCCTGCCCTGGCCCACCACGCCACCCATCACAGAGAGCAACGCAATCAGATGTGGAGGAGGAGCCATATCTCCCCACTGCTGCACAGCTGGGCTCAAGGGCATGGAGGACTACACAAAAATTCAGGCAAAGGGAGCAGGTTGGACCTGCAGGGAGTGAGGATGGGCATTTCAGCCAGGGCACAGGTTTGTCATATAACAGGTAAAGAAAATAACTTGCACGAGGAGAAAATTTCATCATTTCTGTGACTTGCTGAAATGTCAGGAAGATGCAGGGAAGTGATACGGCTGTTCGTGCTATAGCACCAGTGCTCTTTGGCACCTGGAAAAGGGAAGTGGTTATATTTTTTACATTAAGGGGCAATGAGAGCAGTTAGTCCTAGTGAAAATAAATAAAGAAAATATTTCCCTGCTTCTTCTGCTCTCCAAGAGAAAGAGGAAAAGTATCTTAACTGTTTTCTATGAGAAGCTTGAATTTATCACAGTCTGCCATAGGTCCTCTGGCAACAATGTTTTCTATCCTCTACAAGTAAGGAGTGTAAAATCACTCCCAGCACTTTGCTGAGTCCCTGCAAGGCACTGGTGTGCACAGAAGCACAATTTTGGTTGCTCTGATTGCTTTCCCTTGTGATGTTTGTGTCTCCACTGCCCCAGAAGCAATGGCAAGGGATGCTTAGTGGGGACCCACCAGAGAACGCTGATTTGCAGGTAATTTTCAGATGCTGATTTTGTGTTTCTTTGCTTTGGCTTGGGCAGAGACAAGATGCCATAAAGCAATCAGGGAGTATATCAATTCATACTGTAAACATTTCCCTGAATACACCTCCTTTGGTACCAATGATGTTTCAACAGCTACACTGGATTACTCTGTACCCAGCTCATGATGCAGTTGTAAACCCAATGGCCTTTTGCATAGCCAACAGAAGTGCTAAAGCACTTTCTCCTGCAGGGACAAAGTGGCCCAGGTGTCCAGGCTACCAGTTCCTTCTACCATCACATTTGCATTTGGGCTGCCAGCTGCATCTCTTCCTCTCCTCCATCTCAGCCTGAGCTAATACAGCTTCACTGTGCTTAGAACCTGTGACAGCATTGTTCAGAGGTGTTGATTCTTCAGGCTCTGTCCCTCCTGGAGAGGAAGAGGTTGTGCCTGCAGGTTGGTAGGGTTGAGGTTGACACTGGTTGTAAAGCCTTGCAAAGATCAAAGAGGGGGGAAAGTACTGATAAATGCACTGGAACATGCTTGGATTTGCAGTTCAGCCTCTCCAGAAGTGGATGCAGAAAGCTGCTACCAGGGAAGTGGAGGATTTGTGGTGATGGTTTATGGCCAGGTGGCTGTCAGTGGAAGAGCTCAAGGGGACCCTGCTGTTCAGCGTTGCCACTACTCCATACTCCAGTGTGTCTGTGCATCTGTATCCATGACCACATTTGGTGAGAAACAAAATGCAAACAAGCATGAAGCAGCAAAAAGGGAGACAACTTCCATTCCTACAGTGAAGCATGTCTCTGTAGGCCCCAGAAATCCCTGGTTCCTCCTCCAGCTGGATACCTCACTCCTTCCAAATCTCTCATCTCCTTCAGACCTCATGTTCCTGGAGAAAGGTCAGTGCTGTTGGCCCCATGCCTGCACAGAAACGTTTCAGTGACGTGGAGGGCTGTTCAGTATTTCATTGTTCCCTCTGGCAGGTGCAGCCCAAGACACAAGGAACAGAGGTTGTTGCCCTTCCTGTCTCCATGCTGAGGAGCAGCATGGCTGTAGCTGCAGCCATCACTGGCACTTGACTCTGCCTGGACGGGACACACTGAAGCAGGGTGGTGGCATCTCTGTGCTGGACATGAATGGGTGGAGGTGCCTCCTGGTCTCCAGTGAGTCACAAGCTGTTCCCCAGATGCTGAGCAACAAAAGGGGAGACGAGAGTATGACACAGCAGGTTCCTGTGCCTCCTCTCCTTCTGGAAAACATGCACCTTCTCTTTCAAATCAGTGCCCTGTGGACATTGCAATGGGCTTAATTGCAGGGCAGCTAATGAGCACTCTGCAGGATCAGAGAAGGAATGGGCCTAACCCAAAATCATAGCTTAGGATGCCCAAAAGTCTCAGTGGACTTTGCAAGTTGATCACTTGCCAAATGCAGAAGATGCTTGATGGGAAAACACGACATGCCATCCTGAAGCAGAAACATTATCCAGCTGGGTTCTCTGGGCTGAGGAAAAAGAAAAAAAAAAAAAAGTGCCTGATGCTTAAAGGGAAATTTAGAAATCATTGTTGAATGGGTCTCATCCAGATCTGTCATGGATTTTTTTGACCCCTGTCCTGAAAAGGCAATGAGTATGCTCAGCATGTAACAGGATTGAGTTTCCACTGTGGGGAAGGAGCCTTCATCTGCTGTGGTTTGTTCATATGCTCTAGGGTTTTTGTATTTCTTGTAATAATTTTTACCTTATGGCTGTGACTGTTTGCATTAGGATCAGTCTCTGTTTCCCAGTTTTCAAATCCAGGACACAAAGCCATGCTGAAGAAGAGCACTGTGGTTGTGTATGTATGATGGTGGGGCAAAGCTTCCAGAGGCAGAGAGGTGCAACCCCAGTGGAACCAGTGGGAAATGCAACTTCCTTTGTGTCCCAACAAGAGCTCAGAACCCAACTGTATCTAACAGCTCTCTCTGCTGTCTTTCAAGTCCTCCCTTCTGCCCAAAGTGATCTGTATGTTTCTGAAACTCTTGGCAAGGGCAGTTATCATTGCTATTCTGTTGGTGTTCAGCACTTGACATAAACAGTCTCTGATCATATTAGTAAGCTCTCAGGTGCTTCAACACTACAAATAATAAATAATAATGAGCTGCAAAGAAGCCCTCTGAGTCTCAAGTTCAGGCTGGACTCCTACAGGTTCCATGTGACATGTCCACTCTGCAGACCTGGGCTGCTGTTGCTGTGCAGTGGTGCTGGGGGTCCCAGCAGCCTTGGGGGATGCTGTGCAGCTGTCAGCAGACACACTTGGCTGCTGCATCTCTGAGCAGTGTCCTTTTAGTGAAGGGGTCACATCACACTTTGGTAGTTTATAGGAAGTCTTACCATAATACATGAGAACATTGGGATGGTTCAGTAGATGGTAACTGGGGACTGGCTTATGTTATTACAGATAGTACTCTGGACAAATGCTGGTTTGACTTGGCTTTAGCAGCAAGAGCCCTGTTAAAAAGAGCTGAAATTGCAGCAGAGGTAGAATACACAGCAAGAGGAAGCCTGCTGTGCACAGCGCTCCTGTGGCACTGCAGAAAACACCCACAGCACATGGGGCCTGTGGGAAGAAGAAGGTTCTCTGGAAGCAAGCTTAGAGCAGCATCACTGGGGGTTTCTGCCCAGACTTCTTGCAGAGGAAGGAGATGCAATGCATTAAGAACAAAGCCTGTCTTTGGCTGGAAGCTGCAAGACTCACAGTTCTGTTTTCACATCCTCTTGGGGTTTCCCTTGAGTCCTGTTCCTACGAGAAGCTGCTGAAGGTGGGGCTCTCACAGTCAAGTGTGGATATGTGCATTAATGAGGAAATGTTGGCATGCAGGGAAGCAAGCCCATGCTGCTCGCCCCCGGCCAGCTTGTCATGCTCCCTCACAGAGGTGCACAAAGAGTAAAGTACCTTGATTGGCACAGCAGTGGCCAGGATTCACACAAAGATACTGCAGTCAAACTCTGCTCTGCTTCATGGGTTGGGCTTTGCTGGCTCTGCTGGCATGCCACAGGAGCATCACCTGGCTACCACAGCATTTCCCCGTCTAAAGAGCATCTCACTGGGGACTCCTGTTATGAAAAAAGATGGAAACATCTTTTCCTTTGGGCAGCCTCTTCCTATCCCAACAGCAGCTGCATCTTCAGGGCTTCTCCCTCTCTGCACTCCCATCCTGCTTGAAGAGGGACCTTTGAACAAAGCTTTGCAACACATAACCTGTAAAAAAAATTTCCTCACAAATGAACTCTCCTGGGGGTTCAGTCCTTGTCTACTGGGCAACTGTGAACTGCTGAAAGGAAAACAGATATTGTTCAAGAGGGAGAGTCAGTCTTTGGGCTTCTCTCCCACTACAATCTTTGTTTCTTGGCTTTGATTTCCCTTGAGGTCTACATGGCTCTGTCTATAGCATGAGCAGCACTTAACCGATCATCTCATACTGATTCAGCCTGTGGAATACTGCATTGCTGTGTGAGACAGGTACATGTCTGCTGGAAAAAAAGGCAGTAACTCCAAGAGCACTCCATTATTCCTGGGGTGTTGGTTGCAGAACACCAGAGTTCACAGGTTAAACATGAGCGAGACAAAGCTTAGTCCAAAGTGACAAATCATCAGAACCCAGAAAGTAACCTATATCCTTTCAAAATGCAGATGAATGCACAGTGGGTATCATACCTGATTCTCTCTGAGCTCTCTCTGGCTGGGGAACATTCCTGGCTGCCCAGCTTGATTTGGTAGTCGAGGAAGCTCTGTTGGCCTGTCCTTTCTTCAGGAACAGTGCTCAGCAGGGGGCCAGCAGTTTGTCATCCTTGCCCTTTGTACCCATAGCAATTCCTGCTGACAGTGTGTAACTGTTCTTACTGGTAAAGCCACAGGGAATGTTATGAGATTATTTTATAAGGAGTGGGGGAAATCATTTTATAAAGTGGGAGTTGCCTGCAGAAGCTGAGCTGAGAACTTGTTCTGAGGAAAGAAATTAAGAGGTTATACATGTGGCTACCTCTAAAGTGGTAGCCAAGAAAATCTGAGTCTTGTTCTGCAACACTGTGCCTTGAGAGCTGGTTTGTTGGTGGCCAAGCATAGAGATGCTGGGTCTCATCATTCCCTCCAAAGCTTTGCCAAGCAGAAGACAGGTGCCTTTCACGCCAGATGGATCCCTGCTGATTTCCAAAACCAGGAGTTGAGAGACAGAGATACAGACCTTTGGAGGAGCAAAGGGTGAGGGAAACATGTCTCTCCAGAAACTCTTACAGACTCTTGGAAGCAGGTGAGCTCAGTTGCTGCCCCAGCC
This sequence comes from Ammospiza caudacuta, assembly GCF_027887145.1. Lineage (NCBI taxonomy): Eukaryota > Metazoa > Chordata > Aves > Passeriformes > Passerellidae > Ammospiza > Ammospiza caudacuta. The sequence goes on along the minus strand of NC_080600.1, from coordinate 18,372,965 downwards.
TCTGACACCACTTTTTCTCTGTGGTAACACACAAAGATATCACTGAGTTTTTGGCAGGAGTGTCTCAAGGGCTTTTGTGGCCTGGATGGGTGACATACAAAGCTGCCATGGCCTTGCTGTCAGTACCTCTCTGGTGGCAAATGGCCCCTCTCCTGTTCAGGTAAGAAGGAAAAGCACTGGCCACAAACTTTCCACTCTTTTGCTCCTCCACCCTCCAGTTCACCAGGGGCCACCCAGGGAGACCAACTGTGGGGGCTGAACCTCTGCCCTCTTGCATTTTTCAAGCATGTAGTTCTGCTGCAGAGAGTGGCCTGAGAAACCATGACAAATCCCTTTCTGGGCAGAGTTACTACAGCATGCGTATATACATTTTAAAATAATTTTTATTAACCTGTTTGCTGAATTCTGCACAAATTCAGGAGTAGTTTTCATTAAGTTGCCATGAAGAAGGTTAGCAGAGTATTCCTGAAAAAACTTTCACCCAGCACTTGTGGTGTTAAGTGTGATTTTATAAGCCAGCAGGATTGCTCATGCCTTGCCAAAACTGGGGATGCACGGCCCTTCTCCTTAAGAAGGGCAACTGCTGCAGGAGCTCGCTCTGGGTCTGTTTGAAGTCAATGGCAATTTTCCCATTGGCTTAAGTAGGAACATGTGTTTCAAGAAATTAATAATGTGAAACTTGAAAAGCAAGGGGTGGCGTGATCAGGACATGGCCTGGTTTGACCTGGAGACTCAACTTGAGTTTTACTGCTACATCTGCCTCCATCTCTCAACCGTACATTAAATTGTACAAGTTTGATTTGCGTCAAAGAGAGCTACAACTATTATTAGTAACCTATATTATTAGCATTAATGGGATTAGGACTGATAAACTATGGAGGTTTCTTTGTTTTCCACCGGTAATTTCCACTTTAAACTGGACTTGCACAGAGTGTGTGTCCGGCCTTATGGCCTCTGTATTTGTCACGCATGTTTTGTTCCTGCTTTAGACGAGCTGGTAGAAAAGTTTAGGAGTACAAATAAAGGAGGTTTTGGAAAGAAATCCCTTAATAGAGGCTTGTTGAAGCAGCTGCTATTTTCTTCTTCAGAGCAGAGTAAACAGTTAATAAAATGACGTTGCTGTTGCTGTGATGAGTTGATCCTTAGGGCTGACACGGTGCTTGTCCCCAGACTCAGCTCTTGCTGGCTGCAGGAAAGTGGCTGAAGATTCCCTGAGCCCCCAGAGAAGCTGGCACTGGGGGAGGGTTTTGGTGCAACTGTGATCCCCAGCCTAGCCCACACAGTCACCCCACATGTCTATGCAGGACCCAGCCAGACCCTGGCTGCTGCAGCACGAGAGGCAGTGCTGGGAGCTCTAGCCAGGCCTTCTTAGTAAAAGCCACTGCTCAGGGGTTTACAAAACAGCACAGTCTGTAGTGTGGGGCTGTGGCTGTGCAGGGTGTGGGGCAGCTCAGCCGTGCTTTGCAGAGCATGTTGGTGGAGAGCAGGACTGCAGAAGGAACATGCCCATGGCTGGCAGCTGCCCAGTCTCAGAAGGACTCTGGCCACCACGGGTGCAGCTGCACGGGAAGCCCTGCAGGGCGAGATCCCCTCTGTGCAATAGGCACCATCACAGTCCTCGTTGGCCAGGGCATCTTGAGGAGGCCAGGGGCTCCATCCTGAGAAGGCCAGGGGCTCCACCCTGAGGAGGCCAGGGTCTCCACCCTGAGGAGGCCAGGCACTCCATCCTGAGAAGGCCAGGGGCTCCATCCTGAGAAGGCCAGGGAGTCCATCCCGAGGAGGCCAGGGACTCCTTTCCCCTCAGGACCTGTGGCCAGGGACTGTGTCCTCCCCACTAGACCAGCAGGGAGCCTGGACAGGCATTGCCATGTGTCTTGCCATTCACTGCAGGACAAATGCTTATTGAAATAATTGCCTCTAACAGCTTGAGAGAGGCCATTAGGGTCTGCCCGGGCAGTGATCTACAGATAATGACTCCCTCTGAGATTTTCTCACTCCTGCAATCCTCATACCAGGTGCATTAAAGCTGACCTACAAAGAAAAATGTTTTTCTTTTTGTCTCTCGCCTTTGTCTTTTTTTATTATTTTTTAAAATTCCTTGTAGAGTTTTATGAAATACTACTGTTATTGGTGCATTGCTCATTGCTTCTTAAGGTTGCACCAAAGGGTGAGCCTTGCTTTTTACAGAATGAGAGACAAACTTGCTGATATTTTACCTTAGAAACAGGGGGACTGTTGAGGTGAGCCCCCACTGAGCAGAGGGACTGTGTGGGTCTCAGGCAGGGGATGCAAACCCTTAATTGGAGGGACAAAGGTGCCAGGTGTGATGAGAGATACCTGTTCTCCCAAGCCCTTCACCAGCAGTGGCTGTGTAAAGGTCCCCAGCAGAAGGAAATTTTCATCTGAAGAACACACGGGGTTTTTTCTAATTGAAGCATTTTATGAGAGTGTACCAGTCTGGACATAATTTTCCACAGGAAAGTCAAAGTGAATTATTTGGGTTTCTCTCTTGTTTTGATAATGGTGAAATGTCTTGTTTTGATTTCCATGATGAAAAAAATTTTTTACTCCCACCTTCTCATTTTACTACATTTTTTGCTAACTATAAACACACTGTTCAAAACAGTTAGTAATTTATCTCCATCTTTTTCTAGACATTATTTAATATCATATCTGTTCTTTTATATGTGCTGTCATGTTTTGACATCTAAGCCAAGTGTCTTTTTATTTTAGTCAAATGAAACAAAATTAAGTTTAAATGCCAAGGCAAAGCAATTCAATGTTTATTGAAACTAAATATTTTCTTTGTTTTTGGAGAGGTTTGGGGTTTTTGTTCAGTAGTTGTTGTTGTTGTTTTGGGGAGAGTGTTTGGTTGGGGTTTTGTTTTTGTTTTTGTTAATTTGGGGGGGAGGTGTTTTACTTTGGGTTTTTTTTTAAGTTTTCCACTTCATGATGGGAAACTATATTCTAGGTGTGAGGCTGTGGAAATCGCCTGTTTCCAGTCAGTGTGCTCTTGGGCACTCAAATCAGAGCTGGCAATTAAAAAGCAAGCAAGCAGGTTAAAAAGAGTATGAGAAAAAATAATTTCCCTTTTCAGTTAATGAGGCTTCACGTGGAAGAAGAAAGAGAGGATGAAAGGCTTTGGTGTGACCTGCTGTGTAGCAGTGGCAGAGCTTAGGAAGTGACTGTAGGATGTCCATGCTTGCTGCACCATCTGAGCAGCTGCCTGGCTGGCGCTTATGGAGTTGTGCCCAGAAGCCATGGAGAAGGTGGTGCAGATTCCTGAGGTAGAGGGCAGTGCCTCTGCCTGGCACAGACATCTGGCTTTGGGTGCTGGGGTTTCTGTTACCAGTGTTGTAACTTGTGTGATGCTTGCACATTGGGCTGTGGTAATGGCATGTATACATCACACTTTGGAGATGCTTTTTATTGACTTAATGTGAATATTATTGTCATCGTTTATTACGGGGAAGTATCGCGTAGTAATTGAAATACAATATGGTGCCATTAATCACTCTGAGTATGAAATGCTAACTTTAAACTGTTGATAGTATATTAAATGCTCCTCTAACCATAAAACAATTTGACTTGCAGTCGGATAGTTTACAAATGGCCAATGTGTAGGATTCATGGTGATTGACATTTATATGGCAGTGCTCAGTTCCTGAACAAAGTACTTTCTTTGGGATTTCTGTGAAGGCATTGGGACTTGCTGCTTTCCAGTTCCCTGTGCAGAGATGTAAAGGGATACAAACTGCAGGCATGACCATTGTGTTTTACAGCATGTCCCCTGCAAACCTGAGATGTGTGACAGTCTGGATTGCCCAGTGGGCTGTGTGCTGTAAACATTGCTGGCCTTCTTTCCTCAAGACTCCTGGTGAAGGAGAGCAGTAAAGAAGGGACAGAAACTCAAATAGTGAGGTTTTAGGCAGGGACTGCTGAAATGAAATCCATTGGCTTTCATGGGATGCTTTTCTAAATTCTCTCTTCAGTATTAACTAGAAAGGAAATAAATGCTTTTGAAAATAATTTTCAATTAAAATTTAACCTACCAAAAAGGAAAAAATAATTTGAACTGGTACATTGTAAAACAATAACAGTGCCACCCACAGTGCCTTGGTCACATGTGATAATTCACCTCGAGGCTATGTCCATGCCTGCTGCCTGGTGGCACAGAGCACCCGTGGGGAGGGTCAGGGGCTGTGTGCACTGACAGGCACAGCACAGCCTGACTAGGGCTGGACAAAATACAGTGTTGTAGAAAGCTCAGACATTTGCTGCTGCTGCTGCAGCTGTGAGAAGCACTGCTATTAAACCACTTACAGGAGCCCCACTTTTTACTGCCTGGTTTAAAAGAGGTACTTCAATGGCATTCACAGGAGGGGAGAAGATGTGTAAGGTCATTTCACAGGGCATATGTTTAAAGATTTTCCAAGAAGAGCAGAGTAAGGTTTTTCTTCTGGGGAGGGAGGAGCCTTTTTTTTTTTTAGCCAGAGCTTTTATTGTCAATATGTATTTTTAATAGAAGGGAAGTGATAGAAGCAGTAGCAGGTGACAGAGCCCACTGCTGTTCAGCTGCTGACATTTATAAAACAATGCCAGCATCTCTTCAAAACAGACGCTTGCTTTCCACTGCTGTATTGATGTACACATTTATTTTATGGCCAACAGCAGCAAGATGAAAATGATAATGCATGAAGAAATCCCAGAGGCACAGCCCAGTGGTTTTGCAAGGCAGCCTCTTTGCCTTTGGCGTGGTCTGGATGCTGACAGTCTGGGGTGAGTCAGTACAAAGCAGCAGGGGCTGCACTCTCAAATGCACTGAATGCTCACTCTTTTGTCCTGTTTCTGGTGACACCACCTGGGTATATCTTCATCATCCTGATGCATTTACATTTATTTCTCAATTATGTGCAACTAAACCTGGGCAGTTTGATGGCAGGTGTTGACTGGAGAGCGCTGATCAGCTGTGAGGTTGTGTAACATGGTGGGCACCAGAGAGGTGAAAAAAAGTGTACTGCAGGCTATGAAAGAGGAGAGGGAGCCTTCCAAGTAGCATACTGGAGCAGAATAAATTTAGTGTGCAGCATCAGTATAGACAGGGGGACACATGAATGGTGGTGCCAATCTGCAGGCTCAGCCCCTGTGTGACCAGCTCAGGCCCCAGTGTTTGCTGGGGGAACACTGGGTGCCATGGGGCTCACACTAGAGAGCCCCGTGCTTGAGGGCTTGATGTGTCTGGCACGGAGTTGCCCCCTGCCCTGAGGAGGAAGGCTGGTCACACTAGGTTAGAGCCCAGCCTTGCAAATCAGCTCTTCATCAAGTATTTTTGGTCATGTAAGAATAGTCCTCATGGCAGCAGGCTGACCTTCAATCCAGGAGGAAAGCTTATCACGTCTTGTAGGATGATCCTTACCGCAAGGAAATCAATACAGCAATAAGCTTTTATTTCTGGATGAAAAATTAAAATAAAGAATACGCCATATCTATTGATTCTTTGAATTTACATATTTGGATATATTTATGTTTGATGTCTGCCTTCTGTGTGCAGCTGTTTGCCAAATGTGACAGGATTTGTTTTTTAAACCTGGGGGTGAGTTCTGCCCTGTGCATTTAAAATAAGATTTCTCTAAATTATTGAATATGTCAATAAATAAAGCAGAGGAAGCAGGCAAGGAAAAACCCAGAGGTCCTTGGTGAAAGGAAGTTGTAGATGCTGGTAATAGGCTCTTACAGCAGTAAAAGAGAAATAAAAAGGGCAACTAAAAAAAATTGAAGGGACAAAGAGTGGAACAGGGTATCTCTGCTCTGATTTTCTCTGGGTTTGATGGTGTTTATTGACTTGGCCATGAACTGCATTTTTTGCTTTTCTGTGAGTTTAATTCTGCCTTGTAGTTGAAGGTGCAGGATAAGAGAAAGATTTAAATAAATGCTTTGGCAAAGGGAGAGAGAAGTCTGAGGTGTGTGGGTGAAGTCTGAGATGTGTGGGTATCGCTGATGTCTACGGAGGGGGCAAACAGCACCAGGATGAGGGAGCCCTGGAGAAGATGCCAGTGCCCAAGCACAAGAAAGGACAGTGCTGGAGGAACCCAAGGGACTGGTGAGGAGGAAGGGGGCACCAGCATGGCCAGTGGTAGGGCTGGGGGCTGCTGGTGAGTGCCTCGGCCCTGACCCACTGCCCCACCAGCTCTTGGGGGAGCTGATGAATAAAACATCACATCTTACAGAACATGTGTCATCCCAGCCCCAACATTTTAAAGTCTCTTACTCTCCTCTCAAGAGATATTGCAAGAGCAACCATTTAAATGAGCGTTACATTATTTACAAGTTTCACTATTATTAAATTAATGTTACATTCATCAGGGCTTTTGTTTTGTTTTGTTTTCAAGGCAGAGCTGTAATTTGAGCAACATATTCATCAAGTCTGAAATGGTGGCTCCAATTATTTTAACATTCATTTGCCCATTCAGCTTCCTGTGCATCTGCTGGTTTCCTCCCCGTGACAGTATGTCGAAGCTGGGACACATTTGTGCTGCTCAGCTGCGAAGCTGCCACGAGGGATGAGATGGAAGGAACACGTTGGAGCCCAGCGCAGTCAAGGCCAGCAGGGTTCCTCTGCAGGGCCACTCAGATGCTGCTTGCAAAGGCAGCACGTGCCCAGGTGTGGATCTCCTCTCTCCACTGGCAAACGCTTCTTGGTGTCAGGCATGTAAAGATGGAGCTACCAGCTTCCCAAGGGTAACAAAAAAAGGCTCCATTGATTTGCTGGCACGGGAGCCTCAGTACATCAGTCGTGTGCCTGTGTTGTAGCAGTGCTTGTCAAAGTGAGTGTGGGCTAATTGGTCCAAATCTGAAAGGATGCTCCTGAGTGCTGGGTAAGCAACCATAAGAAAGCATCAGCCATTCAGGAAGTGCTGAAAATAAGCCAGAATAGCTAAAAAAAAATGTTTCATTATTTATTTTAATGCTGGAAGTGTAAACTTTCCTGTCATGATCGTAAAATCTGATCATTTATTAATGCTCCTCACTTGGAGGCTACATCATGTACCATCCCCAGCCTTCTGCCATTTCTGGCGTCTTCAGCCTGGTCCCACAGCTGTGCCCTGCCACCTATCCACCTCAGCAGGTGCCAGAATCCCCCTCTTCCCAGCCACAGGCTCTTGTAAGGCAGTGGTGGGGACAGAGTGGACTTTTAGAAACAAAAATCAATAACCACAATCTGTTTTCCCTTTGTCTGCTTTCTCAGCCAGGGAGATTCATTTGAGCTTTTCCCTGCAACCACAAGAGCTAATGACATGCTTTAGGTTTTGTATTTTATTTTTTTTTTCTTTCCCAGATGAGACAGGAGGATCTCATCTGATTATTTACCCACAAAAGCTAGGGTCTCTGGGCTAGGCACAACCCAAACATCACGGGGCTCCCCATAACACTATGCAAGAAGATGGCCCTGATGTGCAAGCACCCTTGTAGGGCCACACTGATGTCCATGGGCTGAGCCCTGGCAACTGTCCCAGACCCTGATTTTGTGCCTCCCCTGGCACACCCCCTGGGATCTCTCTGGTGCTGTGACAATGCAGGAGTTGTGGGGCCACATCTCTCAGGGACCAGCTGGAGCATCAGTAGGATGCATGGCTGGGGGGGCATGTGGGAGACAGGATAGCAGCATTCGGAAAAATAATGAAATGTGGCCCCAGAAAGACCCTCAGCGACAGCTCCTCAGATGTGCCTGTGCTCTGTTCATTAATCTGTGATAATTAGACTTATTTGCAGAGGTTAACAGCAGTGGCACATGGTAATTACCACTCGTTCCTTGCTGAACAACTCATAAAGCTTCTCAGATGCCACAGGTCCGGCTCCAGGTAGTTTTGGTGCTGATGAGACCAGTGCTGGGAGGTCAGGGACACCCTCCCAGGGGGACGTGTCCCTAAGACCTCTTGTTTGTCCCAGACCTGCTTCAGGAACAAGCTGCAGGAGTAGGAGGAAAACAAATTGCTACCCATCTGTTCCTTGCCCCTCTCTCCTTCTCCCCTGCCTTGATGGCCAGCTGGGGGCTGTAATTTTCCCAGAGCAGAGACAGTATCACCCCAGCACATGCAGGGCTGCTTGGGCAGGTATTGTGGCAGTGTGAGTGCAAAGGGACCAATGTACCCCCCAGTTCTGGAGTGGGTATATGGCATTAGAGCTACTGAGCACTGCAGTGGGGCCTGATGGACAGTATTAGCAGAGCTGTGCTCAGCTTGACCAGGGTAGGGGTTAGGGAAGATGGAGCAGAAGGGTGGATTTTGGACAAGAGTTCCCATTCATCTCTTCTCCCCCTCTCTACCCCCACCCCCCCCCCCCCCCAGCGAAACCAAGCTAATTAGTCAAATAGATGAGGATAGGCCAGGCAGGGAGAAGCCCCGTTGCGTGTCCTATATTAGTAACTCACGTGGGAGTAGCCAGATTGGAAGGAGATTGAAAGGGAAAATTGTAGGTGTACATCGGAAGATAAGTGGGCTAAGCCTTTTCCCGGGCCCCGCGTGCCTGGCTCCGACACAGAAGTGATGTCACCCTTCTCGGTGACAGCCAGCCACCCCACATCAGCCGCCCGCGGTGTGACAGCCAGCGGGGCGGATCGGGGCTCCAGCCTGTCCGGGAGCGATGAGCCGGCTGCGAGCTCTGAGCCGCATCAAAGCAATCAGCCAGCAGCGAGGGGGGAGACAGCCCCCAAAAGGGGCACAGGCGGCTGCAGGGAGGGGGACAGCCTGTGACAGGGGCTTCTCTAGGCACTGACTGCGTCCGTGTTCCTTGAGCTGCCTGCTGCTGCCGCCCCACCTCAGGCAGAAGGGCCCTGCCTGCCAAAATACAACCCTTGTGTCTGCACCGAGTTGCTCTGGAGATCACAAGGCCTGATTCTTCTCTGCCTTATGTGGGGTTTATCACAGGTAACTTTGTTCTCAGGAAGTTGCTGTGTGCTAACACCATCCATCTGTCTCGGTGATAAGAAATCCTCTCTGCTGCCCTAACCAGCACAGCCCAGTCCCAGCCCAGAGCGCAGTGTACTGGGCTCCCCAAATGTTCAGAGGACCTTTGGAGTGCGCATCACAGAGACACATATGGTGACTGCAGCACATCCATTAGAAAGTGTGTTAAACAAAGGAGCACGCCTTCCAAAGCAGCAGGAGCAGCCTGGTGGGTGATTTTCTGACCCACTAATGGGGCACATTTCAGTATTGGGGCCCCGTGCAGTGATTTCTGTTCTCCTGCCAGTGACCAGTGGTGGACCCTTCCCTTGAGGAGTGACACACAGAGTCACTCCTGTGTGTCTGGAGTCACTCCAGAGTGCTGTCCTGCCGCTCTGAGGGAAGCAGTAGATATTTGCAATTAGCACTTTCTCTCCGGGCTCAGGAGTTTGCTTCAATTATCAGCCAGGCAGTGCAGCCCGGAGCTGATGATCACCTTCGCTGGGGCAGTGGGGCAGTGGGACAGCGTGCCGTGCCGTGCCGTGCCGTGCCGTGCCGTGCCGTGCCGTGCCGTGCCGTGGGAGGGACAGCGCCCCCCGCTCTGCCCAGGTGCTGCCTGCTCTGCTCCGCCCGCTGGCCGGCACCGGCACTCCTCAATTCCCACGCCAATGGCAGCTGAGGTGACAAGTCCGGTCCCTGGCTCTGTCAAACCTACTTTCCTGACCTACTTTTCCTCGCTCCGCAGTGGTGGAGCAATGCCCAGTGTGTGCCTGGTGCTGGTGGCACTGTTCGTGCAGGATAGCTCTGCTGCCGACGGACAGGGCATCTCAGCAGCTAAAGTTTCCAGGAAAAAAACCCCAAACGTGGAAATGCAAAAAGCAAGGGGAACAAAGAACTTCTCCTGCTGACACCCTGCAGCCAGCAGTGCCCATCTCACCCTGTGAGATCCCCCAGCCCTGCTGTTAAGGGCAAAACACAGCCAGCCATGGGCCATGATGAGGGGACTGAAAGATGGCAGGCCCAGGAAGGGCTGTCCTTTGTTCCTATCACTGCTTTCACCTTCAGGGTAAAAGCCAGGCAAAGATGCTATCACCAATACCAAGGGTTTTTTCCTTCCACGGTTTTTTTGCTTCCAGGCTTTTTTTCCTTCCAGGCTTTTTTCCCTTCTGGGCCAAAACCACCTTTAGCTGGGTGGTTCAGTGAACCATGGCTTCACTAAGTCAGTCACTTTCTGTATGCCTGCCTTTCCTTGGTGATGGTGGGGAACAGAAGAGGCAGTGGCTGGCAAGCTCTGGGCCTTGGAAAGGGGAAACAATGCCGAGAGGAAACACTTCTGCTGCCAACCTCTGCCTTCACAAAAAAATATTTCTTTGCGCCAGGGAAAGATCATATGGGGGAAAATGTCTTTGCTCACAACTCCAGGGCTGGTTTTACTGGTGTGTGGTCCTGCACCTCTCCTTCTCTTCTCAATTCAGAGTCCTTTGCCAGCTTGCTCTTGCACTTCCTCCCAGCTATTCCTCACTGCTTTCCTGCCTGCCTGCTCTTCTTGCCCCAGGGCATCCTCACAGACACAGCCCAGCATCTTTGTTGCACCAGCTCCCACTGAATCTCTCAAGGTTTTCCTTGTGTGTCTGTGCTGTGCATATTCTGCTTATTGTTTCAGCTCTTTGGGGTATCAGATGAGTCCATCAACTTCTTTATCCCAAGTGACAGGACACAGGAACCTCCACAGATCTAACACACAATTTTGCTGGTACACAAGCTTTACAGTTCACAGGGTGTGCCTCTGTATCCAGAAATAAAAAGCAAAAATTCTTTCTGAATTAGACAGAAACTTAAAAACTAACTAACTAGCTAGACTTCTCCCAAGTGGAAGAATGTTGTAAGTGAGTTTGGGAAGCTCTCAAATCCTGGCTCTGGGCAGACCCACAAGGAGTGCAGGCATGTCCTTGTGAAATTTTTTCTTTTTTTTTTGGTTCAGTGACAGTTCATTGAGCAGGAGATGAAACATTTCAGGATTCCAGGCTGGCATTTGTCAGTGCATTTCTAACTAGATGCAAAAATGGGTGCTTGCATCTGAAGGAAAAACATAGCTAGGCACATGTGCAGTAAAGGGAATAAGCATTTGGTCAGGAGAACAGTTCTCTCCCAGCTTGCTGGCAATGCTCACGGTTTCTGTGGTCCAGGATCTCCTCTTACCACGTGTCTCAGCAAAAGCCAATGCAGATCCCAGCACATGCAGCCCAAAGCAAGGCCAAAATGTTGTGCTAGTGCTGGCTGCCAGAAAGAGTCATGTGCTGACATTTTGTTTATTTTATGCCCCCAGCTTGTGGGTCTCCATCCAAGTGCTGGCCCCTGTGGCAGGGCTGTGTCCTTGGGCTCTCAGGGGCTCTGCAATACCCCTCAGTGGGTACTGCAGCTCTGCACTGGTGCTGCAAAGCTCTGCTGCTGCACAGCACCTGCCTCTGCTGTATTCTAATGGTCATTTGCATAGCACTGGGAGACAGCCTAACACCTCATAGCAGCAAGCAGGTCGCAGAAGGACTCTGGAAATTATGCCAAATAAAAACACAGTTTGAAGGTTAACTGGAGACCTTCCTTTAAGCCACAAAAACTTCACCCCCTTCCTGGAGCCTATCTGTGCATCCATCTGGGTGTGCTCAGCAGGCACAGGGGGCAATCTTGTTTCTGGAAATGCTACTGGTAGTCTCAGTTTTCTGAAGTCTAAACCCATAACAGAATATTGGTTTTTGTTTTTTTTTTCTTCTACCTCTTGTTTCCTTTCTTGGTTTTTTTTTTTCCAGAGCTGCATGGACCATGAGAGCAATAATATCTACACTAGCACAACAAAGGAAATATTTAGTGGTGTGCATACTGACAACACAAACCCATCTTCTGAGCCACTTCTAAAAAGTGATTTTCTGTAAAAAGATAAAAATAATGCTAAAAAAACACTGATCTTTGATGAGACCCACAGAATGAAAATTAGCCTGGTGATTCAATTTTTGTTTTGTTTAAAAGGTTTCCCGTTTTCTAACCAGCTATTGCAAAAGGATTTGCCATTAGTAACAGAAGAGGCTTCACATCTGGTCAGGGTTTCACCATCAGACAAAGGGGAGGACCTTAGTGAGGCATTAAATGTAGATAATGGATTATCAACAGGGAGAACAGACCTTGGGAGGGTGGGTGTGGGGAGGGACGAGGGGACCATGAGGCATCAAGGGGCACAAAGGCAGCAAACTCAGACATCTGGGAGGGCTGAAAATAGCTCTGGGGGGCTGCTGCTCCCTCCTTGGGCGGCTGTGCTGATCCCCTGATGCCCTCCAGACATGGCAGTCAAGAGGGGAAATCAAATATTAACTGGTTCCTGCTCCCAACCTGCGTGAGGAAAAAGATGAGTGAAGCAGGAGGGAGACTGGTGGAGCCAGAAGAACAGTAGGAAGCCATGCAGAAGCCAAACACTAAATTATTAGTGAGCAAAGCTTTCAAAGGCAGCTTTGACAGAGACACTAACAAAATCCCCAGGGTAAACAAGAGCCTTTGTTAAAATTAGTGTAAGACCTATGTAGCAGCTTTGGTGGATTCAAAGAGCAGCCCTGGGATGGAAGAAGGTGAGCAGGCAGAAGCCAGGAGAAAACAGAGTGCCTGGAAACAGCATCAGGGAGACCTAGTGGAGCTGCACAAATCCGGGGAGGAGGAAGATTTGCAGTTAATTACACTCCATCCTGCCCAGCAACCCCAGCCTGGAGCAGGACCCAGGCACGTGGCCGGCCCAGAGCCAAAGGAGCAGCCTGGGCAGCAGGTGCTAGGAAGCCATGCCCAGAGGAGCACCACCATTGGCAAACACCAGTTCATCCAGAGCACCTGGAGCACTGGGGCTGGAGCATCAGCAAAGGCTCTGTGTGTCTGTCCTGGGTGTGTGGAGCCTGAAGCCTGGCTCTGTGTGAATGTCTGGGATGAATCCTGGCAGGTGTCCCATGGATGGCACCCCTGCCTTCCCCTTCCTTTGTGCCATGTCAGTCAGGAACCCCCTGGACACCCACTGTCCCTCTGGCAGCTGGGGAAATGGGCTGGTGGCTTGGAGCCCCAGGAGCCTTGGGGTCTGGAGAGCACAGAGATGGTGGCCCCATGTAGACCAAAAACGGGAGACCAGGAGCCAGAGCCAGGAGCCCTGGGCATGGGAAGGGCAAGCTGGGGAGGAGATGCCATGGGCAATAGATTGCTTCCCTTTCTGTCTGCAGACCTTCTCCTTGTCTCTGACACTGTAATAAGGACTCAGACTGGGAGGGAGACACTTAGGTACCCCACAGGAAGGGAAGACCCTCTGGAACAGCCTGAACTGCTGGTTATTTGGCATTTGCAGGATTGCCTTAGAGACATCTTTGGGATCGTGGCACCTTGCAATTTGTCTCTCCACTGTCTCCCACAGTGTGAATGCCAAGCAGAGCTCATCCTGCAGCTTTTCAGTCCCCCAGCTGTCAGCAGAGTTTGGTGGCAGTAACCTTGTCTCCTCAGGAAACCTTGCTGGAAAGGAAAACATGGAGGGTTGATGGGTGATGCTTGAGGAGCTGGGCAGAGGAAGCTGTGGCTGCCTAAGAAACACCTGGGGCTCTCAGGGCAGGGATTGTGCCAGGTCTGCTGCCCACACCAGGAGCCCCAGGGCCTTGGGGGCACGGTGGTGGGAAGGGTCAGCCAGCTCAGTGAGAGGATTTCCTCAAGCTTCAACCCTGGAGGATCTGCCATTGCAGCCCCTCTGCCGTGGCAGGAGCAGCACCACTCAAAAGCAGCTTTGGCTGCTCCTGCTCTGAAAGACGGGCCTGGCTCCAAAACCCACTGACGTCAGGAGCAGCCTGGCCCCAGCAGAGCCTGCTCGAGATGGTTTTGGTCTGATGAGAGCTCATCAGTCATAGCAGAGCTCCAGGAACGCCAAACAAAGGGTGGCTCAGCCCGAAGTGTTTGTATGGCCACGTTGCTATAGTGCCCAGGAACCTCGGGTTTAAACACAGCCATCCTCACAGCAGCCTTGAGAGGGAGGGATGCTTGTCTGGGTCCAAGGGCAAGGAAACGGAGACACACTGCCATAAATCACTTGCCTATGGCTGAAGGAAAGAAGAGCTCGTGGGCTGTGAGCCTTCTGGGGTGCAGGCCAGTCCCTCCCAGCCTCCCCTCTGCTTGCAAGGGCTGACAAAAGGCCAACCTCCCACTCTCTGGTGCTGCTGAAACCTCTTTGGTGTCTGATCCTTGCACAGATGCAGAGATGCCCGCAGTTAGGCAGAACCATGGGATGGAGCAAAAAGGCAGGAGCCATCACTGTGCTGGGGGGCTGGAGCACGGGAGGGAGAACAGCAGTAAATAAGCTGTGGCAGCAGCTGAGCAGGTCTGTAGGCTTTCTTTGGAGAGGACCCAAGCATGTAGCTTTGAACATCAGGCAGGCAGGCAGCACACACCAAAGGCAGGCTGCCTGACCCGGCCAGGACGGATGGCTGGAGGACACAGGGCAGGGAGCCACGGGCTGTAACAGGAGCTACTGCAACCATCAGGCTGTCTTACTTTGCAGAGATTGGGCTTGCAATGCTAATGCTCTTGGTACCTTTCCAGCAGGGATATGCAGGAGCATCCGGTGGGTGTGACTCAGCAGAGGCAGAGCCGCAGCCGCGTCCCCAGCCCTGCACCAGTGCCCCCATCCCACCTGCAGCCTGCCTGGCATGCTCCACCCAGGGCAGGCACCGGGGGCTGGCAGCAGCCTGGGTCTGGGCAAGGACTGGGAAAGGTGGGGCCATGGCAAGGAAAACCTCAGTGCATCAGGGAGTGGTGTCAGCCCCATGGGAACTGGGTTTCTGTGAGTGACTAGATTCCCTAAGCGCTTTTGCTGCAAACTGTATAGGCATACACCCGGGCTCAGAAGTGACCCCAGCCCTCAACAGTGGCTCTGGAAATCAGAGAAAGGTGAGAGGAGAGCAGTGGGGGTGTCCGTGCAGGAGTGAAAGAGATGCAGCTCCCAAGGACACGTGCACAGATTGAGACAAAAGCCTGTGTGGAGTTGTACAGGCTTCATATGAGCAGTTTCTGATGGCAGAACAGCCATAAATTCTGCCTCAAGATGAGGTGCAGGAGGTGGCTGTGCTGCGCTCGTGGGAGGACAGCACTCTCCTTTGCCTGCAGCTCATGGAAGACCAAAGAGCCCTGCACAGCCTGGGGCCTGAGACTGGGTTTTTCTTATTTGGGTTTCTGTCTTGTTGGTATCTTCTCTGTATGACAAAAGTTCTGGAGGGAAAAAGCTATTAAAGATGTTTCCCATTTGCTGGTTTAGCTGCTGGAACTGACAGTTGGTAAGTTTTGGAGGATAAGCCCATGGAAAATGTACCATAGGAGAAGGCAGGATGCTGAGGCTTCAACGAAGGCTTTTTATCAAAAATGTCAGCTGGTCATTGAAATTAAGTGATGTTAATAACAAAACAAACAGAAACACTGGACAGCAAACAGCCTGCTCCAGTCACGTCACAGCAGCTCAGCTCACATCATTATCACTTCTGTAACCACACCATAGGAGAGCCTTTTTGCCTCCCCAGGGTATTGAGGTAAAGCAAAGATCCACGTTTCTAACGCAAAAAAGTAGCTTTATAAAAATACCTACTTCCAGGTCTTTTTATTCAGCACAGGGAAGCAAACACTGGGCATGGGCCCAATTGTACTTTCCTTTGTGGGTCACCTTTAAGAACTGAACAAATGGAGGATCTCAACATTAAAATAGAATATGACTGGAAACTTCATCAGGGATTGAACTCCCCCTGGCCTGCCTATGACCCTCCCTGCTGGCTCTGCTCCCTGGGGCCTGGAGCTTCATGGAGCAGCATTGTCCAGGAATGCAGAGCAGCCACCGGGAGCAGGCTCTAGCATCCGCTCACCGCTCACCGTGCCGGATGCACTGCGCTGCTCAGATACGCCCTGACCTTTACAGCCATGGGTCTTGCAGGGTTAGGAAATCCTGGCCTGGCTGAGGGAAAATCCTGGTGCACAAACAAGCCTTGCAAAGCCCCCACTTTGTTGTGAGGTTCCTGCACCGACCAGTGCCCCCATGGTGGGCGCTGTCCTTGGGGGAAGCGAGGATGGGGAGAGGGCTCTGGGGAAGGGGTGTGTGCTGAGAGAGCAGCCTGCCCACACCTCCTTCTTCTGTCAGTGATGGGGAAAAGTCTGCTGGTGACTTCTGGGGCTGCTGTGTACCTGCTGGGCACCTGGGCCTGCCTGTGGCTCCCAGGGCAGGGAGCAGGCAGCCCTCTCCCTGGTAACAGGAACTCTGCTAAACAGGTCCTGATGGTGTCTCTCCAGGCACTGGGAGGGGAGCTCAGGCTGAGCAGCTGCTTGGAAACCCAAACCACCCCCGTGGGGCTGGAGGGGCTACCTGGGCATCTTGTGGCTGGTGCCAGTAGATGTGGTCCCTCCTTGGTGCCATTTTTTATCTCTTCATGTCAAGAACATGGCTTTTTCCATACAATATTTCAAGATGCACTATTACAAACCAGGATAGAAGGGGTGTTTCTCGCAGTAGGAATTGGGAAGAAAGGTCTTTTCCCTCCCAGGTGAGAGTGGTGGGAAATGGTCCATGGGCAATGGCTCTTTAGGAACCTGTGGGAGGTGTTTGGTGGCCTGCACCCCTGTCTCAGCTTTTTCTACCTTCTTCATCTGTGCTGCAGTACCAACCAGAGCTCTCAGCTTAAACCCCAGCAGGTAGGACTATACCATCCTGAAGTTGGAGAAAGCAGGGCAGTGAGAGGGGAGAGACCTGCCTGGAGCCCCAGATCAGTGGACACCTGTCCTTCAGCCACCCCCCACTGCCATGCACCCCCATGTCCCCTTGCAGGCTGTGCAGGGATGCCTTTCCTTGATTTCCTCACTTTCTGGCTGTACCCCCAACAGCAGCCTCCTCTCCTCCTTGGCCTCCCCTCCTTCTCCCATCCTCTCTGAGTCTCATCCTAGGGCTGGACACACCACACACCTCCTGCCCTGACTTGCAGCTGCGGCTCTGGCGTGCTTACATCCAGAGAGCACTGTAAATAAATCCTGGACATATCCAGATTTATAACTTAATGGCCTGGCTGTAAAAAGTTATTTCCCTTTTCAGCCCTTTTGCAATAGGCTTGCCCCTCCTCTCCTCGTTTATTTGTTACTATGAATATTTGATGGCTGACTGTAAAAAGAAGTTTAAGTACCTAAATTCATTCTCTGGTACAGGCACACTGGCTGCCCTGATGCTGCCAGGGAGTTGTGTGGCAGCCTGGGACCTGGGAGGTTCTGGGGAGGCTGTGCAGGACCTTGGGGGCTCAAGGAGAACTCACATGCCAGCATGGGGTGTGGGTGAGACCTTGCAAAGGCTTGGGCAGTGACTGGGCTTCAGGAAGGCTTGGTGAGGACAGGAGGTGGCACTGCTCCCACGGTCATCCCTGTTGCTTCCTTCGCCCCTTGGCAACTCTTCCTTTCCCTCCTCAGCTCTCCTGTCCTCACTGTGTCCCAATCCCTGTACAGAACACACTTCTCACCCATCACCCTTGTGGGGGCACAAGGGCCTGTTCATCCATGTACAACAGGCTGGCCGACAGAAATAAAACGCATCCTTGCTGTGTTTGCACAGAGGATATTGGTCTGTGGGAGGAAGGGAAGAGTTGCCTTATTTCTCACGCAGGCTGGCTGCCATCTCTGCAGAGGGATGGTCAGGGCTATGGCCTTGCATTGGGGCAGGCTGGCTCTGAAACCCTCCGTGAGGCACAAGAACAGAAGAGCTGCAGTCCCTGTTCCTCGCTGGCTTGGCAGCGTGTGTGCCCAGGTTTGCACAGATGTTTTCTCCTGGCAGGTCCTGCCTGCTCAGGCACGGCTGGTGTAACTCATCTCTCAGCAGTTCCACCACGTTTTCTCCCCCTCCTGGCCAGGCACATGGCAAGCCCAGACAGCCCCTGCAGAGCAGCAGGAGCCTTTCCTGAATTCAGCCACGCACTGCACATGGGGGCAATGTGTTTCTGTTTCAATGAGACCTAAGAGCACCCAGCTCACTCCATCCAGATTCACACTCAGCACCTAGGAAAAAAATACCACATCAAATTGGTGGGAATTCAGCTTGGTTTTTTTCTCTCACACCTACCTGGGGTGTGAAGTAAAGCCACCCAGCCTGTCCTGCCCAAACAAACCTGCCCTTGCTCCTGCACCAGTCCACAAAGACAGCACCGGCATGAGGAGCGTGGCGGTGTGGACAGCATCCCTCACACCATTACTGGGAAAACAGAGCTTGTGCCCAAAACAACGGGAGGAAAACGCCTCTGGAATGGCACCTCCTGCACAGCTCATACCACCCTGGGTTGCTATAATTTGTCAGAGGTCAGGAGGACCTGCAGTAGCCCAGCCTGTCCCTCTGCAAGGGGACCTGCAGCTCATGTCGCTGCTGCCTGCCCTGAGCATGGCATGGAGGCTTCCAGGGCATAAATAATTCAAGAGCAGTGAAGAGGATTTCTTCCCCCCTTCCTCCCTTCCCTGGCTTATAACAAATGTTAATTTAATCAATTGGCAGTAAATCTGGCTGGTTGCTGACTCACGACAGATGGTGCCCCTGCGGGCTGTAGCAGCAGCTTCCCTCCCTCCTTTGGAGATGAACAATGCGGGAGCCGTTTCCTTGCTTTTCACCTTTTCCCTCTTTGCCTTCAGTCAGTACCGAACGGACACGACTGCAGAATGTGTCAGAGGCTGCAGGCAGAGGTGCTGAGCTGGCAACAGGGAGCCCTGGCTGCTGGAGATTGGCTTGTTCATGTCCCTGGCTGGACATATCTTGGGGCTGATGAGGCCACAGGGTGCACAGGGCTCAGAGGTGCAGCACTGGCACCGCTGCTGGCACTTGCCATCACCAAGGGGCTGCTGCAATATTCAGAAGCCCAGCAGAAGATGTTATCCAGGTTCACCATGCTTGTGACCTTGTGCTTCTGAGACAGTGGGGCCAGGACCCTGACAGGGATCCACCCCAAAGCCCCCCGCCCCACTCTTCAACCCCCACAGCCCCAGATGGGAAGCGAGAGCAGGGCAAGGCTTCTGAGGGCACCAAGGCTTTTGGGAGTGTGGGACAGGCAGTGTTTCAGCAAGGGCATCGATTTTAACAGAGAAATTAATTACTTTCTGGCCATCACATGTGCTGGTGTGCTGTGGTGCTGGTGTCTGCTCACCTGAATACAGGTCATACTCCATTGTCTGGTTGAGGAGGTTGTTTAGAAATGGGAGAGAAACAAATCTCCCCATCATGGGCCTGGCATCAACACACAGCTACCTGAGGGTGTTATTCTCTTGGGCTGACAGAAAAAGAGGAAAGCAGCTAGACAAAACTGTCTGGAAACAAGGATAAAAGTACCAATTACTGCTAAAACAAGCTCACATTTTTGCACTTTTATCAATCTCTGGTAATGTTTTGACCTGTGTAACAGCAGGACAAGGAGGATGTGACGAGACCAAATTGGAAATTGTATGTTGAAATGTTTCTCTAAATGAAAATTGGCTTACAATGGAATGGATTTTTTTTCTGCTTCAACATGTCCATTTTTGCTTACAAAAAATCAATGACAGCTTAAAAAAATTAAAACATTTCTTCGAAAGTTTAATGGGGAAGAAAAAAAAGCAAAGCCTTTCCATGATGAATGTACCGTTTTCATCAGATAAAACCTATTAAGATGAGCTAGAAAGCTTTTACTTAGTGGGTTAAAGAAAAAATTACTCCAGTGGCCTTTTTTTGCTGAGATCAAGAGCAGTATGTTTAATATCTGTTACAGCCTCTGTCAGGAGACTACCTGCTGCCTTGGCAGAGGATGCAGTCAATTATCTAATAGGCCCTTCCTGCAGCGGAGCGTCAGGTTGCCTCCGTGCTGCCAGGGCTGGGGGGATGAAAACAGGGCTCTGCTGTAGCCTCCCCAGGTGTGATGGAAAGGGGGGCTGTGTCAGGGGTCCTGCAGGGTGCTGCTCCCCCCAGCACTGCTGTTTCCCTCAGGGAGGACCAAGATCGAGTTTTGAAGCGAGCACTGGGAACCAGCTGCAGGCGGGAGCACCTGACACTGGGGTTTCTTGAAAAACAAGTGGCGAATGCCCAGCTCCCAGCAAGGGGTTTGGCTTTGACTGGTTTTAGAGTCCTCACACAGCTTTTGGTTAGAGAAAAGACCTTTATTCTTCATCTGTTGTTCTGTGTTTCCTCTCCTCATCGTGCCAGACACCTGCTTACCATTTTTTGCAGACTTGTTCCTAACACGCATTTGCTGCTTCAGCCTAGGTCGGGTGTCTCCCACAGATGCACAGCAGAAACCTCCACTCCTGGCCTTGATTTTCCCTCTGCATAGGTTCTCATCTCCCTGGGAAAGAGATGGTGTCTTTCACATCTCTACAGATCAGGACCAGCATATGATTAATAATGGAAAACAACACCATGACCATTCCTTGGATGTCACTTACCCTGACATGGGAAGAACATGAGGGCTGCGAATCAGCAGCACTTGCTGTGGAGAGTGCTCCTTCAATACATTGATTTCGTGTTGCACAGCTCCCTAAAGAGTGTGTGGGGTTTGCTCACAAAGCTTTGATTTGGCTAATCAACAGGATTATCTGCTGTGGCGTGTCTCGGGGCTCTTGGAAATTAAAGGAATTATAAAAGTATATTAATATATATTACAACCTCTACTTGCCAGTGGCTCTTGCCCAGCACAGGCCCTGGCACCCGCCACAGGGGAAGCTGGCAGAGCTCCCAGCACTTCCAGCATCTCCCTCCTTCCCTGAAGAGTCCCTGTCCACACTCTGCCCTGGGGTGAGACTGCTGCTGTAATTCCATTTATTGTCATTCTAAGTGCTACCTGCAGTGTTTCTCTTCCCAGCTATAGGAGGAAGGAATGTCCCTTCCTTGAAGGGCCTGGTGTCAATGCCAGCAAACAATAGGATAATCCAGGTAATGAGAAGGAATATCCAGAATTCTGGTTCTGTTGTTTTGGTTTTGGTTTTTTTTATGTGACTTGAACTTCTGCAGCACCCCAATAGGGCACATCAGAATGCCACCATCCCAGTTTGCATGACACTGACATCAATGAGTTTTCCCTGTCCAGCTGATAATCACTATCAGCCAGTGTTCTTTTTAAAGGAAGCTCCAGTCTGGGCTCCAGCACATGGTTTAATGCATTTTAAATTGTCTGGTACTTGCAGCTGGTGTCTGTGTCCTCCAGCCAGAAGGTTTCCAGAGCACATGTCACCCACTGAAGCAACGTGTCTTTTCTACCCCAATGTGTGGCTCTGGTGTTGTGGAGTAACTAATCCCTTCCCCAAGGAGTCAAATGGCTCTTGAGGCAAAGCACACATGACATGGTTTCTGTATGATTTTTAAAACCTGCTTGTGGAAACCTTGAATTTCTACTAGACCAAGATGCTCTGGAGGGGAGCTGCATGGCAATTAAAATGCTACCGTTGTTCTGTTTCAATTAGAGGTCCTATTAATTGCCAAGTCTTCAAGGTTTTTCAAGTAGCCTCTGGTGAAAGGCTGCAGCAGCGTGTGGAGATAGATTGTGCTCACATGTCATCTCACGCCAGCAGCCATCACAACAGCTACTCCACTGCAACCACACTGGGCTATCACGGCTTGCTTCTTTATTTCTTTTGTCACTGCTGTTCATTACCAAAGAGCTCGGCTGCTGTTCAACAAAGCACTTAAGGCCTTGCTTCATTTGCAGTGAAGTCAATTCCCTTTTGCGGTGCTGCAGCATGTCCACATTGAGGGTTAGTGTGGAAAGAACACCAGATTGCTGCTCTGTCACTGCTGCCAGTCTGGGAGTGATGCCTCACCTCACAGACAGTGGGACTGCCTAAGAAAAAGTGTGTGTATTCCACACATATTCTCCAAAATACACCTGTTTATTTGAATTTGTTCCTATTCAGAATTAAGATGAAGGTTTCCATACAGATTCTCCTGTTAAATTGACTCGGTAAGGAACAGTATTGTAGTCTCTTCCCAAAACTGTTGTCCTTCCTTTTTGGGCCATTCCCACTGCCCTCAGCATACCATTTCTAAAGGGACATGCATCTTCAAGGGATGCACTGTGGGATGAAAAGGAGCTGGACTGCCATGTCTGATTAGAGGAAAATTGTTTCCATGTGCACAGAGGTTACTGCTTGCCTGGGAAGGGGATATGGAAAGGAATCAGCGCAGAGATCCTTAAAGCTTACGGCACGCAGAGGGAAACAGTGTGGGAGGAAGAGGAAGGAAGTTTGCAGAGATGAATTTGGGGAGGCTGATTTAAATAAATCCCACAGAAGGGTTTTCTCACAGGAAATATATTTATTGGATCAAGAAGGCAATAAACCAAGCAGATGATCCTTATTGAGGCTTCTGTGCTGGGGGAGCGGGGCCAAAGGCAGCCATGACGATAACAGGGATGACCTCAGTGACGATTTGCTGTGAGTGACACGCTGAAGTTTTACACGCTTCTCAGAAGCCCTGTCATTCAGCCACTCTCCTTGCTATAAAAAAGGTTAATTGATGCAAACCACATTTTTTCCACCAGCATGTGCCAAAGCAGCCAGTGAATTGTACACACACAAAACAACAACCAGGCT
This sequence comes from Ammospiza caudacuta, assembly GCF_027887145.1. Classification (NCBI taxonomy): domain Eukaryota; kingdom Metazoa; phylum Chordata; class Aves; order Passeriformes; family Passerellidae; genus Ammospiza; species Ammospiza caudacuta. Next base: position 18,350,418 of record NC_080600.1, on the reverse strand, counting down.
TTCACATGGCTTGAATTAGATGGATGACAAGAGCTACCAGGGGGAGTCAATTAAGCCGCAACCTTGGAGTCAAACTTGCAGATTTTATAACAGTGCCTAGTAAATAATGGGTACTTGCACATCTCCTTTCACTAAGAGGCACTAGCATATGTCTTTGAATATGTTCTCCTGGTAATTGCACAGGGAGCATACACATTTGGTCCTGTTGTCTACCATGAATAATGCATAGCAAAGAGGGGGGAGCCGAAAGTGCCGAGCTGCTCGGTTTTAGATAGACTTTTTTATCATTGTTATTTAGATGTCACAGCCGTTCTCCTAAAAAATTGCTTGCCTCCTTTGTCACTGCAAAAGTGGGCTTATTTAGGGGAGAAACAAAAAAATGAACCACGGACTAAAGCTAATCTGAGATTATCCATGCAAATTGGCAGCTGAGATTCAGATGTGAAAATCTACTCCTGATAAAAATGACTAAGAGGATTTCTGCTGAATTTTGTTTTTCTCCTGACTCACTAATCCATGCTGGGGGGAAATCCTCCTGACCAGTCTTGTTTAGGTTAAATCATATTAATAATGTTGAGCTGAGGACGGCAGGTATCGGGATCCATTTTAAGTGCGTGCTGCACTGCTGTTGTGCTGCTCACAAAGCACAGGCTTTGCTTCTCCCCTCAGTATTCCCCACATTTGCCTTAAATCAAAAAGGTTAGTCAGCACAGCCAGCTCCTTTGCTTTCAACCTGCTGGGGTTTTTTTTTCTTAAAACTCCCACTCAAAAGGCAGAGTCAATTCAAAACCCAGGAAGCCTAAGGGCTAAGCAAGCTGCCCGGGGAAAATAGAAAGAGTGTGTGTTTGCAGGCTGAGGTTTGAATATCTTGTAGGAGCCAGAGCTCCAGCTGTGTCTGGGTTGTACCTTCGCAGTGTTAGCACGCATCGGGAGCATCTTTTGGAGACGTTGCCATGCTGGCTCTGCCTGGCGCCGGTAGCCACGGCAGCGAGGAAGCAGCAATGCTCCCAGCCATGCAGGCAGCTTGGGTTGCCATTTCCAAGGAAAATTTGTTTAAAATCCAGCTTGCCAGTGAGGTATTTACTGCACAGCAGTTTTCATCGTTCACAATGCAGTGTGAGAGCTGCCTCCTGCAGCGGTGGCCAAACCTGTGCGAGCGCATTTCCAGCAGCCAAGGTGGCGGCTGCACGTGCTGACACTGCTGCCTGCAGCCTGGGATTGCTCGTCCTTTGTAAGCACCTTTAGCTGCTTTGTTACAGCACATGCCGTACAAATTGCTTGCTTCACTTCAGTTAAGCCAGACTGTTACTTATTAATATCAAGAGCTGTGTTTTTTCCCTGTGACAAACATGCCTGAAGCCCTCTGGGGATCCTGAGCAGCGTGCACTGAGGTGCAGCTCCCGCTGGGGTTTCACTCAGGGCTTAGGATAAATACACACCAGCAGCTGCAACTCCTGAAATGTTGCTTAAGCCAGCTCAGCACACAGGGGTGCTGGACATTCTCTTGGAACACGATTGAGGATGCCATGCAGTTCTTGGTGTGGGCAGGACTGTCACATAAATCTAGTACAGTCCTTATCCCAGGACCTGGTGGCAGAGCATGGAGGGAGGGGAAGATGCTCTCACCAAACACCACAATATCACCCAGGTAGGGTGGCCATGCAATGCCATGGCTCCAGAATAGCTTGGGGCTGGGAACAAGGGCCAGGGCAGCTTCCCTAGATCACCACCAAACCTCCCTGGATATCCATCCCAGCCTTATGGTATGGGGGCTGGAGAGGAAGGAAACAGAAATTTGTGTACAGTTTGTTGCATTTTTGAAGGGATTTTGGGTCCGCTTGCTTTTAATTTCATTAAAATCCCAGATATTTGGATGCGTTCCATGGCTGACTGAAAAATGAGGGGGCTGGAAAGGATTACGTGAAAAAGTTGTCAACATATTCCTCTTCCCACACTCTACGCTTCCCCAAAGTGCCCCAAAAACTCCAGAAATGTCAATCAATAATAATTAGCCCATCAGACACGAGTGAGAAATGCAGGCCCGTGCGCCGGCACGTCCCCTCCCCGCGAGCGGGTACCGTGCCAGCCTCGCAGCCTCGCCGGGGGCGTGGGAGGATTTGGACGCGGCTGCTGCCTTCGTGCCAGCTCCGGGCACCAGCAGCTCTGGCAGTGACAGCCATTGCTTCAGATTCAGGGATGCGGAGGCTGCAGGGCACACAGAGCCGGCCCCAGGGACCCTCTCCGGGGGACAGACAGGAGTGGCCTTGAGGCTGGAGCGGGTGACAGCTCCCCAGCCCGCAGCTCGTCCCCGGCGTGCCTGGGGGATGCGGGGATGCGGCCGGGCAGGCAGCGTTAGCATCCCGGCAAACCTCCAGTCAGGAACTGTCCTGCCTGGATAACCTGGAAATGTCACTGCTGTGTCTCACCTGCTCCCGTGAGCAGAGCTAGTGATGCAGCAGCATTGCTTGATCCCACAAGTGAGCTACATTTCAGGAAAAGCTTAGAAAGAGCTGCTGAGGCTTGTGCCAAAGACATTTGGGGAGATTTCTATCCCCCATGCTCGCCTGCTCAGCTGACGAGCACAGACCCCACCCCTTGCTATTAATCACACGTTGGTAGCACCTGGCTCCAGTACAGGGCTTTTTAGTCTAAAGAAATTCCTCTGAGCTAATGAATGCCATTTAGCTAGAGCGTGTCAGAGGCCTGAATTCGCCCAGGGTTCAGGGTTCAAAGTGTGCTTGATGTGTTTTAACCCTTAGATGCCTGGAAAAGGTCTGTGTCTTCTGTAGGGAAACTGCCATCACTAGCTTTATGAACACATAAAAATAGACCCATGTTACAAGTTCAGCTCTTAGAATGGTCACTTTTAACCTGGCAGTAAAATGCCTTCAGCCTTCCTCTGTCATGGGGGGATTTCACTTTGTGCTCCCACAGTGACTCTGTTCAGGTCGGGTGGGGGCTTTACTTGGCTGCACTTGCTTTACTTGGGGACCCAGAGCTTGCAGTTTCTGGTGGATGTTAGCAGCTAAAACCGCCCTGTTTGCCATCCAAAAGCTGGCATGCCACACACATGAGCACATCCCCACACTGCACGCAGCCACGCTGCAAATGATGCAACCATGGCTGGAAATGCATCAGGGCCCAGGAGGGAGCCACTGGTGCTCCTGGAGGCTGTCAGCTCCTGCTCTCCACAGCAGCGAGAAACTGTGGTCAGATCACCATGTGTGGGGGATGTCACAAAATCAGGACAAGCAGCGTAGCTAGTGGAAAACCGATATATTTCACTTTGAAGACTCAGAGAAGGTTTTTATGAGATTTTAATTACCCCGTGTTTTAATTATTGATTGATTGGTCCCCCAGTGAAGTGAGATTGCCAAAAAGGAGGCTTCAGGACAGAGCAAAGCCCATCTGTGTCTCTCTGGGTGTTAGTTGCTCGAGGCACATTAGCAGGGCTGTTCTCTGTGCGCTAAAATACAGGCAGAATGGAAGGAGCCTGGCTCTCCACTAAATACACTGCAGGCATCAGTCCCTCAGGAGTGGTGCCTTTAGCGTTCAGCCCGTTTTCCATCACGACAGAGGCTGCTGCTGCTGACCCACGGCCGGCAGTGCCCTCCCCTTGGAGAGCTCGCCCTGAGCCCCAGCGCACACGGACGCACAGGAACAGCATCCCAAAATCTGTGTCCTGCAGCCGTAGATGCAGCGGGAGGGCCTGTGCTCTGGCAAGGGAAAGAGTGTTCCTATAACAGCCCTTTTTGGCCATCTTGTGGAAAGGTGGGAGGCGCTGGTTAATTTATTCGCAATGCCCTCCCACAGCCCCAGCCCTCCCTGCCCTGGGGGCAGCAGTGCCCAGCAGAGTCTGTGCCAGGCTGTGCCCGTGCCCTGAGGGTGCTGGGCCACCCCCTGCCCTGCAGCTCCCCCCTGCACACAGGGAGGCATGTGCTTCATTTTAGTGGCATCAGGAGTCCCACAGGGGCTAATTATAACTCCTAGGATTTTATCAACAATTAGCTCAGCACGGATGGTCACATATCTGCACAGTGCCAGCTGTTATTATCGGCTGGGCTGGTAGTAATGCTGGCTCCTCATTTTCCCAAGTATTCCCCATCTTGAAGCCTTGCTTTTGGTTACTCACAAGGCTGCTGAACTCTTAACCATTTAGACAGACATTCTCCATCCCAAGAATCTGCCTACAAGGAGGTTTTATTTATGTCTGGAAAGATTCAGGCTAAGACAAAGAAATGGCTTTGCTCATGGAAAGCACTTTCTAGTTTTAGGTAGCTCTGGGCTTTCCCTGCTTTGGCAATTGGATACTTTGCAAATGTGATTTTTGGAGTACATAGCCCATGTAACTCACTGCTGAGCAATCTCAGGAGTCAGAGGAACTTTGTGACAGGGCAGGAGGTAGTCACAGCATCGTGGCTTGCTGCTTCTCTGTGAAGCCACCAGCACTGGAGGTTTGCTGCCATTAATCTCTAATGTCTGGCTGCTTTTTTACCCAGCCCAGTCTATACTGAGAGAAACCCAGCCCGGCAGTTCAGTGTTCATCTCTGGGGGGTCTCATGCAGGAGGAAATGCTGGCAAGGAGGCAGTGGCATGGGTACCACAGGAGATGTGCTGCAAAGCCCAGTGCTGCTGGGGCAGAGTGGCTCCAACTGAGGGTCTGCAGTGATCCCTGGGTGATGGGACTGGACAGACCGTGAGGATGAGGGGAGCTTGAGCAGGGATGGCAGATTGAGTATCCCTAGGGAAACTGCCTCCCCTGAAAGGTGTCAGGAGTATTTGGACTGAGCAGAGATGAAGGGCAGCACATTTCTTGGCACTACATCACTACAAGCACCTCCAGGGAGCAAAGGGGTGAAGATGCAGAGAAAATTGGGAAAGAAAGGGGAAGAACTGGTGGGGAGGGCTAGCAAGGAATGAAAGGACAGGGTGGAGACATAGGGCTGGCAGGATGATTAGCACCAGATGGCAGGTATCAATTATTTACCATTTATGTACAATAAAAAAATACAATTTGACGATGGGAAGAGCATGAAACAAGCTCAATAGCAATTCAAAAGCATATGGAAATAAAATGCAGCAAATTAAGGGGTTGTAATAAATGTGCATCGCTGTTTGTAATGCCCCTGAAAGAATTATAAATGTGAAGCCGTTGTGAATAACACTTAAAAATAAATGTAACATAAAAAAGAAATTAGGTACACAAATAACTTTACATTCAGGCATTTATAAAATAAAATCTGTTTGCAGCAGCTAATTAAGAAAAGGGCTCTAATGAGCTTCACTATTCTTTACCTTAGAGACAAGGCTGAAATGTTAAAAGTGGATATAGGTATGGTGGGTGCCATTAAAAACTCAACTTCCCTAACTTTCCAGCCATTTCAGAGATGAGATATTTCCTTTCCAAAGACAGGAGCTGGAATTGCAGTGCCGTTAAGCCTCCACCGTGCCTGGAGATGCCATCTGCACCTCCCTGCAGATGCCCCGATGCTGGCACCGCCCTCCTTCCCTATTGCCACTATTACTCAGTTGCTGGATCAATAAATTAACATTGACTAGTGGGAAAAGACATGACTACGCTGAGCTTGAAATGTGCAACTCCCAGAGAAGATGCTGTGTTGCTGTGATTGGTATTTTCTTGTTTAGCACAGGATGGTACTGCTGGAGCTGGCAGAATAATCTTAGCACAGTGAGCAGGGCCAGTGCCACCTGAGCCACACACCTTGTGTAAAACACTATGTCACACACAAAACAAGGTCAAAGCAGATTACTTCTTTCTAGTAGATTAGAAATCTTCCATCAAAATATCATTAAGCTGATCACTTCCCACAGAGCATTTGCTTTGTACCAGTAAGTGCTTTCCAACAGCTGTACAATGAAGGAAAATCAGCAGTGTTCTTTGCTTTTGCTCCCCTCCCACCCCAAATTATTGGCAACCACTTTAAAGTTCTCCAAATAATGTTTCACTGGGCAGAAGCCTGGAGAAGGTTTGTTCAGCACTTAAATTGCATTTTTCATCTTTCTTTTCTAAAGAGCACTGGTAGCAAAGGAAGCAGCTGCCAAAAGGGGCCGGCTGCATGTCCTGAAGTGTTTGGTGTGGAAAATCATTTGGAGAGAGGGGTTGTCCCACAGAGGCTGTGGGCAGCGATGCTGATGGGCAGGATGAGGGGCAGAGTGGCTGCTCCCAGCCTGGAGAAGCCTTGCCAGGTGAGATGGCAGCAGCTGGGCTGCAGGACAATGGCACGGGCCGCGACCCATCCACGTGGATGGAACAGAGAGATACCACTTGCCCTGAAGTTCTTGCATTCGCCTCACACAACAGCATCGCTTCCATATTTTTAAATATTTAATCTATGCAGCCTGGTTGCCATGGGAACCCTCATGTAGAAATCTGGACTTTGGGTTAGTCAGAAGGATCCTTCCCATGGCTGGGCAGGAGCTGGGCTTCCCCGCCGTGCAGTGCCAGCACCGTTCCCTTCAAAGGGGTTTGCTCTGTCCTGCCAGAGGGTGTTTTAGTGTCTGACTCTAATACACTGCCACCTAAGCTTTGGGAAATCCTCTCCCCAGCACTCAGGCGATTCCTACTGGAAGTCCTGGGCTGCCCCAGAGTACGCCTTGTGGAGAAAGCTCTTTTCCACAAGCAATCTAGGAAATGTCTGTGCCACCTGGTCAGACACCACAGGGCGCCTCTGGTTCCCACTGCACACAGTGCCAAGCAAGAGAACAGAGACCATGAGCAGCCTGCTGGGAGAAAAGGGCTCTGAATTCTCATGATGGGCTGAAGACAATCATTCCCTTGCTCATTTCAACACCTCTGTAAGAAGCAGGGACTTGGGCTGAGGACACAGAGTAAAGCACACAGGTTATCAGCAGAGCTCAGCCTCTCCAATTTGGCCAATATACACCAGTGTGTGTAAAGGACAAGCCCACTTAGGAATTTCATAATCCTTTCACAGACCACCTTTTTGTCTTTATGTTCTGGTTTGTGAAGTGCTCAGCGTGCTGCACAGCACAAGCAGCACAATGGCAATGAGATGCTTCCCTCAACTTGGCCCCCTCCAAGCAGCAGACTCCTGCTCCCACATGACTCCCACAGTTCATCCTCCAGCCGAGCTACTGGGAACCACAGTCTGACCGAAGTACAGACTTCTCATCCCATGCCATTGTCCCAGCTACCCCCCAAAAGGTCCATCAGTCACAGGAGGTGTCCAAGAGTAGGAGATGCTGGTGGAAGCCCAGCACTGACCATGGCCACAGTGCCTGGGCACAGAGTTTCACAGAACAGAAACCAGTGGTACACAGTGCTTTACTGCTCATGATGACCGGGATGTGTTAGCCAGCTCATCTTTACGACCTCATCCAAAGCTTTTCATCTGGCATGGAGGATTTTACATTACTAACCTTTAAGTGGGAGCAAACTGGTGGGTCTTGGTCTGTTTTCCTGGCCACTTTTCCCTTGTGTCACCCAGGGAAGACAAGGTGTGACTGGTCACCCCTGTGCCCAACCCCTGACAGAGGTGAGGAGGAGAGGGGTCCCTCTGCACAACCAGCACTTCTCTTCCTTCCTTTTCATTTTTAGATGTCTCCTCCCACTCTTGTTTAAATATATCACCTAGATCCCTAATATTTGCCAGCTGGGGGTAGTAACACTGGCTCCCAAGGTGCCTGCGGCATTTACATGAAATTAGGCAATGGAAGAAAACCGTCTCAGCAATTACGTGAGAGATGATGGTGAGCCAAAAAGAAAAATGTATGCAAAAGGTGAGTTCTCCTGCCAACAAATTAGGGTTAAATTACAGAGCTCAAGAGCCTTCAAATAACTTAAACATTGTATTACAAATTTAGTTTCAATTAACGAATTGAATGGGAAAACGAGATTATTGCCCAGCAGCTACCATAGGAGGTAAACAGCAATGACCTTCTCTGCTGTCACCAAATGACTCAGTTAATAAAAAACCCAAATTAAGACAATTTCCTCCGTGCTTGCCCTCTGCAGCCCTCCTCCGCTCCGAATCCGCCCGGGGGCTGGGGCCGGCCAGGTGGGTGGGTGCGCACCAGCCTCTCCCGGCTCCTCTGCAGCCCTGCCTGAGCTTGGCACAGGCTGTGGTTATTCTGTAACCTCTGTGCCCCCCGAGCAGGGCCCAGACCCGGCCGTGCTCAGCTCTGCTGCGGCCGCTTGCCAGCCCCGTGGGTGTAGGGGCCCAGAGCATCCCCCAGCGTGGGTGCTGTGAGCAGCGGGAGCAGGTCTGCCCCACCGCATCCCCTACGACAGTGTCTCAGCAAACAACTCGCTGCCGACTGCCCTTTTTTATTACATTACAGCACAGTTTTTCCTCAAATTTTATGGCATTTCATTAGAGCCGCCAGAAGGTGATACTGCCCCCTTTCCAGAAGTGAAATAAATTCAAGTTTTATCGCTTCTGGAAATGCTGGAACAGCTGTCAGGACGTTTGATGGATTTTCTCAATTACAGGACTTGTGGAGCATTTTATACTTACATCCGCACCCAAGTCTAATATACTGTACTAGATGTTTGTTCCCCCCGTTATCTCTTTGCATCTCCCTCCCTAATAATGGTCAACTTGTTATTTTCCCTTAATTCCTTTTTTACTGTAACCTTTTTTTTCTCCACAGTAATCATTGAGGTTGTCCTTCTCTACTTCCCATAACGTGTAAGTGCTCCATGCAAGCAGGCAGTGACCCCGCAGCTGGCGAGTGTCCCTGTGGCAGCTGAATCCAAGAGCACTTCCCCCGTCCCGGCAGCTTTTGGGCTGGATGTCATGGGGACAGACTGAGCAAGGAGGACTGACTCCTCTGTGCTGCCCTGTGCCTTCTGGGCACAATTTCCTTGGAAATAAAGCCCCTCTACCTCCTCACTGATTTTGGAGCTTCCCAGTGCAGGCAACGCCCCACACGCAGGGACCCATCACCATTCCCGTGCCTGGGCCAGGGAGCACAGGAGGAGGCCCAGAGCCATCTCCACCTCCTGAAGACATCCCTGACAGATGAACACTCATTTCCCAGTGCTCCCAAGGGAGCCCTTCTCATCTGGGCTGCTCCAGGGACTGTTTTCCAAGTGATCTATAAGAAATAATTTCTCAGGCTCTTCTCCACCCTGTCATGTACCTGACAGGCTGTATCAGCTCACACGCCACCATGATCAGATCCCGTACTGATGGAGGCATTATCTCCTTGTTGCATCTTTCAGTGAGGATACCTCACCTAGGTCTAGGGATTGATGGAGATATGTTTTTTTGTCAGGGTAAAATTAGCTCACCAATGAAATGCACAAGGATGCCAGGTTACACGTTTCCCTTTTTTCTATCTGTGATCCAAAGGGGAGCGACAGCTCAAGGTCTGCAGGTTCCCGAGGCAATGAGCAGCACAGGGTTTGGACAGGAACATCCCCTAGGAGCATCCTTACTCCAAAATGAGGAGAGCGTTGGGGGCAACAGAGCTAAGCACTGTTGAAAAGGCCACTACTGCTTTGTGTCACTTTATAAGCACTTTATATCCATGCCTTCCTCTGAGGCACAGAGAGAGGAAATCCTGCAGAAACGAGTGCCCCAGCACTGCACATACTGCTGGAAGAAACTGCAACAGTAAAAAAGCCCGTGTATTTTGAGGTTTGCCTAATTTAACCCAAAACTTCATCTCTTTGAGAAAATGGGGGCGGCCAGGGAGCAGGATGAGGTCTCCACTCGCTGTAGGAGCAGGAGTGAAATAGGGTTGAGATGAAGATGTAGCCCAGCCTAGAGGAGCACTTGTACCCTCTCATTGCCAAGATCAGGCATCACCTGAGTTCTCCACCTTCCCTCCATCCTCAAGAGAACTGACAGAGAAGTATGAAGGAGTGGCTCCATACAGAACACTGTAGATCTGCAGCAAATTTCCACAAGCCAAGGTGTGATCCCAGATTTATTCAAATTAGAACAATTAAGGCAATTAAAGGCAAAGAAGTGCTTGGGGAGGGGGGGAATCTACTACCAAACAGACTTGCTATTACAGTCTATCAAATTGACACAAAAAGATTAAAAAGCTGATTTACATCAAAAAAAAAAGGAATAACAAAAAGACTAACATTCCCTAAAATAGATAACACATCCTGCTGAGAAAATCAGTCCACACATAAAAGAGAAGCAAAGGTGATTACATATAACAAAACTAATCTTCTCTATTGCTTTAATCACCTCAGACCATTTCACCTGCTTATTTGGAAACTGTTAACCCAAGGAAAAAATTATTGTGAGGACGTCCTCATTTCCAGAGCTATGCTCGAATGGGCTTGTTTTCCTAGACATCCATCCCCAGTGTCTTTAACAACAGCCTTTGCTCCGCAAGATAAACGTTTGCCTAAGACTATTCTGTAGTTAATACATATATTCATGACTCAAGCATAATGCAGCAAGGAGAGAGGGTACCAGGAAGCTGTGAATGACCCAGCAGGGTCATGGCAGGAGTCTGTCTGTCCTACTACTGCACGGCCAGCAGTAAATTTTGCCCAAATTTGATGGATGTGTAGTGTGGGGGCCTGAAGAGTGGCCTGGGCAAAGGGTGCACAACAGTAGCTTTGTGTGTTTTCTTCCTAAAATCCTGACTGGCAAGGTCAGGACAGAGCTTACCTGAGGCTGTTCACAGAGCTAGTGACATGAGTGTCTGTGGGATGAGCAAGGTGAGGGATAATCACCTCTCCTTCCATGGGGTGCCTTCCACCCCAGCAGCTCCAGGACCTCCTTGCGTGCCAAAATCATCATTGCTGGGACCCACAGCTGTCAGCAGCTCATCCTCACACCTGTCACAGCACAAGAGAGGGAGAGCACTGCATGTGGTGAGCAGGAAGAGAGGTTTTCCATTGGCAGTGTGCATTTACTGTGCCAGTGCTGCCAGCTGTGGTCAGTTTGGAGCAGCAGTGCTTGTGTGCACCCGTGGGCACACGTGTAGGGGTGTGGGGCACACAGCAGTGCCCAGGTGAGTGCAGAGCCCATGGTTGGCCCCTGCCCTGCACACCACACCAGCCCACAGCCTGCAAGCAGCTGTGGCACAGCTGGTGCTGACCTGGTGGCTGGGAGCCAGGGGCTCGCTGCTGCTCTCCAGGGGCAGGAAATTGCAGTGGCCAGCAGGGGCACAGGGCAAGAGGTGATGTCAAAGCAAATGGATTTCATACAGTGATGCTCTGGACTCTAGTTGGGGTGAGCTGCAAAGAGCCCCAGCTTTCAGATGCATGTGGTGTTTCACAGCTTTGATCCCACTGAAGCCCATGGAAACTCACCAGTGTGGCAGGATTTGTGTCAGAGCTCAGAGAGTAAATAAACACGCAGAGGAGGCTCCCAGCAGCAGTGGCCTGGCGTGGCTCTGGGTGCTGCTGCTGTCACTGGCAGCTCCGTGCTGTGGCAGTAAATTCTTGCAGGTCTCCATAACTCACCCCAAACACCTCATTCATTTTTCTTACAAATGCAGTTTCGCCATAATCTCCAAATTCAGGACTGGCATGAGTGATACGTGTTATCCTGGGATGTCAGCGAGGACAGGTAAAAAAATTCTCTCTCCCAGTTTCTGCTTTAACAATCAGTTCAGGCTGGACGCACATGCACTGCCCTTTCAGACACTCATTACCTCCAAAAGCCAGGATATTCAGAAGAGGAGAAGGCATCAAGCCTGGGTGCATGGAGGGAATGGGGGAACAGAAACATCCTCCTCCCAGCCATAAATCACAGAAATCGAATAAAATCATGTCAAATTGAGGGACAAAAAGCCAGTTATAGATCCATTTTGCTATGCCAGCCGACATGGCTTCCATTTGTGACTCGTTGAGTGACATTACTTATCCTGAGTGCTCCTCTGACAATATAAGCTCTTAATGTGAAGACATCTGTAAAATTACAGTAAAATGAATGAAACCCAGAAAATTATGTAAAGTTTACAGAGTTGCTATTTTTTTCTTTTTTTCTTTTCTTTTTTTTTCCCTTCCTTTTCTGAGGCCTCCTCTCAATTTCTGCCTTCTAAATGAGGATTTGGGCAATGCTTCAGCTGACAGTGCCTGCCTGGAGCAACGGACTCTTCTGCTTTTGATGCATCTGAGCAACCTGAAACTAATACCAGCATGCACTGTACAGTGAATAGACCTTCATGTTGATGAGGCAAATCCTGCAGCACTTAAAAGCAATCTGTGCTGAAGTGTCCCATGTATCTTCGTCTTCAAAGTGCAACACACTTATGAAAATTGCAGATGCTGCAGTGCTATTTGTCTGGAAGGAGACATTACAGGTGACATATGAACCTGATTTCTCAAACAGATTAGGTCTGTGAGAGGATTAAGGAAACATCAATAAATTAAGATGTAGAATAAAGCTCCTGCTGTTTTCCTTGGCCTCTCTCTTGCTGGCTTGACAGTCAAGTGCTCACGACTGCAAACTTGGCAGAGCACCAGGCATCCCTTCTCTGCCTACTGCTGGAATATAAGCAGATCTTATGCTGTGATTGCCCCTTGGCAGAGAAGGCAAAGCCCCAGTCCCCAGTTCCCCTGGCAGTGCCCCCTCCCCAGGCACCTGCCTCCAGCCCCTCGGCCAGCAGCCCTGTGGGCATGCAAGGCACCCAGCAGGCACATGCAGATTTGTCTGGATTTTCTTTTCTTCTTTTTCTAGCTGTGCACTGCAAACCCACGTGGTGCTCTCAGTGACCCCAGGAACAATGTCATTAAACCCATATCACAGCCCCATTTGCAGCAGCTCTGCGCTGCGCTTCCCAAGGAGACAAAATACAGGAAGAGAAACCAAATTCCTGCTGCCATCTTCAGCTCTGCCCTGATAATGCACTGCAGCAGGGCTGTGCAGGGGCAGCACACTGGGCAACCCACAGCCCCCCAGGCTCCCACAGGCAGACAGATCCCTGTCCTGGCTGCTCATGGGAAGAGCACTTGGTGCTGCCAGGAGTGGGTGCTGGCTGCACTGCATGGACACCACCCCAAAATCAACGCTCCATAGATAAATCATCTGAAATCCCAAGAAGTGTATCCTTCATAAAGCATTCACAGTGACAGAGCAAGGCATCAAAATATTTTGCTTTTTCTTTAAAACAGATTTTTTTTTTTGCTGTTGCATTGGATAGAAATGGATTTTTTTAGAAAGGGTGAAATAACGCCATGAGAGTCTGTACCAGCTAAACAATCTAGACTGATCTGAACTACATCTTTTTCCTGATTTGGTTAGAAATTGTGTGACTCCCCAGACTGCATGGAAAAAAAACACACAGTGAGAAATTACTGTTTTCTTTATGAGCACAAATCCAGGTGGAGAAGGTCAAAGATAGGAAGGCAGATAAAGGGAACAGATATGACCTTGTCTGACCAAGGTTACAGCAGATGCCTTCACCAGCACCCACATTCGGTTGAAGCAGCTGGCCAGTGTTATCCCCTTGGGACAGGATTGTTCACACAAGGAATTAGGAAGGACCAAGGGGTGAAGGAGCTTGGCTCTGTCTTTCCCACCTGCAATGGGAGCAGGGCAGCAGAATGCAGGCCCCAGAGAGCAGTCGGGGAACGTGCAGGCTGCACTAGCAGCAGGACTCCCACACTGAAGACGGCTGCCAGCCATTCTCCTTTTTGTCAGCACAGTCTGCTTCACGGGAACAAGGGAAATCTCCAAACCTGGGACATAAAAAAGGCATCAAGCAAAGACACAGAAGTCTTTCCATTGTTTCATTGCAGATAATGGGTGGCAGCTACCACTCTGAGATCAAGTCTTCCACTGCTGAAGACCTCCAGCTGAAACATCACCAGTCATTTACAACCTGCCATTAAACATATATGGTTATTATATCTCCTTTCTCTGCTATTTGCAGCCTCCGGACTTTTTGCTCAGGCTGCACATAAGTTCTTGTGCAGAAAGATATAAAAGGAGAAAAAAAAATAACAATCTTGATCTCCCAGAAGCTGTCTCAGGCTGGGGAGAGAAATCATGCTGTTGTCCCAGCAGGGTGGCACACTCAAAGAGAATTATCAGAGTAACTCAAGGTACACATATAGCTTCTCATGGTGTGTTCCAAACCCTAGATACTTATATTATCCTACATACTTCTGGGCATGGCACTCCAATATTTCTTGCATTAAGCCCATCTTAAACAGGACTCCAAGAGTTTGATTTTAGTTGCAGGTAGTCACAGGAAAATCTAATGATTAACCAAACCTTTTTCTTCCCTGTAGCAGTAACACCTGTGTCTCTGTAGCTATTAAATGTGTAATCCCAGAGGCACTACCAGCCTTTGCTGATGGGTTCAGCTTTGGGCAGAGGCACAGCCATCATAAAACCAGCTGGTATTGTCTCCATCAGACCCAAGGGAAGCTTCTGGCAGCTTCCCAGAGAAGTCACCCTTGTATCCCCTTGCTACCAAGACTTTGCCACACAAACCCTGTCTTCCATCCCCAAAGCAAGACCAGATCTGCAGGGAAAGGTGATATCCTCTGTTAAACCCTCTGCTGTGGCAAAAGCTGATGGAGGAGTTTTGGAACCGCTGGTATCCCACAGACCACTTGGCAGCCACCCCTGCACAGCAGCATGGAGGAAAGCCTCACCAAAATCTGCCCAAGAATTCTTTGTTCAGATCAGAAAGACCACCTCTTCCTACAAACCTTCCATCACCTGAGATACCTCCCCAAAGAGATGACATGAGAGAAATGATGGGAAAAGGAATGATCAAAGAACACTCTTATCAGGATTTTTGGCAGCTTGCTATCATCCCAAATGTAGGCATGGCAGGTACTGCTCTGGAGCACTGATGGACCCATGGCTGCACAGCTGTCCATACTAAGGGAGATGTCCTTAACAAGCAGGAATCCTGCACAAAGAAATCAGTGCTGGGAAAAACCAGACTTCCTCCCCAGAGGTGTCTGACCTGGGGTAGTTCACGTGAGCATGCCTAACAGAGCAGACACCATCACCCAAATTTAACTTGTTCAAGTAACTGGCACCCAGCCCACTGCTCTCTGCAATGAAGCCAACCCCAGGTTATCTGGCCTGTGCAGCTGTTCAACCTGAGGTTATTCCTCATGGACTGTGGTTGGCACTCTCTAATGCAGCTTTGGCATTGTGCTTACAGAAACAGCTTGTTTCTGTTCACTAGGAGTCAGTGCTGTAGTTTGATGCTTTCTCTTGCATTTTCAGGTTCCCATGGCTCCCACATTCTGCCTTGCTGTGATGTTTGTGTCAGCCAGCTCATGGAAATTTGGCACTGAAATGGTGCAGAGTTGCATTGTTTTCTCACTCTGCAGTTCATGATCCCTCCCGTTCCTCTCAAATCACAGTTACAATGAGGGTGGCCAAGCCTCAAAGACAAAAGCATCTCTGGGATGTTTATCCCACCTTCCTCTTGGACACATAGTTCATGTAGACATGACCAAAGTGACAGTGACGGCAAGCCCAGAGAATGAGAGGAGGGTGAAATTCAGAGCTTAGAAACACAAAAACTGCTGTAACTCAGGGCAGGTCTCATGTCCACCACGGGAATCAGTGGTGGGAGACATCAGGAGCAAGAGCAGACCTGACTACAGCTTTGCAAACTACAAAGCTCTTACTGCATTTCCCTTTTGCAGAAATCAAGACTCATCCAGATGAGGTTCAGCAGAAACTCCAAACTGAAACCTGGACAGGTAGCATCCAGTTTGTTCCTCCTCTGCTAAAAGCATCCATAAATTAAAACGAACTGGATCTTTCAATTGGTTTTGCTTGTGTATTTATGTTCCAAAAAGAGCTAAATGTGTTTGGCAGATTGAGACAGGTATGATGGGCATAGGGCTAGAGATCACCCATCCCCCAGAGCTAAATAAAAGTGAGGAAATATTCTCTGCTAAGGAACATCAGCTCTCCATGTGCTGCATCCAGATACAGCAGCATCTTTCCCACTTTTCTTTTTACTCTCTTCCTACTGGTAGAAATGGTCAGGAGAGCTCCTCTCCCAGAATGACTTACTCTTCATTCAGAGCAGAATCTTTCCAAGGTGAAGCTATTCAAATTAAACCACAAATCTTCTCACCTAGAGATAACACTGCTGCCTTCCCAAACCTGTTCTCATTTTCTTTTGCCATTTTGACACCATTAGCCCTCCACAAGCACTAGCACACACAGAGATAATTCTGTTAATTTTATCATGCTTGGAAAGGCACAGAACAGCTTAAACTCAGCCAAATGCTTGGCTCTGCCTTTTCCCCACCGTATAATATCCTTTTGTATATAGCTCTGCATGGCAACTCATTTATATCAAACCTTACCAGTTAAGGGAGGAGGAAAGGGGGGCAATCAATAGTTATCTTGCCAAGGGGATCTGCAGTCAGTAGCCTCCACTTTTCCTGCAGGCAGAGCCAGCTCCCACTCGCTGCTCCCCAGCCAGGCTGGTGCTGTGAATCCCATGGCTGCACACCCACAGCTGGGCAGCAGGTACCAGCCATGGCTGGCCACCCATGGAGCTCATCACAGCCAGCCATTGGCTGTGGCTGGGGGCTTGGGAACACAAAACCTTTCTATCCTTGGGCTTTGGGGGAACTGCAGGACGTGAGGGAAACAAGCATTAACAAGAATTTCCACAGCTGTATGGTATGAGCAGGGCCTGTCAAAAAAAAAAAAAAAAAACATGCTCTGCATATAAATTGAGGTGAGGAGCTGCTTTTGGGGTGCTGATTTCTGGTGCAGATTTTCAGGCAGACAGCCCAGGGCCGTCTCCCCGGCTCTCTCTGGGGCTGCCAGGGAGCAGCAGACAAGGCAGGTGCAGCATCAGGAACCCTGGGCAGAGCTGGAAATGCTGCTGAGTGTGCTCCCAGCAGTGGCATGTGAGGGTCACTTCAGTGGCACTGAGGGTCATCGTCTCAAAGAGGGGACACCAGGGCAGACAGGGTCTGGGGGAGGGCTAGAGCCCTCCACTTCCCAGCACAGCCCTCACCTACACCCAGGGAGATCACCCCCAGAGGGACAGACAGAGGGAGAAAGCAAACATTTGTACCCCAATTAACTGACTAAGATTTTCTAAATTAGTATATTCCTCTCTACACAGTTTTTGCTTCAAGCACAGAGTAGAAAAAAATCGATTTGCTTCTCTCAGCCCAATTCCCTTTTGTCTAATGGGGCTGTTGTAAATGCCAATTTTACTGTCATTTACACTGTGCCCATCTGAGCTATTTTATCAATACTTAAATAAGAATACTTTAAAGTAATGTGTATTTTTATTTGAATTCCAATTTATGTTCAGATGCTTTGACACAAATCTAGTAAGAAAGGCTCACTATTTTCATAGAACAAATTAAATTGTATGTTATATAGCCACACAAGTAAATATGTTATATCATTGGATAAATAAATACTTGTGATTAGATACAGTATCTCATTCTTACCTACACATAATAGGGAGGCTAATGGAAGTATTGTACAAATCACTGTGCTTTAATAGTTAGCAGTCCATAAAAATCAACCTGAAAGACAATAGGCAAGAATAAGCACACACACACAAAAAGGCTAAACCCAGTTTTCTGGACCAAGACTTCCTGCTTGCCTGTTTCTGACTCAAAGCAGCTTAGACTCATTTTCACTTAAGCCAGTGCCTCTGGGCGGAGAGGCAGAAGCGTAATTAGTTCTGCAGAAGATGTGGGAGGTGGATGAAAGGTGATGATGGACCCTGCTGGTGGGATGGATGATAGGGACGGACAATGGTGATGGGCTGCCAGAAACGGGGCAGAGTTAAAGCTGCAGAGCCAGAATCAGTATCTGGATAAACCAATAGCCCAAACTGCCCATTTGCAGGGAGTTTGGGGAGAGCATTGGTCTTGGTTCATGTTGTCAGACAACGCTTTCCTTCTGACTATGGAAGAGAAAATCAGTTCTTTTTAAGCTGATAAACACATCCCAGATGGGACCCAATTTGTTGTTTGGATATTACAGGCTGAGAGACAGACTGGAGTCCTGGCACGTTTTAAAGAAATTGTGGCTCTCTCGTCAGCTAAATTAGTAATAGATAGCACACGCCTGTTATGGAAACCAAAGAGGGCTAATGGTAATCATTATTTTCTTCCACCCACCCTCTTTTTTGCCTGCATTTTGTTTCAGATCAACCTGCACTACTTTTTCAATGTTTCCACTATATTTTTCCTTTTTAAACAACCTCTCCCTCCTTTCTCTAAATCCTGCAACCTGAGTTTAAACTAATTGGACATGCTAAGAAATGGAGCTGCTGAATGTACATGGAATTTTGTGTAACCAAGACTGTGAGATAGTGATACTGAAACCAAACACTACACACCAGCTCTTTTCTTTCTTCCAGAACCACAATTATTCACCAAATTAGTGTTTGCTAGCTTCTTGAGGGGCACGATTTATTTTTTTCAAATTGTGCAGTCAGTCTAAGCAATATTTTCTATATGGTAGGAACAGGCTCAAAACCAGCAGGCTGTGCAGATGGAAATGGGGTATTTAACATCAGAGTGATATAGAATATACCAGTCTCAACATCCATCTCTGAGTTAAAATGTAGGCCAAAGCTGGGGGCAGCGTTTCCAGGAATTATTCCCTAATTTCCCCTTCTCTTCCCTTTTCACCCTGACAGAATTTACTGTGTTTGGTTTGGTTCTCATTTTGGCTTTCACTTCCACTGTGTCTCATCCAGCAGCTTTTTCTCCATGTGCAGTACATGAAATCCCATTCTTCTTTGAAAGGAAAAGCTTCCCATCTCCAACTGGTGTGTTACTGAGAAGCCCCAACTCCTTCTCCCTCGTGTGTAGGGCCAATGTGGCCTCATGACAGCAATTGCTTCATGGCATGCAGGGTCCCAGGCACACTGCAGTGCCAGGTCAGTAACCCATTCATGTTATATTTGCCATGCCTGGTACCTTATTGAGTGCTAATTATACCAACCATAGCTTTTTCCAGCTCTTGAAGCAATATAAAGTTTTTGAGCACACCCAGGGTCACCAGCCATGAAGTATGTGATAAAAGGGCTAAATAGACAAGAAAACAGTCACCATTGTTTGGAGAGGTACCAGGTATTTCCAGCATGTCTAAGCCCCTCCCTGGTCACCAATTCATTGCAGTTCTCCCTTCTGTGTGACAATCTGTCACAGGAAAACACAAGATGCTCTTTAAAGCTTATGTGACCTTTAGAGGTTGAGCCCAAAGCAGTTTTGCTGACATCTGGCACACGAGGGACTTGCCATAAGATGGGATAACAACAACAACAACCACGGCTCTGCAGGGCCAGCATCTGTCGGTCCCAAGGCACAGGGAAAGCAGCACAGAAGAGGGAGGCCAACAGTACCTGAGCTGGCCCTGCAGTGCTGAGCCTAAGTCACATCTTCCCTAAGTCAGAGGGGACAGAGATACCAGCAAAGGAGGCAGCCTGGTGACAAGGGGGTTTAGTGAGAGCACACATCATCATTTATCTTTGGATAAGGAGAGGGGGTCCTCAGAAGCCTGGGTCATATAAGCTAGCATGTCTCTGCAATAAGAAGACTGTGTGAAGAATCTGGTCTAAATTATCAGAACAAAGTAACCAAAATGAGAAATCGTTAAACAGGCCTCAAGCAAAGTGAGAAGAAATTCAGCTTAATGAGGAAGACAGAGAGAAGTGAATCTATAAGGGGAATAAAATATTCAGGTGGCATTTTTCATGGATTGAAGGGAGAGTCTAGACTTTTTCCTAATCTGCATGGAGTTCTGACAGTGGGTTGGGCTGGGCTTTCTGCAGTGTGCTCAAAAAGCCAGATTTATTTTTCTGGCTACCCTTAGAAACCACAGCACACTGTCAAAGTGTCAAAAAGCTGCTTGTGCTTATCTGTTCCCACACTCCTGCCCTTGAAACATTGCCTCTGCTTCTGGGAGAGGTGATATTTGATAATTCAGAAATGGGCTGTTATTTAGCACAAAATGTAACCAAAGCACTCAGAGCTCCCTAAGTAATGGCTGTGCTGGCCCTGCTGCAGCAGCCTAAGAGCTGGGCAGGTCCTCTGCTCCACACAAGGAGATGTGGTGGGGAACAGCTGAATCGCCCACTCAGAGCAGAGGATTTCCCCTCCCCAGCTGCTCCATCAGTGGAAGAGATGTGATGCTGCTCCAGCAGGATGGTGAAGCACGGGGACTCCATATTTCAAACAGCAGAGGTTAAGCAAAGTGACCAATTTCCTTGGGCTAATTGAGCATGCAATCTGCCTGCTTGTAAAGCCTGTATTTGGCCAGGAAGATTTATTACTATTAGTAATGATGAATGTCCTGGAGCAGTAAGGGCAGGCCTGAGCTGCAGATCGTTAACTTTAAGTGGTATGATGTTGACGAACCATTTCTATTATCGGTTACTTTGTTCTGAGTTAACTGTGAATTTAGACCTAGTTCTGTAATAAAGTGCTCAGGGAGTCCAGTGAGTCTTGTTCTCTGTGGCAGATACTAAACCTGTAGGGTTTTGTCCATATCCTGATGAGCAAGCAGTTCTAGCTCATCCTGAGAGGCTGTGAAATGATAGAAGACTGCTCTGTATGAGAGTTTGGAGTCAAGCCTCCATCTATCAGAAGCAGAGGCTGAAATGGAGGATTGGCATGCCTTTGTCATTGGATTTCAGAATAACACCTCTTTATTATCTTCATTGTCCTCAGAAAGTCAGCACCAGTTCAGAAGTTTTGTCTGTGCTACAGAATGGTCATGTCCATCACAGGGGTGTGGATGTAGCCCTGCCTTCTCTTACATCTGCTTTAAAATCAGTTGGTCAGTTTGTATAGGCTGGAAATTGCAATGTAATGGTCTCTGCAGTGAAAAGTGCTGGATGTTTTACTGCCTAGTGTAATATCTGTCACCCTCCACATTCATTTTTTGCAAATACTCTCCATTTCCTTGGGTGAATATCCATTAGTGTATACAGCTGCAAAGCCCCAGAGCACATCTCACCTTCTCTGCCTTCTTTCCTCCCCAGCACTACTTGTGCTTAATGTCATATTTGTACAAAACACTCTCTGTTTCTGCACTGGCAGAGCACAGTGGTCCTCTAGAAATTGTCAGTGAGTGCTTGATACCAAGAGCTTATTTTGTTATAAATCACTCTCAAAGATCCCTGTGACCTGCAAAAAATACTTTTGTGTTGCTGTCTTTACAGCTGTATGTAGACTAAAACCAGATGTGCTTCTGTGTTTCCACAGTAATTATTGTCTTTCGTGCTGCCAGTGCAGCAGCACTGACTGCTCCAGACGACATCGTGTGCATTGTGACTGGCACACCACAGAGCCAAGCACAAACCTTTCTGGATCTCCATGTCACTCGTTGGCCTCTGTGGACCCTGGGCCATGGGCCCTCAATTGCAATGCTGCAAGGAGTGCAAGGAGTCTGCTGCCCAGGGTAACCAACCTGGAAGCTGAAAACTAATGAATTTGCCTCTGAGGCCTAATTGTAAGAAAAGTAATTAATCTTGCTAGGTTTCACTCATCGTCGAGCAAACTTTTGCTGATGAAGAAGAAAACTGCTGAGCATTCCAATTCACTCTCCAAGTCAGCCTCTCCCTGTTGGACTCTGTAGGTAATTGGCACATCGTTCCTATCCTATTTTCTGCACATTCCCCAGGAGGCATCCCTGAAAGGAAGGCGTCAATGTCAGTGAGAGAGGGGCTTTTGCAACTCAGACTTTTGTTCCCTCTCCCAAAGAAGTTCCAAGTTTGCTTAGTGCCCCGATTTTGCTCAGAAGGAAAGGAGGAATGTGCAAAACAGCTGTGAGAAGGCTCCACAGCAGCTGTGTGTGAGATCACACAGCCCTGCCACTGAGCCAGTATGAAGCAAGCATGAATCCAGCTCACATCCATCCATGGTTTAAGCCTCTGTGACGGTGCAAGAGATGGAGATACAAAACACTGGGTGTAACCTTAACACCCTTCAGGCATCCGGCCTATCGGAGGCATTTGTTTTAGTTAGACTCAACTGCTCTGTCGAGCTGTTCTATGGGGAGCCTACACTGGCTGGCAGAGACGTAGCCACTGCTCAAGATGCCCTGTGCAAACTCCTCCGTGAGCTGGCAGACTCTCAGGAGAGTGCAGAGGAGCTGCCAGGGGGCTGTGAGAGCAGGACTGGCAGAGTCAGCAGGGTGTCAAAGGGGCAGCAGGATCAGGGGCACTCAAGGAGCTGTGCAGCTGCACAAAGGCAGCCCTGCCTGGTCTGGAGGAACACCAGCAGCACTCCCATCGCTCAGGCTGGAAGTGTTGCCCAGGTTTTATGGGAGCCTTACGCTGAGATCTGGTTATTTCACTTTATTCGCCTTTATACACTTTATTCTGACCTTTCAAGGACCAGAATTTATTCACTTAAATTCCGATCACTGTGATTCTTTAGGCTTGCTGCACAGGGGCAAGCAATTCAGTTTCTGGGGAACATGTATGGGTGGTACATGTACATGATTTTTGCCAATCGTGTGAGAAAAAAAACCTGATAAAATACAAACATTAACATAAAGGGCAAAGAGAAGGATGAGAAAACAGTTAGAGAAATCCATGAGTCAAACAAGAGACACTCAGATGGCTACATTTGTTCTGCTCATAATAAATATTTTCTCACACAAAGTACTTTATTACTAAAAAGAACACAAAGGCTGAATCCTTATGCTTTGATCTTGGAACCACTTCTGGAAATGCAGAAGTTCTAGCAACATGTAAAAATGTTCATGTTTTAGACAAATTAAAACAGATTTTTAATTACCTAGTTTAATTTACATGTGTACATGATAACAAAATGCAGAGAAGATACTTTATTAAACACATTAAAATACTAAAACTGAACAATGGGGCTAGAGTTCAAATGTCAAAACACTCAAAAAGAACCCTCTGCCTCGGTATCCTGTGAAATGAGAAGGATGTGATGGTAAGACAAGCCTTTTTCACCTCTACTGGTGCTTCGGAGCATTTCCATTCACTGCCAATGAATGGACCAAATCAAGACCATTGAGATTAGATTTCTTGCTTGTCTCAAAAGCTTTAAGTGGAAGAAACATTCTGCTCCCAAAAGGAGTTGTAAAAGACCTATTTAGTGCATGGAGATTTTCATATCTTAGCAGACTCTAAAAAGGAAAAATAATTTTCAAAAGTTATGTCAGCCATACACTGCAGACAGGAACGGGTATGAGCCAAAGGCACGGCAGAGATTCACAACAACTGGAGCAAAAACTGGTGACAGCCAAGGCTACACTGTCCTGCAACCTTGGAGCTCCTGTCCGCAGGCAGGGCAGAGGGAAAAAGTGCAGCAGAAACAGAAAATGACCTGTGGCCCAAGCCATGGTACGTGTTTACAATGAAACAATGTTTTAGCGGTTTAACCTGAGATGCCTTTTTTTGTTTTTAAATATCAACGGTTTATTTTAGAATAACTGTAATCAACAAAATCTAAGGCAAAGTACAGCTGTTATCGCTACTTGCACCATCTCTTGCAATTTTAGGGGGAATTAGATGGAACTCAGCATAAGTAAAATCAGTTCAACCTTTTAGAGAAAACAAGACTGGAGATGAGCTGAACTAAATGGCACAGCAATGCCATGTCACACGGTGCACCTGGCAGCGGTGTCGTGCTGGGCCAGCTGCAAAAATGAACCGGCTTTGGAGCTTCAAATCTTGTTATGTAGTGCCATCTTGAGGTCTCGGGAAAGGAAAAGCAGCTTTTCTGAGTACAGACAGTTTTTATCTGGTTGTAGTTGGAGCAGTCCATTCTTCAGGGTGTATGATTGAGCACATTCAGATGGATTTGTGAACAGAAGACAGGAACTCACCTGGCTGGAGCACCACTGGCTCTTTCCCTGCTCCCTGGTGGCAGCAGCTCTTTGAAACACCTTTCCCAGAAACATTTCACCTATCCAGTATTTAAAACCCCCAGTGACAGACATCACACTGTGACTGCAGGTGTGATTGAGGACCACAGCACATGGCTGCTCCTCTTTGGCAAGGCACAAACACGCAGCTGCTCCTCTGCCGTGTGCAGCCAACTTCTGTCCCTCCTGGGAGAGAGCTGGCAATGCAGGGAGCTGGAGCCATGTGTGCAAACCCCACTTGCCCCCAGTTACTGTAAACATAGTGGTTTGACAGCTTGGGTGCCTGGTGGCCACACCTCAGCCACTTCCAGCACCAGTGGCTCAGGGCTGGGGTTTTCCATGGGGATATTGTGTCATGGTGGAGCAGCAGTCACCCTGTGCCTGGCTTTGGGTGCAAGGGCTGGCCACAGGGCCAGAGGGCAGCAGGATGGGAGTCACAGGCTGGAGTAAGAACAAGGCAGCAGAGGAAAGTTTAGAGGAATAACCTGAAGGGCCACACGGGGAGGGCACAGTAGGGACATCAGGAAGCCAAGGTGCATTGAAGGGCAGCATAGCTTGGCTATGGCACCTCACCTGCCAGATGGTGCCTGAAAAGGGAGGGGGTGGTTGGGTCTTGGGGTGGCACTGTTGGAAAAGAAATGAAATTTAGCAAAATGTTTAATTATAGTGAGTTGTGTGTGAACTGGTTTGTTAAAAGGTAGTTTTGTAGCTGTTGAAAGTATGTTGGGTTTTGTGTGTAACTTAGCAGGTGGTCTTAGGGATTTAATAAATATTTAAACTAGTGCAAGAAAGTAAGAATGCTAAACTGTCTGGAGGCAGCATACAATGCTCTTAGAATAAGATAAGCAGAAGATTAATGATCTTGTTTGTGAACCAAGGAATGTATCACAAGGGGTCTGTGACTAGGCAAGGGGAAGGGGGAACTGTTTCTTGGAGACTTTGTTGTGAATCGCATGTATAAGAGGGAAGCACCCATACGTGAATTTGGGGGCTCAGGGTTTTGGGACGTGAGTCCCCCAACTCCCCGGGCCCTTAATAAAGCACCCACAAAACTTATCCGAGTTTTGTGTCATTTATCAATCGGGCAACAGCACTGGGGGCTGAAGAAGGGGGTCTGGGCAGTGGCCCCAGCAGTGGGGCACAAAGGGAGGGGGTGCCCATGGAGGGATACAGTCCTACAGAGCTGGGGGTAGCATTCCCCCCATGGCACCAATGTGTGTGTGGGGACATGCCTGGTCCTTTGACACCATCTCCCATGGCATACTCCTGGAAGAGGTGGCAGCCCATGATGGGGACAGGTGCACTCCTCTCTGGGCTAACAACTGGTTGGATGGGTGGGCCCAGAGTGGTGGTGAACGGTGCTGCATGCTCCTGGGATCCAGTCACCAGTGGTGTCCCCCAAGGATAGAATAGGCCCCAGTTCAATTCAATATCCCTACTGATGATCTGAGTGAGGGCTTGAGTCTACCATCAGCAAATTAGCAGACAACACCAAGCTGGGTGAGAGTGCTGATCTGCTGAAGTGCTGGAAGGCTTTGCAGAGTGATCTGGGCAGGGTGAAACAGTGGTGACAAGTGGCATGAGGTTCAACAAGACCAAGTGCCAGGTCCTACACTTGGGTCACAACAAAGCCATGCAGCTCTACGCGCTGGGGCAGAGTGGCTGGAAAGCAGCTCAGCACAAAAGTACCCGGGACACTGGTTGACAGCAGCTGAGCATGAGCCAGAGTGTCCCCAGGTGACCAGAGAGGCCAGTGGCATCCTGGCCTGTATCTGGAATTGTGTGCCCAGCAGGACCAGGACAGAATGTCCCCCTGTACTTGGCACAGATAAGGCCACTCCTTGAAAGCTGTGTCCGGTTCTGGGCCCTTCTGCTCGGGAAAGGCTTTGAGGTGCTGGAGTGTCCAGAGAAGGGCAATGGAGCTGGTGGAGAGGCTGGAGCACCATTCCTGTGAAGAGGGGCTGAGGGAGGGGGGTCTAACCTGGAGAGAAGGAGGCTCGGGGGGACCTTCCCGCTCTCAGCACAGCCTGAACGGAGCGTGTAGCCACAGGAGGGTCAGTTTCTTTCCCAGGAAAGCAACCAGCAACAGGACAAGGGGACACAGTCTTAAGCTGAGCCCGGGGAGGTTTAGGCTGGACATCAGGGAGTAGTTTCTCAGAGAGAGATTAGATACTGAAATGGGCTGCCCAGGGGGGTGGTGGAGCCGCCGTTCCGGGAGGTGTTCAAGAACTTAAACATTCAGTGCCATGATCTAGTTGGCACGGTGCTGTTCAGTCACAGGCGAGACCCGACGATCTCGCAGGTCCGTTCCAGCCCGATGGATTCGGTGACTCCGCGCTGAGGCTGAGGCCTCCGCCGCCCTCGGCGGCTTGCGTGAGCGCTCGCGACTTTCCGGCCGCCTCGGCCGCGCGCACGGCGGGGCGGGGGTAGCGGGGGGGTGAGCGCGCGCTCCCCCTCCCCCCCGGCAGCCCCGCTCGGTGCTTCCCGCGCGGGCCGCCCCGGGGCGGAAACGCCGCTCGCGCCTTCCCGCCGCCCGCTCGGCTCTTTCCGCCTCCCCCTCCGGGGCGCTTCGTTCGTTTCCGCGGTCGCTCGGCTCTTTCCGCGGGGGCCGGCGGCGCGCTCGGCCGTTCCCGCCGCCTGGCGGGCGCTCGGCGCTTTCCGTGAGTGCTCGGCGGTTTCCGTGCGGGGCCGGGCGCGCTCGGCGCTTGCTCCCTGGCTGGCGCTCCTCAGTCGGCCGCTGCCTGCCTGTCGCCGGGCTGGGAGCGCCTGTGTGTGTGAGTGACGCGGCGGAGGTGTAGTTTGACGCGGTGTGTTACGTGGGGGAGAGAATAAAACTGCGGCGAGATCCCAGGCGCGAACGAAAGCAGTGACGGAGCAGCCTGGTAACCGGTAAGAGGAGGACGGCGCCCAGCAAACAGGGGCGGGGGGGAGGGAAGGAAATGGAGCCCGGCGGGGACCAGGGGAGCCGCCGGGCGGCAGGACGCGGGCGCCCGGCCGCGCACCGCCCGCGGGAGGGGCGCCCGCCTTAAAGATGGAGCCGAGCCCTGCAACATCCCCGCCGCCGCCGCGCCGCGAACAAAGGATAATGGCGGATGGGAGCCGGCCCGGCGGCGGCCGCCACGGCCGGGCGGCGGCGGCTCTGTCGGCAGCCAGCGGCGGCGCTCAGCGCGGCGGGGAAGGGGCGCCGCGCCCCCCGGCCCCCGGAGGAGGCGGCGGAGGACGACGACGAGGGGGAGCGGCGGCGGCGGGGGGCGGCCGCGCTCCCGCCCGCGCCCCCTCCCCGCCGTGTGCGCTCCGGCTCTCGCTCCCCCGCTGCCGCCCCCGGCCCCGCCGGGCTCCCGGGTCCCTCCCGCGGGGCCGCCGCGGCCCCCGCGCCCGCCGGAGTTCCGCTTCCCAGGCGCCCCGAGCGCGCCGCACGGATAAACAAACAGACTCCCGCCGTGATGGACACGAGTGCGTGGGGCGCTCCCCGGCTCTGTAACGAGAAGCTTTTAATAAAATCTGTGCTCGGAAGCCGGGGCAGCGCTCGGTCCGGCGGCTCGCTGTTACTCAGTCTCCGGGAGGCCGCGCCGGGCAGAGGTGCCGGTCACCCAACACCGCGCTCCGGGCGGCACCGCGGGCGCAGCCCGAGCCGGCGCGCAGGTCACGTATCAGGGATACGGTTCCCTCCTGCCGCGCTGCTGCTCCCCGGTAGTATTTTTAACCCAAAGTGAACTTGAGCCAGGCTGCGGCTGGTAAATCTCGGTTTGGGATTTGCTTTTGCCAGTTTTCCACAGACCTGGGTGCTGCACAGCGAACAGGATTTGACCTCTCTCCCAGCTTTAGTAGCAAATGTCAGCTCAAATGCCTTTTTCCACTTTACACCAGCCTTGCCTTGCTGCAGCTGGGGGGCTTTTTTCTCTCTTTTTTTGCTAGAATAGAAGACAGTGTTTTGACTTTTTTCTACTTTCAAATCCTGGATATCTGCAGTTTTTTTGTTTTACAGTATTAAGCAAAAACAACCTGGCAGACTTTTTAAGCAAAGGTTGTTACACCTCTTAAATGTATACAGGGATAAAAAGTTTTAAATGGTCATATGATTTTTTTTTTCCATGAAACATTTTTAAAATTTTTGTTTCTTTCTCTTGAATATTGGAATGCTGGCTCACAGTCTGCTTCTGGAATAACACCTGTCTTTTTCTTTTCTTTTTTTTTTTTCTTTTTTCCCCCCTGGGGTTAGAAACATGTTTCCTATTTCTTAAATAAAAGACCAGAGACTTCTTAGAAATATCATGTATCCCTGTTTAGTCCCCTGCTGACCACCACTAAACACGATTTTAGAATACAGGAATTTTGAGACTCTGCTTGCATCCTTTCTTGCTTGTATCAACAAATGTGGATTTATACAGTAAAATATGAAGTCACTGAAATAGGTTTTGTTCAAAATGAATTTTTGTAATTCTCACGTATACTTCCTTGTATGTGAATTTCTGTTTTCTCTCACTTCCACCACCTCTTTTGAAATGAAGGCCAAAGATGCTCTACATCACTTCACTGTGTAATACCAACATGAGAAGAGAGTTTATAAACTTTAAAGTGGTTAATAGACGTCTGAGGACTTCAGTAAGCAATGTAGCTGTCGATAGTGATTAAAGAGAGTGTAATTGTTGGTGTATTTCATTCATTCTTGGTTTGATGGAATACGCACTACATTGTAAATACAGAAATGGGACAGAAAATCCTTGCTTGTTGTTTTTTGTAGTTTTAGAAAAACATTTAATTTTATTCTATTTCATAATAGAGTGGAGGACTCTCAGATCCATGTTTTCAAACACAGATCTCTCACCAGCTTTGTCCCCTCACAGGTCAGGGAGGAAAGGGAACAGGGAGGTGGTTGTGTATTTGCTAAGCATCACTTACATGTGACCTAAAATGAAATTGTTGCATGTAGTAAAGAAGAGTGTAATCATTTTTAATGCTTTAATTGAGAGAACACCAGTATTCAGATTGGTGCTCTCAATATGGTCTTTGGATCTGCACTGAACAGTCTGCATCTAATTTATTTTTTTCTCATAGGTTTGGTGATATGTGTGTCTACTACTCTGGGTAAAAATAGTAAAAAACCAGTCAAACAAAAAGTCCAACACAAAAAACACTCCAAAGGTCTGAAAAGGGTAGACGGGTTTGCTGATACAGAACATTTAGAAACATCTCATTTAGACTGTCACATCATTTCCCTGTCTGTTTCTTGGAAACCTGCACCAGCACAGCGCTTGCTGTACAAACTGTCCTGTAGATGTTACTCTGCAGAGCAGCTGTTCTGCTGCAGTGAGAAGCAGCCTCTTCTTGCCTAAGTGCAGCTACAGCTCTGTAGGTGCATATTTTGATAGGAGACAAGGCCCCAACTGGGAATTTCTGTTGGCACCGTTTTGTAACAAATGGGATATTCACACTTCACCTCTATTTTTGGATCTCTGGAAGCAAGGGGAGATCAGTTACTCATGTCACACCTCTCAAGGCTTTTGTGCAGTGAGAAGGCCGTGTTAGCTTTCTGCCACTAATCTGACTAAAGTTAGTTTTATGGGACGTGACAGCAATCCTCATCTACAGAAACAACCCTACCCAATTTCCTTTGAGCTCTCTCTGCTTCCTACCTGCATACAGCTGAAGTTCGTGAAAAAGCAGTGATTTTTTTTTTTACTGAACCAAAAATTGTGTTGCCTCATCTGCAGTCTGAGGTCATATTTCATAGTGATTGTGAAAACCTGAGCAGCCTGCCATTAATCATCTATGTACATCTCCCAGATTGAAGGCATTGATACCTATTTTGTTCTTCAAAGCTTTTAGATCACTGCAATTAAAAGAGGTGAGTGAGAACAAATACAACACCTTCCAGCTTTCCGTATTTTTGAAACAGCCTTGTCAGCTGCACAGGAGGTGAAAATGTGCCAAGCTCTAGTTGGCTTTCAGGTAAAAGGAGCACTCAAAAACAGCCAAGAATTCTCTGCTGCTGTTTTTGTCTGGCAGTGATGGATTTATAGTATTAGGTGTCAAGTGGAAAGAATAGAAAACTCAGTGTTGGAAGAGCCACTTTAAAGTGACAGGATAAAGAATTTAGAGGATGCATCCAAACATCCTGTTCCTGTTTGGATGCATGTATGTGTTTACCTACCATGTACATACACACAAGTTTAAAGCAGCACTGATACTTGTTAGTTACTTGCAGTGATTCTTGAGTACAGTGCAGAGAGGTACAGGATATTATCCTAAGATAATAAGCAATCCTATTTTTGTCCTAAGAATATTGTGAGAGTTGATATTTTGTTAAAAAAAAAGACCATTAGGTGAAAGATGGAAAAATAGTTCTGAAGATAGGAGTGTCCTGCCAATTGCTTTTCTAGATTTTGTTACATTTCAGTTGTTCTCTGACAGACTACACTGGCTACTTGGGACACAGTTGCAGGAAGCCTTACAGTGAACTATTTTGAATTCACCTTGGTTCAGGAAACTAGAATAAAAATCTCTGGTTTTGATGCTTTCACACTTTTTGGAGGGCAGAGTTAAAGTGATTTGTAAAAATCTCTGATCTTCTAAGTGTTCAGTGATAGCCTGTTAGTCAGTGAGGTTATCATGAAAACTCCTTTTCCCTGCACATGGCAGAACTAAAGCTGGGTTGTATTTTCCTCTTTAGGCAGAAACTTTTTCAGATAGATTCCGAAACTTACAAAAGAGCAGATAGCCTAAGAAATGTGGGAATTCTTGGAGCTTATCTCCTGGCTGATGAACTGAAACCATAGTTCCTCATAGCATTTTTTGGTAATGATACTGGCCAAAGCATCTTCCATGTCTTTTCCATTGCACTCTCACAAATCCTTGGGCTACTGCGTGGGGAAATGGTTCAGCTGTTTGAGAGGTGTGGATCCATTTTCACCTGGATCATCCCTTCCCCTGGCTGCTGCATGGCTGCACAGGAGCTGTACCAGCATAATCAGGGGAAGGGATGGGGCTGGAATGAGCAGGGAGATAAGGGCAGCTCAGTCAGCTCTGCTGCTAAAGGAGAAAATGCAGCCTTTGTAAAAATTTTTAAATTATCGCTGTGTTTATAACTAAGCTGGATGACACAGATCCTGCTGGGGTTCTTGCCACAGAGCTAGATCATTCAGCTAAGTTATTACATGTGCTAACCATGAGCAAATGAACGTGGGCAACAGCTGTTCCCAAACTTCAATATCATGTATTAAACTCATTTGTTCTGCTGCTTATTTACTTGTCTGAAACACCCTTTGTGTGTGTGTTTTTTAGCAAGTTCTCTGTGCACTTCCCTTACTTCCTTTTTTATTCTTCACATTATAAGTTCACCTGTTGCTGTTCACTGCAGCTTTTTGCTGCAATATTTTAATCATCTCTTCAGAAACTTCACAACCTCTTGTGACATTTTGGGCCCAGTATTACATGCACTTTTTCTCATAGGTGCTACCCTAAATTTCTCATTCTCTATGCCATTCCAGTGTCAATTGGATTTTACTTCCCCTTGCACCTTTTCTTGGGCTTGAATGTTAAAATCTCTTCTCATCTGTAAAATCTCTCTCATCATCTTTTACACCCCATTAAATAATGGATGGGAAGCATTGTTTTCTTGCCTTTTTTTCCCTGATGACACAGCATCTGGCTGTGTGTAGCTGGCCTGGTCGCAAAATCCACTGCTGCCTGTCCATTTCTGCAAGTAGCATACAGTATGAGCAGGCTTTGTAAATTTACACCTTTCTGAATTGTAGAGAGCTTTCCTTCTCTTGAAAAAAAAAAAGCCCAGTGCGTTACTGTAGGTGTAGGACGCCTGCCCTCTTTGTGAAACTCATCCAGTTTTTCCCTTTGCACTGATAGGAAAATTCTGGGAGATAAAAGACAGGGAAGGTGTGAGAAAGGGTACTAATGCCACAGTATAACCAACAAAAGTAATGTGTTGCTGTGGTGTTGTCTGAGCTGATACAACTTTATGTGGCTCTCAGGAGACCGTCCTGCTCTTCCTCCTGCTCCTGGCTGTGTGGTGTTGGACCATCCCTTTACATTGTCCGTAGCGTTGATTGTATACAAAACCTAATAACCCAGTTCAGATCACTAACCCAGGAGAGAACTGTGCTTTCTTAGTAGGTAATTTTCTCCTGCATGAGTGAGCTGAATTGGTTTGTGATTGAGATCTGTTTGTGCTGGTAGCACAAACACCAGTGCAGGTTTGCAGTGGCGGTAGGGGAAAGAAGGAAGGAAGGAAGGGTACACAGCAGCTGAAAGCTGTGCCAGCAGACCCATCTTGGGGAATGGCAGCATATCCATGACTTGGAGAAAAGAAGGAAGAGTTGCACTCTGTCCTCAGTGATCAGAGCCGCATGAGTTTGTCTTTGCAGCTAGGAAAACTAAGAACACAGTAAGCCGAAAAATAAACAGCAACAACAAAAAGAACCAAAGGAGGAAAGTTTCCTTGTTTTAAAAGCTTGGTGATACCTGTGTGATTGAATTAACTGCTCCTTATCAGAGGCAGATTTCAGTCTTCTCAAGAGGTTAGATCAGTGTACCTCTTAGGTACTTCTCATTATGAGAAGCCCATTCAGCAGGGGAGAATTATGTGTAACGCCTCTGTAGTGAAGCCTAAGTTGAGATGCAAAGCTCCAGAAGGGTCCAGGTCCAGCCCTTGGGTGCACATCCTGTCAGTGGGCCCAAGGCACTTGGCAGAGAGCTCTCTGTAGTGCCACTGCTGCTACAAACTGATAACTGCCTTGGCCTGTCTACCAGATTGTAAAACAATTCATGGTGACTGAAACTACTGGCCTGGAAGTTGTAGTGTAAAGTTAATGTGGATGTGTAACCAGTGCACATTACCCTGGACTGGGGAGAGGAAGAAGTGTGTTACCTGCTGCAAATAGCTGCTTTGTCAGCAGCATGGCTGTTTGAAAAATGCATCTCTGCCCAATCCTCACAAAGCTAATGTTGATTATATAAAAAATACTGATCCTGTTTCCAGCCTCCCACTCCTAACCAGAGTCATCACAACAGTAATCAAGTTACAGAATAGAGGTATTTTTTTCAGCATCTTTGTTGGCTTCCCACAATCTTGTGACACCTATACCCATGACTTGATTTCCTTTGCTTTCATGGACAGGCCTGGTAGCAGCAGGGTAGAGTTGGCTCCACCTTCCCCGTTCCTGCTTCTGTTCCCAGTATGACTGCCTGTGAACTGGATCAGAGAACTGGTCCAGACTAGGAATTAGTTGTGTTTCCTTGTCTGTAGTGCAAATTGGTTGCCTTGTCCCATTTACTAGACAGCTTCACAGACAAGTGTAAAGGTGTAAATAAGAAAGAATTTAGAGGAAACCAGAGCCTGAGCTGGCCGTGCTGCCAGCAGAAGTGCTTGCAAAACTGGAGTTGCAGAAAGCAAAATGGAGATTTTCTTTTGTGTGCAACACATTGATGTGAAACATGAATTATCTTTCTTTCTCTTGTCTTTTCTGGTTCATCAGTGGCTCCCATTGCTTATCAGGGTCATTGCAGACCTTCAGCATTACCAGCAAATCACACCCCTGTTCTGTGGGGACAGTCATGTTGCTCACAGGTAATGGAGGTCTTAAACTCCAGTAAAGTATTTCAAAAACATTATTCTTTCTTCGGAGATGGTGCTTTTGCAGAGTAGATCTGCCTGGCAGGCATGTGAGTGATCTTTCTCCTTTGAAAGGCTCTCCTGCACTGCCCAGGCAAATTTTAGAGATACATGAAAAATAAACTAGAATCCACTTGCTTGATAATGTTAGTCAGAATTATTTTACTACAGAGTTTGATCACTGTTGCATTTCAGTTGGATTTTAGGGAGAGGCTGGGTCATAGATTTAATTTTGGTGCATTAAGCAACATAGTCTGATGATCCTTCAAGCAACAATGTTTTCAATAAAACTAGTAAAGCCAGAGCAATTTTAGGATTTAAAAGCATTTCCAAGTCTAAGCTGTGGTTTAAGATGTAGATGTTTTGTTTTAATGTTGCAGTTAATTTTGTGACTAGGATGCATTCAGAAATTTGACAAGGGCAAGGTTTGTAAGGAAGTGCTGTTTTTCTTGTATATACTGGGGCATACTGTAATCTAGCACTCCAACCTCAGAAAGAATGCAAGGGTTTTCACTTCCTGGAGGGCATTAAAGCAAAAAACATTCTATACTGCCTGTTAAAAATTAAACAAAGGTATTTAATAATAATAATAATGATAATAAAAAACAACGTTGCTTTGCAGGGTTTTTTGTTTTTTTTTTTTCAGAGACTTGATATTTGGTAATTATCAGTGTTGTGTGAATAACTCAGTCTTACTTTCAGGTGACCGATTCTAAAGATACTTATTAATAAAACTGTTAAAGCATTGGTCTGAAACATCCATTTTGTTGTGTTTTCTTTCTGAACTCATAAGAAGCGTTCTTTTTTTTTAAACAAGACTTTCCAATATTTACCAAGTTATAAAATTTCATGGTTTTATACTATAGGTTGAACTCTAGAAATACTACATACGTTCCAAGCATCAATCAGAATGAGTACTGTTTGTTTATATAGTTCATGTCTGTCAAGCTTGCAGTGTAAATATCTCAGGTGATATTTTTTATGAATTGATGCTTTAGCCACTGACATTCAGGAGTGGGTTAGAAACATTAGCCATGGAGCTGTCCCTTCTCACCAGCAGACAAAATCTCAACGGACACAACAAATTCTACCTGAAATCCTCATGTCGAGTTTAAGTGTGCAGCTTATAAATACCTGAAACTCCATGCTTGCCCTAAGTTCCCCAACTGATTTGATAGTCCTCTGCAACAGAAGAATGATGTGAAAGGAAGTGTGATATGTGTCACTTTGGGATTCCGGTGTCTGACCCTTTTCAGTGTACAGTATTTTGCTGAAGTGACCTATGCTATTTGTACCTCAGGCTTATTGTTATTATCATTACTATATTATTGCAAATGGATGATAGAATTCAGGTCACTAATTTAACATTTGAGATGATAAAAAAATCTTTAAATACTGAGAGTTGCTCTCCTTCATTATAGGGTGGAAAAGGAAACATTTACTTTATTCATGGGAAAGTCCCCTGAATGTCTGGGACTTCCCAGAAGATTTGGTTTCAGAATATACATTTACATTCATATTACTTTAGCATGTCATATTTATTCAGTGTAATCTTTTAAGAGATTTTTAATCAGTGTAATCTCTTAAGAACCTTCGGACCAGTCTTACAGTACTCTATTCTGATAAATTACATGTGTCTATTAATATTTTCACACTGTAAAAGTAACAGAGATTCTGAAAACATGTATTTGGAATAGAAAGATTTCAGGTAATAATAAACATGTTTATTGGTTCTCTGGCTCTATCACATTACTCCATTAAATCATACCTGATATGTAATTTAAATTAATAGAATTAAGGAAAGACTTATATAGATGTGATTCCTTTTTCTGTTACAGGTCTGAGATTACTACATGTTGTGTTTTTGTCCCTTGGGCTTGGAGCACTCAGGTTAACCATGGGTGTGTGCCTTTGTAATGCTCTGGTTTTTATTTGTATCTTTCTATAAGTTGTTCCTGATCTGCTCTGAGCACCAGAAGAGAGCTGGGTCATCTGTATGGATTCAAAGTAGCTTTAGCTTTGCTCACATAAGCATTTGTCACAGACCCAGGGACTGAGCCTGTGGATTTCCCTAGCACCTCTACAGAGTGCAGCCTGTGCAGGAGGCAGTCATATATTAAATATCCTTGTCCTAACAACATTTAGTTCTTCACTTCAGGAGGGTGACTCTGCTGAGCAGTCGCTCCTCGCTCCTGTAGTTGTTGGCTGAGAAGTTTCAGTAGCTCCCTCACCTCAGAGATAACCCTTTATTTGATAAAAATTTTTAGAGGCTCTCCCTACAGAGTTTCAGGCTGCCCCAGGCTTGGAATTGCAACAGTTCTTCCAGCCAGTGCCTCAGACCTGGAATGCGTAATGGTTGCTTGGCAAGTGGACAAAGATCCTTACAACATATCACAAGGTTGTCAAAATATGTCATGCAGCATTTAGGTGGTTCTTACTCTGCCAGAATGAATGGCGAGGCAGTAAAAGACCATAAAACATAGAAGTGCATATGGAGGAGAACAAATGTAATATTCATCTGAATTACTCTGGCAGGTCAGGTGGAAATCTCAAGTTCTGACAGCTCTACTCAGTGGAAGAAAGGAACACATGCACCTTCTTTTAGATGCATCTTAGCCTTGCTAACTTGGCATCATTTTCTGCTCTGAATACTCCTTTAATTATTGTAGTGACAGTCCTCTTTTCTCCCTTTCAGTGGGAAAGGAGACGGTCTCTGACCCTTGCAGAATTGTCTCTCCTTTCTGTCACTGGGCTGCCTTGGCTCTTCTGCTGGAACACCTCCACGTGTCAGTGTTTGAGGGGAAAGGAAGTGGCTCAAAATGTTCTGCTGGTTGACCAGTACAGCAGGGTGAATGATTTATTTGGCATATCTAGATATCTGGCTGGTAGGAGAGAACTGTTTCTGAACTCTCACTCCAGGAAGAGCCTGCCTGCTCACGAGGGCTGGTGGAGCTGCTCCGGTGGGCGCTGAGCCCAGGCCAGCTGAGAGCAGGGTGTTCCACCCGGGCACAGGGCCTCCTTAGCAGAAAGGGGTTACTTTATTGTACCCATCTCTACTCGCCTTGCCTGGGGTCAGGCTGCATTGACAGGCTCTTAGATGGCTGCTGTTTGCATCCAGCAAGCTTTCCCCCTGGCTGGGCAGAACTCCCTCGCTTGTCGTGGTACAGATGTAATCATGTTATCCTTTTAACATTGCCTGATGTGCTGTCACAGTTCAACTCTGCAGTGAGAAGAGCAAATAAGAGAAGTGGCTGTCTTCAGGTAGCTGCCCCCATCTGGGCTGAGGTCAGCTTCAATCCCATGGAATCATGGATCCCTCACTTCCCTACCCACAGTTGTTTCAGTCAAAGGTAAAATGAGAATTTGATTAGGCCAGAAATTAAAGCTCATCACAAGTGGCTGTGCTGATTATTGACTTGCTGGGCCTGTACCAATTGCAGAGCCTGTTCCTGGAGTTGAGGTGTATTCAGCAGGAGCCTTAGCTCTCCAACAGCATGATAAAAAATCATTTGGTGCCTATGTTTTATATTGCACTAAAGATACCTGCCAACAAAGGATACCATTCAGATACAATGTTGTGATGGATTTTATTAAGTAGCCAGCAGCTACATGTGGTGAGGTGAGCCACAGTACTTTCAGCAGTCCCAGGGAGAAAAGAGGCATGTATTTTGGCAATTTCATATGGTTTCATTTTTGAGAAAAGAAAGTTTCTACACTTGGTAACAATTGCAAGAAATCTGCCTAGATTGAAAATTAGGTGAGTTTTATGCCCTAAAAATAATGTCAGAGAACAGATGGTAAACTGTAGTAAAGTGCAGTCAGTAACTGAAATGCATAAATATGATATTGGCAATGAATGTGTTAAGAACGACAAAATGGGCAGAGTTCTTAGAAGTGTCTCTGAATAGATTGGATATGTTGGCCAGAACATTCTTGAAAATGTCTTGGTTCTCTAAAATTAAGTTTGCAGATCTCTTCTGGTGGGTTTTGGTTATTTTTACTGTGCTAATAAAGGTGTTTAGAAATAGTTACCACAGTTCTGTTCTGCATGTTGAGGACCACAGACTTAAAGCATGTGAATTAGTATTTTAATACCCTAAGTGTCTTCAATAGGAGCACAGAGCATTTATAAATAGAACATATTTATGGATTATGTTTTCAATAATAATGTTACCTAATGCCTTTGTAACCTTCCTGGAATTTGTTTTGACATTTTGTTTCGTCTGAGTGAACTCTGGCAGTATTTTGGGGGCATTTTGGAAAGGGGAGGGAATAAGACAGTGGAGAGTCATTTGTTTGCTTTTCACTGTTAATGCCTTGGGAAATGCTTGCTCTGGTGTCTCCCCTTGGCTGCTTTACTGGGCTCTGCTCATGTATTCACATAAGGCCTAGCCCAGCTATTAGATAAGATTGGTAAAAAGAGGTGGCTGGTTTGTTTATTTGTTATTTATTTATATTGAACAAAAAAAGGCAGTATAGGTTAAACTTGAATTAAATTTTGTGTACCAAATACTTGCTGTATGCTTTTGTATTTATTAGTGTAATTTGTGGTACAAGGAACTAATTGCAGTTAATAGCTGTCAGAGCCTTTTTTCCTTTGAAAAAGCTTGAAGGCAGAAATACTAGATACTAGTACAATGCCAGGAGTATGGAGTCAGATCAGGAGGACAGAGCAGTGGAGACGGTTCAAGCAACTTTCACTCATACACCTTAACTGTGCCTACTGATTCACCATCTGCCTGGTAAATATCAGCTTGCTTGAGCTATGCCAACAGAGAACAAAATCTAGAGGAGATTGCTGGTGTGGGTGCTCACCACTGTAGCTCTGAGATTACATTTTTGGTCTTCTGCCCTTGTTTTAAAATCTGCCATGGCATTTTCTTTAGTAAAACAGAAGTTGAGTGTGCAACACAAATAATTTCCAATGCTTTCATCGCTCATATATTTAAATCTGGTGTGAGAAATTTTCACTGACTGTAGTAGTGTAAGTTTTGTTGAAAAAGTCATGATCCAGAAAAGTTGGTTAATTTTAATTAAGGGTCCTGGTTGCATTTCTTCTGTGTCCCGTATGAATATATTACCTTGTTCCCATCTCTTACAGTGGCTGTTACAGGCTGCATTCAGTCAGCAGAGAGTTTTTAGACACTGCTCTCAATGTCACATTGATGGAGACAGAGGGTGGAACTACAGATATCACATTCTGGTGAAGGAATGATTCTGCTTTGTGTGAGATATTTTTACAGTGAGATTAAATTTTTCTTGTATGTTCAAGATGAAATATTTTAACTTCAGTGACAAGAAGAATTTTTCCAGCTTTTTATTCTTCAGTTTGCCTGGCAGATCGCTTTATTGCAGATTATTTGCAGAACACAATCTGAAGACTGTTCTTCATTTCTGGCATTTTTAGTGGCATTGGTTGTTGCACCCATTCTTTTATTTGCACTTCCTCTTGGTTTTCCTGACCTCTGGGCTTCCCTCACCCAGAAGCTGATGTGATCATTGAATGGCTTTGTGGAGAACCCATTCTGTGGAGTGCTAAAAGGTGGATTTCAGATGAAGCAGCAAACATAGGTTGTGTTCACAGTGTGACACACAGACTGCTCACCCAAGGCAGAGGACACAAGGAGCAAATACCCAGGAGCAATGGCAGTGCCAGCTTGGGATGACAAAGAAGCTGTGGTATAAATTGCAATTCTTGTGCCAAGCCACTTTGTCATTAGTGACAAAGAGAGATAATTATGGGCCCATCTTGTCCTGTTAAGCATTTATTACTGGTTATTTGAAGTCCCATGTGTTAGCTGTAAATAAAATTATTTTTCTCTGAACATTTTCAGTCTGGCAGCCACTGAATGGAGTTCATAAAGTGGCTGTTGAGCTGTGGCTAAAAGAGCTGCTGCTCTGCAAGGTGACAGTGGAAATGTTTGCAGATTGCAGGTCAGGGTTCTCAGTGCTTTGTGCTGGAACCATGAAAACAGTTGTGTACCAGAGTGGTGTTTGATGGTCTTCTCAGTGCTTTCATGGTGGATCTGTGGCTTTATAAAGCCACATGCATTAAATACAGAATGAGTCAAATTCCTCAGCTTTGGGTACCGGAGCTGTGCTTGCTTCTTGAACAACTGTGCTGGCACACCTGCTGTGAATACAGGGCTTGAGAAACGGGCATTGCCTCAATTCCCTTCCCTCAGCTGCTCTGGTCCTTCACTGCCAGGAGCAGCTGGGTGAGTGGATATTGCCCTGGATCGGGAGCCTCATGTGGCGGTAGAGTGACCTGAAGGTGATGGGTGAGCAGATGAGAGGGTGTGGTACAAGTCAGGCTCAGAATGGGCATGAGTCTCTTGGGTCTCTGCTCTGCACTGTTTCTGGAGACTTGTTTTTCTTCCTAATCTGTGTGTATACTTGAATAAAATAAATGTAGAAGTCAGAGCAGGACTCTTCCCAGCGTGTCCCTTGGTGAAGCTGTGCTCGCTGGGCAGCAGGTGGGACAGTGCCTCCCAGTGTTTCCTGGAGGTGCAGTAATGTCAGCTGGGCACTAACTTCAGTGTAAGCTTGAGCTTCTAGCAGTGAATTGCCACCACAGTGCTAATAAAGAGAGAAAATAAAGGCTTGCAGGGAAAAATGCTCTGTTTTACTGTGCCAGCTGTCCACTGAAAAACATAGAAAGCTTTGGGGTATTAAGGACTTTTGCTTATGAAAGTGGATGGGAAGTTTTATCTGCGCTAACAGCCACAATGTGGTTTGATTCTTGGATTTGATGGTGTTTGGGAAAGGATCTCCACCTTTCTTTTCTCCAGTCTGCCTTGGGAGGTGAAAAGCAGCCTGTCTGCAGAGCAGGAAAGCTCCACGGCTTGTGTGAGCAAGGGGAAACCAAGGAGCAGAGCCTGATCTTTAGGACACATGCTAAAATTCATGGGGGTAAATCAGACAGGAGATAAAAGACGATGTAGGGAAGCAAAATAGAGCAGACAGACCAGACATCCCAAGAGAAGGATACTGAAGAGTGAAGAAGATGAGATGAGAGCTGTTGGAAGACAATTGTATTTTATCCTGACTCGAGGCAGGTAGGAGAGGAGGTAACTAACAGCTCATGCTCTGGATGCACAGCATTGATGGTCACTTTAATTAACTGGGATTACAGGAGTTAGCATTACCTGTAGCACCCTGGTCAGCATCCTGTCTCCAAGATAGTGAAGATCAGTAGGTACCTCAAAAGACTACTACAACCTGCAAAAATTACTTGGGATGTAATCTTCCCCACTCGTAAAAGCATTTATTTGAATTTTTAAAGATTAGAAATCAATTTAAATCCTGACTCATTAGGTTTTTATCTTCCTTTTGGTTCAGCACTTTTTTTGGCATGAAAAAAAGTACTAATTCAACATATTCTTGATTATTCTTTTTACCCAAGTGCCTAACTCATGTTTAAGCCTTAATAAATTTCTTATCAGTAGCTTCATTGCTCCATTTATGCAGTACATGAAGTATCCATTTTCATAATTTTAATACGTTTTTTATTTCTCATTTTTATACATTAAAATTTGGCATCTTTAAGCTTTGCTGGTTTTATAATCAGGCAATGCATGTTTCTAATTTACTTACTCTGTTAATAGTTTAAATATATATATTTTCTGGATGATTCTGAAACATTTTTCTCCTTTCTGGGATAAATAGTAAAAATCCATCTAGTCTCTTCACAAAACAGGTTTTCATTGCCTTGTTTTCTCTGAATACCCAAATTTCACAGAACCCATTTTTGATACAGGCTCCCAGTCTCTGCATTGTAATCCAGGTGATGTGTAGGGTCCAGCTACACAAATATAGTAGTTCAAGATTACCCTGTTTTTTATTATTGGTGCAGTCTGACTGTATCTTTTCTCATAAATGCACATCAAGGGGAAATCTGAAGTGATCTCTCTGCAGCAGTCCTTAGCTAAGTGCCCCTTCCAGCCTTGTGCAACTAAGGAGACAGGTTTATTTGGATTTTTCTGCAGTGTGTGTAGTTCAGTTGCATTCTGCAACTGTTTGTTTTAGTAAAATCTGTCTTCTTTGGTCATGGTGTAAATTCAGCTGGGACAGTTAGTTCTGCTCTGCTGAACTCCTTTCTCCCAGTCTTGGTTTAGCTAAAATAAATCCCCATCTTCAGCTGAATGTTTCACTGTTTGGCTCTTTGCTTCCAGAGTTTGAGATCATTAGTAAGTAAGTTATTAGGAAAAAACATTAGTAAATATAATACTGCTGCCACTTTTGAACTAAAGAAGAAAGCTGTGCACTGCAAAAGTCATGAGTTAACCATCTCTAACCAGGTAGTCTCCTCAGCTTTCTGGTGTTCAGAATTCATACCCAAGATGTTTTAGGCAGGCAGTCTCTGTTTTTCCAACTCTGGTTGTTAATAGCTATTATTTTCAGTTAGTTTCATTTAGAATACTTGGTGCAATACTGCAGTTACTAATGTTTCCTCAAAGTATGTGCATGTGGGTGTCTTCTCCTGACAATCTGGAAAGTAGCCTGGAAGCAAGGAAAAATGAGAAGTGTACTCCCTTGGCTCCCATATCTGTCCCTGCCTGGAGATTTGTCCCCACTAGGACACTTTTCAGATCCCTCTCTTCATTTGAGAAGTGCTGGTGTGCCTGCCAGGGAAATCAGTGCCAGGGAGCAGGGTGGGCCTCTGTGAACAGAGGAATAAAAGGAGGAGGTGGCACCCATAAGAACAGAAAGATGCTGGGATACATGTCAGCAAAGCTTGTCTAGACTAGGGGTTTGAAAGCTCAGAAAGATGTACAGATTGGCATTCATTTATATGTGTTGGGAGGTTAAGTTTTCAAACCAAGCATATTTTCACTGTAAATTGCAAGAATAGGAATTGGCAACCTTAATTTCTGCTGTCCTGACCTTACCCATACATGCAACTTAGTAAGTGTTTGTGTTCTGTGTGCATGGTCCTAGTCGTCTGGGCAATCTGGATCATACCCAAACATGGAGCAATGCAGTGGCCAGTATCTCTGGAATATGATGCCTTAATGCTCAAAAATCTGATTCCTCTTTTTTCCCACAAATTAATGTAAAAGATAGTAGTAAAGCTGTTAGAATTCAAATACTGTGATGTATAAGTACAAGTTAAATTGAACCAGAGTCCTTAGAATCTGTAAACAACATGAGACTGAGAGCTTGTCAAAAGCTGCAGGTTGTTGGAAACTCACTTCAGCTGCATGTGTCAATATGTAAATCTTGCAGCTAGCTTCCTGCACTGCTTGGTTCTTACATTGCAAAATGAGGAAGTTCCTCTTAGGTGTTTGCAATTCGTGTTAATAATTTGATTTCTGAAATGTTGGTGTTGCAGAACAGGGAGTATCTCAAGCAGTTAATCCTTTTGCTGATTACATATGCAAAAGATGATGCAAGTGGAAGCCAAGCCTGTAAAGACAGAGGACCTTTGCTGAATGGTGTATGAGAGGATTGGAAATTCTTCCTAGGAAAACATTGCATTTATCAGCAGGAATTTGGCAACACATTTACCTCTGTGATCATTGCTAAACACCTGATACTTGCACATTTCATCCATTTCTAATCCAAATTCACTCCATGCTGGAGTCACAATTTCTGTCAGCAAACAAAAGCATTATTAGTTTTGCAATATACTTGGATTTGTAGCTGGAAAGTTGTGTTCAAAAGTTCTTTGGAGAGACTTGGCTGGGAGATGTTGCTGATGTGAAAGATCTGCTTCTGAAATGGTTCCAGTGAGGTAGTCCTTTGACTGGAGTCACCATGATACATGCATGGAATT
Source organism: Ammospiza caudacuta (assembly GCF_027887145.1). Lineage (NCBI taxonomy): Eukaryota > Metazoa > Chordata > Aves > Passeriformes > Passerellidae > Ammospiza > Ammospiza caudacuta. Next base: position 18,307,229 of record NC_080600.1, on the reverse strand, counting down.
GGGGAAGAGTTGTTGATTTGCTTACTTGGAGAAATATTTAAAATAATGGTAAAAATCAAAGGGAAACCTATGGTAATCTGTTTTGTAGTTTTCAAAATACAGAATACTCAAAAGAAAAATGGGCACATAGCATGGAGGTCTAAGTGTTAAAATGTGACTTGTGTGTTAAAGTTGGGATAGAAAACCATGTAAACTGTTGTAATTAAGTCTTTAAAAGCTGTTTGGATAAATGTGTTGCAGATACTAATAGTGCATGGGTTTTCTTGCGTGCTTTTTGAAATATGAAATGCAACGTGGGAAAGACTTGGTTTGTCGTACAGAAATCTTGGCTAGAGAGAGAGGCATAACAAAATTCCGCTGCTTAGAATAGTTTAATTTGCTTTTTAAAAAAAATTCTATATTTTCTTTTATTGTTAATTTTCAAGGAAAATCAGGTTTAATTCTTTTTCTCCTTTACTGATGTTAGAACTAAATATTGGATACTTTACATTTCAGTGTTGACACACACACAAGCTCATTTGAATGGTCACTTTCAATAGTAAATATACAGATTTTGATTTATATACACTGACTTGGTTTCTTTCAATGTAGGATGCAGTTACTATTGTGAAAAGCTGGTTTATCTTTCTTGATGATCAATTGCTTACTGTAAGACATTGCATATTCAGGGTTGAAGTGTGACTCTGCTATTTTAGGCAGCATAAAAGGTATTCTCTTTCCTGTAACACTGAGGTATAGTTTGCATTGAAATGGAAGCTTCCCTGACTTTGTGTTTAAAATGGAATGTCTGGAGTGTGGATGTGGTACCACCACCTGTCTTAATGCTTCTAAATCTTTTCCTCAGGGGGCCAGGGAAGGAGAGGGGCTGTTTTGCATCTTTCCACCTTTCTTCTGCTCTGAGCATCCTCTGCCTCCAGGCCCCTTCCCAAAGCAGAAATGCTCTAATGGTTGTTTTGGACCAGCTCTGAAGAGAGGTGTGGTGCCCTGGGGTAGCCAGAGGCCAGAATAGATTGGGCAGCACGAGGTGGTACACAGAATAAGTGTTGTGGCTATGGAGGTAATATCCATTCTTAATATTAATTCTTAATATTTGGTATTTGGAGTTCTGTATAATACAGTAGCATTGCTATATAATTTCCTTGTATTTTGAAGTTCTTTTTAATATCAAGTATTTTCATATCAGTACTTAGAGAAGAACTGAAAAGTGATTTTCTCAGATCGGTGCAGAATTTAACAGGCATTGCACTCTGCCTACGTGCATGGGTTTGGAAGTTATGCAACCTCTTTTTATAGAGTTGTATGTTCTGGTGATCTAGGTTTGCTCAGTTAGTGTTTAGAAATATTAGTGTATTAGGAGCTGTATATCATAAAATCTTAAGTTATGGCAAACTAATGTGTACCTCTAAATATAAAAACATTTGTGGTAAGGTTCAAGTAGAAACGGCTTCCATCATTTTGTATACTGGCTTTAAACTCACTGGGTGGAAGAGGCCAAGTTGCTGTGATGTAGAGCCACACCCAGCATGGGGATGGAAAGAACTTGCATGGAGATGTTGCATATTTAGTTGAGGCAGAGACAACTGAGAACTGAGTGCCCAGCACAGGAACAACTGCTGTTGGATATCTGCAGCTGGGGGGAGAGGGAGGGGTGTAACAGGGCATGTTGTCACCTTGGCACTGAGGGAGTGCCCTTCCTGACATACTGACAGGTCTTTATTCCAAATTGCAGAGGTACTAGGTAATCAGAGTGCAATTGCTCAGGTTTTTTAGGATGAGCAAAATGCATTTTTTCCTGTTCTCATTGTTGGAGGAGACTGGACTTGTTTTTCAGAAACATTACATGCAGAAAAATCAACCTGAGGCAAACACCTGGCATGAAGAGAATTTGCCTGAATACTAATAATTTGGCAACATTTAATAAGCAAATTAAAACAGTATGTAGTAATGGGAATGCAGCTGCAGTGATTACTGCCAGATTCGCCAAGAGTAATGGACTTGCATACCAACCCAGACTTACAACAAATATTGTGATTGTAGGTAACTAAATGACCATGGAATCTGGAGCAGAGAACCAGCAGAGTGGAGATGCAGCCGGTACAGAGGCAGAAACCCAACAGATGACAGTACAGGCACAACCACAGATTGCAACGTTAGCCCAGGTATAAAAATCATATGGTGTAATAGTTTTACTTATGGTTAATATTTTTAAGAGGGATAATGTCTGCTCACGGGGCTGAGAGAAGATTTTGTTGATTACATTCTGAAACACATGTGATGTATAGTTCTTATCATATTTGTCTTCACATTTTTAAAGCAGTACAGTAGAGTAGTAGGCTGTGTTAGTTCTGGAGAACTGTATGTGTGTAAATTGTGTAATGTTAACACAGTAATGAATAAAAATATTTCTAGCATTCTTTACCACAACCATACCACTGAAAGGTATTCATTTCAATACGTGTAATCTACTGTCTTGCTGTTGTGTTTTCTGTTAAAAACTTGTCTGTAGTAGTCAGTTTAATTCTGAAGAAAGCAAACCTAATATGCAGATAAATAATGCTGCAAATAAAATATTTTATCATATGGGATTAATGTTATGAGCATTACAATCAAGTGGAACAATCTGGCACTTGACAGCTCGTTACCCTGTTGTCTCCAGAGTTTCACAGAATTTTTGGCAAGTTAGAGAGACAGAAGTAGATAATTTGTTTTCCCCAAATTATTTTGGAGAGACAAGAAACACAATCCCAGCTCTATCTCTGATTTTGGGATTGGGTTTCATTTTTTAATACACTGATGGTTGGCAGAAGCAACTCCATTGTATGAATATGTTTAGCTCTCTTCTGTAACCATTTAATTTGAAAACTAATTGTAGTCTGCAAAGACCAAACAGGTGATTTTGATCTCATAGTTTATGGAATTGAGTGTCTTTTAAGTGGCACAGTTAAATCACTTAGTTTCTATAAATGATTAGTGTCTTTTTAAAGTCATTGCACCTTTTGGTACTCCAGAGACTACCAAACAAGGACAAACATGTCCTGCCTTCTGTAGTTGGTACATTTCCATTCAGTGATAGTGTAGGGATTGTAGCTGTTTAAATGCATGGGATGATTTTGTTGGGTGAAGCTCTAGTGTGAATTTACAAGCCACCAGCTGCCCTGCACCAGCTTGCCTCTTTGGGCAGTTTTCTCACTGTCTAACTTAGGCACAGGATGTAGGTGGTGTGAATAACACTTCAATGTGAACTGAGTGGAAGTAGTTTATTTCTCCTGCAAAACCAGCTAACTGCTGCTCACTTGATGTGCTTTGAGGTTTAGTCCAGAGAATCAAGAGTGTTTTACATTTATGTGTTAACATACTAACCTCCAGGGAGCTGAACTTAAAAGTATGTAGTGGGTAGCATGCACTTTACTTGGACATAATTGCCCCAGTGCTTGAATGAGACTTATTTTCCAAGTAAGAAAACACTATACAAGTATGGTTAAAATCCACATGAACCACCATGTTGTCATTCACTATATTATCTGCACCTTGGCTTTTCCCCAGCCTGTGCAGAGTTTGTGGAGTTGATAAAACAGTCTAAACATAATTCCTTGTGTTGTTCACATCAGTGTGATGTTACTATGATATTTTTAATAAGTGAAGTGGCAGTAATTGGCATTAGGGAGTGCCCTCAGAGGCCTAGCCAAATCTAAATAACTAATTATACCAATTTAATTCTTCCATTATCTCTTGTAAGGTCACCCCTCTTGCAAGCTTAGTTTAATTGCTGATTTTTTAGTGAGTTCAGGGTAGCTTTCAGAGGCAAAAGGAAACTCGTCCCAGTTCCACAAGGTATGAGTCAGAGACATGTGCGGAAGTTACACTCTGCTGTGGGCTTAATCCAGCCACAGTGGCCTCCAGTTGATCAGCTTTGCTGTCATTGCCAAGGACTGTTTAGTCAGACATGCATTATTGAGAAAGGTCACTTGGCAAAGGAATATAATTTGTCAGAGGAAAGGGCTCTCATGTTAATCTCAGCCCAGTTTCTCTCAGATGCAAGTTAAGTAGCACCATGTAATGCTGCATCTGCTTTCCTGAAAAAGGAAGGTAAAAGCAAATGCAGATTGGTGGATTAGGGAGAGACAGCTGTGGAGGAGAGAGGTCTGCATGTAATTCCCTTTAATTTTGTTGTTAAACAAGATTTCATTGTAAGTGATGGATGTTTATGAAAATTCAGAGATGAGCTATTGCAGCTTTTTGAGAATCACGTGTTCACAGGGACAGCAGAGGATTTCTTTCTGCATCCTGTGCATAGCAGGAAACTTTGAGATGAGGTGGGACAGCAGTGCAGCCCTTTCTTGCACTGCAGCTATGTGGATTGAATATTTTTTAAATGCTCTTGAACCCTGGAGCATTGTTAGGTTTTCCAGACTTGGGTGACCAGAAGAGAGCTGGCGAGTCAGTGAGCCATGGCCTGGCTGAGGTCTGCCAGAGCAGCTCAGGCTTGCCTGCAGTCCTTCCCTGAGGCCAGGGGGTGTGGGAGGGACACTCGCTGGGGCAGGGTGTGCTGCACCCTGCAGCCCCTCAGGAGCCCCCAGCCCCTAAGCCAGGCATCCTGTCAGCAGACAGCTGGAAGTTCTGGGTGTGCTGGGCGTGTGCCCAGCCATGGAGCAGCCTTGGTGCATGGCATTCAGCTACCCAGAGTAGTTCCTGTGGCCTGCCAGGGTGAGACTGTGGCCTGAGCAGCTGTGTGTGGCTACTGCTGTCCCCAGAGCCCGAGCCACAATGTGCCATGCTGAGCTCATCAGCGTATCCCTGCTGGCATGGCCATGCCTGCAGGTCTGCCTGGGGAAACAGTTGGGTTTAAAACATGGGCAATTGTTCCTCATAGAAATAACTCTTGAAAGTAGAGTTTGTGTTGACCTGTTACACAATAATCACAGTGACTGCCTGCAAAATACTTATTTCCGCTGCAAACTCATGGGGTTTTTCTGTGTGAACACATGGTCAGTTTTCCTCATTTACATGCACTTTGCCAGCTACTCATATGGCTTTATCTGTAGAAAGTGAAAGGTATGATTCCCTAAAAATGTTAAGTTCTTACATCTGGCAAATTCTTTGCATTTTCCTGAGTGAGAACAAAAATAGCTCCACTGCCATATGTTTCTGCCTCTGACTCAGCAGTGTCTGTAGGAGTACACCCGAGTCTGAGCAGTATCCAAGTGAAGTAAGTGAAAGGTAATGATGTATTTGTATCAGGTTACCTCAAAATAGAGGCAGTTGTGTTTTTCTTCTTCTTGTCAGTGATTTTACAAATTATGTTTGAGCCTGCAGAAATTCTGCATTAGATTATTTTGTGAAGTAGGTCAGGTGTTGGACTCAGGCAGTTCAGGGGGTTTTATATGACGCTGAAACATTTGGGTCATCTGACTGGGGTCTAGAAAAGGCATAGTTCTTTCACAAAAACAAACACTGAACTAAGGAGATTTTGCAATAACCTAATTTATGCTCACTGTCTCTTCTTTGCAGGTATCTATGCCAGCAGCTCATGCAACATCTTCTGCCCCCACGGTGACCTTAGTTCAGCTGCCCAATGGGCAGACGGTTCAAGTGCATGGAGTGATTCAGGCTGCCCAGCCATCAGTTATTCAGTCTCCACAGGTCCAGACAGTTCAGGTACTGACTGAAGAAATTCCTAAAATGTAAATTGGGCCTTTGAAATAGGCCTGTTGTTGCACTGTATTTGTGTCCTGGGTTGTGTTTTTGCAAATTTGTACAGTATTTGCTACTCTGACTTTTTTTCTTTTCTGGCTTAACCACTTTTCATTTTCAAACATTGCTGAGTTTCATTTCCCTCTAGAATTTGTTTGGTGAGTTTAGCAGCTTTATGGTTTTTCCTACAGTATTACTCTGCTTTTTCTCTATCCTGTATTTCCATATATTTTTATTGAGTAAGAGTTCATACTATTCTCAAGTGAACAAAAAGATGATTTTTTTTTAATACTGTAATTTTCATAATTAACAAGACCAGTATCCTAGAATGAGAGCCTTTGCTCAGTAAGAAATATTTGCATTGGTTTACAATAAAGGTCTCTGTATGTTACTGGTTCTTTTAAATAAAACTAACAGTCCTTACATAGAAATAGTTTTAAAATGTGCAGGTTGAGTGTTGTGTGCTTTGTGAAGCCTTAGCATTTTCTCTTCTCTGAAGCAAGACAGGTAATGCAATATGGTGAGGTAGCCTGAAGATAGGAGACAAGTAGTCTGAAATCTGTACAACTTCTAACTTGCTTTTTATCCACTTGAAGTTCGGTGTTACTGAATGCAGAAATTCTTTGGTGTACAGCAGCTACACCACAGGACAAGGACTGCACATTATTCATTTGCTGTTAGAACAATTACCTCAAAAATGTTTCATTTCAAAAAGTAGGTAATGTGACTTTTTGATAGAGATATTCAGCTGGGCATTATTTTTAAAAATAAGGCATGTGTAAATTAAAACTAGACCATTGTGATAATAATCATTATTTTTTCCTTCTCAGCTTCAGTGCTGAGTTTGTGGCTGGCTCTACCATCCTCAGCCATTGCAGTCAAAAGTTCAGAGTTTTAATCTATCAGAGGTGAGCAGTTTTGAGATGAGTGCACAAGTTGCTACCCTGGAGGTAGAAGATAAGGGACTGACAATGAAGCCATTCTTGGAATTCACCTGGTTCAATGCAGATCCATCATGTTTTGATATTCAGAGCCCAGTAGTTCACAGTCAGCCTTGGACTTATTCAGGCCCTCTATCTGACAGTTATGAGATGTGGGTGCCAGAAAGATTTTTGAGCCTTTAAGAATCTTCTCTACGGTGCATAAATTATCAGGATATGAGCTCTGTTTCTCACATAAACATAATTAGCTTTTATATATTTTGTCATGCACATTTTGAATTTAAAATAATATTAAAATAATTTCAATCATTTTATTTTAGCTTTCCTGCATAAACATTCTGCTTTTTTAGCACAGATACCCAGAATTACAGCACTGCATTATTTTTTAATATCTTCATGTATGACATTTTCCTGGCAATTTCCCCCATAAAAGACAATGTCTCTTTAACAAATCTACCTCATTATTTATAAATTGATGTTTTTTCACTATTATATTGTTTGTTTCCAAATGTTTCTGCTACCTTAATTTCATTTACTTATTCTCTCCTTAAATTTTACTAAAAAAATCTTTATTTCCTTGCAATGGATGAGAACAAAACATCACAGAAGGCAAAAACTGTATGATATTAATGTTTAGGTTTTCTTACTGGAGTATTGAAATTGTAAAGATCATTCTGATGGGTAGATCACTGACTGTGGTCATTCTTTGTGGATCTATTACTAGGCAGTAACTTTCTGTTCATTATCTAGATAGAGCACTTGCATTGTAGTGTTTTTCACAGGATATCAACATTTCCTTAAAATGAAGGCATTGGAAGTGTCTTGTTAAATTTGACTGCTGTTCTTATTTACAGATCTCCACTATAGCAGAAAGTGAAGATTCACAGGAATCAGTAGACAGTGTCACAGACTCACAGAAACGAAGAGAAATCCTGTCCAGACGACCCTCCTACAGGTATGGAGCTTAAAGCAGAAGCATTTCTTGATGGATGGGTGTGTTGACATGGAGATACAAGCAGTGGGATTGTATTTTTATTATTTTTAGATTTACCATTTAACTGAAATCTCTCTTCTATCGTGTCTTGCAATTTTAGTATAGAAAATATCTGTGGAATAGGATGCAAAGAGATAAGCAGGAGAAGGAAGAAAATTCAGCAGTTACACTCAATTGAAGTGTAACTGAGAAGTGAGCTGAGAATATGGTAATTTCCACATTTCAGAAAATTGAGATATCATTGTGATAGATGCCTTAGAAATAGCTTTAATGAATACTTAATATACAAAATACACTGAATCTTTGCAAAAAGGGACTTCTGTGTAATCTGTAGTCTACAAAAAATCAACTCTACTGGTTTTCATTATTGCTGAAATGCTAGCAGCAATCAAACTTAATTCCTTTCTCCCATGAGACTTAAGGAAGCTGTGATGTTCCATAGCTCAGAGAAAATTTCTGCTTGAGCAAAATAGTTTGTGTTTAAAGTTAAGTCAGTATATGAGTAGAATATAGTGAAAGGTATCTAGTGTCTCTTTCTCATGGCAAAACCAGCTGAGGTTCTCCTTCACGTGGTGTGTCATGTTACTTTATTCATTAAGCTTTTGTACAGCTTTTTGTGTCTGTAATAAATCCCACTTTCTTTCTTAAAATACGCTAAATAGCATTAAGGAACAGCTCTGGAGTTCAGTAGGTTTTAAATGACCTGTGAGTTGCTGGTGCTTTAGAAAATTCAGATGCTCCTTTTTTCTTTTCTTGGAAATAGAAGTTGGGCTGTGGGCCTGAGCATATCTCAACCATGGTACTTTTTTAGCACTTGGGAGATTGTCTACCTTGTCCAGCAGCCTTCAAGGCTGTTCTGCCAAAGATAGTGAAAATCATTGCTGAAGATTTCTAGCCATAATAGATCTGGAAAAATATTTTTATTTGTGAGTAGCAGTGTTAACTCCAAGGCTGCCACAGATTCCCTTCAGTCTGCTTCTGCAGCAAGACACTTGATTTTACTATATATGGAAGAGTGGCTGTATATGGTGAGAAAACAGAGCTAAGTAAACAAGCAGCAGAACTGAGAAGAGGGTGCTTGTGCATGCTGACTTCTCATTGAGATGGACTCTCTTGCATGCACTGGTGCCACAGCACAGCCTCTGTCTTCAAACCAGATCCTGGTGACACAGCAACATTTGTTAGCTGCAGAACTTGTATATGCAGCTCAGACTCCAGGCTGGTGGTGGTTAGGTCAGAAAGGCTGAGCCAGACCACTGCTGTCTTTAGAGACTTCCCATCTGGCATTACTCAACCTGCTGTAACTGGCCCAAAACAAGATAGGGGCAGAAATGTCCACAGCATTGAAAGCCATACCTCTTCCACAAAAACTCCTCTGTGATTCTGCCACTCAAGTACATCATGTATTCCATCAGTTCATAGCTCCTGTATTTGTAAAGCTGCCACCTTATCCTTTACCTTAAATCCATTTTTATGATGGCAAAGGTAGGTTTTAACCACGATTTAATAATGACATGAGGTTAAAAGTGATTTTTTTTAATCTCCTTGGATTTTGTTGTTCATCATCCCGGCTGTCTCCATATTTTTTCATCTGTTTCATTCACTAGTTTCTGATCTAACACCTAGACTGCAAACTCTTGCGATGGAAATTTTTTATTTGTGCAAGTGGTTATTCATACAGTGTTGCCCAGTGCTGGGGTTTCTTGCATGCACACAAAGTCAAAACAGCAACAGCAAAGCTCTGTTTGTCAGGTGCTGAGCAGAATGAGTGCTCTTCCCCCCACATAGCTTCATACAGCTGTTCTGGCCCACACAGCATTAGGAGGCTTGTCTGAGTTATGTTGTCTTGGAACTTGGGGTCTACAGCTGTGTTTGCTTTGCCACCGAGTTCCTTTGCCAGTCCACTGGAAAACATAGGAGGAGAGTTACAAAAAATATTGCCCTTTACCTAAGGGCATTTACTGCATTTTGCTGTGACATAATAGAATATGCCAGCAGTGAAAGGAGCCTGACAGTCCTCTGAGGAAGGACATGTTTGATCTCAGTGATGCAAATTGCAGTGACTGCTGTGGTCAGTCTACAGTCATGTTCAGTAGGACCTGTAGCAGTGATGTTTTAAAAGTTTTGACTTTGGATAATTAGCTCATGGAAATAATGAAACAGTCTGTTCTTTCCTTTACCCATGAACTTTCTCAGGCAGAGCACCTGTGAACATAACTGTGAGACTGTTCTCAAGCACTGGGTATTGTCTCCCAGGCAGGTGTTAAATTATGAACTGCTGGCTGTCTGCAAGTATTCCTGCTAACTCCTTTGGTACTCAGCTCTCTGGCTGAGGTGTTTATAGTCTTTGAAATGGAGCAGTTCACCCAGTGTAAGTGAGGAGACAGGTTCTGACTTATTTTTTCCAAATATTTATATATCTGAAAGCAGGAAACAAATAAAAATGGATGAGAGAAACATGCTCTGAAGAGAAAGGAAGGGTTGTAATAGCTGTATCATGGGTTTTGACAAGCACAGCTGTTCTGTGCTGGCTCCCTTGCTCATCAGTCCTTGGCATTTTGAGCAATCCTCTCCAATAAGAGTTTGGAGATAGTCTGTGGTTTTCATTCTCCACTCATATTTTCCTTGCTGGCTTGCTGCACTTCACAGTTTTCCCCAGCCTTGTGTATCAGATAGACTATTTTTCTCCCCCAATTTTTATTAAAATCTCTACAACACACTGTCTTTGCCAGAAAAATTTTGAATGACTTGTCCTCAGACGCCCCAGGAGTGCCAAGGATCGAAGAAGAAAAGTCAGAAGAGGAAACAGCAGCACCTGCCATCGCCACTGTCACGGTGCCAACTCCCATTTACCAAACCAGCAGTGGGCAGTACAGTATGTAGTCTGCATTTCTCAGTGGTGCTAGTAAGCGGGGATGAGAAGATGAAGAGCTATTATTTCTGTAACTGTTGTTTGGACTAGGACAAAGCAGGAGGTGAAAAAAAGATCACTTTATTTTGACTGTTAACCAGGCCTTTTGAACACATTTCTATTGTAAGTGTTTGAAAGGCTCCATTAACATTCTGGGACTGCTTGCCCCTTGGTGCAGCTCATGCATCCTGAGGGAAAACAGGAACTAACTATAATGCTATTATAAACTTCTTCACTTCCGGAACTAGATGGGGGAATTCAGAAGTTTCTTTTTTTTTCTTGGTGGATCATTAACACTTGTTCACAAAGCTGTAACCTCATCCTTAGAAAAAAACATTATGGTCTGCAGTTACATTTTTAGAAAAAAACAATCTTAATATATGTCATAAGTATATATTTCTGTGTTTTCTGTGTTAGATACAGTGTTTTGACTTGAAGAATGATTGAGAATATGGCCTTAGAGATAAGACACATGCTGTCTCACACTAACCATAGAGCAGGAGACATACAACACAGACAAAAGGGAAAAAGAACTACTTGTTTATATCTGTCTCTTAAAATCTCCGTAAAATTTTGTATCTCTGTTTACTCCTTAACCCCTTTGCTTTGTACCCTGCTTAATTTTATTGAAATGGATGTGGTTAATTCTGATTCCTGTTATAACTGTACAGTAACTGTGTGTGCAGACACTTGAGGTTTTGGTGTGTCTGTATATAGGAACATAGTGGAACTCTGTGACTCAAAAGGGGTGATGTCCCAGTATACCTGCATGACAGGACTGGGGGAAAGAAACGAAAAAAACCAGCAAAGTTAAGACTGCCTGCACCAAACTGTACCTTTATGAATGATAAAACAGCTAGTAAGGGTCTGAAGAAGTTGTGGAGAAGGGGGGACACAATCAGAAGGGAAAAAAAAGCCAAATTAAAAAAGAAAGTGAAGCACAAGATGGATAGCACTAGCAGCAGAGGAGACTGAAGGGCATAAAGTGCAGAAGATGAGAGGAATTTCAGATGACAAGAAAAACTAAGGACTGAGAAAAATACCTAAACCAACCAAGAAGAAAATCTTAAATTAAAAAGTATTCCCTGGGGGTGGGTTGTAGCTCTTCCATGTAATTCTGTTTTATTAGAGAAACTAATCTGTATTTTAGCTGTGGGTTTTGGCCCTCACAAACATTTGAAAACTTACCTTTCAAAGGATGATTTCTTTCACGTACATTGAAGCCATGTGTCTGATTTGGGGGTGTGTAAGGGTTCAAAGGATTTAGCTTAGATCAGTATTCTTCCATACCTAGGTTTAATACTATAAGTTAATGAGTGAATTAGTGTCTTAAATGCTGGGTTGATTTTTTTGGTCTGCAGTTGCCATCACCCAAGGAGGAGCAATCCAGTTGTCTAACAATGGCACAGATGGAGTACAAGGTCTCCAGACATTGACAATGACCAATGCAGCTGCAACCCAGCCTGGCACCACCATTTTACAATATGCACAGACCACAGACGGACAGCAGATACTTGTACCCAGCAACCAAGTTGTTGTACAAGGTGAGAAACCTCACAGCCACTCATTCTGTGTAACATTTTCTCTGTGCAGGTATAAGTTGCCAGCCTGACTCCTTCAAATGTGTCTGGAAACAGAATTAACAGCTTTGGCATAGATAAGTCCATAAAATTACTGAAATTCTGGACAAAGCTGTTTGTCATATATTTTTGAGCCTTTCCCTTTAGATTGGTAAAACTGTGGATATTTGAGGTTTAATATATTTATTTTTGCTTTTCCATGCCTGCATTTTGTCCATGCAATTTTTTTTATTTTCTTTTTATTTATATTTATATATATATATATATATATATATATATATATATTTATATAATTTATTTATTTTCTGCAAAAACTAATACCACTTTAGAGTTCTGAGTTCTCCCATATGCGTAACAATAGGAAATCTCAAGCAAACATTAAAGACAGGAGAGAAGGATGTTTGATTGTTTCTAAAGGGACACTTTAATTTATTAGTAATTTTCCCCTTTTTTCATAATTTCTTCCTACTGTGACTTTTGTAAGTAGTCATTGAGTGAGTGACTCAATCAGTGAGTCTTGGAATCGCAGAACAATTTAGGAGAGTGCCTTAAGTGATCGTTTGGTCTAGCCCGCAACTTGGCAGAGCTACTTGCACTTAGAGTAAGTTATGGGGACCTGTTGTATCAAAATACATACTTTGGTTTATTAAAAATTGAGGATTATTACAAAATTTTCATTGAAAATAGCAAAAGTGCACCCCTGCTTCTGTGACTGTGAAGTAGTTGATTTGAAAGCTATCCAGTGAAGAGTTTACCAGGCATCAGTAAAAATGCATAGCAGAGAAGGGTACTGTTGTTAAATTGATCTTTGGGTTTTTGTGGTCTTAAGGACATATGATTTCTTTAGGTGGTATTGTGGTTTTTTGTGAGCTCAGGCAAAATTAACACATTCCTAAGATTAAAATTAATAAAGTAAAAAAAAAGCCAAGGCCTTGCTCATTCTAGAGAAGCAACAGAGTGCACTGTTCATTGCTTGTGGGAGTACATGCTGCATTTTTACACCTTTTTTTTATGTTAGATACTTACACCTGCAGTTCTTCCTTTTCCAGGCAGATGTTTGGAGCATAGCTAGAAATAGTGACCCCCATCCTTCTCTAGAAAAATGCTAGAATTGCCCAAAAACCAGGGCAGTACAAAAAATGTAGTAAGGGAGAAAGAAGCACAGCTAAACTGCAAGACTAATCAAGTTACCAAGCACAAGTGAAGACTTCTCCAGCAGGAATGCCCAAAACCTTGCATATATGAATAAAGGGAGCCTGAGGTGGCAGTGGTGACCCAGATGATGGCTGTCCCTGCTGAGCTGTGGCCTAGGCTGCATGCTTAGAGAGATGGCTGGGTCGCAGAGGGATGGCTGTGTCAGGGAGAGGACAGGCTAGAGAGGTGAGTAGACGCTCTCCACAGCATGCGTGACAGTGCTGTCACCACACTGATGTCCCATTCCTGTGCGTCCCTGCAGCTGCCTCAGGAGACGTGCAGACCTACCAGATCCGCACGGCCCCGACCAGCACCATCGCTCCAGGAGTGGTCATGGCGTCCTCGCCCGCGCTGCCCACCCAGCCGGCAGAGGAGGCCGCGCGCAAGAGGGAAGTGCGTCTGATGAAGAACAGGCACGTACCTTCACAGCTCTGCGCTGGCCTAGAGTGTCGAGTGCTGGTCTTTCTTAGCCATGCTATGAAATGCTTTATGAAGAATTTGCCTTTTTTAAAAAATGCAAAGCAGAAATGCACATCTACTAATGCTGTGTGTTGCGACTGTGAAACCTTGAGTGAAGTGTCAGACTCGTTCTGTGAGGTGTGTGAATTTGGTTGTTGCGGTAAGGAGAAAAGCACTCAGTGAGATACTTGTATGACTGCAGATATATTCTTACAAACGCTAAGATGAGTTGCTTTTTTTGAGTTACTACATTCATGTGGTTACTTTGCTGGATTCTCTCCCTTAGCCTTGCTGCTGGCCCACGTGTGCTCCTTGTGAGTACTTTCTTGATTGTCTCACTTGTTCTTTTAGCCGCTTTGAGTTTTCTCCTCCAGGGGCTGAAAGGCTCAAGCAAAGGCTAAATGAGCAGCTATTCCCTTTGATTGAAGTCCTGTGGAGCCAGTAGTGGCAGCAGAGGGGCTAAAAGAAAGGTAAAGACTTGGTCCTGTAGGATCCAGTGTAAGCTTAGAGGTGGGAGTGGGTGAAGGCAGCAAAGGAAGGGAGCTGTAGGGAGAAGTTGAGCTCCTGAAGTCTGTTGCTGTGGGAATGGGAAGGGGTGTGCCTGAACTGGCCCATCACACCAAGCTTGAACTCTTACATGGGCCACAGATTGCAGCCTGTGTGTTCCATTGTGACACTGAGAACCCAGTGCTTCCCGCCCTTCTGAGCAGGGGAAGCCCCCTGAAAACCTTATTAACTTCATCTGTCAGTCTGAAAAAACTGATGTTGTGCAGGTTCATTCCTCTTCTGTAGGTTGCTGTGCTGTGAACATAATGAAAACCTATTTGAGCAGACGCAGTGCTTATACAAGGGGTTTTAATGAAATAAATAATGCTGAACAGCAGAGGTCACTTTTTTAAAAGGTTTTTGTACAGAATGTCACCCATCTCCCTTTTTATATCGTTTTCTCATACCAGTGAATAGTGGATATCACTCTTTCAGGCTCTGCATTTGAAAAAAAAATTAATTAGAATCACAGAATACCCTCATTTAGTCATCAGTCTTATTTCAGTAAAAGAAAGCTTTTGTGTTTGTGAAAGCCAAGAAAAACAATGGGGAATTACCCCACTTGAGTTAAATTGACAGCTTTTGCAACAGTATCATGTTGCATGTGGTGCTTTTAGCCTGTCTGCTTAATAGATATTTGCAAATCTAAGCTCCATAGCAAAGTGGGGAAAAAAGGATAGCGAGGCAGATGGTAAGGTGGTACTTACTGGAGGATTATAGTGTAAATATTCATAGATATTATTGTGCAAATTTTCTGTATAAATTTTACATTTTTAAAGCTGTGTTGTAATTCAGTAAAATTCTGGCTGTTCATAATAAACAACTAGCACACACAGACTTGAGGTGGCTTAATATGCACAGCCTAAAGGGGAAAAAAATCACAGAAAGAAAATGTTGTCACTCAAGGAGACTTGTTAGTAGTTTGCACTGGGAGGCACTTCCTGATCCCCTAGTACTTAATCTTTTGCTAACAGCCCAAAATTACTTAAATTCTAAATGTTACGCATGGTTTACTGAAGCACTGCAGGCATGTGAAATTGTATTTGTGGGAGTGACAAATGGATACCTGAGTCCTTCCAGGGCTTACAGGCTATGTTTTCTTCATCCTGTCTCATTTGTGGAGCTGAATTTCAGAAGTTACTTTTAGAGGCTTCTTATCAGTTAGGTCCTGGAATGCATTCTGTTTTTACAGCTCCTATTTATCTAATAAGGGAGGGAACTGGGTTCTGATTTGTCCTCTCATTTCCCAGAACACTGACTGTCTCACCAGTCTGTGCAGTATTTGCAATGAAGGGGCACACAGACTCTTCTTTTTGGAGCTGTTGTGCTTTGCACCTAAAGGTTCAGGGCAAATGAGTGTTTATTTCCCTATGTCTGCAGAGTGCTGCTTGGACAAGGGGCACTGCAGGAGCAGAGCCCTCTGCCTGGGCTCCCATCTGCCCATGGCATTTAGCCTTGTGCTTGCTTTGCACATTGGTGCCATTATATTTCTGTGTAGGGTAGTTCCTGCCTTGCTGTTCCTGCTTCAGGATGCTCAGCAGCACATTAATACCTTCTGGTATTTTTCACTGGTGGTCTTGGTATGTTACCAAGTTACCTACAGGCAGCTCACTCTTTACAAGCAAGACTTAGAAGTTTGACTGTCTTGAGGTCTGTTTTTGGCATAGCTGACAGGGACTAAAGAATGATTTTTTTTTTTTGTTTTTTATTTGAGTCATTAATAGTATCATTGCAGTGATGCAGACATAATTATTAAAATAAAAGCATTGCTCAAGAGAAAATACATGAATGCTCTAAATACAGCACTTTTTTACACTAGTTGATCCATCTTGTTGGACTGCTCACAGGGAAAAGTTAAAGACTGTAAAAGAATAATAGATTATAATAAAGTCAAATTATTGCAGCAGCATTTTACTCAGCCTAAAAGTTCCAATATGAATCCTGCATGCAAAAGTTTATCCCTGATTAGGATCCTATGCTAATAATAATAATAGTTATTAATATTATTATTATCTTACTGGTGCTGTCTTACTGGGATCTGTGTGTTGAAATGATGTGTGGATCTTGTGTGTGTGTGATTTGTGAGGAGCAGTTCCTATGAACTCAGTGTTTTTTCCTCACTTGCATTTCTTAGCAATACCTCCATATTCTGAAAATGGCAGTACTAGTAAAGGTTTGCCTGAAAGCAGTTAGGTAGCCCATGTGTGCAGTTGATTGTTCTGGATTTGAATGGACTTTTTTGCTTTGCAGAGAGGCAGCACGTGAATGTCGCAGGAAGAAAAAGGAGTATGTGAAATGCCTAGAAAATCGAGTGGCTGTGCTTGAAAACCAAAACAAGACACTGATTGAGGAGTTGAAAGCACTTAAGGACCTTTACTGCCACAAATCAGATTAATTTTGGATTCTCATTTTCACTTGTCCAGGTGGGATAGAGACTGGTTCTGGTTATACCCAGAAGGACAAAGTAAACTTTTTATTTTCTAAACATTTCTTTTTTTCTATGCGCAAAACTGCCTGAAGCAACTACAGGATATACTTCATCTGTGCTTTGCATCAAACTGTGAATGTTCAAGTACTTGCCTCCACTTCTCCCCTTACAAGATGAATTTCATCATCAGTCTCAGCATGAAGAAGAACAGGCTTCTCTCTCGTCTCCCAGTCCTCTTCAAGGAATAACAATGGTCACTTGGGAAGTTACTGTGGGGAGGGTCCTTTTGTAAAATGTCAAGGATTTGTGCTGAGCTCTTTCCATTGCCTTAGAGACAGAGCCACCCCAGCCTCTTGGTCCAGAGAGCAGTGGCCACACAGGTGGAGCATGCCTGGTGCAATGAAGAAGCAGTGGTTGCCACACTGGTTTGACACGTTCCTGCTGAGCTGTACCAATACACGGCTGAGCAGCACGCCAGACCAAGGGCACCTCACTGCCACGTTCTTGGTGTGGAGAGAACACACCTTCTTCAGACTAGCCCAGGAGGGGCTTTGATCTGCAATTATTATCTGTATTAAGCCCTCCTGGACTAGTAAAACATTCTCCATACTTGAGAAACAAATGCATTGAGAAATGAGCTTCACTGGTCAGTTGTTGATTCTCATAGCTTATGTGTGCAAGTGCGTTCAGCATTCTGAATGCACGGAAAACAGACACCAACTTCATAGGATATGGGTTGGGGAATTATATTTGGATGGGAAAGAAAATTTTAAAAAAGATGCAGTTGTGATGTTCTGTAAACAGGGGTAGCACATTACAGCACTACCTATTTGTATGCACAACAACTAAGCAGTTGAAGCATAGCCAACTCCACTTAAGTACTCCCTGAAGACAGTATGGTCTGTGTCCCAAGTCCTCTCAAGCAATGAGGTTGTCTTTATTTCCCTACCACTGTCTTATGCAATGGAAATTATTGTGCTCAATAGAAATATCAGCCTGGTTTGCTAAATTCTTTTTTGAACTTTGAGGCTGCCTTCTATACATAAATTAAATTTCAGTATAACTACTAGGACAACCTCAAATATTCAAGAGGACTTCAAACACGAATATTCCAACTCCTGCTTTGAAAGGGAAAATACTGATTATTTGAACCTGGCCAGATTAGCTAAACTTTTAATTTGTTTGGGATATTTTTTCATGGAAAGGGTCAGATTTACTGAGTAATCTATTCCTGCCACTGAAATTACTTACATGCCTCAGATGTTTGCAAGATCAGGTTTTTTTTCTGTGCACTGAGGAACTGTGGTCTTTCCCACATTTATGGTGTTAAAAAAGGTAGTTCATATTTAAAAAAACCTCTGTACTAAGCATTAGGACTTCAAAAGAATCATGCTCAAAAAGAACCAAAAAAGATCATCAAGAAGTTGTCAAAAAGAATGTGTCCGAAAGAATCATGTGCTGTTTGTGTACTGGCCCTCTGAAGCCAGTCTCTCACTGTGTTAACTCGGGTCATTTGATGGAGTAAGTTTACTTTGTGCTTCTGGTCAAACTTCTATGTATAGAAACGTATGGATGAGGCTCTGGTCTATACCAATGCCTTGCCTAGCAGAGTATTAGCTAATATTTTTTCCCACTCACTCTATATCTATTTAAGATAAATTTCATACACAGGCTTCTAAAAGGTTGTACAATCAGTGTGACGTTATAAGGAAAATACTTGGAAGACTCTGGGCAGTTGAGTCTCAAACACCTAAGCAGTATTAAAAGTTCTAGATTTCTCATTTGAGGGGCATTCAGTTTCCAAGAGACTTAATTTAAAAGGGGCAGGGTTAAACTTACAGCATTATTGTTACATCTAGAGTTATCAAGAATTTCAAATTACACTTGCATTTCAAGAAAAAAATGTAAGCATCAGAAATATGAAATATTCACTTTCACAAGTTTTGTGGGTGTTTATAAATGGTCTATTTTTATCTGGCATAGAGAGTTGATTTTTTTTGTTTTTATTTAATGGGAGATGAATCTGTTAGTTTAGCAGTGCAAATTTAAAGAAGACCCTAAGTTCTCAGCAGTGCTTTTATAAAAAACTGTTTCTTAAAATCAGTGAATACAAATACATAAAACAGTTACATTTTCCACAGCGAGTACTGAAGTAGAAATGGTTGTAATACAGGAGTCATTCTTGTAAAGCATGAAGCTCATGGTGGCCTCATTTGCAGTTACATGGAATGGTTCCTGCAGCTTTGAGGAACACAGAAAAAGCTGTATATGCCCACATTAAGGCTGTTCTGTTTGCAAAAACTGTGAGGTTTTGCTCTGAGAGCTGTGTCTAGTGGGTAATGAACACTGTTCAGAGCTTGCTGGTAATCACTGGGCACAAAGCCTGGGGGCTGGATGGGCATGGGAGCCTAAAACAGTGCCCAGGTGGGGTTCTCCTAACACACAGTTTGTGCAAACGTGTGTGTCAGCGAGAGGAGAACTGTGTTACCCGTTTGTCTGTGTGTGGTCTGCAAGTGGCCTGTCGTGGTTTTAGCCTAGACTTCATTAGCAAGTAAAGTTCCACTGAGAAAAGGAATGTAATTCAAAGTAAATAGGGGTCTGCAAGAATCTTTATTTTTATTTATGCTGCACTGAGGATTATGGGACACAAATTTATTTAATGAAAATTATAGATTACAATAATAAAAAATGTATTAGACCAAGTACAGGGCTGGCTAGGCTACCCATACATGCTTTACTATTCATATTGACCCAAAAAGGGAAAGAATATGACACAGGAATCAGTTCCTATGTTATTTACCAAGTAGTGAGGTTGGGGTGATAAGCTTCTATAGACTAAGGCTGTTTGGAAGTAGGATGGAAATGATGCTGACAAGGGGGAGGGAGGATTAGTTTTATATCTCACGGTTGTGAGTTTTCAGGAACTGATAGACTCTTTTACCTGAAGAGAGGGTTAGAAAGGGCTAGATCCGTTACGTTCATAATAAACTAGAATTGGTTTGAAATATAATTTTTGTAATGTCATTATTTTGCAAAACAACAGCACCAATCAGGCAGTTAAGATATTGTCAAAGGTGCTCTTTTAATTTAGATATTCTTGGAAAATACATATGTATAATATATGTACATATATATATATACACACAGTATATAATCTACAGCTCTGAGAGCTTTTAAGTCAGGAATGCTGAGTATTATAGTATATGGAGGTCAGAAAAAGAATTTTTACTTTTCTGTGTGTCTGGGTGTGTGTGGATGTGCGTGTGTGTGTGAAAGCTTCCCCTCACCCCAGTAGCTCTGGGCTGCGTTATTCTAGCTCTTAATTACTGATTTGTTTTGTGCTGTCTCTCAGTTACCCATTTTCAATAATTTTATTTCATCTTTTGTGGCTTTTGTGAAGTTTGTTTTTTATTGATGAAGATTTTTGAAATTATGTAAACAGTTTGTTTTACAACCACCACCACCCAGAGTAATTCACTTCTGTGCTTTTTTTCTCTTTGGCAGCTATATATCAAAGGCAAAACATTTGGAAAGGTTGTTAAGGTGTTATTTTCTAAAGGAACCACTGGTAAGACTTCTGTTTTCCTCCTGAGGTAGTGGTGATGCATTCTTCCTTAGGCAGCAATTTCACCAGCACTGGGTAGTTGCCGGCACCGTTGCTTGTATTTGAAAGCACAATTTTTGCCTGTTGTGCTCGTCAGGACTGCTCAGACACCTGTAGTTCTGGCTAGCCTGGAGCTGGCATTTGCATTGGAGATCACTGTCTTCTCTGGTACTTGTACATTGGTCAGAAAATTGGTGGGGTGTTTGGAATCATTAAGAGGCTCAGGAAAAAAAAAAAAGATTTAATAAGGAAAAACAGCCCTGATAGTTTCTGACCTAAATTTGTACCACAGGTTGCTTTTTTTAAATCTGGGCTTCCAGTAAACTGCAGCAGCAACTAGTCATCTGTTAGTGAAAACTGGCACCTGCTTTTTTATTTTGTTTTTTCATTTATGGCAGACAGTGCTTTTTGTGGTTTAAAGACAAATCCACCCATCAAAGCAAGTTCGATATCAGTGGTTGCAAATCTATGATAGTTCATAGAGGATTTAATTGATTTTCTAAGACCTTGTTTTTATTGTAATTTTTTTACCCTGAAGCCTAGTTAGTGATGTAACATTTGCCAATGATCCAACCAAAAGGTCATGTATTTATTTTTGTTACACTATGTTCTTTGTAAATGTTTAATTAAAATGTGCACTTTTAAAGAAAAAAAAAAAAAAACCAACAAACAAAACACAGAGAAAGAAAAATTAGGGTAAATTTGGTTTGCCTGAGAAGATTTCTGGCATAATTGTTGTGATCCTGCTGCCTGCACACAATTCACTCCTCCACAGCAGTTGGCTCCTTGGCTAATTGAAGTTGCAGATCAGCACCTGGTGCCCAGCAGGCATTGCTGCTGAAGGGCAGGAGAGCAGAGGGGCAGGAATCAGGCGTGTGGTGTCTGGAGCAGTATGTAGAGGATGGATGTGAAATTATTTTTAGAGTAGAACTAGTTCAGTGATCCCATATGGGAAAGGGAGGTTAATTTGGAAGGAAAGCTGAATTATTTTTCAGCCACTTTATTCCCCTTTTCTTAATTTGAGATTTGTCTGCGGATTTTACAAGCTGCATTCCAAGAAAATAAATCGAAAGGCTTTCCAGTAATTTAACACCAGGAAGTAAAGGTACATTGACAATGTGTCACCTTGCTTGAAAAGAAAAGCACAGCACAACCAGCTTTCTTTAGCAGGAATGATCATAATTTAACCCTGAAGTCTGTTATTGTGAGCAGGTTTTAAAAAGCATACAGTACATTGATGGTTCTCTGTTGTCTGCTGGGAACTCTTTTGTCTGAGCTAATTTGCAAGCTGATTTTACAAAAGCCTGAATGTATCCTGAAGCTCAGTTGGTCTGGAAGGAGCCAGACCGGTGAAGAGAGGGTGCTGAAATCCACCTTCTGTGTGCTTGTGGCAGGTTCAGGTCTGTGGACAGATAGACTT
This sequence comes from Ammospiza caudacuta, assembly GCF_027887145.1. Lineage (NCBI taxonomy): Eukaryota > Metazoa > Chordata > Aves > Passeriformes > Passerellidae > Ammospiza > Ammospiza caudacuta. The sequence goes on along the minus strand of NC_080600.1, from coordinate 18,285,461 downwards.
AAGTGTGTGAATCTTTGGGGAAAAGGGACCAGATCCAGGTGGTGTAAAGAGGGTTTGCACTTCAAGTGTTTTGCCTTGGAATGTGTTTTTAAAATGTATTTAAGCTGTGGCCTGCAGAGAGATGTGCTTGGGCTAGCTGGCATAGCACAAATTGAAGGGAGTGACCTGTTTGCTTTCTGGCCCTGCAGTGTAGGTTTGTGGCTTGCTCTGTGCTGAGTTCAGCAGGAGGAGCAGGAGCAGGCAGCTGTCCTCGGGAGCTGTGTGCTGGCAGGGAAAGGGCCAGGGGCAGGCTGGAATGACCCATGGCTGGCACAGTCCATAAGTTGAGCATTCACTGCACTCAGGACTCGAGCAGTTCACTCAGCCTCAGCTGCATATTCCTCTAAATTAGGGGATAGCTGAGAGAGAGCATGGGGATGGCAGGCCTTGAGCCAGTTGCTTATCTGGAAATGGCCACTCTTAACAACTAAGGATGTTTGGGTGCTCTCCACAAGTTGTGTTTTATCCAGGTGCCACTCCATTTTTTGTGTGTTGAATTACATTTATTTATATTAAAACTTTAATTTTAAAATGTTCTACAACTTCAAGTTTAAATGAGATTTGAAACTGTGCTGCTTATAATGGACTTCTTGGGATGGGAACAGGACAAGAAGAGGTGCTAGTTGGCAGCCAGCCCCTCCACAGACTTTTTTCCACAGATTGGTTGTTCACTTCAGAAATTAGTTGTTTCTACTCTGGATTTATAATTTGAAATTGTTTTGAAACAATGTTTTTCAGGGAAGCTTCCAGAGCGAGGGTATTATTCTCCCTTTGTAGTGTAAGCTGGAAAGAGTATGTTCACCTCATCTGCATTTCTGATTCTTTACCCAAACCATGTCAGCACAGAACAGGGTATTTGAGCTTGACTCCCACATACTTGTGGAAGTTAAAAAGACTAAATGAAAATCCATCACTGGGGGAAAATAAAGGCTTTTTTACATCTCCCCAAAAATCTAGAAACATCCCTGTTGTGTTTTTTTTTTTTTTTTTGTTTTGTTTTGTTTTGTTTTTTTTTTTTTTTTTTTTGCTTTATCTGTGTTTAAAAGGAATTGTACTGGGTTATAATGCATTTTATTAACACTATGTACATATTAGCTGCTTTGTGTTTCAGAATGGTAGTAATTGCTTTGTATATTAAAGTGATTCTTGTGAATTTGTGAATTATTGTCATAAAGAAGTGCTTTTTCTTACTGTAACCTTTGTGGTATAAACTGTCATAACTCCCTTTTTACACAAACATTTATGTGCAGTCACATAAACATGCTTTAAAAAACTCTACAAAGTCTCTTTTTTGAGTAGGGTGTTCCATTTACACTAATTTAATTTAGTGTAATGCAGCTAGAAGAATATGGGAAAAGGTATTTTGAGCAGTCTGTGGTATCATCTCAATCTGTGCTCTGCCCTAAGTATTCATAAAGTATTCTCCCCAAAGAGAAGGCTGTTTTTAATCTTAATTGAATTAGATTAGTTAGAGGTTAAGTCCTGAAAAACAAAGTTTCTCTTCCTCCTGATATTTTTAAACCTGTTTTCCAGTACCCATTCTGGTGGCAGTTCTGTTGTTTAACAATGTTTGAAAAGCTTACGCCTTTCACAGTTTAAATATGCTGCATGTCTCACTTTTAGGCATTCCTGTAAACCATGTACTACTGGTCTTCAGAACAGAACAGAAACAGAAGGCAGCAAACACTGCAAGGATCACAGCCCCATTATGTAATTGCTAGGCTGGATCCAAACACTGGGATGGAAGCCAGGAGAACAAATTCAGCACTGAGGTAAACACACCTCCAGTGAAGTCAAGGGGAAGCAGTAAGGTCAGCTCATTACAGCTGGGATTTCTAGTTTTTATAATGCCATTCACATTCTTGCTCAGAAAAACCTACAGTAATGAGAGAATCCCAAACAGGGTTAGTCCCTGAGATAAAAATGCTCTTTGGCTTGAATTTTGCACTGAAAAGAACTGGGTAACACAGATCCCTGTGTAGTCAGCTATGTATCTTAATATCAGTCAAACATTACCTTGGCTACAATGGCATTTCAGAAAAGCTTGTTCTCTTGCACATGTTTCAGGGATGGTTTCTCAGTGTCACAGCATGGTTGTGTCTTACTTGGTCACTCCCCTGTGGCTTGGACCCACTCCCTAGAGCGAGTGAATTTCTCAGGAGACTATTAGTGCATTGCCCCACTCCTCAGGGATGCATGCCAAACACATCCTTCTACAGATGAGCTCAGATCACCTGTTACAGAACAGGATCAGTGCAATGGAGCCACCCAAAGGAGTGGGATTCTCTAGTGCTGGGATGAACAGGGTGACCGAAAGTGCTTGGGCAGGGTGTTGGTATCATTGCCAAACAGCTGCTGGCAACAGCTGTGGTCACACATCATCTCATAGTAGAGCAGGAGCTCCCTGGGACCCGTGGGCTGGGAGTTTGCAGGTGTCACTGCCGCGGGCTGCTCCCTGTGCTCCTCACCAGCACTCACACTCTGCTGCTCGTCCTGCACGCCTGGCGACATTCACTTGCAGCCTGACTCACTGCTGACCTCTCCCTGAAGGTAAGTGGGTGGGAACACACAGCACTTGTGAAGCCAGCCTGGGACAACAGAAGGCAGCACTCCCTGCCTGGTGCACGTGGGTGTCAGCACTGCCCAGGAGGATGGACTGGGCTTTCAGCTGAGCTACATTCTCACTGCTGATGCCTGCCCCTAAACACTGTAGCTTTAAATGCAGCCACAACTGACATGTACGTGGCTGTGGCCTAACCGCAGTATTCCTGGCTCTGGTCTCCTAAGTCTAATAGGACGTGTGCCCCAGTGGCAGTCAGAGGAGAAGGTGTCCCCTTGAGGGATGTCACTTGCTGGGCTGGGGAGGGGCCACCAAGAGCTCTGCAGGTCAGGGGCAAGGTACTCACCTCAGCTGCCAGTGCCATCTCGTGCTTTTCCCCAGTTATTTATGGGCAGTAGCATCACTGCAGCCTTCAGACACCCTCCCTTGGGTGTGCATGCAGCCGCTGTGTAACAGCAGCACAGAGAAAGGAGCCAAGCCCAGTCTCCACTGGCACGTCCCTGCTCTGGCAGGATGGCTTTGGGCTGTAACACCACCAATGGGGTATCTGACACTGAAAACTTAACAATTACATTGAATTAATCTGCACTGGTTTAAAAGTACAAAACTGTTTCCATCGCCAAAGCAAGGCCTGGGGCAAAACCCCCTTCTTAGAAGTGTGCAGATTGCTGCACCAGCCTTTATTCTGTGCTTTATTCTGTGCTATTTAAGCAGAATTTTTAGCATGTTCCTGCTATGGCAACAGTGCAAGCTGCTATGGCTGTCAGTGCTGCAAGCTCCAGCCTCTTGCAAGGGCCCAGCACTGCCAGGCTCTTCCCACAGGAAAGTTCCCCCGGGCACTCACGAGCCCAGGCACCAGCACGCTGCTTTCTGCCAGCTCCAGCCCAAGGGGAGCCTGAGCCACACATGAGCCTAATGGCTACTCCCAGGTGAGTCTGGAGACAAGGCTACACCAGTGGGGAGGAAAAAGAAAAGGAGAGGTGAGAACTTGCAGCCACACTTCCAAAACTAGAGCCGGAGAGAGGGAGGAGAGCTCATAATTCTTTTCAATCACTGCTCACCCAGCTGAGAGGACAGAAGGAGCTACACCTGAGAGTGAGAGCTCATCTCATGACCTCTTTTCAATTAAAGGTGCTGTCTTCCTTCCCCCAAACTGATTCCAACTCCAGTTTCAGGCTGCGAATTCCCAGCCAGCTGCCTAAGCACTGTTTTAGTGACACCATGTGGCTTCTGAGGATACTGTTACAGCAAGTGTTCAGAACAGCAACTCCAGACGGGTCTGAAGCCAAGCAAGGAACTTCGCTGAAAACATGCAAGAGACGTGCCAGAGATAAAACTCAAACCTTAACGACAAATGTGTCATTTCCACATTACAGTCAGCACAGCACTTCTGGACCACCGACCAGGAAGTATGATGGAAGCAAAAGTGACAAAAACTTCCAAAATGCCCATGGTCCAAAGCTGCTTTGCTCTGCTGAGCCGTTTGCTGTTGCCAGTGTCAAATACCTACACATGCTCAAAGTCTGAGCCTGAACTGAGGCTTTTTGAGTTTAAGTTTAAAGCAAAAAAAGTTCCACATCCACACCCACAAAAAAGGGTACTAAAGCAATTCCTGCATTTAGAGCTGTAGCTGTTTTCTGTTAGCCATTGTTTTCATCAATTTCATTCTTCCACCACTAGAAAGAGAAGGAAGTCTGCTGCTGGTGCAAGATGCATTCCCAGATCTTGTGGGATAAACACACAGATGTGTTTTACAAGCTCAAGGTATGAAATCTGTTACTTGGAGCAGTGTCTTAACTACCACTGTGCACTGAAAGCACTCTGAAACCTAGACACTGCCCCAAGGTCCCAAGTAATTCAAGAGTAAGTACTTCCCCTGCTGCAAAGACTTTACAGAGCACCCTCCTGCCCTAAGTAACAGCCCTCAGAAACAGAGGGAGCACAAACAAAGGCACAAAGTAGAACATTACCTAGTGGTACTTTGAGAGTCAAGGGCTGATTTGATATTTTAAGAACAGCTTCAGTTTCCTCGTTGCACTTTCCCAGCAGCACACGTGCACATGTATATCCTCCAAGGAGCCTTGATCTGTATGAGGCAGACTTGTTATGGACAACTCAGAAACCACAACTGCTTCAGTACTGCAGGTGTAGCCCACTCACTTGCAAATCAGGTAAAAATAACACTGATTTTTAAGCTGGCTTACTTGGCAACCCCTGTTCCCGGTGCCCCTCCGGATTTTGTTCTTTGTTTCACTGTGCCTCCTCAACGCAGTAGTGACAGCAATAAAACAACTTTATAGCATCTGCCTTTGGTTCTTTTCTGCCTTTTAAGTGGTTTCTTTTACCACAACTTCTAAGATGCACAAGTCCTGAAGAGTTAAAGCATTTAGAGCTGGAGCATTAGCTTTTATTTCATACTACTTTTATTTCATCCTACTCTCCTACTTTTCTAGAGTTAAGGCAGCAATCAGGGAAAAAACCCCATTGTAATCTCTTTAAGTTTCCCCCAGAAGTTAAATGTGGTTTGATTTCAGACAACATACCTTTTGATATAACAATTTTGATGTTGGATATGACTCTATTCAGATATGAAGCAGAGGTTCAATATGCAGAACAGAAGTACAATCCTTGCTGTATCAGACCCAGTGATCAGACAAGATCATCAGAACAAGAAGCCAGTGAAATAACACAACTGCAATTTCATGCTCAGGAACAAGTGTATTGAGTAGAAACAAAGGGGAGAATTGAACAGCATCAGTGGCTTATTAACAAAGCAGAGAGTCACAAGTCATCCTTGCGACTACCCCGCTGTGCTTTGTAGATATGAACATCCTTGCTGGAGTCATAGTGGACCTCAGACACAGAGAAACGCTCTCTCAGCATCCTCAAGAACTTGAGGTCGCGCTCGTAGCGGATGCGGCAGGAGAGGAGAATCACTGTCCGCTCTGAGCACAGGTGCTCCAGCGTCTGCAGCAGTTCTGCAAATGTTTCTTCCAGATAAACGATGTCTGCACCCAGGATTAAGTCAAATGCTCCTGGAGAGAAGTTATCCAGGTCTTTTCCCCAAGTCAGCTCCTTCACCACTGCTCTGGGATGGAGTTCAGGGGGTAAGTTCGCCTGCACGTTTGACTCCAGGAGCTCCAGTGCAGCTGCTCTGTCTGTGATGGTAACTCGGGCACCTAAGGGGACAGGAGGGCATGGCTCACACTCACAATCCACATCCCTCAATGCAGCATGTGGAATACAATGCTTAACTCCAGCAGACTCCTTAGGTCCTGTTAAACATTAACAGCTCCTCTGAGCTGCCTGATTGAAAACAAACAAATAGAAGAACAAAATAAGCAAAAACCCCCTGTCTAGAGACATCCTACCCTCCATCAGTCACTTAAGAATATTAAGTGTATGAAGATTAAGCTGGGTAGGGAAAAAACCAAATTTTCTGGTGCTTTTTCTTAATGCATGAAAGTCAAGGAGTTACTTTTGGCCTTTCTATATGTGACAAAAGAATAAATTACAGGGGATGTTACAATTAACCTGCTCCAATTCCATATTTTTCCATAGGAGAGAGGCAGCTACAGAGCATCTTTCACAGGTCAGACAAAAGTTATGCTTGTATGATTTTTCATGGCTTGACTGTATTTTGTCAAACTGTTTTGTTCCTATGATTTCAATAGGCACCTTCCACAGCCACTAGAACTTTGAATTACAAAGTTAACCTGGGAAAGATTGCACAAATTTAACATAGTACCCAGTTCCTGCTTCATCCACAGACAGATCAGCAGCAAATCACTTCATTTCTCCATGCCCTCTGTGCAAGCCAGGCTAATGAAAGGCTTTTGCAAGCTCAGAGAGTGGTTTCTGTCTGTAGCTTTATCTGCATGGGAGGACAAGGGGAAGAGGGGAAGCACAGCTCTTGTCCCTGGGGGGAATAGCTGCAGAGCTGAATGCTGCTGAGCTGCCTGCCATGGCAACAGGCAGCAGCCTCAACAGGGTCCTGCCACAGAGTAAACTGCAGGGGCACCATGGCTGCAACAAATACCCAGCGGGCTCTGAGTCTACCCAGGAAGGAAGATGACCCACAGAACCATCACAGCTCACACGCGCAGCTTTGGTGCTCACTTCTACACCAGGCATGTACACGTTAAAGAGCGAGTTTTACTACACTTGTGATTTGCTTTAAACCAGACAACAAAAAAGCCCTTACCTAGTAATGTGACCACTATTCCCAGCAATCCAGTTCCAGCTCCCAGCTCAATCACAGACCGATCCCTGAGATCAATGCCTTCCATCTCCAGATAAGCACACAGAACAACAGCCTAAGCCAAGAGAGAAGGACGATTAGGCACAGGGTTTCAGTCATACTGAACACAGGCTTTCTGGTTTAACCTGAGGGAGAAGGTTATAGGAAGGGTCAGGTGCTTCAGGTCTGCAGCAAACTTTGTTCAGCACTTCTCCACCTCCTGTGTGCACCTGTAGTCTTTTTATGCTTTATGGAAATTTTTATAGAGTTTTATGGAAGACTCCTACTGGCAAAAGGAAAAAAGAACCACAGAGGTTACAACTTAGATGTGGTAACTGCTCCATGAATCCCCAAACATTAGCAGGAGGTAGAAAGAGTTGTATTTGGAAAGGAAAAGTTGTATTGGAAAGGAAATACAATAATTGTACCTGGAAAAAATTTCCTCAAAGGAAGTTTGAGGGGTTGTCAAATACTAGCAAATGAACCCAGTACTGCAAAAGTCCAGAATAAGGTTTCACAGTATCTTGTATGATATTTCAAAAGGTTTCTGCACAACACTGGTATGCCCTCAGGAAGGACACAGGGAAAGTAAGCTAATGACACTTCTAGCTGGTTGTATATAGCATGTTATATGTTATATAGATCTTGAGAAGGACCTCTCCCGCAGCAAGTTCTGTCAAAGCTGATGTCCAGAAAGATCGGCAACCCTGTACACCAATTCATTTGGGAAGTTTGCTGAAAATGCTATACTTCTTCTTTTAAAAAGGTAAAAGTGCAATCTGTGTGTGGACTGAAATCCACCCCGATGGGAAGCCCTTGGATTCCTGCAGTGATGCTGTGAGCAACTGCGCTGTGGCCTTGGACCCATCGCAAACCTCTCTGTTTTGGACTGTTCCTATCCCCAAGATAAAGGCTATCGGCAGTCCTGCTTGGATCTGTGCTGTGCTCTGAAAGGTGCCAAGCTAACATCACCAGCCACTGTAAAGAAAGAGGTGAGAGTTATCCGGGATATTTTCTGTATTGGGCACTGGCTATGCAGGGTTTGGATGGTGCATCTCTCTTGCATTCCTGCAGGATCTCTTATGGGGGAAGAGGGAAAAGTAAAGCATAGTTTAACATATTCTTTCCTAACATGAAAAAAAAAATTAAAAGCCTTCCCTTTACAATTCTACGGTAATTAATTTCCTACGGTGAATCTGAAAGCTCGGCAAGAGCCACGGGAAGCCACCGAGTGCGGAAAGGCTGCGCTTGCCATGAACACCTACCGCGTCCCAGACCACGGCCGCCACCCCCAGGCGCCGCCAGTCCTGCTGGAGGCGGATGGTGCGGCTGGCGAAGTGGAAGGTGGCCCAAGGGCTGTGCAGCTGCCGCGCTGTCCAGCCGCCTCCCTCCTCGTAGGGCACCAAGGCCATCCCGCCGCCGGCTCAGCATGGCCCGGGCCGCCGGGCAGGCCCTGCCCGAGCCCCGCGCAGGAGATCTCCGGGGCCGCCGCGGGGACAGGCCCGGCCCCGCCCGCCTGCTCCGCCCGCGCCGCGGCCCCGCTACCGCCTCTGCGCAGCGCCCGAGCGGGAGCGGCAGCGCTCAGCCGCCGAGGCAGGGCGGTCACTGCTCGGGTACGCGGGGCTGGGCTGGGCTGGAAGCGCCCCGGAGCGGTGCTGCCCCCGGCCGCGGCGGGAGCGGGGGCCAAGGCGGCGGGGAGGCTGTGCCGGGGCCCGCGGCGCGGGGAGGCCCCGGGGCGGCCCGAGGGGAGCAGCGCCGCGCTGCCTGCAGAGGGAGGCCGGGCCCGCAGGGACTCCTCGCCTGCTCACGGCCGCTGCCACGCGGAAAGGTCCGGGGGAAAGGCCCCATGGCCGTGGGACATTATCAGCTGTCCCCACTGCCTCCCTGCCGTTCCAGCCTTGGGCTTTTGCTTCGGGGGTTGGAAGGCAGTGCCCGGGAAAGGCATTTGTGCATCGCAGCAAGCCCCGTCCTCCATTGCCGGCACGGTATCTCGGCAGGGACTCGTCCCAGCCTGGGAGCGCTCCCTCAGGCGCTGGGTACCCAGCCCAGGCACAGCAGTGCTGATCTCAGTCGAGCTCCGACCAAGGCAGCACAGCCAGGGCTGCTCTCGGCTGGCCGTGTGGCTTAAGCGCTCCCCGGCGCTGTTTGTGCAGCTGTGTTTCTTCACCTTTGGCTCCATTTAATCTCTTGTTTGGCAAAACAACACAGTGCTCCTCTCTTGTGTTACTTGAACTAGCTCCAAAGACCGCTAAAGGCCCTGGGAGAGCCGGGGAAGTGTCCTGGCAGCTCTCATGCTCCGGCTGCCTGGAGGCACAGCCCCACAAAAAGGCGCAGTGTCTGCAGCCGCCTCCTGAGCCCCGAGAGGAGCACAGGGCGGCAGAGGCAGGGGACAAAGCTTCCCTGCCCCATCTTCAGTGGCTCTGTGCCCTGACAGCTCCCGGTAACAGCACCCATGAGGCAAGGCCGGCCCCTCAAAGGTGGGGACTGTAACCAGCTCCAGAAAACATCTCCTCTTTCCCACAGGGACCAGCAAATCTGTCTAGGAGTCAAAGGCAAATGTGGTTACATCTAAAAACTGTCGAGTGGCTCATGAAAACCTCTGTGGAGAATCATTGCAGGTAGCACAGGGGTAACAGTGAGTAAAGCCTGTTTTAGGGTTCTGCTCCTGTAGGAGAATGGAGCCCAAAATTTCACTTGCCCCAAACCAGTCCATACTTGTCTTACGGCAACTCAGACTTCTCCCTATAAACATGCCAGAACAGGTGTGATGATTCAGTTTTCTGTGGTTTTATGTCCTAAAGTGCTGGTCCCTTTCCACTATTCCTGCTTTTGAGAGTTTGAAATTGCTTGTGCTATTATCTTGATTATTTTTTTTAATTATTTATATAGGCAGTGTGGGAAAAAAAGCAACGAGAGTCATTACATTTGAAACAAGAACTCTGAATGACTTTTTGTGTCACCTACATTCTGCCTAAACTACATCAGCAGGCAAATAGAAGGAAACTCCCAAATGGCACAAAGCTTCCACCTCCTGCACCATATGCCAGCCCTGGGATCTCCAACCAGAATATGAGGAGTGAGGCAGGGCTCCAGTGCTCCCACTGCCTCCTTTCTGTCCCCAGATGAGTTTTCTTCACCTGCAGTATTTCATAAGAGCAAGTGTCTAGCTGAATAGCAACTAGAGTAAAAAAAGGCTGCATGTGAAAATGTATTGTTCCCAAAGATGACAATGCAGTGAGTGCTTTTATCCCAATAATGTGATTTTATCAGTCAGATATCCCTGAATATCTCAGGAGCGCAGCAGGTTCTCTACCAATCCTGCCCTGCTTCCCAGAAATATTTCCCCTTCTTCCCTACAATGTTGCTCTGCCACTGACTTCCATGAGCCTTAGACAGAAGATCAGAAATTACTTTCCAGATCATAACTGGGTAGTGAAGCTATTAAGAGTCCACTAGAAGTTCGGTAAGGGCCCTGATTTCCCATATTCATTCTGAGCCTATGTTTACCTTCTCTTCATTTTACCACATCCATTTTCTAATAAAATGGAGTACTGGGTGTTATGGTGACAGAGAGACACACTTGGTTTCTTCTACCTTTCCTGACAGTAAAAGGATAAGAAGAACACAGCAACACAGAATTGTGGCTAAAACAGATATCCAGAGCTGGAATGGCTTTCTCCCAGCAGGGCTAAAGCTCAGCACAGCAGTGCAGTGGTGAGAACGTAGCCTGGTTTGGCTTTTGAGCACTGCAGAGGGCTGTAAGGACACCTAAGCTGCAGGTAATCTTGTGAAGTAGGAAACAGCTGATTTTAAGGTAAGCAAGAATGATTTAAAGTATGAAGAAACACCGATTCAAGTCCATTCTCACCTCATTCAACCACTTGATAAAGCAGGCATAATGTAGCCAATTATGAGTAAATCCCACCACCTCGGATTTGGGTAAGCTGCTTGGGGTGATTAAGAAAAAGTGTTTAAGCGCAGTGGTCCTTGAAATACTTAAAAGATCAAAGAACATAGTAAGTAAGATAGAAATGAGTACAAATTATTTAGAATCTATACTAATATAACTCTTACTGCAATCTTCTCTTTGCTGCTTAGTATGTAAAATCCTCTCTGAGAAAAGAATGTGCCAGTTCTTGTGGTAGCTCTGCAGACACTGGGTGCACTGCATGTCTGCGCATGGATTTTGGAGACATCCATGATGGGAAAATACTGCATCCCTCACACAGTCTCTGGTTACCAAGGCAAAGGCAGATATAAATAGAAACAATCTGATTTTTTTTAAACTCTAAGTAGAAACCTGTGTTGTTGATAACCCTGTGACAGCAACGCTTTATTCCAAATGGTTCTGTTCTGCATTTGTGTGGAAACTTCTGGCTTAATCCTTTCCTCCCGAAATAAACAGCAGCTACTTCTGGTTGTCATTCCACTGAAATATGAAAATTGTCTTGGAAGTAAAGTTTGTGAAAATATCTGTTTTGCTAAGAGCTTTCATCAACCAAGTGAACAAGAGCTAGCACAAAGCATGAAGGAGAACCCAGAAAAGAAAGCTGTCTTTCTCTTTCTTCTATGTATCACTGTAAGGAGCCATTCAAATGACTAGCACTGAAATGGTTTAACAAGTTTTACATTTTCATCTTCACCAGTAGAAGAATCTTCCAGATTCTCCACATCAGTAAAATAGATGGGGTGGTGAATCACTTGCTGTTAAATACAAAGGGAATAAAGCAGAGATTAATTTGGTTGATGACAGCTTGCGGTTGCAGAATCGAGACAGCCTCAGCTTGAAGTGATTTGGACCATCTTTGAAACTGATGGGGTGAATTAAAAATGAAAACTTTTTTTTTCTGCAGAAACTGGTGGGTTATCAGTAGACCTTAGAACCCGATGCTTCTGCAAGATCCTTGCAAAAAAAGTGAAATCTTGAAATAAATGTACAATCCAATCTAGCATTTAATTTCCTTTACACACAGAATTTATTTAAACAGTGGAAGTAATGATCAAAAATATGAAGATATGTCATTTCATAAGTGCTTGAGCTGAAACACAGGAAGTTTCTGGAACCTCTGAAGAGGGAATTGTTCCTATCAGTAATAGTACATTTATGCCTTCAACCTTGCCTCTTGATAAACTGCCATATATAATCACCACGTTTATTTAAATGTCTTGTTGCAGAAGGATCACTTAGCTTTTATTAGAATTATGTGAGTGAGCTTTCGAAGGTCTTGCAGGTCTGAAAGCAGACATTGTTCTGAAGTTTCAGTTAAGGAACAAAAAGCAAACTGAGAAAGCTCTTCTTCACGACTAACCACTGGATTTCCAATTGCACTTCATTTGCTGGAAACCTCCCCCCACTTTCAGATGTTCACAGACCTACAGCCTTACCCACATCTCCAGCTGCTGAACCTCCAGGCCACGAGATGCCAGTGCTGGGTCTTGGGAGGGGAGAGTCCATAACCATGGAGCAAGACTGACACGTGAGCAGACATGGGAAAGGCTGCTCCAGCAGCACTCCAGGGGCACAGGGCTGTGGTGGGGAAATGGAACAGACATGGAGCAGGGAAAATGCTACAAAAACCTTCCTTTTGTGGAGTCTGAGAATGGATCTAGAAGCTTAACATTAGGTGGAGAAATTTATAATATATTCTATAGGTGCAGTGTTTTGCAATTTGAGATGAAATTATAGTGCAAGCAATGCACTGTATTAATTTAAAACTAGTTAACAACTAATTTTAAACAATTTTAAAACAATTATACGAACACACAGACAACAGCTATAGCATTCATATAGATGCAAAAGCATTTCCCTCAGTGCAGCTGTTACCCTTTTAAAAGAAGGAAGAATCCAAGTATATGAAAGATGTGGGGGATTTAGTGTCATTTCTAATGGTATTGTCAGTGTTTCTCTTCTTGAGTCCTTAGAAAGAAAATCCATCAGACGATAAAGAAGATGGAAGAGTTGAGTCTAAACAATTTCAGGTACCTTAAAACTAACAAGGAGGGTCCCTTAGCACCGCTGTCCAGGCTTTGGTGGCCCAGAGTTGGAATTAGAACTGCAGAATGTTACCCTAAATAAGCTTGCTGCAGGACTTACACAAGCACAGTTAGACTTTTCTGAGAAAAGCTATTCATGTTAAAGTTTGTGTTAAAATACTGAAAAGCATTTTCCTTTTCCACAGAAGAAATCTGTCTCCCTGACCTGCAGCAACAGCTATTTCTAATACTTGATAAATCAGAGTGGTGGTTCTGCCAGCCCAAAGTACAGCTTTGCAGGCCTCCATCTTGCCTCCAGCTCATCTCAAATTTTCTTCTCAGGTTCTAAGCCTCCATTATCATGAACTTAGTCTTTGGTAACTGTCAAGCTGGTTTTATTTTACCTGAAGACAAAACAAAGGCAGGAGCAGAAGAGAGAAGCTAAGATAAAGACAGGTTTACTCCCACATGCCTGTGCTGTTGGTATCCCTGCAGCGATCCAGATGCTCGCATGCCAGCCAAGCAGCTTCTGCATTGCCTGTAATGACATCTTAGATTGCAGCAAAGGCAAAAGGAGGGATTTAATCAATGACAGCAGCACTGCAGTCTGTCCTTATGCTATCAAACATAGCTCCCCATCCCTGGTTTGCTTGTATTCACTGCAAGCCAAGGTAGTACAGGAGATTTAATAGTGCGTGAAACATTAGGGCTACTAAAAATCCACCTTGGGTGTTCTGAATAACCTCCCTGGTTACTTTTTTCCCCCAAACATTGGAATATTCTATTTCCCTAACTACTGTTTTGCTCAGGGATTTTTCCCTTAAGTGGCTGTAGTCTTAGGTTACTTGTCAGCTTCAAAAGACATCACATGTGCAACATTTTTGTCCTGTCAGCTGGTAGTGGTTTTCAAAACAGGATGCCTATTTTTCCCCCGATTATTTCCAAGTGAGACACAGAAGTCTGAGCTTTTGTTTTCAGTTGGTTATACAGGTTCAACCTGGTGATTCATTCTTCCTGCAGTTACATTTCCAGGAAAAGACAAAGCCCTGGCTCTTCTCCAAGTTATCCAAGTAAGATCAGAAAGCTCTCCTCCTCCAGCTGTGACACTTTCTAAGAAGGGAGAAATTGAACAAAACCCATCCCAGAGTTAGTGTCATCACCCTGCAGACAGGCAAGGAGGTGCATGACCTTGGAAAGGCATGTGCAGTACCAAGTCAGGGTGAAGATAACAACAGAGTTTACTGGATTTAAGATTCTCGGCCCTGTGAAGCACAACCAAGTGTGTGCAACGAGCCGTTCTCCATTTCTGAGACTGATGGTGACTGTGAAGCTAGATAGTTTACAGGAAATTCTGCAATTTCATTTCAAGCCTTTTAGAAGACTTTCATCTTCTTGTTGCAGTTGGTGTGGACAAGAACATATGCTTGGAGTTGGGAATTTTTCAAGAGTTATTACTCATAAAGAAGCTGGTAACTTTGGCTTCAGACATCTCCTCTTAGGGATACTGCTGCTTGCAGATGAAGGGTAGCCTGGTTTTGCATAATGAGGCAAAGGACAACTGCTTGTGTGGTTGTGAATGCAAGTGCTGAGATTTCAGAGAGGGACTTAAAAATCTGCACCAATCTGCCTACAAGGAACCATCGCAAGAAATGTAAAGACTTGTCTGAGAAGTGCAAGCAGACAGCAGCTCCCATGTACTCAGCAAATGGGCCAAGTAAAGAGACAGAATTACCTCCCCCTGCAAGTCCACAAGCCAAAACACAGCTGGTAGCACTAATATTAATCGTGTCAAGCCTGGTAGTCTTCATTTATTATGCATCCTGCAAATAATTATACATATAGTTAAGTTTATAGCTCAGAAGCTGCATTTAGTGGTTGGCAGGGTGTGCTCCTCACTTGGAGTAGTTGGCAGGGTATTGCTCCTCTAACCTCATTAGACTAACATGAGGAGCAAGTCTGGTCCTTTGTATATTCAGAATAAACCACAGGTCTTTCTAATCTCTGCATATTAGTAGCAGAGGTCACTACTGCTTTGGCTGCCATCACAATCTGATTTAGGGTTTGTTTCAAGGTGCTGTCTGGCCTTCCTTAAAGGCTGTGTGGAGCTCTCCTGAAGTTTGCAGCAACTTCCTGAGAGGGCTTAAATTAGGATTAATTTCTCACATTTTTGAAAGTTACTTTCCTTTCCTTTTTGTGAAAATTGAAGCACAGGAGGGTTGCTGCCCAGTGGGTGCCCTGCTCAGAGACAAGGGGTGGTAATTGAGAGTCCCATGGCACACGCATCTCTTTCTGGGGCAGGAGGAGAAGAGGTTGAATCCAGACAGTCCATAGTAAGCTATTTTCAGCTCAGACATTCAGTATTGACACGATCCGCCATCCAAAATGCCTGCTTATGCAAAATGTGGATCTGCCCATTGAACATCAAAGTAACTGATTTTTTTTAATAATGGAAACTGTCTGATGATTCACTGGGGTAAATCAAGCAAAACAGTAGAAAGATGAGACAGAAAATAGGAAGAGAACCAGGACCAGTATCAAGTCATGATAAAGGGTATTCAGCGTATTGCTATAGCAGTAAGTCAATAGAATGTTAAGTAAAAGATAATGTCTTTCATTTCTGCAGGGCATTGTTCAGACTACACCTATTAACAGGATCACCTGGTTCTGCAGAAAATACACACAGCAACAGGTTTTGTCATATTATCCTGGTAAGTCAGATCTGAATTAAGACTTTAAGAGTTACTTTGCCAAAATGGAACAGGAAATGAATATTCCTCATCACTGCAGCTAAATGAAAACATGCACAGATATGGAAAATTACTCTTTACTGGTGTACTGAGGTATGTGGAAGCGGAAGCTTAACTTCTGGAATGATAAGGAGGTGGAACAGTTTGCTGTTTCTGTGACTTCCAGGGATTAAATTCAGCTTCCTCTTCTTAAGACCTACATGAATAAGTCCTCACAGGGAAACAGACTACTGATTTCTTTCCTCCCTCTGCAGGTTTGTATAAATCCTGATACTCCACAACAGCAGTAGCGCAGGGGAAGAGCAGACTTCGTCTCTCCCCCTTTGCAGAATTACACACTGAGAACAAGTATGAAACCCACAGGAAACTTCAGCCTCTGTGAGGCAGAGGAACCAAAACCTTCACACCCAAGTAGCAGTGAGGCACATCACACACTCTGGCCACTCCTGAGTTCCCAGAATTTTTCACCTATAGGCACAAGTACGTGGGGTTTTGGCTCCTGGCCCCAAAGGCTGGGTCCTGGTGCTCAGCTGCCCAGTGAGCCACTCCTGCTCACTTCCTCACCCTTGAACAAGGATTTTCCACTGCCCAAACCGCAGCTTTGGCAAAGGATTTCCTCGAGGCTGCTCCAAAGCTGAGGGTCAGCAGAGGTCCCAGCTTGCTGCTGGGATGCCCCGAGGCACTTGCTCAGCTGCAGCGCCCTTTGCTGAAGCCAGGCAGCCCCACAGCCCACGGCTGCAGGAGCAGACAGACTGGCTTTGGGCACGGACCCTGGGCATGGCTGCTGTCCTGCTGAGGTGAGCAGGTTTGCCTGTGCCTCTTAGCACTGCTCTGCATGGAGCAGCTCACCTCCAGCGGCATGGAGCCCCTGGAAGGGGCCCAGCAGTGCAGCAGGAGTGCAGCTTGCTCAGCCTCTCCAGAAAATAGTCAGCCAGGTGCAAAGAGTGAGGGAAGGTATTGCTCTTCTCATGCAAGAGGAAATTAGGCCAGTTTTCATATTAAAGAGTGCAGATGCAAGCCAACTCTTATTCTTGCTTGAGAATTAATTACTTCAATAAGTCACAGCAACCCTCTAGCTTCTTCTTTTTCCCACCATGCTCACAAAAAAACAGTGAGTGCAATGCCAGAGGGAAGAAAATACCAATCTCTCAATGGCTATTTTGCATTAAAACCCTTTTTCTCTCCCTGGCCCAGGTCTGTCTCCTGTTCCACCCTAGCCCTACCTAGAACTGGGAGCAGGACTGGCTGGCCTACAGCTTTCCAAGCAGAGTGCAGAGGCTGCAGAAGGACTTCAGTTGGCCTGAAGTGGTTCAGGAAGAGCTGAAAGCAAATCTTCCCCAAGGCCCTGGTGTAATCCACAGCAAGGTCAGATTCCTCTGGAGTAACAAGGCTTTGCAAACTGTCAGTAGCATGCAGACAGGCTTAGCTAACACAGTTTAGAGAAATTGCTGGTAAGTGAAAAGGTATCATTCATCAGTCTGAGGGAATAATCCTCATATAAGACTATAAATCATTTGGTCTGTCATTTTATTGTGCCTGGGATTAAGTTGTACAAATTCTGGAAACACAGCATCTCTGACTTCCTCTCTTCAACGAAACTACACATGGTTTGCCCAAAAACTCCCGTGTTTGTCATCACATGGGAGAGCCAACATGGGGATTTTTCCTACAAAATGGAGTAAAACCCTGAGCCTGCTTATCTTTGGAATAACTGCCAGCATGATAGCAGAGTTTTGTAATACTTTTGTGTGTTCCTAAGTCTTCTGCAGAGCCATTCTTCTTATCGGGGGCCAGAGTTAAATTTTTGTAGCGATAGTGGGTTGTTTCATTGCAGAACAACGCATGTTTGCCTTTATCAGGGCCTCTGACTGCTCTAGGTATCTCGCCCTCTAATCCATCTTCCCTGGAGTGTATTTGAACATTCCAGTCCTCTGAGGAGCTCTCAGGTAGCTGAAACTCAGCAAGCGAATCCGCAGCTGCTGGGGACTTTGAGTGCTCCCTGGGGATGCGGGCGGCCCCGTGCAGTGTGGCATTCCCGGACCGATACCGCGCACGGCAAGAGCGGCTGCCCCGGCCCGGGAGCCCTTCAGCCCCTTAGAGGGAGGGGAGAGGCCGGCCACGGGCTGCTGCAGCTCGCGGGCCTGCGCCGGGGCACCGCGGGCGTTGTGGCTCGTGCTCCTGCGAGTGGCTGTCCCCTGCCTGTCTCCCGCCTGTCCCCGGGCTGTCCCCCTCGCTGTCCCCCATTCCCGCATTCCCGCACGGCCGTTCCCGGCGCGCCCGCGGCACGTGCACGCCGGGCCAACGCGAGCCCCCCGGGGGCGGGAGCGAGCGCGCGGCGCCGAGCGGGCGTGGCCACGGGGGCGCGTCTGAGGCCTCGCGGCCGGCGGTGCGTGCGCGCGTGCGCGTGGGGAAGGCGCGGGGAGGGGAGGGCGGAGACGCGGGCCGGGGGAGGGCGCGGCCGCGGCCGCGTGACGAGCCCCGCGCCCATTGGCGGAGCGGCCGTCACGCGGCGCCGCGGCGGGAGGCGATTGGGTGGCGGCGGGGCGGGGCCCGGGCTCCCTCCGGCGGGCGCTCGCGCGAGGCCTGTGCTCGCCGCGTGCAGGAGGCGGCGGGGCGGTCGCGCGGCCGTGGGGGCGGGCGGGGCCGCGCGCGGCCGGGGCGGGGGCGGAGGCGCTGAGCCCGCCCCGCGCTCCGACCCGCCCTGCGCCCGCCTCCCCTCCCCCGGCCCAGCCCGGAGCCGCGCAGCCGGGGCCCGGCGGGGGAGCTCCGAGCTCCATGGGCAACACCGTCACCTGCTGCGTATCCCCGGACGCCAGCCCCAAGCTCAGCCGGGCTCGCGGCGGCGGCGGCGGGGCAGCGCCGGGGCCCGATCGCTGGGCGGACGCGTACCAGGCGGCGGCAGCGGGCGGCGGCGGCGGCGGCTCGGGGTCGGCGGAGGCCGAGTCGGGGGACTCGGATCCCGGCGGCGGCGGCGGCCCCCACCTCCAGCACATCAGTGACCGGGAGTTCCCGGATGGTGAGCGGCGGGCGGGCGAGGAGCGCCGGGCACCGCATCCCTGTGCCCTCGGTGCCGCCGCTCCGCCCGGGCGGGCACCCGGGGGGCACCGGCGGCCCGAGGCGCGGCCCCTTTGTCCGGCGGCGGGGGCAGCGCGGTCCCGCCGGCCCCGCGGGGCTCGGCCCGCTCCGCGCCCCAGCCAAAGTTCCCCGCGGCTGTCACGGCGCCGGCACTGCCCCGGCGGGTCCGGCTGCGGGCCGGGACCTCCGCCCGCGGGACGAGCCTGGGGCCGCTCGGCGAGTCCCCGCCCGGGCCGGGAGCGCCTCCCCTGCCGGGCAGCGCCCGGCCCTGCCCGGATCCCGCAGAGGGGGTCGGGGAGCAAGAGGAGAACGTGGCAGAGCCCCCGGGTGCTCCTGGCTGAGGCGGAGAAGTCTTGCTGCTCCTTTCTCCTTAACTATGGATTCGTGACTCGGCCGTAGTGTTAGGGCAGATGGCAAAAGCTGCTGCATTTCCAGTCTCTGTTGAACAGGAGGAAGGAAGAGGGTGTGTGGGGAGTAAGGGAATTAAGAATTACAAAGATTGTGTGCATATGACATCACCGTGCTGGACGTGAGTAATTTATACTCTGGCTGTGCGGGGTTGTAACTGTGGACTCATTACACCGGCGCTCCTTGTCGCGTAGCTCTCGGTGTTCCCAGCTTGCTTTCCTTGGACTCATGGGAAGGTACGTGCGTGCTGCTCAGATGGCTCGCAGTGACACCCGGAGCGCTGGTACCTCACAGAGCCGCTCTGTGGGCATCTCCTGCCGGGCCGGGAGAGCCGCGGGGCCGTGCTGCCCGAGGGGCTCCCCACGCCTGTAACAGGTTCGGGGTGCTCCTGCTGCTGCCGCAGCCGCGCGGTGCAGTCTAGCACCTCATGATATTCAAAACTTAGTTTAATTAACAAACATCTTGCTTTTCCTCTTTGCAATTATAACCACACCTCTGCGAAAACGATTCGCTTGGAAAAAGATAGTCTGCCTGACATCTTTAATGTACGGTGCGTACAATAACAATAATCACTAATCCGTGTAATCCGTGCTCTTCTTGAACTTAAAAAAAATTTTGCTATCAAGACTCGTTGCAGAAGAGTGTGAGGAGACCTTCAGAAATGGAGTTATTCAACTTGCAGGGTTCTGCACAGCACCATATGGTGCAGCTGTTCCAGAAATGAGATGGAACAGTCAGCCCCTTGGACCTCCTCTGAGACAGCTGTGCAATAGTAGAAATTATGTTTGCTGCCTAGGAGAAATAAACCTTCATTTTTGCAGGAAGATTATTACAGAACTCTCTCAACTCATTAGGGGAGGAGGAGCTAAAATCTCTAGAGATTCTAATAAGCCAAGCAAAAATGCCTAAGCTGAACAAATCTCCTCAGGAATAAGGGTTGTATTTGTTTGAATCTTTAGTACGTGATCATGTCAGCTGTGCTAAGTAACAGATTTAATTGTGAATTCATCCATGTTTCAGGACTGGCCTTGAAGTAGAGATGTATTAATTTTTTTTTTAATTTGCAAGCCTGAATAAGGGTGTATTGTCCAAGAATAAAATACTAGCTGTCTATCACAAATTTTACTTTTGTGGCTATAGAAACTTGAGTCTTCAGGCGGGAGATAATCCTAGAATTAGAACTGCATAAGTGGTATATGTTTAAGATGATTTTAAAGACTACTTTTACAGTGGTATGTGGTTCACTGTTGCCATCCAAAGTTGATCTGCTGCAAGTGATAGATGATATTTGAAGTTTTCTGATTGATACAACTCTTTAGGGGTGCAGAAAATATCAAAGTTTGATACCTTTATTAAAATAAAATTCAGGATGGTCAATTTTAAAAGTAAAACTTCTTGTATTGATTTTTGAATGTTACAAAGCAGTCCCTGGATAGAGTTGAAGAAGTTAAGTTCAAAATGTAAAGCACTACTTATGAAGTCTGAAATCAAGTGTTATGATCCAGACTTTATGACAAAGTTAGAAGTGAGACAGCTATTTGTTTAATTTAATACCTCCTATGAAAGAATAAATCTGTAATACACCAGATAGCAATGCTTATTCCTTTTAAACTGTAGGATGTAAAAGCTGTTGGCATACCCAGACCATGCAGACAGCCTGCATGTTTCTGTGCTCTTGACTACTAGAAAGTGTTGTTTTCATTTGGGGGATAAAATGTATTTCTGTAGTTGATTATTGCATAAGATCATAGGCTAAGATGCAAACCTGGTCTATAATGGGAGGATGAGAACCTACTGACTGCCCTTGTCTTGAATCCTTTGGCAGGGAGAAAAGAGAAAGCTGCAAGGAAAAAAAGTCAAGATCATTTTGGCTATTTTTGTTCCGTGCTGCTCAGTTCTAGGAGTTTCTAAGAAAACAGCTAAATATATCTGAAAGCTAGCATCCCAATGGGATGGAGATGCTTCATTCCTTAAGTTTCTACCTCTATGTTGTTTGTTGTTCTAAAGTCTGTCTTAAGTACTTTTGCACTTGCTTTGCTAAAATTGAATGTTTTGGTTGTATCAGGAATGCAGAAGTTACCATCTGAGCTTTGGCCTTTTTGTTTTGTGTTGTTTTATAGCTTTGTGTTGCTCTTCCATAGCGAGTGGAATGTAATCCTCACTAAGAGCACAGACCTGTGAGGAAGAATCTGTTGCTTCTCCAGCACTCTGTCCTTAACAGGCACTACTTTCCAGTCAGCACTGCTTGAATTGTCTGTATCAGATCAGAAGGAAACAAGAAAATTCTCACTTTCTTAAAATGGACAAACTACAATGTGGTATTTATGTATGACAAAAAAGCAGTGGTAGGTGGAATGGAGGTAAAACACACAGTAAAACTGAAAGCCTCATGTTTCAGCAAAGGTTAATTCAAACAGGAAAGGTTTGTCAGATCCTCTACTAAGAGAATTTAAAGCATGACCTTGTATTTTATGGCTCTCAAGATCCTGAGCCATAACCTATTTGGTGCATGCTTTTTCCAAACAAGAAATAAGCCTGTATTTGTGGCTTGACATGCTAAGGCAAGTTGGATTAAGTAAACAGGGAATAAACATAACTTTGAAAACAGAAATTTCTTCCAAATAGTTTCATGCCTACTGCTAATATTAAATATCAAAGTCTACCATGAATCTAAAGCAGCTAGCTGACTTTTCAGCTGAGCATTAAGTGTTCCTTAAATGAACAGTTCAACACAGTTTGCATTGACCAGAAAGGCTTTCCTATCTAGTTTTAGTAATGGTAGCTCTTTCATCTTAGTGTGCCCTTTAGTGGGCTGTGGTGATTGGTATGGTGTTTAGTTTGATTGTTTGGGTTTGTTTGGTTGTTTGGGTTTTCCCCTCCAAATGAGTGTCTGCTAATCTTTATTTTGGGCTTCTTTTTTTTTTTCCGTGAGATTTTTTTCTTGTTATGTAGGGGAAGAGCTTCTTACGGCTGACACTTTCTTGCTAGATTCCTATGTTTAAACATATATCTACTACTTCAAAAATTCTTTGATCCTTGGATAAAACTAGAACGAGACCTTGCTTGGCAGATGTTTCTCACTTGTACTTGAAATCATCTCCCTGCCATGCTGCTGTTCACTGAGTTTGAGCAGAGGTTTGAGTGCCTTGAGCCAAGGGGAAGAGTGCTGCCCTGCTGAAGTGGTGGGACAAAGTGACCTGGTACCCTCACCTGAATAGCTGGAGATGGAGGATGACAAGACAGTCATTCTCCATTCCCATTTTCTGGGAAAGGACAGTCAAGGATGAGAGGGAACAGCCGATGGGATCAGGAGAGGAGCTGAGTGGGATGTGATCATCACACACAGGTTAGATGGGAAAGCAAATGGAAGAGGACTTTGAAGAGGGGTGTAGTAAGTAAGGTTTACCTGGCTAGTGCCTTGAGTAACTCTTGAAAGCTTCAGGTTGTCTGCCTGCTGAAGTTATTAAACGGTGTTGAAGGTGAACAGATATTTGGATATATTGGTTGTCTGTGATCTGGTTGTCTATACCAGGTTGTCTGTAAATCTCCTTGCAGAAGGTCTAAATACTGTTCATTTGTTTCTCTTATATAATTTCATCTTATTTCAGGCATGTGAGTGGAGGTTTTTTCCTGTTTTTTTTGTTTTTTTTTTTTAGTTTGGGGTTGGTTTGTTGTTGGGGTTTTTTTTTAAATCCTAGTTAAAATGTTAGTTAAGTTAAAACATTTTGGTGCAAAGTATCAGCTTTTTAATGCCAGCAGTTTTGTCGCAGGGAAGACCTAACCATTTTATGTTGGATTTTGTACCTCTCTATTTGAAGATTTGTAGCTGCATAGGTTGACAAATACTGTTGTCTATTTGGACAAACATGAAGCCAGATCTAAAAACCAAATGATGCTCTGATGCCTTTTCTTGGTATTCCCTCTCCTTTTTTCCTTGTAGTCACCGAGTTTTTCACCTAACTTAGACTCCCTCTTGGTTCCCCATAACTGTCAGTATCCCTTTCCAAAAACTGACTAGGCATTCATTACAGAGGTGTTTGTAGCAGTTGCAGATAGTCCAATACTTCATATTTGTCAAGATCACAGACTTTCTGTAAGCCTGAAACACCTTCCATGTTGTTACCTTACAAAGCTTGATGCCATGGCCTCTAGAAACAATCTGTGAAGTACCTGTAGTGGAAATCACTGAATCACAAAGTCATCAAGGAGCAGCAATGAAATTTACCTATAGGCTTGGGAATTTGAAATAAAATAATTCCTTGCTGCAGCATAATATTTGTATTTCTGTTTTTATGCTTGGATACTGCTGGCAACTAAGGAATCCTCTATCCTTTTTTTCTCTTCAGTAAGTCTTGGAGACTTTTGCAGCAAGCAAGTAAACCTTAGGTTTTTAAGAATAGTTGGTATAGAACACGTGTACATGAAGCTCATGTGGAGGGAGGCTGATTTGTGTTTCTGGTGTGTTTTTCAGGCTTTCAGCATAACAGGTATTGAAAGGAAATATATAATCAGAGGGGTTTGATGAGACTTGCAGAGCTAAGGAAACTGAATTCATTTTAATCTGAACTTTTTTCTTTTACTTTTTTTTTTTTAACTGATTCTGTGTGACTTACCTCTAGCATCCTTATTCTCTGCTGGTTTTCTTTAGGAGATTTGCTGCTTTCCCTCCTACCTGCAGGGCAGATGTAGAACTACAGAAGTTCAGTGGCTAGAAGTATGTGTTCTCTCAAGTGTCATCATTGTGGTGAGGTCATACCAAAAAGCTGACTAACAGGGAATGAACTCTTGCACAGCCAACAAAACACAAAACCCTTCTCCTCCCAGATTCATATTGCACATTAAATTACATTTCTAGCCGTGCTTCTTCCACATACAGGGAGAAGGAAGAAGTTACTGTGGGAGGCAGGAGGGAAATTCTACCAAACATGAAGAACCCAGACTTTGCATCTGTCTATCCTTGCCAGCAAGTTTATGTTGAGATTTTTAAACCTATCTGGGTTTTTTTTTTCACTACATCTGGAGTTTGAATGTGCACTTTTATTTCACTCACTAGAAAAATAATGTTTTCAGAAGAAAACTCTGAATGTTTTGATTACAAGAGATCAGTGAGGATGGTACTGACTTAAAGAAACTTGGTGCTACGTATTTAAATCTGTAGTAAAGCCAGGTGAATAAAATTGAAGATCTTCCTTGCAGGTGATATGAATATCAGGATTACCTTGACAGCTTACACAAAAATCCCCCTAACAGCCAAGCAGCATTCTACACTGTTTGACAAGCTGTGTGTGCATAGCACAGCTTTGCTTCTGTTTGTGGTTCTGGAAAGATCTCAAATCATTGCAGTAATCAAACATTGTTGATTTTTTTTCCAGTTTAGTGAAAACTAACACTGGCTAGTTATGAAATGTGTCAGTCAGGCTCAGATAATAAACTCCTGAATGCCAGTATATTTCAAAGACTAAAACAAGTTTTTCTGTAAAGCTCTTGGACATGTTTTGTTATGTGGGTAGTTATTTACAGAACAAACTGCAGGTAAGGTCCAGGCTTCATTTGAAGTTTGCAAATGCGAGCAATTGGAAGAGGTGAAAAATGTACCACATGCCAGTCCTTCAGGTGGCATGTGACACCAGCAGACACTGCAGTGTCCCTTGCTTTGGTCACCTGCAGACACAACCTGAGACTGGAATTTCTGGTACTCACCTGTTCTGCTTTCTGAACCATGGCTTGGAAGCGAGGCAGAGAACATGTGAGAGTGTTATGGGAAGGCTTTCCTTATGCCTGCTGCTGTCAGCATGGATCTAAGAGTCTAAAATTTGGTTGCTCTATAATGTATACCAAAATTTGGTTTGCTATGGTATGGTTTGGTGGTTTGGGGTTGTTTTTGGTTTTTTGTTTGGCTTGGTTTTTTGTTTTGGTTTGGTTTTGGGTTGTTTTTTTTTTTTTTGTTTTGGCTTATCAGTTAGAAAATTAGAGCTGTGGACTTTGACTTTAACCTCTGGTGATAGAGAGTTGTGTTATGTGTGAAGGTCGGTGTGGGGAATAAAAAGTGACAGCATAGAACTAATTCTTTCTCTTTGTCCTTTAAATGGTCCTAAATTAAATGCAGTACAGGAACACATCCCTAACAAAACATTAGTTACTTCCACAATCTAGCTTATGAGCTACTGTTTTCCTTCTAGTTCAAAGGTAAAATCTTAGGGGCATCTTGTTTACCACTGTTTTAACTTGTTTTAACCTGCTTTTGCTGTGGAATTTGGGGCACTCCTGATACCCTGCCTTGGCTAAAATCTGTAGAAGTGCCTGTAACCCTGGCAGGTACATCAGGAAATATGTGGAAGCCTCCTGGCTCTGTTTGGTCCCAGAAAGGGAGGGTGTTGTGTTGTGTGGTGTTGTGTGGAACAGATCTCAGCCATGTTTCCCCAGCTGGGTCTGTGAACAGGGTGCAATAGGAACATTTTGGGATGCCCTGGGGAGGCTGTACACACTGGTGCGCATACTCCTGCACTTTGAGAAATGAAAGAACACATATTAATATGGTATTGATTTTTTTTAGTCCACAGAAATTAACAGATTACTTAAACTCTAGGTAGTCTCCATCCAGTGTTTAATATTTATCTTCACTTTTGCTATCTAAAGTCTTCTGATTTTAATAGCAATTTTGAAATGTTTACTCTGTCAGATTCTCCATTCCAGCTCTTGAGTGTGGTGTAAAAGAGCAAATAATTCCTTCCTAATTAAGAGTTTGTTTGTATTGTATATTGAAGTGATTTCTGCATCCTTCCAAAATAGCAGTGTATGCTTAGATATGTGCTGGGTATTGGTGATGATATTACTGCTTCTGTAGTAGTGCCATAAAAATTAACTGACATCTATTAAATAGCTATAAAGTGTCCTTCTGTGTCTATTGTGTAAATTCACAATATTTAGAAATAATCTTTTAACAATCTTTCAACAGGGAGAGTTGCAAATAGAAAGCAGGCTATGCATGCTGGCCTCTCTGGTGCATTTGGAGTGGCTGGGACAAAACAAAGCAGGTTAAATGTAGAAACCAGAGTTGTAACTTTTTCCTAAAAGGTTCTGGGAAAAAAAATAGAGTAACATAATTTGAAGGGGAAATAATTTTGTATAAAATTATTGTTAGGAATAACAGACTTTCTGAAATGGATTGGCAGATTTGCTCATCTAATTTGTTTTATTTTTTATATCTTTATTGGCAGTGTTAAGTGGCTTGCATCTTTATAGTATAAGGTAACGAAATATAGGGGGAACTCAAGCATTAGTCACAGCTAGTAAGTCATTGGGCAAGTGACAAAACACAATTTACAGCAAAGAATTTATTGTATTATTTAATGCTTTAAAGTTGTGCTGTATCAAAATGTTACTGCTGTCTAGCGAAGCAAAGGATGAGGCTAAAACTGTTAAAGGAAATGCAGTAATTTATTGTTCTGGAGTAGTGAAATTGTCAAAGGGCTGCTACTTATTGTCGTCTTTGACTGTCAGCTTTATTCAGGGGATAATACATGTAGCAGGATGCAATGTGTAAAATGTGTTTGTAATAATTAGAAGTCACCCGTGGATGTGTGTAAACCATAGATAAGTAGCTAGCATAATAAATTCCTAAAACCTACACACATTCTTACATGGCATGGATAAAGTCTTGATGTGGATTTTGTGTTATGGAAAGGATGCAAGATGCTGAGCTAGGGCAGAGGATTGCCTTGAAGTCGCTGTGTTGTGCCCTGTGGGGACTGTATGTGCACAGCAGCCGCAGCAGAGGTGGCTGGGACTGTCTGGAGTGCAGGCAGCTGCAAGGATTCCTCGGAGGGGGAACGGTGGCAGGGGGCAGCAGGCTCAGGGTGATCTGACCAGCCTGGTAGTACACATGAGTAAATGGCTCTGAGGCATGCAGGGAAATAAGGGGAAAGGTTGTTTTTAACACACTGTTCTCGGACAGGTGGAGGGCCCTTGTGTAGCAGCATTATTGTCCTGCTCTCATAGACCTAATTTCTGGTGGGAATCTTCCCTTCTCACCTCTTTATCAGTAAGTGTGAGGGTCTGATAGAAAGTGTTTTGATTTATATTGAGTTAATAGCCTCTAAAACAAAAATGTTCTGGGGCTGTTTTCTTGCTTTTTATATCATCCTTTCATTTCTCTTTCTTGTTTCTGCATGTTTTAATTCCCATTATTCCTGTTTACCCTGTGTCATACATGCTTTCTTTTTCTGTTAGCTTACTGTGAAGCTTGAGTTTTCTGTCATACAACTTCTGATGCAGCTCCTACTCGGGACTTACCCTTCCCTTCAGGGCTAGTATCTTGGCTTTGGACTCATAAGTGCTGCCAGGATGAAGTATTAGGAGTTGTGCTTGGTTGTGAGTCAAATTGTTTGCAGACAGATTTATCTCTTCCTCTGCCTTTTCTTTTGCTGTTTCCCATTAAATTTTACCTCTGCTCATGCCCTTATCTGCCTCTTGCCTTATGTTTCCTTCAGCTGTATTGCTGTTGCTTTTTGGTACTTCATGAGCAACATTGGCAGTTCAGGACGAGCAAATCACATGCCTGCTTTTTCCATTGCTTAGGAAAAAGCATTGTCCAGGGAAAATGGCACAGGCAGGATGGTTAAAGTTCTCTGGCAGCTTCTAAGGGGAAAGCTGCAGGAAGGTGGTCTGTTAAATGCATCTTTCTTTGCAGTCTCTTGCCAGACCAAAGCAGGTACACTGTGTCTGCTCGGACTGTGTTATCCTGGAATAACAAACCCAGCTACAGTTGGTCTTGATCATTTCTGCTGGGATTTCATACTGGGAGCTGTGTGATGTGTCTTGGACTATTAGTATCTTAACTCTGGTTGTGTAATCTGTGTTGTGGGTTTAATGTGCTGTGGCTGCCGACACACCTGCCTTCATCCAGCCGAAAGTGTCTGGCAGAGCCAGTATGGAACTGGAGCCAGTGAGGTCTGTGATCCTTTCAGTTCTGTTCCTCTCCTTAAATATGTGGGTCTGCTTGGCTCAGGGGGTTGACTCATGTGGCCTTGTCAATTTTGTGTCACTTGGTGCATGCTGCAGTGCTGTGGATCTTCTTGCCTGGAATGACAAGAGGACATTGCAGAGACATCTTGTCTGGGATGAAAGTTGGTTATGTTCATTCTTGTGCTTTTAGTACTAGACCTGATTTCTGGCATGTGAGGGGCATAGATATAGGGACTGGCAGAGCACAAAGAGAGGCAGAAGCAGTGTAAGAATTGAGCATTAACAAGTCACGTGGTTTCAAAGTAAATCAAAACCATGGGGAAGTCAAGATAGTAGTGTATTTCTTTAATGAGGCGAGGGAGGATGGGTGTTATCCTGTATTGTCTCTTCCCTGGGAAAAAAAGCATCTGTCCTGCTTAATGTTTATCAGTGACCTGGAGGAGGTGATGGAGGATGCCCCGATTGCAGATGGCAGCCAACAGGCACTGTGCTGGAGGCTGCTTATTCAGAGGGACCTGGACACTGGGCCAGCACCAACCCTATGAAATTCACCAAGGAGAAACACAGGGTCCTGTGTTAGGAGTTACTGACTTCAGTGCCCTTTTCCTTCAGTTTTCCTGTGCTTTTTCCTCCCCAGTTTCCCTTGCTGCCTTTCCCTAAATATGGCCCAAGACTTGTACAGTCCTACAAGCTCTTCCCTCCCATTCCATAGTGAGTCTCATAGCCCTGTAGACATTAGTCCCCAAATGGGAAAGGTGATCTAGGCTCTGTAGACCCTCATTGGAAGTTTTCAAGGCTCAGCTCAGTAAAACCTTGAGCAGCCTCATGTTCTACCAAAAGCTGATTCTGTTCTCAGCAAGAGGTTGAACTGGAGACCTCTGAGAACCGTCCTAACCTGACTTACCCAGTTATTCTAAAAGTTGCTGCTGAACTGTAAATAAGTATGTTCTCAGTCATTTGCTCTGTTTGCATCATAACTTGCTGATAATAATCTGTATTTTAAGTCTGCATATTGCAGTCTTGATTGGCCTGTTGATGATACTTCAGTTACTTACAGGCTGACAAAATACTTCCACTTCTGAATCACTGTTTGTGTTGAGGTTGTTAATGCAGTGCTAGCATTAGAAGCTGTATACTGTCTCTTAAATGTGATTTTGTTAAATCAATGTTAGAAACTTGTCAGACTTGTGGACAAGTTTTAAACAAGTTATACTATTTTGTTAAGATGCTACAAGTGGTACTTAAAATGTGGCAATATGGCATGCTATTGCATGCTGGGTTTTTTATTTCTTCAGAGAATCAACTGTGTATCACAAGTACTCGAGGTATGAGCTGTGAGGCAAATTCCACTCTAGGGCATCTAAGCCAGGACTTTTTACATTTTACTGCATGAATAAATTCAGGTATCTGTTCACTGTGTGCTGTGAATGAGCACACTACGGTGACAATGGAAATACTGGTTTTGTAAATTAACTTTTTAAAACTTTACAAGATGGTCTCCTTTCATGGCTGACTCTGGTCTTTTTGAGAGGAGAGGGGATTCCCTTTTGAACAGTCTTGGTTTGGTGTTCCTGAACAGATGTTGGCTACTTAAACAGTAGAGATCCAAAATTACTGTGGTCCACATCCTGGAGCAGTGCCAGAGCCAGAGGGCTGGACTAAGATCAGCAGTGTGGTAAAGCCCAGTGCCTGGAAAACATGGATGTGTGGACAGCAGTGTTGTGCATTCCCAGTGGGAATCTGGAAGGAGGAGTTTTGGGGACCCGTGCACTTGTGCAGTTACATTCCCTTGCTGGTGCACGGGGTCTGTGGCACAAACAGTCACACAGTTGAAAGCAGCACCCAGGCACTTTGTGGTTTGGCAGAGTTCTGTTGGTTGGGTGCAGGAAAGATTATGGGGTTTTTAAATTAAAAATTGATGGTGATTCTTAGCTGGCTTTTCTTTTTGGGGGTGTGGCAGATGTGTTGCTGTCCCAGCTTGAACACTTCAGAGTGCAATGCTCATGCAGGAGTGTGTGTGCTTGTATGGCTGGCATGGCCTAAGAGTGACAACTGTACATGGATGCCAAATTGCTCTTCCCAGGACTTGGAGCATCACAGTCCTGGATGATTCTGTTCATGTGTTCCATAAGTCACTGTGCCTGTAGCATGACTTCCTCAGAGCAGCTGTTTCTGCTGTCAAAGCTAAGGCAGCTCAGAATGTCATCATGATGCTCACAATTTCATCAACAAACTTTTGTGATCACTTCCATCTTAATCTAAGGGAGTATATACTAAAGCCATCACTGCTCTGTTGTGGCAAAGGATTAAAGCAGTCATTTGGTTCTTCAGTAACTCCCTTTTAGCTTTACATGGTTTTATTTGAAATTCCAAAAGAACTGAATAGTGTAAGCTCCATGTTTTGATATTTATCAGCACTGTAAATATTCGGTTCTTTTGTAACACCACAGAGATTGTTTCCTGCTGTATTTGGTACATAAAGCATAGAGGAAAGGACCACAGAGGGAAAGATCAGTAGTGATAATTTTTGTTGCTTTGGTATGATTTTTTAAAATTATTCTCTTGATAAAGTTCTAGCTTCCTGCTCACTACTGAGCACATGTCCCACAGCCAGCTACCCTAACATGCAGGGGCACAGATTGACTTTTGAAGATAAATGGATTTTTGAGATCTCCCTGTCCAGTTTTTTTTGGTTTTTTTTCTCAGAGGGAAAAATTTAAAATTTTTATTCATCTGGGCAAAAGTACAGTTCTGTTTCATGGAGACAGCTCAGTCTACATGGGTTTGATCATGTTTCCATCACTGTGCATGAGAACTTTGAGGATGGGTGAGAATTGTTGCAGTTATCTTTTATTAAAAACATCTCCCTTTTTTTTGTCCTTCCTATTTCAGATTTAGCCTTGGAATCTAATCCATCTGATCATCCCAGAGCAAGCACAATTTTCCTGAGCAAGTCACAAACAGATGGTAAGCTAAGTTTTTTTTCCAATTTAACGAAAAAAAGGAAAAAATTGGAAAAGTAACCAAAAGTAACAGCTCAAGAGCAGTGCTTCAATTCTTTCAAAGCATAGGGATTAGTAATTTATGTATTTACACAGAAACTTGTTTGTAGACCATTTTACTTAACACTTTAAATCACTTGATCTTTAAAATGCTTAAGTATCAGATTTCAGAGTGCAGTTCTTACTCATCTGAAGGAGCAAGGCTGTCTTCGTTAGTGTAATTCAAGTTTCAAGCAATGGTGGGTTTTTTAATGACCAAGGACTGTTTCAAAAATTGTTTTAAAGTAAAAAAGTTGTAATTGAAAAAAATTAATTTTTCTGTAATAAGAAATAAGCCTAAGCCAGTAGTCTAGTTGCTTTTGAATATGTTGTTTTAAACTGTTTTAATAGTTTCAGAGGATAAATATTCTCCAATCCCAGTTTTAATTATATAGATGTATTGGGATTCTCAATTTCTTTGCAGATCATGTATTTAAGTAATAACTCAATTTTCAATTTCTTTGCAGATCCTGTGTTTATCTCATAACTCAGTTTTGAAACAATTGCTATAGCTTGTGCACTCCAAAGGCTGTTAAAAAGTGGAGGCATTTCTATACTGCACATATAAAAAGTCTTTTGTCAAATTCTGACAATAGGACATTTTGAAGTTGCAACTAAAACAAAGCTTAAGATAATATTTTTTAAATGCATCTGTTTCTTTTATGGTTGGTTCTTGTTTGAAGCACTGTTTTGCTAAGAAAGTGATGCACTTGAGGTTGCATGTGTTGGTGGAAAGCTGCAGTGTGTCTTTTAACTTGGCACAGCTTTGCCACAGAAAAGAATCATTTTGACAGGTCTGTCAGTTGCTGTCCTGCTTCATTCTTGTGGCAAGTGGTAGAGTTGTCAGTTGTATCACCTTTGCAGTGCTCAGATAATCTGTGAGCAGTGGGAACAAGCACTGGCCCGGTTCTCCAGAGGAGATGGTACCAAAGAGATGTACAGACCTCTTTTTGTGGGGCCTCTGAGGTGGGTGTTCAGACAGCCAGGGGGCCTGCCCTGCTCATTTCGGACACCTCTGAGATGAGCAGTGCTGGAGGTGCAGCTCACACTGCCAGAGCTCATGAGTAGTCACTGTGCAGCCTTCCTGCCCTGCTCTGAAATGCTCCAGCCATGTGAACAGCCTTCTTGGGGTAGTATTGCTTCTAAATCTCATCTGGATTTCTTCCAATGAAATGTATTGAATTGTGTAGATTTGTGTTCATGCAGAAAATGGGTCCTCTAGGTGAGGTGGTAACTATTAAACTATTCTCTGGAGTTTGTATTAAATTAATTAATTCTTATGGAGAAGTCAGGCAGAATAACTTATTTTCTAATGTCCCCTCATTCTACTTTAGTTGACCTTCCATAGAATAAGCAGAATTAATATCTGTAAGTTCTCTTTCAGTGAGATGTTATGAGGATTATGAGTTTTGATTTATGAAAAAAGACTAAAAAAATGTGGATACTCTTTTCCAATTGTCAGTTTTTCTAAAAGTGTAAGGGAATGTGTCCTGCTAAAAAGGAGTGATGATCTGAGGTTAGAACTGTGGAGAGGTGCCTGTCCATGCAGGTCACATTTGTATACTTTGTGCATGTGTGCAGCTCTCCCTGACACTCTGTTGTATTGCTGCTGTCACAGCTGCAAGTTTAACCTTGCAGTCTCTTTTGAAAGACTAACCCAGTTTAAAATGATCAAACGACAAGGTTGCAGTTGTATGATAAATAGGTGCACAGCTTCTGCCAGCATCTTCTGTACAGTGAAATACCCTTTTACCTTCTGCAATGGAGGGAGAGAGCTCCTAAATAGTGCTGGGCACCTCACTTCCTCCTTGTGTGCCTTTGGCAGGCTCAGGGTGGGCTGGTTTTGCTTCTGTTTGCTGTTGGATGTTGGACCTTGGCTGTTTGAACTGTCTGAAATCCTCCTGGTTTTCATGATCAACAGCATCTGTTCAAAGCAGAGATGTTTTTCCCCTTAGTGTGATGGGGAGTACTTGTTCCTAAATGTACATTCCTAAATGTCTGTGGGTAGACAGAAGAGTATGTAGCTTACTAGCTTGATAAAACATGGTATCTTTTCCTCAAACTACTTTTCAAGACACCTAAAATAAAATTTGAAGCTTTTAATACTCCCATACTTTAGAAAACTAGATTAATAGAATTGCTTTATTGAATGTAAATTGGGAAACCTTTCAGTTCACATTATTTTTCCTTCTTTCTAGTGCGAGAGAAAAGGAAGAGTAACCATATAAATCATGTAAGTAAACTGGATTCTGTGGAAATAATATTAAGATATTGGGCCAAAGACAAATTCAAGGAAACAACTGTAGTAGTTCTAGGTATATAATCTTACACATGTTCCAAATCTTCCTTAGAAGGGTAAAACTGAATTATCTTTGCCTGCCTCTAAGCAATAAGCAAGCCCAATATCACAGAGCATAGAATGGCTGATTTCAAAAGAATAAAAATGAAATTTTTTTGGTCAGTTTTAAGTATTTCAGAACAGTAACAAAGAAAATATAAGCCAACCTGTCTGTATTTTTTTAAACAAAAAATAAAACTGCATTAATTTCTTAGCCAAGATGGCAAATCTTGAATGACTTGCTGCTTGAGTATTGCTACAGGACTTATTTTAAAAAGTGTATCCAGTGTGAAAAGAGAATAATGAGCAAATATCATCAGTATGATAAACAAGTGATTCTCCATTAGTTTTAAAATCTGAAATTATGTTCTGAGCTTCTTCCACAAATATTAGTTGGTTTGGAACTTCACTTACTAAAAAAACAGCCAAAACAAAAAAGATGTAATGTCATTAATAGGTGGATAAAAAAATAATTGACTAGTAAAGGTAAGAATGGAAGTTAGTAACAAAGCTTAAAAATATCAAAAGTGTCTACTGATAAAGTACTGGTAAGATAATGGTATTTCAAGTCTCTTATTTTGCATGATAATGCAAGGAGTGGGGGTTGATTCTTTTCCCTTTTCTTTCTCTGTCTTTAATATAATTCCAGCTTTGGTCTGCCAGTACCAAGGTGAAGTGTGATTGGAGTGTTTTTGCTGGCAAACTTCAGCTGGAATGGGAGATATTCCCAGGCAGCTGTTGAATTTTGAAGGGTGTCAGCATTTTCATATTGAAGACTTTCAAGTTTTAGACAAGGCATTTAAAAAAACTGTGGTGAAAACTAATGAATCTTGAATTGTTTGATTGAAATTCCTCCCTCAATTATGATGTCCTACCTCTAGTGCAAGGCATTCTCTGCAAATGCTCAGGGAAGCCTGGGTAGGGTTATATTGGAGGATTTCTTACAGTACAGAATGGTCAGGATTAGGATGGATGATGGAGCATATTACTAGCTCTAAATAGTAATGGTAAAAGTAAGGGTAATAGCAGTACTCTGCTTCCAGATTGCAGATGTTAAACAAGACATGTGTGAAGGGAGCCATGTCAGGAAAAGGTTTTTTTTCTTTGAAATGGTAACATGACAAACCCTCAAATGTTAAACTGGATAACCAGAAACTGGAAAGGTGTAGGGTGTAAAAGAAGGGAGAAGGTGGAGTCACAGGGAAATCTAATAGAGTACATCACAGAGGGAAGACTGGGACACTAACTGAGAAGAATGGAATGGGAGAGAACTGGAAATCAGGACTTGCTGCTTTAGCTCAGCTGTTTCTGCTGTAAATTATCTAAAATCATGTTGTGTATTACAAGGGATGGTTTATAAATTTATCTTAGACAAAGGAACTAGATGGCTGCAGGGTAGCTTACATTGCAGTAGCAACCACTTGAGGTGTAAAGCCAGAATGTAGTGTGCTAAACAAAAGCTTACAGAATCCCTCTTCTTGAATGTATTTCAGTTCTTGTTTTCATTTTTTCCCCCAAGGTTTCTCCTGGGCAGCTTACAAAAAAATACAGCTCATGCTCAACAATATTTATAGATGACAGCACCGTCAGCCAGCCTAACCTTAGAAGCACAATAAAGTGGTAAGGACCCTTCTCATCACCAAGGGCTTGTAAGAGTGGCATTGTAAGGGTTATTAGGGATTTTCTGGGGGTCTTGTCTGTTCCAAAGCCAACTGTACCCTTTAAATGAGAGAAGCACAGCACTGCTGCTGCAGGTTGGTCATGGAAAGGGTGTAGAGCTCTGGGTAATTGACTGCTGGAGGGAGCTCTTGTTTCAGTCACAGAGCTGTCCTGTTTCAAAGCTGTTCTCATTGTGCACTTGAGGCAGTGCAGAAGTGTGTCAGCACTGTGGCTGTGGGGGTCCCAGCTATGGGTTTCTCTGGGCCTGCATTGAAGGCACTGGAGACAGTAATTCATGTTGGGACTCAGGTGTTTATTATTTCTTATCAGTAAAGCTCTCACTACTGTGATCCGGCAGCTTTTCATTAGAAGGCACAAAATGGCCAACAATCTCTTTTTACAAGGTCTTTTAAGGCTAAATTATCCAATTAAGAACTAACACCTAGATTATTTTCCCTTTTAACCCAATAACTGATCCCAGAGAGCCCCCAGTGCAGACTTTTCTGCTCAATTACAAAATGCCACCCAAACCCATGAAGAAGAAGGAAGAAGAAGCATGAAAGAGAAACCCAGGACAACACCCTGTGCTCTCCATCTTGCTTCCATCCACAACATACTAAAAATCCCTAAACCTAAATTTCTCACCAAGTGATACACCTACACTACTTTCTGTAATCTATTTCACACTTTTGTGGATTCTAGTCTATCTTGAAGTCTAGGAAATTTTCTCCATGAATGAGGGTCAAAGGCAGTGCTCCCCTGGGGGTCAGGGCACCCCAAAGCAGACAGAGAAATATTCCCAGTGCCCTGGGTTTCCACATCTCCCCCCTCTCTTTGAATGAAAACCACTCCTTTGGCAGCCTCATCCATCATCCATTGGATACACTAAAGCAGACATGGCACAAATGTTAAAAGGACTGTGACACCAATCAGTACGTACACACCTTTCTTCAAAAATTCTCTCCATGCTGGTGCAAGATTAAATCAACTGAACACACCCCAGCCATGACCCATTCTCTTGGAGTTTGGCCACTCCATCTTCTAACTGTTGTGTGCTTTCCTGAATAGATTTTGAATGATAGACAAATTCATGCAACACATTGCTTCAAATTCCTCACATCCATGTCCATGCACTAACAAAAGATAATCAATTGCCACTCTGTTTTGCAGAGTCACCTGTCTCACACCTTGAACACCAGCTAATAAATTGCTCAGTGCCAGAGAGGTAGCACGAGAGTGCTTACTCAGTTAACACCCTGTTTGATCCAATTGCTTCAAGGCTGCTCCTGCAGCTGCCTGTGGCAGAAGCTGTTATAAATCTCTGGCTTTTTTTCCATGTATTAACATTGTCATCACAACTGGGGTCGTATCAACTGGCAGATATTTTCCCTCTACATCTTTGTTCCCTTATCATTGTCATGTTGGGTGTCAGTAAAGAAAGTCTCCCAATGGTGCATGGACCACCTAAGACATTGGATGGGCTGGCAGGCCAAATTTTGTCCCACAAATGAAAAAGACTCCTTGTGGTAACTGCAATGGAACCCTGTTGGATGGTGTGATCATCCTTGCTGTGAAATTGCACCAAGATGTCACGTTTCTATATATAATGTGATGTGGGGTCACATCTGTTATTTTGTCCTTATTTTGTTTTGACCTAGGAAGACTAAATACTATACAGAAATCCATCTTCACTGAGCCAAGAATTTCCAATTCTTGAGGTTCATAAAGAGCCTCAGGGAGAAATTTGGTCCAAACTCCCCTTGTTTCAACCATAAACACTGCATTGACAACTTTGTCAACCATCTGTCAGACACACATTTGACCGCACCACCCCATATTTCACTTAAGTTATCATCTAACAAAAATTCTACAACATCACACCAATGAAGAAACCCAAAGTTCCACAATCTTCTGTGGGCAAAGCACAAGGGTTGGAATCTCTGTGCAGTCCACATCTTTGGTGTCTTCTTCCCTGCTTGTGGAGTGGTCAGCATTTTCTTGCACTTGATAGAGTTTCACATCCTTCACTGAAATCCACCTGGACTTTGTACCTGTTAAAACACAAACAAATCCATGTTCCTGCAGGGACTGGAGGATTTTCTCAAAATCCTGGAGGTGAAGAATGAGTCCTGATGTGAAAATAAAACATTGATCAATTCTGTTTTGCAAAATTGCAGAGAAATATAAGATACCAACAGAAGTTGCTATTACTAACATTCTTTGGTTATGAACAGGAGAAAACATTAAGAGCAAAACAATGCATGTAGTAAAGAAGAAACTCACAGCAATTAGGAATCAATTAGGTAATACACATAATCAATACCACAGGTGAAATCATAGTTACCAAGCACTTCAACAATGAACTGTCATCCCAGAGTCTGTGACAGCTGATAAACCTTAAAACAATAGAAAATTGGAGAAATCATGTCCAGATTCATGTTTCTCCAAACTCCCTCTGAAAATAGGCTCAGCTGTCATATATGGTCAAATTGCCAATTGTTTTGATGCAGAAAACATCTGGGTTGATTGTCAATCACTCCATCCAAGCAGAGCTAGAGCTTGGCCAGAGCCCGAACTCTAATTGGTGGGTATCACTTAACACATTTTAAAACAAGACTCTTAAAAATAACAGTTATGAATAAGAAACCTTAGGGTTAAATACCAATCAAACCATCAAGTAATTGAATCCCTCCAAAGTTTCTGTCAGGATAGAGATGCCTCAAACAGAGCAAATCTCTTCTTCAGAGATCTGAATTTGGTCACAGTCGGGATTGTGAGCCTGGATCTGGACACTGAGAGTGGAGGAAGTGCAGCTGAATGAAAGACTGATTACATAGTACAAAATTAATACTCAAAAAAGAGAAGTTAATGTTACAACTGAACTCTCTGCTGGAGTATCTCTGTAATAATAACTGAAGAAAACCATGAAACTGGCAATCTGGATTAAAAAAACCCCAAACATATGAGTAGTTAAAACCAAGCCAAACACATGAGTAGTTAAGAAACAAAAAGTCAAGATCCTGAAGAGACATGTGTCTTGTAGATGATCACACAAAGAGATAGTAAAACACAAAATCTGGCTGCAAATATTACAACAATACCTTAATAATAATTCTTAACACAAAAGTCTGAGTATAATCAACTTATCAACAGGAAGTGTTTGAAGGGGTTAAGACAACTTTTTTAAAGCATTCATATAACATTAACAACAATCCCTGTTTATCAGTATTACTTATAAAAACCAAAATAACAAAGGTTACAAACTCAGTACCAACAATCCCTAGAACTCTGAACCATTGGGGAGTCAGCTGATGACCCCACAGATAGGATCTGATTGACATTTCCCAAATGCTCTGTCTTCTGGGATTTTTTGGGTAATTGAATCATTACTAATATGTTTATCTTTACATGGTGGGAAGCATTTTTCACAATAGAAGATTTCCATCTATATCATATTTGGAATAACATTGATCTGCATAGTGTTCCCTTTTTTCTGCATCTTGGGCAAAGGCCTGGCACTTTGGCACTTTTCACTGGTTCTGGACACTTCTTTTTCATGTATCTCTATCTTCTGCATCTGAAGCATGGTCCTCAGGCAAATGCTGCTGCTGTCACTTCTGTGGAGCCAGCCTGTTGAAGAGCTGGGCGCAGCCCCGTGAGAGTTTTCGAGAATCCCTCGCGCTTCTCTCAAAGAATTTTTCCAACTGGTTCCATCCAAACACCCTGGGCTTCCACATGTGGGTTTGAAAGTGTTTTGAGATGGGGAGTTTAGGTCACACTGAAAGCCACATCAAGAAATTCTTGACCTGGGAAAACTTGAAATGGATTTTGTGTGGAGTTGCAGGAAAAGTTGTAGGGCTGTGTTGGTACTTTGCAGTGATACTAGTCTGCCCTCTAGTTGTGGAAAACCAGCATGCTGCTGACTTAGGGTTTAGTTCTGGCCTTTCTGCCTTTTCTTCACGTTCTTGTTATTTTAGGTAGGTGATAATTATGTTCTGCAATGTAAATGGCTGCTGGAGCTATTTTTCTGGGTACCAGAAAGTCAATTATTTGCACTTAGATGATACCAGCTGAGAATTGAGAAGAGAGTTTTATCAAGTAGATTGAGGACCAGAAGGTTTTACAGATTTAATTGTGTAGTAGAGTTTGGAAATGTCTAAGTTGATTTGTTACTTTAAAATTTGGGTTCAGACAAAGTTATGCAGCATGTCACTTCTCTTTTCCTAGAGAAAAACAAAACAAAAGCCTGAAAGCTTATGCTTGTACCATTTTGAAGTGACAGTGTACATTTTGTACAGCTGACAGCAGATCAGAACTGTTCACGATAGGTTCCTGTGATGGCAATGTTCCTGTTACCACCACGAGTAAAGAAGCTGAAGTTTTCCACAGTAGAGGAGTGTTAATATATGAAACCTATTGCTTCACTTAGCAGAGACTGAAATCTGTTCTTAGCCACTTCTTGGATTCTGCTGGTATAATACCATCTTTATAATTCTCTTATTTTTAGACAGTTTCTAAGTTAGACAACTAGACAGGGTTAAAACATCTGCAGAATCTCTGCAATGGTATATGTAGCTCCAAGGAGAACTTACTCACATTTTAGTTGGGAATAGTCTGCATTTGCACTAATTATCACCTAATCAGGAAATGAAGGTACATGTTGAAAATGTCACTTAACACTTACTTTGTTGCACAGATATCTGTACAATGACTGTAAAAGTAGTTTGGCAGGCAGATTTGATTTGGCCAATTTCTGTCCAAACAGTTAAACATCAGAAATGAGATGTGTAGTGCATGAGGATGGGAGAGGAGGTCACTGCAAAATGGATTTGTAACATTCCACTGAATGACAGCTTTTGCAGTGGAATAGTGTGCATGGAAAATGCTTTGTTAAGTCTTCTTTTCTTTTCTTTTTTTTAGTGTAACATTAGCAATATTCTACCATATAAAGAACAGGTGAGTGAACTCTTCCTTTGCTGAAACAGAATGACTTTCTTTTGGAACCA
Organism: Ammospiza caudacuta; assembly: GCF_027887145.1. Taxonomy (NCBI): domain Eukaryota; kingdom Metazoa; phylum Chordata; class Aves; order Passeriformes; family Passerellidae; genus Ammospiza; species Ammospiza caudacuta. The sequence continues at coordinate 18,245,411 of NC_080600.1, read as the reverse complement.
GGCACAAAATCATAGAATCACTAAGACTAGGAAAAAACTCTCAAGATCATAGAGTCAAATATGGTCTTGGTCACTTCAGTGACAGCTGGTGAAACTTGAACGAGGTGAAAACTCTGGCACTGTGTGTTGAATATGTTTTCTCTTTCTACCCCTTCTTAAGCAGCTGTGGAAAGGGTCAGTAATGCACCCATCCAATGGCACATAAAACTCCAAAACAGGGAGGGAGGAAAACACAGTTAACTCACCACAAAAAAATCAGCCTTTGGACTTTGTACAGCTTTTCCTGAGTACAGAGGTATGGATTAGTTTTGATGGGTGAAGGAACACTCTGTCCATGTGCAAATCACTCTTGCCATTACAGCTAGTTCCAGCATAGGCTTCTGAATTAGAGCTGACCTTTTGAAGTAATGCTATTAATGAGTTTCACCTAGTTCCACATTTTGGGGGGAACTTTAGTAAGTATAATACAAGAGCATGGAAAGCTCTTCATTGTTTAGCATCTTAAATATTTAATTGTAAGGACTCATCATTAAATGCTTTGCAAAAATACAAGGTAGCTCCATTCCATATTATAGGAAAAGCTGAACTATGAAATATGTCCCTTGATCCTTTTTAATGAACAATGATTTTAGTAGAACATAGTATTACCAATTAAGTCTTATTGCTAAACCAGAGACTTTTGTTTTGTAGAGATTCTGACAGATCATTGGATATTTTTGATGAAAAATCTCACCCTCTCACAGTAAGTAATTTTTTTGTCCTCTGAGTGTATATCAGTAACATCTTGATTTATATGGTATAAGTCATAAAAATGTATTAGCACCAGGCCACAATCAAATTGATCTTAAATTATGTCTTTATACATAATACAAAGTGCAAACAGTGACTTTTGAGATCAGCTGGATCATGAATAGAGCCCAGTCTAAATGTTACAAAGTATGTTGATTTTTATGCTTTGACTATAAACAATCATGTGCCCAGTTCTTTTGTATTCCATGTGTGAAGTTTCTTGTCTGTCTCTCTTCTCCCCCTCTTTAATAACTGCTTTATTAGAAGTGTTTTCTGTTTCTTTAGGAAGACCTGGTTAGTAGGTGTGTGCCTAACCTTTTACATGTCTGCAGACAGGAGAATATAGTACATGGAGCATCACACAAAGTAGGCAACAGTGAGCATGGCCCTTAAAAAACTGGAAAGGCAACATTTTAAGGCAAATGTGCTTGCAGTAACAGCAAGGAGCATTCAGGATGTGATTTTAATGTGACTGGTCCTGGTTCACCTTTTTAGACACTCCTAAAGATGCAAAACCTCATAGTACAGGGAAGCTCAAGAGTGGAGCGTGTGCTTTTCACATCTGGTTTGAGCACCCCTAGCTTAATGCCTATCCTACAGAACCACTTACTTTGTTTTTCATGTGAAATCAATTTAGCAAAGATCCAGCAGGTTTAAAAATTGAATTTGCTCTGAGACTTACCTGAGTGAATGCAGGAGGACCTATTCTGTGGATCTCAATTGTTAATAAACAGATTTTAATAAACAAGTTAATATTTTAAGTTTGTTAAAGTTTCATCCTAAAATAGGACTGGCAGTACAAGGAATTGTACAGTGCAATATAAATAAACTCTTTATTCAATTTTTAAAAAAAAAGAACTTCAGGACAAGAGCTATATTCAAGATTTCTTGTATGGATTGTAGCACTTCAGAGCAAAAAGTGTGGACCAAAACTATTTTAATGTTGTGGTTGATATGGTCACAATACAAAACACTCAATTTTCAGGAGCTTCAAATCCTTTTTTATTCTAGCATGCATGCTTTTTATACATTCTTAAAAAACTCCTAAGTTTACACTTAGGAGTTTGGTCAGAAGAGACAAACAGAGAACTTATTGGAATAGAGTTGCAGGTTGCTCTTACTTATCCTCCTCTCTTTCTTGGTTTCTGTGTCAATGACCTTGGTAGGAAATTCTTTCAGGGGTAAACATGGATCCTCTTATCAAACTTCTCTCTGGCTCAGAGAAGTCACTGTAAAACCTCTCCCACAATTTGAAATGCCTGAATCTGTTGTTTCGCATTCAAAATTATTTATGTAAGATGAGCTCCATCAGACAATTTCTTTATTTAACAACCTGACATCCTTTGATCCTTTCTTATAGCCTCCCTCCTACTAAATGAGAAGACAATCATTGTGTCTTCTGGGGAGCACTTAAAGGTCTCTTCTACCTTCCTGCAGCATACAGACAGAAATAGAGTTAGGGCTGATTGTCACACTTGTGAGGGAAAGGCACACATGGCTTGTTAGTTTCTATAGCAATGGTGTTTTGCCTGGGTACCTGCTGTTCCTTCAGGAAGGTTAATTAACAGAAGCAATCTCTGAACACCTTGTGTTCTAAAGATGCAGTCACAAGGAGTCCAAACCCAGCTCTGCTGACCCTAATGGGACCCAGGTACCAGTATCATGGATTTAGTCACAAATACCAGTCTTAGTGCTTCCTTTCTCACTTCCAGTGCCTTGGTTTGAGACAATTTAAAAGGAAAACACTCTGGAATAAGTTGCCTCTGTGTATAGGTTCAACCAATCCCTTTCCACCAATAAGGAATGAACACAAGTAGATGTAAGTGAAAAAATAACAGTTTACTAACAAACAAAACAGCAACAGACAAAGATTAACAGTAAATAACTGCTAAAAACCGAACTGCTGAATCTCACATCCTGGGGGACCAAGGAGAGACCCAAAATGCCAGAAATATCCTTCCCAAGATGAGAAAGCCACTAACAGCAGTCTCTCTGAGACCAGGGAAAAAAACACCAAAAAGAGAACCCAAAATGGGCAAATCCTGTGCTCAAGGCAAGACCAGGCAGCTGCAAAGCCAAGCCCACACAGCAGCAGGGCCCAGCTGCCTTCCAGAGCCAAGTCTAAAAGCACCTGGGACAGCATCCACCCATCCCCAGCTTCCCACAGCAGGTCCTTAAGACACAGTGAGATTTTGGGCACAGATGGATGAGGAATACAATACCATTTTGGGGTACCTCAGGACATCCAGTCAGCAAAAATGTACTTCAGATGTGCTTTTGTACCACGTGTAGCACAGGAATGAGCAGTGTTCCTGCTCATGCTGTTCCTCATGCTGCATGGCCCCCCTGCAGAGGTAACCTCTGTTGCTCAGTGGTGTATTAGAAGGCTGTGTGGGCAGCACTAAGTTAACTTACATCTGCACTTTACTTGACAATGCTCCCCAGCTTTTTCAAACTACAAAACCACAGGAAAACACTGCTTTGCTTACCTTTCAACTGCTAGCTTGGTGTCAAGCAGCTGTGCTGTTCTCAGCTGCTGTCCTGACCATACTGCAGGTCTAACTTGGACTGTAGACAGAAATCCATTCAGTATCAGTCTTGCAGAACCAGTGTGCAGAGCTGGAGCTCTTGAAGTTTCATCCCTCCAGAAAAAGTGCTAAGTATCAGAACATATCTCAAACACTTACTTTAGGATTGCTTTTATGGACTGTTTATTTCTGAGCTTCTCCCCTGTGTTTAGAAACAGTTTAGCACTGTGTCAGAGTTAAATCCAGTTGTTCATTAGTTTTGTTGTCTTTCTGGAGTCTCTCAAGAATGAGTCCTATGAAGGCAGTGTAAATTACCTTCTAGTGCTACCTGTGACAGAATTACTGCCATGTGTTCTTCAGTGCTTCCTCAGCTTGAAGAGGAATCTCTTGAAGTCTGTAAATTTTGCCTTTTGAAGAGCCATTGTTTCTCTGGTGTGCATATACCTGTGATTTTCTTGCAGGGAGGATTTTTTTTTTTTTTTTTTTTACATCTCTTTCAGTCTGAAGAATGTTCCATGGACAATAGTTAGCACCTAGCAGTGATGATGGTAGTTCATGCTCTTTCCTGTTGGCCCTACAGATGAAACAAGTGGTCAGAAAAGAGAGACCAGCTAACCAGCTAAAGCTCCTGTGTTTTGTTTGGAATGTTTGCAATATTGCAAGGCTGCTTCTTTCAGGGTATAACTGTGTGACAGGAAATGGGTGTATACACCTCGGTGAGAAGAAATAAGCTGTTCTTTGCAGTCAGTGTTAAGTAGGCAGCTTTTCAGTAACTCCAAGAACTTTGTTTCAGCGGGAGGAGGTCCCAGATGACTACTACAAGCACGACCCTGACCACAAGCACATCTACCGCTTTGTCCGGACGCTCTTCAGCGCGGCGCAGCTGACAGCAGAATGTGCAATAGTCACACTGGTAAGGGCACTGCCTCAGCTCCTGCTTCTGCAGGGCTTTCCCTCTCCTCCTGCAGAGACCTGGGCTGAACTGGCAGTGAAATAGGTCAGAGTATCTCGTGAAACCCTGTTAAAGACAGCACAGTACAAGTGAGTTCATTATAGATTTCTAAGTAGTCACCGAAGTGATTAAATAAAAGGGCAATTCTCTTTTCTGTATATAAATATGTAATGCTTAATTACTTGCCCAATAAAACCCTGTTGGTTTCATAATACATAACTCACTGAAGAAGCTTGAGAAGAGCTGAACAGTGGGATACTGTAAACTGGGGTGTGATTAGATCGTACCCAAAGACATTTTTTATTTCAGCTGTGTGCAGGGGAAGGTGTTAGTTTTGAGTTCATATTAACCACAAGAGTCTAAAGGGACCAAGAGTCAATCCTATAGGAACTCTAGGAGAGGATCTTTCTCATTATTATGTCCTTCAATCATTGCCATCTTTCTACCAAACTTTTTTTTTAATTAAGCCAAAGAGGCGGTAACTTTTTTCCCCAGGTGAGATGGAGGTGCTTAGAATTTAAGAACAATATTACATTACAGTTCGTTGTTTGATTTCAGAAAGCATGATGGATTTTAAAATTCATCAATTACAATTATTTTTTAAATTTATATATATATATATATATATAGATAGATAGATATATAGATATAGATATAGATATATATATTTGTGTATGTGTGCATATATGTATATGAAAGGAAGTTTAATTGCTACTTTAGACTCTCTCTCAAACTGCACTTTGTTGCACACTAAACTTCAGTCTTCATTGTGGATTCTTTCTGAAAAACAGTGGGAAAGGAGAACAGAATTGTCACCAAAAGACAGTATAGCAATTAAGCAAATTCAGCTTGAAAGACTCTCTTTAATAAGGAAATGAGTAATTAAAAAAGCCAAATATTTATGAGCTGTTGAAATTCTGACAGTAGTTGGAGGTTTTTGCTTTTTCAAAGACAGGCAAGCAATTTTGACAGAACAAGATGACAGCTAACCCTGGGCAAACTATGTGAAGTATTTACAAAAAATGGAGTTAGCTTTTAAAGTGAATTTTACCACTAGATGGCCCTGTTATTATAGGAACACCTTTAGGCTATTTGAAGGCTACAAGCCAAGGATGGGAAGAAAGCATGGAGAGAACTCAGTGACAAAGATCAATTCTTCCCTTAGACCTTAATAGGTGAAACTTCCCTTACCCACTAATTTAGCTGAAGCTACATTAGAAATTTGGATTTAGATGAGGGAATATAAAATTAAAAACAATTTCTATTCAAATTTGAAAGTGCGTATTTCTTAGTACATAGATCAGTTTTCAAGGAAGAGAGAGACTCAACATCCTGGAGCTGGTTTGAGATCTCATGGGAGGAAAAGACCAAGGCACATCTTTGGGCTTGTCTCACTGCCTAAGCTACAAGAGCTGAACCTTAGTGAGGATGAAAGGTTAATGTGGTGTGGAGTGATCTGCTCCCTGCCAGTGATGTGTGACTGGTGACAGAGCTGGAGCAGTGTCTCCCCAAAGCAGCAGTGCTCATTGCTCAGAACTCTCACCTCACTAGCTATTGTGTGCCCTGGTGGTCCAGCTCTTGGGGGAAAATAAAAAATGGAACCTGTAGCTCCTGAAAATTTGGATTCTTAAGTGTAAGTAGTAATGACTGATACTTACATTGACACACTTAACAGTAATAAATAGTCCTATTGGGCTGGCATGTTTGCTGCTCAGCTCTGCTCCAAGGTCTTAATTACACACATATAATTGTGGGGTTTTGTTGTTTGGTTATTTTCCCTTTTTCTTTGTATAGGTTTATTTGGAAAGGCTTTTAACCTATGCAGAGATTGACATATGCCCTAGTAACTGGAAGAGGATAGTCCTAGGAGCTATTCTGCTGGCTTCTAAAGTCTGGGATGATCAAGCTGTGTGGAATGTGGATTATTGCCAAATATTGAAGGACATTACTGTTGAAGACATGTAAGTTGCAAGGTTTGGGTGGTCTGCAGTGGTGGGGTTTTGGGGTTTTTTTTTTGTACGTGATTTTTTTGTTGTTGTTTATTTATGGTTTTTTAAATAGCACGTGATCATGCTGAAAAAATCTCTCTCTGTTGCTATGATGTATATATATATCTAAGGTGTATATTTAGTGTCTGGCCTCATTCTCTTTTTTACCTCAAGAAACTTTGGATAATTACCCTACTTTGAGACAAATCTCTATTAATAATTTTAATGATTTATGTGAGTGACTGCCAAGTTAGTTTTCTTTACCTTCTTAATCTCAGTGATGAGCCATGGAAATAAACTGCCCAATTTATAGTCTTATCAAAAGGGTTTTTACAAGGAGAAAAAAAAAAGTGAACTAAATTTGTCCCCTGCCTTTTCTGTTTTAGAGTTTGAAGAATTGCAAGGTAAACCATAACTTGGGACTTTAATGTGTGCTTGTGTGTCCAGTTAAGGCCTAAATATCTCAAGGTCTGAGCTCCAGTGCTGCTGCTGGCCAGCAGGTGTTGTGCAGGCCACAGCTACTGCTGCAGCTTATCCTCTCTGGGTCGGTTCTTAGTTGTCCTTAGAGTGCTGAAAACAAAGTCCTCAGTCTCATTACTGCTTGTTTTTGTAAGGCTGTTCCTTAGATGTATTTTTGTCTCAGACATCCATTTCAGTTTTTCAGAAATTTTGCATCTGCTGTCTTTTCTTGCTGCACTCAGCTTTAAGCCAGATTCTTCAGTATGGGAAGATACTCATCCTCATGGCTCCAGGCTCATACTTTGGGCTGGAGCTGTGTTTATGTGAACTGTAGTTAGAACATTAGGTTTTCTGTTAAATTCCTTCTCACAAAGTTCTATCTCAGAGCTTTGAAAGGTCAGTATTTTTGTTTTAAATCTGTTTGCTAGCTTGTTCTCCTATTTCTCTTATTATCACAGGTAGAAATTATACAAGTCCCGCTTAAACGACCAGGCATTCTGGCCTTGCTTTCATGAGATGCTTCGTGTGTGTTTGAGTTGAATCACAGGGCTGTGCCCTGCACGTGTGCAGGCCTGTGCAGTGACACCCAGTTGTAGCACAGGAGCAGACTGAGCTGGCAGAGCTCTGCACACAGCACTGGGAGGCTGCCTCTGTCATGGGGCAGTGCTCTTGCCCCAGGCTCTCTTCCCTGGATTCAGCCCAAACTAGTGTTTCAAATACAGTAAGTAATTATTCATTTGGGACTCTTCAGGAGGAGGAATATCTACTTTCCTCCCTTTTAGGTAGGGGGCTGTATTTCTAGAAATGAGGGAATTTTCTGCACCAAAACAATTTTTATTATTCAAATTATTTCACATCTCAAACAGCAGCCACTGTTACTTGTTTTATACATACCCCTTGCCTGGGAGTCCTTTGTCTCAAAATGCAAGACACTGCCAGCTCTGCTTTCAGGAAAGCATAATTAGTGATTTTATACAATGTACATCTCCACTTAGCCTGGCCCTGAGTACTCATCTCTCTGAGGAACATACTTTAAGCATTGCTGCAAATAACTCTGAGATGGCTGAAGTGGGGTCAGCAAAGCCAGAAGTGCTGGAGTGTACATCTTGCTCTTTTTGATGTCTCTTCTTCTAACCCTATTTGGGACAAATCAAATTGATAGCACAGAAAATATCTTTAACAAGCAGGATATTTATCCTCTATTGCCAACGCTGGGTCTCTTGCAATTGTGAGTACTTGCATTTTCAAAGCAGTGATGGTGGTAAGGAAAATAGATGGAATTTAGGCTTTTTTTCCCCCTCCAATTTGAGGATGGGATTTTTGTAATCCCATCTCATTTGAGATAATTTAGACCTTTGAATTTAGGTATGGGCAGACACTGTACTACCCCCTTCCTGACACAGGGTGTTCATCCCAGGCTCTGCAGCTGGGCAGACTTCAGCACTCCTTGGCTGGATAACATCACCATTTTAGGGACCTTGGAAAACTGCTTCAAATACTTGGCAGTATTTGTTTTAAGTTTACAAGCCTACCTTCAATTCATGGTTGGTACATAGTTACTGTGACTTTTAGTAGTTGCAGTATTTTTAAACCAGTCATTTGATAATGAGTATTCCAAATACAGATGTTAGTGAGAGAAAATAATAGGCAAAGGATTTCAGTCACAGTTGCATTCTAATGTTGGAGATGGCTGGTGATGCTGCCAAAAACTCCCCCCAAAATCCCAGCAGCTCTGCAGCTAAGGACAGCTTGGCAGGACTCTGCCAGGTATCACTCCCTGGGTGAGCGTCCCTGTGCAGGGACAGCCCATCTACAGGAGCTGGTGGCAGGTTCTGTTTGTGAGCTACTCTGAGCTCTCCTTTTGGCTCTCTCTGTCTAGAAGGATCTCACTAACCTGGCAGATGCTCTTGTTGAACCACTGCAAGCCAAGCACAGGGGCTGCACCACTCTGGAACTGCCTGAAGGTTTTATATCTGATTTAATTTACCCAGTTTGCAAATCTGTGTGTGTGTGTGCTTACAAGCCAGGCAGCCCTTTTGAAGGCAGCACGGCTGCACCTCCTCCCCACCAAACTCTGCCTCCACTGCTCAGAGTTGTGCTGGCAGTGCCCCCAACAGCTTTGGGGTTTTCAGGAGCTGGTTTTTAGGGCTCTTAGGTTCTGAAGGGATACAAGATCCAGGCCTGGCAACTGCCACATGTGGTCATTTGCCTTTGCCTCATCCTACTCAACACAGCTGAAGTGTTTATCTTAATTTTTCTATCACAAGCCCTTTTTTATTTGCCCAAGGAAAAGGTGGGTTTTTTAAATGAAAGACATTGTTCTTTTGGGTTTTGGGAGATAGTTTTTTGTATTGTTTTACTTATTTCTAATGAGGGAAAAAAATCAAAGGAAATTCAGTTGACATTTGGAAGTCATCCTTTTGCTCGCTTTGATGAGACCAAATCCATAATTGCTGAAAAATTAACAGTACAGCTACTAATCTTGCCATGATTGTTTGTAAGGGGACACATGCTGTTCATTCTTTAGGCTACATATATTTGTAAATAAGGCACAGAAAAAACATGGGCATTATCCTTTCCCAGGATTTAAACCACTGTTAATAGACCTGTTAATCCAATGAAGAATTGTATTTTTACAGAATTAAAATGTATTAGCCTAGTGAGTACAAAAGGGGCAGTGAAGAGCATTTACTCACAGGGTAAATCAACCTCTGATCAGCTGATCATCAAAACATTATCTGATTTACATTTCTATAGGCTTATGACCATATGAACAGGAAATTAATTTTGGCACTAGGTTCAATGATACTCAAGTCTGCTATGCTAGAAAGAAACACAAAGCTGCTATTCATACTGAGATCCACCACCCAATACAGGACAACACAGATGATTCCTTGATTTATTTGCCCCCGCACTGATAGGTAAAGCATCCATTTTAGAAACTCCCAAAAAAGCAGTCACAACCTTGGCACTGACATGGTGCAGCTCATCCTCTGGAGTATTCACTGTTGGCCTGTACAGCTGCTAAATTCTGTTGGAACAGATTTGCTACCTGTAGGGGCTGTTGTTGAGTTGTTGTTGAACTGAATTGCTGGGTTTGAGTACCACCAGTTTCTTTTTAGGTTAATTTGTAAAACATTGTTTCTCCTCTGCTTTAGCTGACCACATTACAGTAGCTGAAGCAGTTTTTTTCATGTCATGGCACTCTCCACGCTTTCCTCCAAGTATTTTGCCCAGTGAAAACAGACAAGAGTAAAAACTGGACAATGCCCTTTGACATAGTACTTTGTTATCCTGCCTAATGCTATTGAGGAGAAAATTCCTTCTCCCACCTAATGCTGCTTATTTATTTATTTATTGGAGATGAATCCATGTTGCTTCAAGAGGCTTTTTTCTGTGAGATAATAGCAGCAGCTCTTCATAGATCCATTTGTTGCCGTGGTGATCTGCCTACTCCTTTTGTTAGTCCGCCTCTGCTTCAATAAACCCCCTTCCTGTTATCAGCCTGGTGAAAATGTCTGCAAGTTCTTCAGAGCTAATAAACAGCATACATCATTCCTTTCATCTGATCACTATAGCGTGGGGCCGTATGAGAGTGCGAATGGCGCATGAATTGTGCAGCTGCACTAATGGAACTCGCAGGATGAAGCTCGCTCCGCCGGGCGGGTGCACGCAGGGCGCTGCCTTCCGAGCCCAGCCCGAGGTGCCAGCACTCAGAAGCTGCACCTTTTTTGGAGCACCAGGCAATGACCTGTCTCTCGAAACTAATAATGTACAGCTCTCCGTGACCTGTTTCAAAGTTGCTGGGTTTAAAACAAGCTTGAGGTCTCTTCAGTGTTTTCAGCCAGCTAAAACAATCTTTTTTTTTCCTTTGTCTCCTGTCCTTACGCCTCCTAGGAATGAGATGGAAAGACACTTCTTGGAGCTACTGCAGTTTAATATCAATGTTCCTGCCAGTGTTTACGCCAAATACTACTTTGATCTTCGCTCCCTAGCAGATGACAATAACCTGAGCTTTCTGCTGGAGCCTCTCAGTAAAGAGAGAGCACAGAAGCTGGAGGTAAATGGTCTGAGAGTGGCTGAGCTGGGGACTCCTCTCTCTTGTATGAGTAGTAAGAGCATCTGTTGCTAATCATGTTAAGTGGCAGTTAGAAAAACTAAAAAGCTTTTAGATTAGTGTATTACAGGGTAATTTAACCCTTTTATAAATACAGTTAGCACTTCTAAAACCATGCATAGGCTAAGCTAGAATTCTGAGGAAAGGAAGGGTTTTGGGAGCTATTAGAAAAGTCTAGCAGATAGCAGAATAAAATGGATGTTATTTTGGGAACCGTAGTTCAGCTAGGCTACTTAAGATTGAAAGGATTAGAGTCATACGTAATGGATTGTCTGTCCTTCCCTGGTCACAGTCTGTATTCCAAGCACCTAGAGACAGTCACACTCAGACCCTTCTAAATACTACCAGCTGAAGGTTTCCCACTGCATCCCACTGCACAGCTGCTTTTAGATTTAGAGGGAGCACTCTTACTGCTCTCATGCTTTAATAAACAATTTGTCTGGGGGCAGCTGTAGAAATAAGTTGTGGCTTCCCACCTTTACAAAGAAACGCTGCTTTAAGATAAACTTTTGGAATAGCCCCTTGTTGGGAACCCTTCAGAACGCCCCAAGGGGTGTAAATGCAGATTACTGTCCCTTTCTGCTCCATGGAAAGGCTGCCCTTGTGGGGAGGCCCCGCAGCCTTCCTGGCATGAAGGCTCGTTTTAAAAAGCTTTAACTTCTGCAGAGTCAGTATTCCTAGTTGCTGGAGATATGTAAGACTTTTTGAAAATATACAAATTACCTGGGTTCCCAGGGAAATTTCTTGTTGGATCAATGCAACCTTTCATCTGTCCAGGTTTAATTGATGACTCTGCATGTTGTTTTGTTGACCTTTCAACAAAAGCATTACCACAGGCCCTGTACACACTGGTACCACAGTCCCTTTCAGAGAGGGGTGTGCTGCAGATTCTTGGCTTATATTGTTCCATTGTCCACCCCCAATAATTCTGCCAAGGGCTAGGGATTTTATTTTGTCCCATAAGCGCCTGAAGTTCAGGAGTAAGTGGGATCCCTCCTGGTCCTTTGGAATGAGAAGTATGATATGCCTATGAATTCCTTTATTTAAAGTTAAGCAATGCAGCTCTTCTGCTTTGTCTCACCCTTGTTACTTGCACTTTAAGCTAACACTGTCACTAATTGTAAATGTGGTTGTAGGGCAGTTCATAGTCCACAGGAAATTGTTTACTGAACTGCTCAGTGCCAGGGCATAAGTGGATGATTTACAGATTGTGAGCCTGTTTTGTTTCTTCTTTCTTAGTATTTGGGGGCTTGGTATTTAAAACCAGAGTAATTTTAGACCACTTTGTAATTCGCTATCATGCACTTACTAATGCATGTATATTGGACATTTTGGGGTTTAATTCTAAAATGTGATAAATATTTAGACTATTTGCTAAAATTTTTAATTCTACTTTTCAATTAGAGGCATATAAGCAGCTGATTGGAGCCTGTATAAAGCAGTGAATTAGTGAATTCCAGAAACTGAAAACTGATTTACACCATATGGGCAACTGGGGCTAAATATGTCAACACAGGTTGCTGTGTGATTGATGTGCTAGCATTAGAGCAGGATGGAGAGTCTGTCTGGTCTTGCACCAGGAGCTCATGCCGCCAGTGTCTCAAAGAATGCCACTCTTGAGCCAAATGCATGCCTCCAGAAGGTCGGCAGAAATAAATGTAAATAATTATTTTAAAATACACTTAGAACTTTATTCATGCTCAGAGTGCTTTTCACCTTTTGAACTTGCAGAACACTGGGCTGTGCTGAATGGGTGCTGGCTTAAAGGGAAGGTGCAGGCTTGTAGCTGATCACAGGACTCTGAAAGTTCATCTGGTGATAGGTGGTAAATTATTAATGGAAGTAAATGTTCAGGGCTGAAATTTAGTTTTGTTTTTTTTTATTACAAGTATCCTTATTAATTTGCATTGATAATGCCTGAAGTCTCCAATCAGAAACAGGCCTTGCAGGGGAGGAGATGCAGTATTTTTTGACAATTGTCTTACTAGGATTTAAGTAACTAGTCTTGTTACTAGAACAGCTAGATAAGCAGGGCAAAGGCAAGCCAATAAATTCATGAAAAAGCAATTCAACACTGGATTGTCTACATGTGCTAATATTTAATTGCTATAGTAAAGTACCATGGCTGCCCTCCCATCTCAGATCGTGGGGGTGATCCTGGTAAGAGAGAAAATGTTGGGAGTGAGGGTGTAGAGAAGGTAAAGGCAAAACAGACACACTAGTAGAAATTAATTTCCTTGGCTTGCTTGCCCTGAGTGGCCAAGTGTAAGATGCCCAAGGGAGCACAGAATGCTTTTCAGTTTGAACCTTTTTTCTCAGAGAAATGCCTGTGTGCATTTCTGCAGTGTTGAAATAAAATTTTTGTGCTGCTGCATGCACCAGACCCAGCTACTGGGGTAATTTTCAACATAACTTCCACAAACTTAAGTCTGAACTGGATCCAAGTTTTTCATTAGATAGTGAGACTAGTGAAATAAAGAAGATACTTGCATGTGGAAACCACTCACCTTCTTTAGGTCTACTGTTCTGATGGCCCATGTTTACCTGGGGACAGACCCCATTACTGCTTTCCCTCCAGAGCAGTCCTTATCTATTGTCATTCTGGAGAAAAGCCAGAAGTGTCACCGCTGCAGAGCACCTGTGCTGGTGGAACTGCAGGTGTAAAACCTCCCTTGGAACGTTCAGACCTTCCTAATGCGGGTTTTGCATTTTGTGTGTGTGTGTGGTGTGCAGGCAATCTCCCGGCTGTGTGAAGACAAATACAAAGACTTGTCCAAAGCTGCTATGAGACGATCTTTCAGTGCTGATAACTTGGTTGGTATCCGCCGTTCTAATGCCATCCTCTCGTGAGGAGAGAGCGAGGAGCAGCACAGGAGCAGCACGCCAGGAGCCGCAGGAATCACCACTCCACGCACGCCAGCCAGCCCGGACGGTGGCTTCAGCAACGGGAGGCGAGAGGGAGCCAGCCAAGGGAGCCCAGCGCTTGAAGAACACACTTGGTGCAAAAGACAAGACCTTTGTCAAATCAACTCTCTCCTCCTTTTGATGTATCCAGAGGTGCAAAAACAAACTTATCTCCTTCTCTCCTCCACAGACGTTTGCTTACTATGTAGGCCTATAGCTGTGAACTCTTGAGGTTTTTAATAATAAGTAGTTTTAAATTTTAGAATTTAAACACTAACCACATGACTATAGTTACAATGTTCTTCCCTCCTCTCCCCTGTCATCCAGAGTCTTCGCTGCATTTGTATTTCAGGTCAATGCAGTGTTAACAAAAACAACACACGGGACTCTTAAAGTATAAAGCCGCTCTGGAGCTGAAAACAGTAGCATAGACACATGTTGATGGCTTTTCCCTGGTTTGGCTACTAAAAGCTGCTATTATTGGTGATGTGTTCATACCAAGAAGCTGCCCAGCAGGAAGGAATTCCGTCTCTGCACCCACAACTTCACTCCAGTAAAGATTGTCAAAAGACTTTGAATGTTTTGACTGGGGGCAGAGATACGGTTTTATGTATTGTTAAAATGTATAGGGTCCATGCTGCATTTCTTGTGAATTATGGTGCTTCTCCCATTTTCTAATACTTATGTTGCTCTGGAAGAGATGTAATCTGTGTATTTTTCTGAGGCATTGAATGAAAAAGTTGGTCTGGAAACATCATCACCATCCCAAACAGTGTAGCAATCCAGTGGTGAATGGCGTGTGTGCAGCACTGCTTCTCTGAGTTCTACTGCAGATCTTTTGTGCTATATACAGTGAGTTCCTAAAGCTGATATTGTGCATCCATCTGGCTCTCCTTGGGTTTCAGTTTCCTGGGAGGAAGTTACATTCATAATGAGACAATAATGAGTTTGAGAATCCTAGACTACCTATGAAGGTAAATGGAAAGATATTGTGTTCAACTGAGAATTATCAAAAAGCTTTCTATAAACCTTTTTTTTTCCCAAAGTGAATTTTATCTTGTGCAACTGCTCTAGAGGCTTGGGGTTTGCTCTTTCTGAGACTTTAGAACAGAGCTTACTTTCAAGCTCTGTAACTGAACTCTAAACAGGATAAGTATTATTGTAGACTCTTCCTGTTACAAGTCTTTGTAGTATCTTCCCTTCTTGGATCCAAATAGGTTCTAGGCAGTGTCCTAGGAGCAGATCTCCCTCCGAATGACACGGGTTTTGTGCACTTCCTCTTACGGCCAAGGCCCAGAAACTTACACTGAACAACAAGTCCATCTGCCTTTGGGAGTGGGGCTGTGTGAGTGCCATCATCAGTGTGGCTGCACTCAGCTGTTCAAGTGATGCATACAGCCTTTTGCAGTATGCAAATGTGCCAGCCCCTGGCTCCCAAACCACGGGACTTGGCACTTCAGGTATTGATCTCAATTCAATACTGAAAATAACACTACATCTTCAGGTGGTTTTCCTTTCTCATGTTTGTATTAAAAGAAAAGCTAATAAACTCTATTTTAATTAAAGTTAAAGGTGAAAGGTGTGTTCTGTACAGCTGTTGGATTCCACTGCCCCACAAAAAAGGAGGGAAAAAAAAACCCCAGTGGTGTGTGTGAAAGCCTCTCCATTGCCCCACCAGCCTATCATCTTCATTTGGTCCCCAGGGGCTGGCACTGTCTGGCAGCAGACTCCTGGGAAGGGTGCAGCCCTGCATGGCTGCCCAGATCTTCCCACATGCTCTTTGGATTTAGAACTTGACTGGGCTGCTCAAACAAAACCACTCACTGACAGTTTCTTTGCACTTCAGTGGGCTTTAAGTAGGGCCAGTCCCTCTGGAGGCGATTTGATGGTGTTTAAGTCCTCCCTTGAGGAGCACTAAATTGGAAGCTACAAGTGACCAGCTCCTGGATTGACTTGTGACCTAATTGCTAACGAGCTTTGCTTCCCTCAGCACGGCCAGGTGCCTTCAGCTGTGTGGGATCAGCCTGGTGCACTCTGCTGTGGGGCTGCTCCAAAAGCAGCCACTCACTGGGAGCTGCTCAGCAGAGACTGGGGCCACTCATTTCCCTTTTTTCCCTTTCTCCCTCCAAGAGATGGAGACTCTTCCTGCTCATCTGGATGGCAGGTGAATGACATCTCAAGCTGATGGCTGCTTCTGCAGTACATCCTGCAGGAGACAGCTGCTATGAACCTAATTTTGCTTTGACTGTTACGTGGCTTTAGTTTTACTGTAGCCCAAAGCACATTATCAATGGGATTTTGATCTATTCAGCAGATACGAAGCAGGTCTGAACTCCAGCTCAGCTTAAGAGAGAAAAATACCAATTCTGTGAAGGGGAAATACCCTCCAATTTGCACTACTCTGTATGCTGGCAACACTTTTCTCAAAGAGGCAAAAGAAAAATTACAGTCATGGTCCAAATACTGAAATTACAGAGACTGTTACCAATCTCTGCTCCTAGGGAAGAGAAACTGGCTATGGGATCAATATACTTTGTTTTTCTTAATCCAATAGCTGAATAATAATCTGTGTTGAGGTGACCTCTGCCTGCTTTGAGTTCCAGGGCAGCACTCCCCATCTGGCAGTAAATGCTGTTTGCAGAGACAATAGCTGTGTTATGGCCCAGCAAGAGTGATGTGAGCACCAGCCAGACTAGCAGGGGCAGCGTGTATTAGCAGGGGCAGGAGGCCATGGAGGTGTTAGTGGGTACAACCCTAACCCTTCCCTTTGTGTACAGGGACTGTGTATTTGGTTTCCTAGGGAATTTTATGAGAACTACTTCAGTTTGGGTTTGGCAGTTAAGAGGACAGGCACTTGAGGATGGAATAAATGTCAAGACCACTGCTCCTGGATAAGAGTAGAGGTGTCAAGCATACCCTGAGCAAGCAGAATTGGACAAGAGCCATTGAGGCAAGAGCTTGCACAGGAGGTTGGCAGGAGTGCTCAGGGCAGGGTGAGCTGCTCGTTCACAGCTCAGCACTGGGCAGGCTGCAGCCCCCAGCCTGTCCTGGGATTTCCCACAGCACCACAGTGCAGGACTATGACATAGAACTGGTATTCCACATCATTACCTCGGAAAATATCCTTGCACCAAATAAGCTGTTTGCCAGCAGAGAGTGAGTTACAGGGTGCTGCCAAAGTGACTGTAGTGCCCTTACTAACACCCTCCCCCAGTGGACTGACAAAAGAGCACTTAAATGGCAGAGCATGGGCCTGTTTGTCTTAGCATGAGGAAAGTCTCAGGCTGCCTTCACAGACAAGGCATTTTCTAGGTCAAATAACCACTTTGGCTTCTGATCAGTATTAAAACCTATTTGAAGAGCCACATGGTCCCCATGCCATCAGACATCCCCATGCCATCAGACCCTGCCATTCCCCACACCACCCAGCCTGAACTTGTGCTGCATCTCCACCTTTCAGCCCCACGGAAGCCGGTGACTGCCTCGAGGGTGGCTTAAGTTGACCAAGTGGAACCTGGAGAGTCCAGGAGCACAGGCCAGCTGTGAGGGATGACATGTGTGCTCAGTGTGTGCTTACGGGGACACAGTCCTGCAGGTGATTCACACACTGCCTGCAGGAGAGGCCCTTCCCTTGCTCGGAAACAGTGGCTGGAGGTAGGCGGTGGATGGCAGTGCTGCCAAACTCCTATTTACCGAGGAGCTGAGGGCACAGCAGCTTCCTGCAGGCAAGAATGGCAACAAGGCTGCCAGCAAGGTGCTGGAGTTACTTCCAGGAGCAGGCAGCAAGTGTCCACAGCTCCTTGAGAAGAACCTGATGCTGAAATGGTTCATGTTCCCTCCACACCCCAAAATTGCTGCCCTTTAAGCAATAGGATCAGTCTCAATTGTGTGTTTTGCCTGTACTTGAACATGGGGGGCAGATCCCTGCAGAATCAGGTGAGTCAGGCTATGGGACTGTCAGGCTTATCACTGGGTGCTGGAATGCTGCTTCCAGGTAAGAGATCCTATCTGGTGGGACCTGGTGTGTGCCTACACACCTAACTAGATAGCAGAGTCCTGCACCATTAGTCACCACGGAGCCAGCCTTAACCCCTTGCTGTCCCTCCCCAAGTGCTCCTCGCAGATGGAAGCACGGCCACCCAAAGGGGCCAGCGTGCAGCATCGTGCTTGGCTAGGAGCTGTCGTCTGCTTGGCCTTAGGAGTACCAAAGGGCACCTCTTCAGGGCCTGATCTCAGCACAGGGCAAGGGACAGTGCTGTGCACACCGCAGAACGCCAATAAAAGTTGATAGTTAACCCTCTTTTAGCAGCGAGGCGTGACCTTGGCCTGTCAGGGAAGGTGCTGTCAGCGCGGCCACGGGCACAGCCCCGAGCACAGAACCCGGCTCAGGGCAGAGCCTGGCACTGAGGGCACGGATGTGTGCCATCCTCCGTGCCAGGGGCAGCGCTGTGTGGGGTTCCTGCACATGGAACATGCCATTCCTGTGCCACGCAGTGCAGCTGCCTCACCAGTTCCCCACGATCCCCAGCGATAAGAGCCCGGCTCGGCCCTCCAGCACACGCCTCCCCCTCCCCCAGCAGGTAAGCTTTTAAGGTAATAAACACTCTAACAGAAGCAGAAGTAAAGAAGACAACACACGCTATTTTTTTATCCTCATAAATAACTAATCTTGATACTTCTCTTTGAATAAAATTTCTTCAGCTTTTCACATAATATAGTACAGTTATTTAAGCAACATTGAACAGCATGGGTAATGGAAGAGGCAAAACCCAACATGTAAATTGGCTACAGCAGACAGGGCACACGGAAACGGCTCCTTCCCCCCTCCTGCCACTTGTTGCTGAGAAGCCAGGCTCAAACACGAGTTGATTGTATTACCCTACCATTACATCAAAGCTGAAAATGCTCTCGCATTTTTCAATAGGCAACGGTTTGTAGCTAATCTTAGATTTCTTTACACAGTCAGTTGCACTTTGGAAAAAAACAAAAACAGCAAAATACCACCTTTGACATGGTTTTGTTCATTGTATTGCATGATGTGTGTTTAGCTGTATCTACAAAAGGCACTATAGAGAGAGAGAGAAGAGTCCAGCAAGCAAGGTGTGGACTGGAGGAAATTGGAATCATTTAATGCCCTGGATTACAGCACGAGACTACCCACAGTGTCTCTGTGCCTGACCCGCCCCACTGCTGAGAACACACCTGTCCCTAGCCTGTATCAAAGGTCACTACATAAGGCTTCTTTATGTACAAGTTAGGCTATAATACAACTATTTACAGTGTGTAACACAACATGGTGCAATTCTGTCCACAATAAAGCACTCCAACATGCTGGAGGGGGTGAGCCCTATTGCAAGAGTGCAGATGGGTGCAGCTGAACAGTCCCTGGTGAGCCCTCACACCTCTGTCTCCTCTAACCAGGACTCCCCAGAGACACTCATGCAGTACCTTTATCCAGTGATAGGCCTCTTGAGCGTTCCCTCACTTCCCAGGTTTTGGTTTTAAAATGAGGTGGAAACCTTTTTGACTGAAGTGGTCCAAAGGTGTTAAGAACAACCTCAGATCCTTGCAGTCCTGCAGGAGCAAAGCCAGCAGTTGTTCTCCAGTGCTTGAACAGCTGGGTCACAGTGCCACGCTTGAAGGAGGGCAAAAAGGACTCCTGCAATGGCTGGGTAATTTCATACATCACCACTGCTTAGGGCAGGCAGAAAAAAAAAATTAAAACCCAGGTGCTTTCACAAGTGGCCAGAGGCAGCCAGCCTCATCCTGCACCACAGCTGGAGCCCCTTGCCCTGGCTGCATTTAGTGACTTTGACAACAGGCCCCCCCCACTATTATTCTACTTACTGAAACCCAGCTGTCACCACTGCTTAACGCCAGGCAGTGCTGCTCTGTCAGTGCTCAGCTGCTGTCTGATCCAAGGAAGTGAAAACAGCTTGGGAAGTTGGAGGAAAAGAGGTATGAGTGCTCAGCTAAGTTTTCCTAAATTAACTGCTCCCTCTCAAACCTGGTACTCTCTCTAGCAGAGGCAGAGCTTTGAGAAAAGCAGCAACAAGTATTGAAGCTGACTGACTGGAAAACCCAGCTGCTGCTCCGGAGAGACAGCCTGCCACCTGGCTGGGACACCCCCATGCAGTCACTGCTCACTGCAGGGGTGCAACCACCCTTTTAGGGTTGGTTGTGCCACGCTCAGCTGCTGTGCCACATGCCACAGCTGGTGGGCAGGACACAGGGCCTGCCTCCCTCGCCCCAGGTAACCCATAGGAGACAAGGGGGACCGAGGAACTCACCCCGCTGCAGAGGCGAGGGGCACGAGCGGCACCGACCCTTCCAGGGCACAGGGCCCTCGGGAGAGCCCGGCTGTCAGGGACAGAGCCCCTTGCCAACCCCGTGCTGGGCCGGCAGCCTCACACCCACAGGGCCCCTTGTGCAGCCCCCGGGTTCAGTGGCTCCGTGGGCAGTGCAGCTGGCTGCCCATGGCAGAGCAGGAGCCGCTGCCGCCCAGCTGAGCCAGCTCCCGCCCGGTCTGAGCCCCGACTGAAGGGAGCCAGCTGTGCTTGCCCAGGGCAGGAGGGACCGCAGGGGATCACCTGGTCCCTGCCTGCCCTGCAGACAGCTGGGACCCTGTCCCTGTGGCAGATCCTCTCCACGGCCCCTTCCTCCTGCACTGCCACCACCCATGAAGCCCCCGGCCCGCACAGCTCCTCCCCTCCTGCTCAGTGTGCTGCTGCCTGAGCAGGGCCAGCGGCTGCCTCACACCAGGGCCCCCAGGCTTCCCCTCCTCAATGTGTGGTGTGCCTGGGGGCTCTGGGGGCACTGAGGACAGGCTCCTGCTCTGCCATGGGCACCCAGGGAAGCAGCACCCCCTGCCAGCTCTCCCTGACCCACTCTCTGGGCTTTAGTGAGGAGCCCAGTGGCAGTGCCACCTGGGGTTGGGGGCCACCATCTGCCCTGCCTGCTACAGCTCTGCCTTTCGCCCTGGCACCAGCAAGACCTGCCCAGAGGCTCGTTGAGGGACACAAATCAGTGCTTGAGGACCTACTGCCACCTGATTGGCCCACAGGCAGCAGCATCCCAGGACCCCAGCCAGGATGTGGGACCCCAAATGGGGCATACATGGCAGTGCCAGGCTCCAGACCACCCCGTCCTTCTGCCCCCACATAATTGGCAGCACCTCCTCCTGCCCTGCCTGGGGCTGCAGCTGCTCTGTGCCCGTGGTCCCAGGCAGCACCACCACGGTGGGGCTGAAGATGCCAGGAGTGGCCCAGCTGTCACCCCCTCTTCTGTGGCCCAGGGTCTTCGCAACCCTCTCCTTCCTGTGGCTGGGGTCACCGAGGCTCCCTCTGGTCACACATGGGACAGCGGGACCTGCTTGTGGTATGAGGCCATGCTGGGCAGCACCGTCCTGCCCACCAGCGCTGGGCTGGCCTCACCGTACACCGAGGCGCCCGCAGGCTTCCTGGCCCGGCAGCAGCGGGTGCTGAAGCGCCTCCAGGACTCCAGTGTCTTGCCAGACCAGATCCAAACGCCGGAGGTGATCCCCACCACAAGGCACATGAAGTACTTGAGCATGAAGACAGCATAGTCAGGCTTGGGGCGGTGAGAGTTCCCCGGGCAGGAGCAGTTCTGTGCCTGCTCCCAGGCCTCCCGGTTGTGCTGCTCGTAGATGTAGCAGGCGATGACGATGGTGGCAGGCACGGTGTAGAGCACGGTGAAGATACCGATGCGGATCATCAGCTTCTCCAGCTTGTCGGTTTTGGTGCCGCCCTGCTTGATCACGCTGCGGATGCGAAAGAGCGAGATGAAGCCAGCCAGCAGGAAAAGGCTGCCGGTGAAGAGATAAACCACTAGTGGTGCCAGCACAAAGCCACGCAGATTCTCCAGGCTCTGGTTGCCCACATAGCAAACCCCAGCCACCGGGTCACCGTCAACAGAGCTCAGTGCCAGTACAGCAATGGATTTGGCACTGGGGATGAGCCAGGCAGCCAGGTGGAAGTACTGCGAGTAGCTGGCAATGGCCTCATTGCCCCACTTCATGCCAGCAGCCAGGAACCAGGTGAGGGACAGGATGACCCACCAGATGGAGCTGGCCATGCCGAAGAAGTAAAGGAGAAGGAAAACTACGGTGCAGAGAGCAGGGCCTGTGGTCTCGTAATGGATATGGTGGTGCTCTGGGTTGCAAGCCACATTGGCGTGCCCTGCCACCAGGCGCACGATGTAGCCCAGGGAGACGAAGAGGTAGCAGGCAGAGAGGAAGATGATGGGGCGCTCAGGGTACTTGAAGCGCTCCATGTCAATGAGGAAGGTGGCCACGGTGGTCAAGGTGGAGAGGAAGCAGAGGATGGACCAGAGGCCAATCCAGAAGGTAGCGAAGGTCTTCTCATCCTGGGTAAAGTAGGGCTGGTAGCAGGGGATGGCACAGTTGAGTACCTTCCCGGTCCTGATGCGGTTGTACAGCGGATGGGACTCCTTGGAGATGGGGATCAGGGGCGCTTTGCACTTGCAAGTCTGACCACAGTCCAGCCCTGAGAGGCGCTGCCCATCGAGCGGCGTCAGGTTTTTGGCCATGTCCTTGGCAGGGCGCGTGGGCTTCCCAAAGAAAGGCGGCAGGGTGGTGGCTTCCGTGTGGTTGTATCCCATGCAAAGCACCTCGGAGTCCCCCAGCACCGGCAGGTTGTCACAGCTCATCCTCTCGGGCCAGGCGAAGCCGTACTGCTGCATGATGGGCGAGCAGCCGGCCTTGGCCCGCTCGCAGACGGAGCGGCAGGGGGGCAGCGGCTTCGTGTAGTCGGACAGGCAGATGGGGGTGTACATGCTGCAGAGGAAGAAGCGCAGGTCCGGGGAGCACTGGATCTCCACCAGCGGCCAGAACTGGTGCACCTCCAGCCCAGCCTCGTCCTGCGTGTCGTGGTTGAACTGGTTGGGCATGTAGGTGAGGTTGTAGCCGATGCCCTTGCACATCGGCACCGTGATCTCCTGGCACACCAGCGCCTTGGAGGCGGCGCGCCCCGCCGCCGGCAGCCCCAGCAGCAGCGGCAGCCCCAGCAGCAGCAGCGGCACCGGCAGCCCCCGGCCGCCCATCGCCGCCGCGCGTCCTACCGCCGCCGCATGTCCCGGGCACCTGCCGCCTCCGCGCCGGGAGCGGGGCCCCGCCGGGAGCGAGAGCGGGATCCCGACCGCCGCCACCGCCGCCACCTGCGCTCTGGGGCGGGCGGACGCCCCCGCTCCGCGCCGTGCCCGCGCCCCGCCCCGGGACCGCCCCGGGACCGCCCCCGCCGCTGGCCCCGCCCCGCCGGGGCTCCCCGCGGCCGCCCCCGCGCCGGGCACGGAGCCCCGCTGGGCGGAACGCCGCGCTGCCCCGGCCCCGCTGCTAGACGCGTCCCGCTGGCTCCGTGCGCCGGCTCGGGGGCAGGCGGCCGAGTGAGAAGATGACGGTGCTGCCAAACCACGACTGCTCCGCATCTGTGCATCGCCTTCCCCTCTTGCCCGCCGGGCCCCTCCCGAGACCCGGCACCCTCCGCCCCCCCAGGGCCCCGACGGCCCGGCCCGGCGCGAAGAGCCAAGCGGCTGGAGGCGGAGGGCAGGCGGTGCCCGCGGCGCTGCTGCCGCTTCTCCCCTTCCTCCTCGGGCCCTTCAACCCCTCTTCGCGGGGAGGGGCCGGGGCTTCGCCCGCCGTAACGGGACTGGGACGAACGGGGGAAACCCTGGGTAGGGGAAGGGAAGACGTGAAGGGGTCCTGACCGGCTTTGCCTTGCTCCGGCCATGGCACATCAGCCCGGGTACAAGGGACACTGTGGCATCTACCGGCGCTGCCCACGCCCAGGGCAGCGCTCCTGACTGCCGGAACGCTGAGCCTCGGCGGGAAGGAAAGCCGCCCCTGCTCGCGTGCAGGCGGCTGCGCTACCACATTCCTGCCCCGGATTCCGGTCGCCATCCGCTCCGCCAGCCCTTTTCTTCCCTCCCAGGCGGGTGGCAGGCGCTGCAGCGCAGCGCGAACCAACGACGAGACCGCGCCGGGGCAGAGGGCTCTGCCCAGCGCCCTGGGACCGCGGGCTCCTGCCAGAGCCACCGAGGTGGTCACGCTCAGTTGCCAGGAATTCCAATTCTCCAGTCCATGCATTCGTAAACACCGAAATTGCCAGCCCGATTTTCAAGCGCTTCCCTGAAAGCCCTGAAGCCCACGGCATGTTCAGGGCGCAGAGGGGAACAGACCTGCTTCAGAAGCCAGATTCGGGGCTCCAGACTGCAGCTGCTATGGCAGAGCCTTATTCTGCCCCAGGCAGAAGGCCTTGCACTTCAGTGGATGTGGATGGAAGGGCATTTTAGATCAGAGTACCTGAATCCAGCCCTGGATCTACTAGTCAAGACATTCCCACAGCACATCACAGATACAGACACCTTGCATTCAAGGTTTGGTGCTGGGGAACACCAGCACCCAAAACACCCCTAACTGCATTCAGAGCCACAAAGCAAATACTCAAATCATGACTTAGCTCCTGCCTTCCTCCCAGAAGCAAAACCTGGCTTGCTTATTGCTCTGAGGAGAGTGGCTGATGTACTTTCAGGCAGAGCACTGACTGCTGATGAGCAAAGCCATCAGTCATTTAAAGGCGAGAGACCTCATGACCACCTCTGAAATCCACATCCACCCAGACTAGGCATGCATATTACTTGGCACTGTCAACTTTGACTCTTAACTTTTTTTTTTAAAGGAAAAAAATAAATCTCACATCCCTATACCTCTTTACACTGTAAGTTTTCCCTGTAATAGAGCTATACAAAAGAAAACTATAAGTCACATGTTCCTTTGGAAGACAGTGGCATATCCTTGTAGCAGGAGTCATAACTTTTAATTCTTTTCCACAATGAGTTTCTGTGAACTAGCAGCCCAGCAGAAAGCAATCACAGACAGTTTCATTATGGCTGTCAGTTGATTATCCAAATTATAGCTGAGAGAAGAGGGCAGCCTTTTTATTATCATTGCTGTACAATTAGAAAATGCTGATGAAGCTCCATAAGAGCAGAAATTGTCTTTTTTTGTTGGCATTTTTCATTTTTATAAGCATTCTCTTGGGCAACATCTAAGTTTGATTTGACACACAATGGGGAATAGGTACATAAGTGGGAAGGGAGAAGATAAGAAGGGGAAAATGGGGCAGCTCTTCATTTCAGTTAATCTATCAACTCTTGTAGCCTGGTTCAGGTTTTGCCACTCCTCCAGATGTATCTAATTCTTAGAGCCTGGCTGTAAATAATGCTGTATTTGCTACACTGGGGACACATAAAATCCAATTAAGAGCCAGGTAGACATCTGTTGGCTTGCTCTGTGCTTCTGTTTCCTTTTTGTTTTTTATGAATATGTAGCAGAACAACCAGAGCAGGATTAAATACAGGGTAAGTGCAAGTGCAGTTGATAGGTTTGTTACTCATCTCTTCAGTAAAGGATGAGAGTGCAGTGCATCCAGCACATAAAATGTGTCTGCACAAAATTTACTGTGTTAAACCCTGCAGACAAAAACTGAAGTGTTTCCTGGCCCTATGAAAATGCTTTTGTAGTTAAAAAACTTTTAAATTATTAAAAATCACTTTACCTTTTATCCATGTGCAGAAGTGTCCATGAAGCTCCACCGTGCTAGGCAGGTCTGCTTGGCAGTACATCTAACCCCTGCTCCTGGCTCCAGCCCAGAGGATTCAGGCAGGGACTGGCATTACATGTCCTCACAGACATACCTTCCACTCACTGACGAGTTTTCAGCTGGGATGCAGTGGTTCCTGGTAGAAGCAGAAAGTACAAAGGTGATAAATATTTCTGTATTTGGTTCTTTCACTGCTGATTGTCAGCATACACTGTTTACCTGGACAAATTGCTTTTGTGAAGGATACCATGACTTTTAAAAGACTTTAGAAAAGGACTAAGTGAGTTTCCTTTGTAAAGACTGGCTATTGCCCTTGCCCTTGTTAGAGGACTCGGCAGACTTTTGCAAAGAGCTTTTCAGCCCGGGCTTTGGGCAGGGACAAAGCCGGAGAGCACTGATCTCGCTCTTGGCTTTGCCGGCACCAAAGCAGGGCAGGAACCTCCTGCCCCTCTTGTCACAGGATCAGCACACCACCCCTTGGCCCTCGACCCTTCTTGCTTGAGGCAGCAAATGCTGGTTTTGTCTGCACTGCTGACAAGTCTCCAGCTCCCAGGAAGGGAGCGGTGGGGGCCCAGCGCAGGTGACTCCTGGTGCTGGTGGCAGCCTGCCAGTCACCCCAGCTGGAGGCTGTGCTGGCTCAGGCGCTGCTCAAATTAGCAGTGACCCCTGATAACAAACTGCTTGAGTGAGGAGGTGCTGGGGACCATAAGGTGGCTTGCAACAGCACAAGACTGTGCCTTACTGCCTGTCAGGAGTGCAGGAACAGACATCACTTCTGGTATCAGGGTGCAGCCCCCAGGCAGCACCAGCACAGCAGACCACTGTGCACTGGTACAAAAGGATATCAGTGTTTGCCCCACACTGAGGACACGGCTGCATGCTGCACCAAGGCAGGTGTGCTTCTGCTTCCACCCCTGGCAAGTGCTTGCCTTCCCACCTGAGAGCTGCAGTTGTTCCAGCAGAGCTGGAGCAACTGCTCCAGGCTGCCTGTGCTGCAAACCCCAGCACCAAGGCTGACCTCGTGCAACGGCACCTGGAGCAGGGGGCTCCTAAATTAGACCAAGGTTCTTGCTGCAGTGCAGGCAGGAGGGACCTGACAGGCAGGGAGACAGAGGGACTCTTGGCCCTTTGCCAGCAGGCACAGCAGAGTGAGAATCACTGCCAGCATTTGCAGAGGGACCCTGGCACCCAAATCCTACTCAAGTGCAACAGCAGCGGGGTGAACATTTCTCATGTGCCCAGAGGCTGTGGCTTGGGGACAGGAATTCAGATTTAAATCATTTGAATGCTTTTCACCATTCCCTTAAAAATCCTAACTTACATCAATACAATTTGGTTTTATATACACCTGTGCAATTACACACCTTAGCATATTGCAGGAAAACAAAACCATGCCAAACTGTAGCCATATCCAAAAAGTTACATGGAACTTGAAAACTTCTGAGTGAATTAATCCAAAACTTAATTTATAACAGTGACACAAGCTTCAGCAACACCTAACTAACACAAGTCCTGCAGTTTGAAAAATGCCACCAAGAATTTCAGGTAAGTAAGACCAAAGTAAAATCAGGGAGATTGCTGCACATAAAACTAATCTTGCCAAACTCATCACCTATTAATTAACTATACTTGTACATATAAATGCACATAAAATATATGCAATAAGCTTTCTTTGGTCTCCCCAGGCACTGGGAACCTTACCATAAGCCACAGCTGGAATATTGAAGGGATGCTCTTGTCCTGAGGTGCCGCTACCACAGCATGCAGAGGCAGGATCAGGGCCCTGGCCCAGAGCTGCAGGAGGGTTGGTGGTGATGAGGATGGGCCTCTGCCATGCCACAGCCATGGCTGGTTTCAAATCCCCTGCTGTGACTCACAACGCTGAGATAAAGAGGAAGCAGTGAAGTTCCTTACATCGAATTTTCTTGGGGGGTATAGTGCAGCCTGAAACATCTGAAACTTTTCAGATATGTAGTTTTTGAAACACAGCACATAATGCCCTTTTTTTTCTTTTCTTTTTCTCTCAAAAGAAAACAGTCCCCATAGTGAAGTTGACATGATAAATTAGTATAGCCCTGGCAAAGCCCTCACTCTTCATTTGGCAAATACTTATTTATGGTCTTTCAATTTGTGGCTTATGTAACAACAGGGTGAGTGACTTTCAAAAAAAGCTCCGCCATGTATTGACCTGATACAGCCTAATGGGTCCTTCAGAGCAATTAGGATTTATTGTGTTAGCGTCTATTGTGTATAGAGACCATTTTAAAAACATGTGTTATTTACCCAGAAAGCAGTAATGACTGTTTAAATACAGTGAGATTGTTTCTTAAACTCTTGCTGCTCTATACATTGCAAAGAAGTTACTCCAAATAATATTTCTCAGTTAAATACTTTGCTCCAGTGGGACTTCCAAGCTGGATTGTTGTATGGCAGATATATTTGTATGCCTATAGCTGTAAGTGAACTGAGCTCCCAGGAAAGCTGCAAAATGAGCAGCGTTGAAGCATGGAATCTGAGATTTTTTTCTCAACCAAGGGGCCAGAGCTTGCCACTCTAGTGGTCTGAGCAGCCCAGGCCTTTTCCTAACTTAGAGAGCAGAGCATTTCCCATGAACCAAACAAGTTTTTCCCTGTCTGTCTGAAAGTGACCATATGAGCCATGAAGCTGTGGTTTGCATCACAGCACATCTAACCCTACATGCACATGAGGTGGGGCCATCACCACTTCCCTGTAACCTTGTGGGGGCCAGCATGCAAGAACACAAGCACTGGTTTTTGAAGACCAATGCAGCTGTGAGAAGCCAAACCCCTGGCTAGGCCCCCCAGCAGGCCTGAAGGAGCCCAGCTTTGCAGCCCAGCAAAGATCAGCTCTGGCTTAACCAGCTCTGACTGACCACAGAGTAAAACAAACCCCAGCTCATCCATGGGAGCCATCAAGTGCCTCTATGAAACAAAAAAATATAGATTAATTACTGCTTGACTCTTCTTCAGACCAACGGTGTTTTAATCAGCACTATCTCAGTAATAATTCTTTCCTTTTCTGCCTTTCTCCTGCCCCCTCCTCTGCTGTGTGAAGCCTTCAGGGTGAAACTGCTCAAAGCAGTTCTTTGACAAAATGCTTTGCCTGCCCTGCTTCAGATCACAGCCTTTGGAGACTTATTTCTATCTGCTTGTTTTACACCAAAATTGACATATTATCTGTTACAGCTGCAGAGACAGAAGTACTAAGTTATTTTTTTATTACAGCAAAAAGAGGGACAGGTTTTTGTCTGAAAAATTTCTGGCAAGTATTTCAGAGTTAGGATGCAAGTTTGTAATGGCCAATCCTCTGGAGAACAGTCAGGCAGCCTAGACTGAAGCTGGCTATAACTTATGATTTCTGTTTTGTGGAAAATTCCAACATTAAAAACCAATGTAAAACACACCAGTTTGTTCCAAACAGGGCAAGCTGCCCATACTTCTGAGCAATCCTGCAGCATCAGGAAAAGCTAGAAGGTTTCCTCTCAAAACATGGAGATTTCCTAGAAGCCCCCTGCCCAGGAAAGCCTTAGGAGCAAAGGATGAGGGAGGACCTGGAGTGGGGGACATGGAAATCCTGGAGAGATGGATCTTGCTGGCCAACTGGGCAGACTTCAGGCAGGAATGTGCCTGGTGAGCATTTGTCTCTTAGGTCCTGCCTGATTTTCAGAGAAAGTTGGTCAGTGAAAACAGAAACATTTCCAAGATATTTTCTGTCTCTGCCAAACTGACACTTTACAAAGAAACCGCTCTCAGCACAAGCATCTGCAGTTATGGGTGGTCTCTCCTGGCCTTAAAATTCTATTAATTGGTGCAAAACATATGATAACAACTGTTGCTGTTAAAAGCAACTTCAGTCTGTGTTCAGAATAGTTCGAGTTCAGTCTGTCTTTTCCTGAAAACACAGAGTTTATTTAAAATAGATTTCAAACATGTAAGCCAGTTTGACTGCATTTCTTCACTAACAACTCAAGATGCTGTGATCAAGACCTTCCAGATGCAGTGATCCTGGACTCTCTCGAGGCAACCTTAAGGGATTAGGATTTCCAGAAACTGGACTCCTTTACAACATGCCATATTGCTCGCTTAAGATCAGAAGCAATCAAAAATTATGCATTTGAAAGATTTATCCTGTATGTGTACTTATGTACATTATACATTATCCTAGAAGGAGAACATTCACGTACATTTTGTGTTTCTATGAACCAGAAAGTATCAAAGCCAGAGACCTCCTGAAACAATGTCTTCTATCTGACCTTTTAGGCATTCTTGCTAAGATCAAGCACTTCAGATTTTCCCTATCTGCTTTTGACATCCTTGAAGTGCTTGACACAGAGCTAGAGGAATATTAGAACTAAGATTCAGCGAGTCATGTCATTCACATCACGTGAATGAAACTATGTTGAAATACAGATTTAAATCCCTGCATAATCAACATTTATTGGACACAATAAAAAGAGCCAGAAACAGATGAGAAGGCAATTAGCACTAGCTAGAACTATAGACATTTTGATTACTTCCTTCTGCAAGTCATTCATGGCATGCTATAATACACAGGTCAAGGTGATTTTGGAAAGGATGTTGCTAGCAAGTTTCCCATTCAGGTATTAGTCAGATGTGAAGGATTAGCACATGCAAGTGACCTTTATGAGCAGTAGTGGAATGGCAACGAAGCAGAGTCTGCAGCAGAAGCCAGAATGGTCTTTTTCCATCTCAAGCCTGAGTGGTTGATTTCCCATCTCTCTGTGGACATAAGGGCAGGGACTAATGTTAACAGAATTGAAGCAATCCAGGAAATTTGCTGGGCAAAAGAAGGAATCCATTCTCTAAATCCTGCACCTCACTGCCACATACAGCAACACTGAGCATACAATTATGCTATCCAGCTTGGGATATGACCTGGTGATGCAAGAAAGTACTCCAAAATATTCCACAAGTGCTAGCATAGAGTTGCCAAAAATGTTGATGACAAGGTTGTATAGTCCTCTTACGAGGCTTTTTTTTTTAACCAAACTGATAGAATCAAACTGATTTTGTAAAAACAACAAGCTGATACAAAAGGCAGCACAATTGCTGCAAAGATGGGACTCATGTAGGTCAGCATCCTCCTTATGAAGGAAAGGCATGAAAACACTGAAGTAGCTTGGTTCAGCTTTTAGCTCAGAAAAGTCTGTCTGACTGCAGAAGAATTCATGTTGGATATGCTGGTGAATTAACTGTCCCACTATTTGTGACAAAGGAGAAGCTGAGCCCTTCTCCATGTTTCCTTCAGGCTGGCAGTGCAACCATTACACCATCACAAGGCAGACAGGATTCTACTGGTGCACTCACAGAAATCCCTGTGCAAGCTTCCACCTGTGCCAGGTGCTGACTGTACCTGCAGTTCAAACTGCTCTTGGGCTGAGCAGATAGGGAACACAAAAAACAGGAGAAAAGAAAGGTAATTCTCCTTGTTTTAGCAGACACAAAAGGCTTATGGCTTGTCTCTATGGCCAGAGAGAGCTGTGAAATCAACCCCACGGTGCTAAGCTGGAAAAATTCCATTGTGGCTTCTGCTGCAGATGCTGTTCCCCTCTCTGTTCCACTAGAGCACACGAGACTGAGAACCTCTGCTCTCTGCTGCAGGGAGGACAAGGCCTCACCTCCCTCAGTCAGGGCCAGGCTTACAGTCCTGAAGACAAAATCCATCTTCTGGTAGATGAGCAGTCTGGCGGGAAACAAGGCAGATTCCTTACCTGGGCCAGCCAGCTGCATCCTGACAGGAGCAAACATCCCCCTTTCAGGGAGGAAGGGATAGAGCAAGGTGAGAAGACAGTTTAATCCTTTCAGCTGAGACTTTGCCAAGGATGTTGCTAATTAGCAGAGAGAGGATGTACTGTGGCTGGTGAGAGACAGACACGTTCTGTGTTGTGAGACAGTGCCTGCAACCAGCTCTATCTGTGAGACAGTGGGCTCCCTGATTGTGTTTGTACTGCAGGAGCCATCCCAGCAACACCAGCTGGGCCCTTGATGCCCGCTGTGCTATCCACAGCCTCATATGAAATCCTTGATGGGATTCCAGACAGACAAAAAGTCATAAATCTTATTTTCACTGTTCTAATACAACCAAACCTATTTTGTATAGACAGAGTGGCTGTGGCTTCCAGGCCATGGAAAAAGACTGGTACTGGAGCAGCATCTGTATTTCCTAGGCTTTCTTGGCTATCTAGGAGATAGGAGAGTGTTGTAACTACCAGAGGAAACAGGGAGGCATTTTCAATCTCTACCAGCACTGAGATGGTGGTCCAGAACTCTGTGTGTGTATCTCACACACTGCAGTTTGGAAACATTTCCAGCTGAGACTACTAAATTTGGTCAGCTGGTGTCTGGTCTAACCACACTGAGCTTAATCTGCAAGAGCCCAGTTTAAATTTGTGGGACTGTAAGTGGTTATGCTTGAGATTAGCACCTGTTCCAGCAGCCCTGTATTCAAGGATAGCTGAAATACACATCGTAAGAAAAGCCAACAAACTAACCATCAGACCCCACAGCTTCTTCCATAGATTACAAGTAGATTCCCTGACAATATAAAAGGAATTATTCTTAATTTTGTGCCTCTGTGTACTTTCCATGGGGGCTAAGATGCCCTGAATTTCTCCTCAATACTTAACCACATTTATTTATGTAGGGTCAAAGCTGCCTTGTGGCTCTTTTAATCTGGCATATTACCAAGACACAGCTAACTGTGTTAAACACAGGCTCCTGACTAAACCTAGCATAGTAAATTCAGGAGATGAGCTGAGACTGATAACAGCAGCAACCTGATCTCTACAGAAGCAGGGATTAAACACATTCAGCTGCACCCTAATGCAGCTGCCTAAAACAATCCCAAGGTGTGCTGGGCCAAAATGTTCTCTAAGAACTTCTGTATGTACTGATGAAGGCCTTGGTGGGACTGAGAGCTGGCATAGATATGAGAGATCTGAGGGGAGAGAGGTGGAGGCAGGTGCTGACTGCACTGGGCAGACTTCTGAAAGGATGGACAAGGTTTGGTCTTCAGCCTGAGCAGATTCCTCACCTTTAGTAAGCTCACTGAGGTGTTATCACGTCTTTCCCTAAACAGATCATAAAAACCCGCGCAGGTGATTATATTATGAACAAAGGGGAGCAACAACAGAAACAAAACAAGAGCGGTGGCCTGCAAGTCTCTACTGGGGAAAAAGAGACAGGCCACAGGCAAAGAGCCGAGCCTCAAGGTGTGTCGCTGTAGGCTGCAGGAAGGGACGGGGCTTTTTAAAGGTCCTTGACACGGGCACAGTGCTGACTCTGAAACCATCCCCCTGCCCTGGCTGCAAAGTACCTCCTGGAACTGGGTCTGAGCTTTAAAGAATGAAATCCAATTTACCTGCCACAAAGAAGAGCTTGGTGAGGCCTCCCCAAGCCGGTGGGTAAAGGAGGACTGCCAGTTCCCACCCCCCGCTGCCCCCTCCCAGGCAGAGCGGGGGGGAAGGGGCAGCCATGGCAGTAAGTGCAGGAACAATTCACTGGAGAGCCACGGTGCGCTTTGCAGTTTGCCCACTAATTACTATTAAGCCCCGGTTCCTTTTTGTGTTCCAAGGGGCGTCTTCAATGTGGCACTGCTTCTTGGGCCTTTCATGCGGCTGGGCTAACCCCTGAATAGCGGGCTCCCCCCGCCCCTCCTCGCTACCTCTCCCTTTTTCTTTCTCCCTTTTGCTTTTCTGATAGTATTTTCTGTCCATGTTGTGTAAGGCCCTAAATGAATCTTGACTGCCCCTACAGCCGACTGGAGACGCACAAAAGCGGCCCATTCCAGTGGCCACAGCGCCATTGTGTGCCCTAACAATGCACTAATTGGCGGCGACAATTGTGCGGCCGGGGAAGGAGAGGGGGCCGCGGGGGGGGGGTGGGTGGAACACGGGACATGGGTCCTTTCCAATCACCGAGGCGGGTCACGGAAAAAAGAGAAGTGTGAGGAGGAGAAACGCGCTCTGCCCCGCGTCTCTCCCGCGGGCACGTCCGTGCCCGTCCCGGGCAGCCTGCTCCAAGGGCCCCCTCGCATTCCTACGAGGACGTGTAAGGCGAAAAATTGTAACGCGTGGCTGTGCAGAGCAAGAGATGTGCAATCTAAAAGGGTCGTCACAATCACAAACCAGGCTGTCTCACCATGCCAGAGGCTGGAGAACTCATGTGATGAGGACACCACTGAGATATTCATGAGAAAAGGTCACATACAGAGCCAAGATGCTGATGCTGGGGCACTCTGCCCTGGCTACACGTGGGAGACTGCTCACCTCTTTCTAAACTGAGCTTAACATATCTGTGTTTTGCACCAGGACAGTGGGATGCAAGGATAGGGTGCCCTACAGCACTCTGCTGGGCTAGGTGCTGGTCCTGTGGAGTAGGAGCCTGTGGTGCTGTTGGAAGTAGGGAATGAATCTGGGCCACATCTCCAGCACCAGCAAAGCTGAGGGCTGGAGGGATGAAAGGGACAATAGGTGCCATGGGACTGAAGCTGCTTATTGCCACTGTGACACCACGCAGGACTCAGAAGGGACTAACTCAGTCTCACACTGAAATATGGCAGGAATGAGCCCATGGATTTTGAAAGCTGTCTCAGTATGAAGTTAGGCCTGGAGTTTTAAGGCTGCTGTGGCTGACAAGTGAGGGACAGATTTTAGCTCTATTCATTAGCTTTTAAGATAGAATATGAGACAGGAAATGGCATGGCCAATGCTTTTGAGAAAGAAGTACATAAGACTCACCCAGTTGCATCAGCTCAAAATTAATTCAGACAGTTGAGAGACATGGGGTCAGATGCTGAAGTGCTCAACACCTGCCCATCTGTTTTCCAAACAGCTCCTATCAGCTCCCTCAGAGAACAGTGAAGACCAGCAGGTGTGGAGCACTGTGGTTCCTGACAGAGAAAGCAAGGCTGGCAGCAATACTTAAGTTTATGAAGGGCTCTGAAATATCTTCTGGCAAAGGTGTTTCTCTTATTTGAAGCTGACTGACCTTTGAGAAGCATTGTCCACAGCAGGGTCAGGAAGCAGGTAATTCTCCTATCTCTCTCAGGAGAGGTATAGGACTGCTGTGGTGGGGGACACTTCTACTAGATGTTTTGATAAAGAATTACTTCCTGCATCTGGAAAGAAGCAAGAAAACACTGTCCCATACAGTGGCATCTAAACAGGGAACAACTCCATAGGAGACATCTCTAGTGGAAGAGCAATACTCTTCTATAGTAAGTCCCATGGTATCAGCATGGCTTGGAGAAGCAATCTTGCCATAACCTCATGAAGGGCAGGCACAACAAGCAGGGAGGGCAAACTGGAGCTACAGACCCATGGACAGGCAGCACTGTGCCTGGATCTAAACTCCCCAGTGCTCTGACTGATTGGGGCTGGCGTTTCAGTTTGGTCCACTACATATAAACACTAACTAAGATGAGAAGTCTGGTCCTGCAGCCAAAACGCCGAGGGGAAGCCCATGTGAGCCAGTGTGAGGAGCAGAGTTGCAACAGCCTAGAGCTGGAAGTGTGCAGAGTCCAGGGTATGCTGTGTAGAAACCCTGGGACACTGGACTCTTGCCCTTTTCACCCCATGGCAACATGGAGCACAGTAGTTCTCTTATTGTAATCTCTCAGATTTTATGGTACGGCATTTCTATGAAACACCAAAGGACATCCCTACTGCCAGGAGGAACCCTAATCTCTTCACTTGTTGCAAGGTGGATTCATAAGCTATTTTAGCTCCTAGCATTTGGTGGTAGCAACATCCTCCCCAAGACAAAATCATTAGTTACCTGCTCTAAACATAGTAAATGTGCTTCTCCTTGCCCTCCCCTAGCAGGCCTCCACACAACTCCTGCTGACAACTATGGAAACATTCCCATGGATTACCACAGATGCAGGAGGAGGGCCTTATATAGTGCGACTTCTCTGCCTCCCCTTTGCCCTAAGCCCTTCACAGAAGTACTTTATTGTTTTATGACAGTGCAGTTAACACTTGACATAAATCTCTAAGCACAGCTAACAATGTTGATGCTGTGTAAATACCTACAGTAGAGACCTGTGTTTTATTATGCTTTTGCCCTCTTTTACCTGTTATCACCCAGGGTTAACTCTGTGCTAGCTGCACTTGTATTTCACAAGGAACCTGCCGATTTTACACACTGCTACACCTCTCCTGTCTTAAATACTGAGAGTCCAGCTCTGCTTCTTTGACTAACTGCAGTTTTCATTGGAGCCAGCAGGTCTTGAATCCTGTAAAGGATCCAAGGTAAAGGATCGAACATGCTGTCTGTCAAATCCAAAACAAGTGTCCTTCAGAAGTGCAGAGTCCAAGGCAGAACAGGACATTTTGCAATATGTACACAAGCAAGTATCCACCAATGTCACAAGCTGCTGCATGACAAGGTCTGATGACAGGATGGTGCTGGCATTTGTTTTCCACCCTAGCCTTGCTTTCATAAGCATTTGTACCCCTGCTCTCAGAAATCATTGCAGGGGAAGGTACAAACTGAGGGAGAGACACAGAATCACAGAATAAGCTGAGTTGGAAGGGACCCACAAGAACTAGGGAGTTGAACTCCTGGCCCTGCACAGTGCCATCCCCAGGAGTCGCACCCTGTGCCTGAGAGCATTGTCCAAAGACTTCCTGAACTCTGCCAGGCTTGGTGCTGGGACCACTTCCTTGGGGAGCCCATTCCAGCCCAACAACTGGAATCTTTCACTAATACCCAACCTAAATCTCCCTGACACAATTTCAGGCTATTTCCCCAGGTCCTGTTGCTGGCACCACAGAGATCAATGCTTTCCCCTGCTCTTCCCCTCACAAGGAAGTTGTAACTGCAGTGAGCTCTCCCCTCAGTGTCCTCTTCTTCAGACAGAACAGACCAAACGACCTCAGCTGCTCCTCATATGGCTTCCCCTCAAGGCCCCTCACCATCTTTGCTGCCCTCCTCTTAGGTGCTCTCTAATAGCCTAACCTCTTACTTGTATTGTGGTGCCCAAAACTGCACACTCCTTGTGTTTCATTACTTTGTTGCTACACTTCAGATATTTGCCTGCAGTGTCAGTCAGAAATGAGATTAATTTATAATCCTAAATGCTAGGAAATCACTTTGGACTGAACTGCTCCATGCATGCTGATTATATCTACTACTTTCTTACATTGATTCAGTAATTTGTACTTTCTTATTTTTAAACAGTACCTAACTTAAATAATAATTCCTTCTTATTTACTTCTAAATGCATCATATTGTACCTACATGATAAACACCTGAGAATTTTCAAGTAAAAAGTTCAGTGCTTTAACACAAGCTCTTATCTGACTTGTCTTGCTTTCCGGATGAGCCTCACAACTTTGTTTTTAATATCTAAACAAATGCTAATGCCTTGAAACTAAATTATAGAAAATTGGAAGTCACTTACTATAAACAATGGACTGACTTTTTAAAAGCATGTTTGTAGCTTCAATGCCAAATTTTATATTTGTCTATGCTTAAAATGGATGGAATTTACTCCTGCTTGCCTTGGAGACTTTGTCTGGTTTTAATTGTGACACTTGATTATCTGAGATGCTTTTCACCACCTTCTCATAGTGGTAATACTCAGGCCTTTAAATGGGACCACTATTTTGGAGAGTATTTAGTTAAACAAGAACTCTTTTAACAAGACAGTCCAGAGCTATGCACACACACTCCCAGAATATTTTCACTTGCCCTCAGCATGCTTTCACTGAAAAGGTATGGTAAGCCTCACAGCCAGTCCCTAAGGAAAGGAGGAGGTTGCTAGCTCCATTCTTTCAGAAAACCAGTCAACTTCACATATTAACCCAAATATTCTTAATTTTGGTCTGAGAGCTGGAAGGGTAGCTTTTTTAAAATGAATTATCCTGAGTTTAAAAGAAGAGCTAGAGCTTGGATTGGCATGCTGTTCGCAGGGCTCCACAGAGCCCATGGTCTCTGCTCTGCCTGGATGCTTTTTCACACCACCTCTTACAGGGTGAAGTGAGGAGGGGAGGTGGCAGTGAAAGGGGAAGGAGATGTCATAACAGAATTTGCTCACCTTGTAAAGCAAATAAGGAGGAAGAGAAGGTCTTGCACACGGTTTCCTTGTGCAGCTTGTGTGGTCCCAGTCAAACATTAACTCATCGCTTGTAGCTGATTTCATCACAGGGATGAAGTCCAAAGGTTCCTGCAGGAGAGAGGATTGACATTCCTGATGGACTTCTGGTCTTTCTGAGGAGGGGCAGGAAGACAGTGAAGGAGGGGATATATCCTTCTCTTTGAAAGCTGCCAGAGCATAGGGCTGGCTGTGGAATGCTCTGGGGAGTCTCAGGCAGGGGTTTTAGGCCGATGAGCTCCACCATAGCTCTGTGCTGCAATCTTTAGTCATTGAATCCAGATTCAAGGAGCTGCAGAAACTCCTTAGCTGGTGCACTGAAAGAAACAACCAAGAACAACAAGAATCTTGCCTGCTCCTACATCCATAGGTGTGAGAACCCTCATAACATGGGCAAAGTCCTGCCCTTCCAGCCCCTCAGGGGTCCCCTCAGTCCACCTGGGAGATGCCTCCCTTACTCAGAGTTCAAGGCCCTGGCCTTGCACCCTTCTGGCAGAGGACATGTGGCAGCCACACTAAGCAGCTGCTCCTGCAAGCCTCCCAGGAGCTCTGTTTCCAAGGGTGCCTCAAAGCCACAGTAAGCTCCCCTGGGAGCTTGTGGCAGGGGTCAGCACCATCAAAAATCTAGGAACTTGTGGTGTTCCAAAACCACAAGATTTAACTGGGAATCCAAACCCCCAGAGCCTGATGCAGACATCAACAGTACTTCCAGAGGCCCTCCTGGCTGAGATCTGAGAACAGTAAGTATCACATTTTCTTAATTTCAGAAGACTTTAACCAGCAGAGAAGCATTTTTAAGAAAACTATCACTCTTTCAGAGCTTGCCCTACCCATGGTACAGTACCCACCAGAAGGGAAATTAAGAAGGACAAGTAACATTTTTTAGTGTTTATTGAGAGTTGCCTTTATACAGGAGGGACTGGTGCTCTGATGCAGTCACAAGTGAACCCAAATAAACCCTGCTCAAGTGTCAACAAGCAATTCAACTCAGTGGATTTAAATTATAACATCATTACACATCAATAATAAATTAAGACTACTGCCCAGTAGTTGCAGATAATTTTAAAAAATATCCTTGTCAAAAGTAAAAAAACCAAACCAACAACGAAAACAATGAAACACACATAACAATGTTGCAAATAAGTTAACACAGTAGCACACACATAAGGGTATTCCAAAAACTCAGGGTGCACTGCCAGCAATGCTAAAATTCACTGTAAGCTGGTGCTCTGGCAGGAAGGAAAGGCCAGGCTGCCAGGGACCACATCAGCCACTGTGCTCTGCTGCTCACACCTGGCTTTCCCTGGCTTTCAACTGCCTTGACTGAACTCAAGTTGATTTGGAAGCTGCCTTTGTCACTTAATACCTATGAAACACATATTTTGCTCATGAATTTACTTTAGCTTGCCTCAAGTATAGCAGGGACTCATGTAAGGTAACGTGGTATCATAGGTATTAATTAAAAATCAAAACTGAAAGCACAGTTTAGTTTAAGCAAAATTAACTTGGTAGACAAGTGCATAAGCAAAATTGAAACAAATCCTTTTTCCACCAAAACAATACTGTCTATTCAAGAATCCATAATGGTTTAACATGTGGATTAGAGAGGAATAAATAAATAATTGAGCCGCTGACACCTGTGCACAAAGACAGAGTCTAATACACTTTGGTCCTAGACAGCTGATAGCTCTCCAGATCTAAATCTCTCTGATGCTGACCACAAGTGGCATGTTTGCAATTTGGATTAATGGTCACCCTAAGGAATTTGGGTGAAATTGGCATTTTAACACATGACTCAAACCATCACGGCCACACCAGGGTTTTCAAGTAAAGAAGGATTTTGCACATTATTATCCAGGCTGTCTCCTCACTGTACTGCTAAAATGCAGTAGCAGCACTGCTGCTGCTAAGGGGATTCCTGCTACTGGTGTCAAATGTGGACTTGTGCCCCAGGCTGACACCTGCCAGATACTTTAGCAAATAATGCTAAAATTTCAATGGGTTAAGCCTCTCTCTAAGGTGAGGCTGACTGAACCCCCACTGGGTGAGCCTTCAGGGAGCCAGGCTGCATTAAAATTGAGCTGAGGAAACACCTTCACTGCCACAGCACTGGACCCAGCTGTGCAAGCAAGCAGGGGCCTTGGTATGGAAGTCTCTGGCCAAGGGTTCCAGGAGGAGCAAAACTGCATGTGACCTGATCCTGTTTTAATTCTCTGTACCTGACATTATTATATATGCACACCTTCTGAAGGTCTTGCGCAACTGCATCTCAGGCTAAGCAGCCAGCAAGTCTCAAAAACACACATAATAAGAACCAATACCATCTCCACACTGTCCTCTCTCATAATGCCCTCACAAAGCATAGACAGTAAACAAATTTGATGGTTACCATTCCTAGTACGATGGAAACTGCAAGGGTACTACACAAGCAAGGGTTTTAAGCTCCGATGCCATAAACATTGCATGATGGCAGAGCATTTCTAAAAAAAATTATTCACCTCTCAAAATTTAAGGCACCAAAAGGAGCAAAAGTGAGGAGTTCCCACACAGCTTGGTGTCTTTAGAGCTGGTATATGAAGCCTGTACAGCTAACTTCATGAGGGCAGAACAAGCAAACTGATTTACTCAGCTGCTCCTGCAAAAGACCAGTCCCAGCCATAGGAGCATTTCAGTTTAAGTCTACAAGTCAATAAAACAGCAGATGCAATCAGGAAATCCAAAACAGGAAGAGAGACACTAATATACTGTACTGTAAGGCACTCCTACTGGGAAGGGAAAATTGGAAGGCAAATTACAAAGGAGAGAATGACTGGACTCAACTGGTCCAAAAGTGGCACGATGACCTATGAAGCCTGGCTACAGGCTCAGTACTGTGAGTAAGGAGAGGGACAGAGACAGTGGAGAGAGAGGGGAGACGTGCTTGCAACTCAGTGGCAGGAAAAAAAATAGAAGATTATGATATTATTAAATTAATTTTTTTATACAGATCAACAGTCAGCTGCAATCCAGGCAGTGACCTTTGGGAAGCTTAGGAAATTCAGTGGCTTTTGTTGCTACAGGGAAAAAGCAAAATTCAACTGGGCAGCTTCCCCATTTCATTGTAAACAGACATCCTCTGCTCTTTTTAAAAATCTTTCAAGACGTTATCATCAATCTATTGTAATACACACACTATCCTAATAATAAGAGAAGCCTTGACAAGAGGAGCTCTAAAAATACCCTGATGATTCACTCCTAACAGGGCCATCAGAGCCTGTGCAGTACTGCAAAAAACTTAAGTTCCTCTCAAAAGAGTACCTTCCCTCAAACCCACCAATTCCTATGGATGCCAGCAGTGAGCTCATATTGGTATGTGCCAGCCAGGATATTTTGTCACATCACGAACCCATCATTTTCCACCACATAAGACAGACAAAAAACAAGAAAAGTAATAGAAGGATTCCTACACAAGAAACACAAATTTATCTTTTTATAGATTGATAATACAAAAAGAGCTGAAGTTTGCATCGCCTAAATAGGCCCATCTTCCCATTAAAGGAAACGTAGATGGTTAGGGTAAAGAGGAAAAGAGATTTGAATGAGGATCTCAGTAGTGTCCTAGATTAAAATAATATCAGACTAACAACTCTAAGTACCTGTAGAGAGTGAAGCTATGGTCCACTGCAGTTAAGCATCCTATTTTTACACAGATGATAAGTTCTGTACAAAGCAAAAGCAGTAACTGGATTACAGATCAATTCCTTCTCAGTCAGTTATGAAAGCATCTTCTCTTTGAAGAAGACAAACAGCATATTTCATTCTTGATTCACAAAGAAATGGCATAATTCAAATTTATTTCATGCGTGAGTAGGACAAGTCTGAAGTACCAATGCATAATTTCACCTGGGGTGGGGAGAGGATGTTGGAGAGTGGTGCAATCTGCAAAGCCCCCAGGAACTTTACCAGCTGATGCTCATCCAGAAGTCTGCAGAGCAGAGCCCCGTGCAGGCTGCGGGCTGCAGAATGGGCACACAGAGCAGTGGGGACCAGCACAGAGCACTGGTGAAACAGCAGAGACAACCATGCAAGGGTACAGCGCTGTCTGAAACCCAAACCACCTGCAGAACCCCAGGCTGATGCTCCAGCTTGCAGATGGCTCCTGCAAGAAAATTGACTGAGGGCAGGATTAAGCCTTTCATTATGCTTACAAAAATTGGTGACAGACTATTTTATCATACCTATTCATAAGGAATAACTGGTTTTGGATAGGAGCTAGGCATCCCTGAGAGGACATCATCTTTCACCTTACAGCCAGCTCCTAGAGGTACTGTGAAGTTTTATCACTTTTTAAAAGTAGAAATTAACGTCTATTCATTTTAGGAACTAGCTGGTTTACAACAATACTGGATTTTAAAGCAAATAGCCTGATCTGTACTGTACAGTATTCTTTAACATAAAGCTCTGGGTACTGACAGAATATCATAACATGCTCTTGCTCTGTATCACTTGTAATGGCAGTGGTTTCAAACCCATGATTAATTTCAGCAGTTTTGCCAACATCATACTTTTTTTATCCTTTAAATCTCTGTTAGCAAAGAAACTGTTCTGTAGTACATGCACGAACCCAGAGAAACTCCAATGCTGTTTATGTTGTTATTCCCACATTCAATTCCAATATCTAACCACCCACATGACTGGTACTTTAGAGATAGGACATCTGTCAAAGTAACTAATATTTTGCAATGTCTGAACCTTGATTCCTTGACTCCACACAGTTTTTGACAGTGCACTCAAGCAGCCTTCTCCAAACTGAGCTGGACATGAACAAGCACTGTGAGGTATTATAAATACCAGAGCATGATGATATGTAAAACACCACCATTTTTCTTTAATGACCTAACATTATGTCTACAGATAATTCAAAATAGTACCTGACAGATGCTGACAGTTTCAGAGCTACTGGCTTTGCCACAGCAGTAATTGTAGTGACACAAGCTGAAAAACATGGGAGCGTTCTGTTTATTCAGCCAGTACCAGTGCAGTTCCTGTTTGCCTGACTAATTCCACAATACTTCCCCAGTGTTTGCATTTCTGAACACACAGGGAATTCTTTGCATGGGAATGGATTTGCAAGGAACATTGTACCTTTAAGGGTGATAGCCAAAAGCAACTCATTTCACATGAGGAACAGTGAGCAGAGACAGAGACACCATTGTGTATGGGAAGTATTAATTTTAGTGACAAAGGTGCATGATTCACCAGGTTTATTAAGTATGGGAATCCCTACAGCACTTTGCCAAGAACATGAAAAAATCCTCACTTCCTTCTAAAGAATCCCAATGAAAGAAGGATTTCTGCAAAAGAAAGGCACTGGTTGTCTAATGTATAGAGATATAAACATGCTTCTATATATATATATATATATATATGTATATGTATATATATATATATATAGTAGTTGCACTCAAATTTGAGAAAGCTACTTTTTTCTTTGACTGGAGGCTGGAAAAGGTAACCACTTCTATTCCAGTACAAGGCAACTCATTGCAGCATTTTACCTTTTAATGTAAGCATGATGTACCCTGTTCTTTCATTTAAAAATACT
The DNA here is from genome assembly GCF_027887145.1 of Ammospiza caudacuta. Taxonomy (NCBI): domain Eukaryota; kingdom Metazoa; phylum Chordata; class Aves; order Passeriformes; family Passerellidae; genus Ammospiza; species Ammospiza caudacuta. The sequence goes on along the minus strand of NC_080600.1, from coordinate 18,202,313 downwards.
TCTGCAATTAGCGAGATGCTTCCACAATCAAAGCTGCTTTCTGCCTTGAATACAACAGTCTCTAGATTATATACGAAGCAAAAATCAGTATTCCATATTTTAACAAACCTATGTGAGAGGAGAGGAAAAAAACACATGCAACTGGCATTATTCTCCTGAAACCATATTTACTTTCTATATATAGATTGTGTGTGTGTATATATATATATATGAATGCTTTCATAGGTATGTAATAGACATATCACTGCAGGGTGTGGAAAAGAGTCAGGAATGTGAAATAGGGAGAAGAAATCTAACTGCTCATTGGAAGTGAATTTGCCATGAATTAAACATACTGCCAGTAAGGACACACAGCTCTCCAGTTAAATCCATCAGGTACTTCCCTTTACAAAATAATTCACTGTGTTTTATACTTCCCTGTGTTCCAGGTGTGTGAAGCAGAATCATACTTCAAGGAACTTCACTGTCCACCATGGAAGTCATTATGGAACACTAAATGCCTCGGAGCTCAGAGAGAATGCAGGACACAAGTTGCATGTGAAAACAGCAAAGTAGTGTTTCACAATTTTGGAGGTATTTGCTAACTAAAATGGGCAAGATCACTTTCCTGACTATCAGTTTAACAGGTTCAGATTAGAAAAACATTTGAAGTAAACTTCAGGAAATGAACAGAAAACCAATGTGAACACTTAAAATGCCCTGAAGTTTCAGACTGGAAGTAGGAGAACCAACATCATGCTATTACAGACAAGGACACAGCCTCCCATGAATCGAGAGTAACCAGCACAAATCTCAAAGTACTTCAGACAGAGCTTAACTGGTATTTCCAGCCTGAACAAAAAGAGCATCAAGTCCCATGGTTATCTGAATATGGAGTAGTTCACTGGGGTGGTTACAAATATATAAACATAACTGAAGGAATTATTCTGTGTCTTATGTTTGCAAGCACCCCGAATAAGGTTTAAGGAGGGAGATCCTTTAAGACAGTTCTCTGAAAACATGAGGAAATGAAACCACACGTCCATATCAGAAGGAGACAGTGGATTTAAAATAATTCCTGCTCTATTGGGTTCTGTGAAACACCTCACCAGAACCCCTGCCAAGGCTACTAATAAATAAATAATACACATAAATAAGTAGATGATTCATCAACTCTAAATGAACAACATAAAAAATAATGCAGCCATGGCAACAAATATTTTCTGCCTTGAGATAAAGTGTTCTCCAGAGGTGGAAAAGAAAGTTGGGTACTTAATTAGCTAGACCTAAAGCATTTCTCATAAACCACATTTTGTATTTTGAAGTCCGCAGAGGCTGGACTTCAATGCAGTTTAGCCATTGGTATTTCAAAGCCAACAAGGCTTCATGGCCACTTTGGCAGCTCTTATTTCACAGATGAAGGAGGTCAGGTAACATTTTTCAAAACAATTTCTGCCTGTCTAAGCAGAGAATTTGCTTGAGCTGGCAGCTGGGAGAATGATTCTCTTCAGGCTGGCCACTGCCTTAAGGACCTCATGTGTTCTGATATGACAATTCAAACATGTTGCAAGACTCTTCGAAGTTCTCGTCCATATTCAGTTGCCTCCAGAAGGATTTCTGCTTCTTCTGCAATTCTTTACGCACACACCTGGGGCACGGTACAGCCTTCACTTTGCACTCAGAGTGGAAGACAGCACCACAACTTTCACACCTGCAAACACAAATTAGTGTCAAAATGGAATCACAACATGGGACCAGAGCATGCAATGGGCAGCACGTGGGCTGTGGGCAGTAGGTATTCCTTGACACTTCTGGGGGCTCAAAGAGCCTTATGTTTCATTAGAGTGGTGTTGTAAAAGACACTGGTATGGCCACGCCTCTGCTGGTGTTAAGCTACTCAGGAGCACTAAGATAAATTGACTTGCATTCATTTTGCCGTTGCTGAGAATCCGTCCCAGCATTTCTGCTTCACAGACAAGTTTTTAGAAGGATCAATACTTATCTTCTTTGTAATTTGTACTCAGGTACATCACTGAAAAGACATCAACTTTGTTTTACGAAAGACAAGTCTTGCTTTGTTTGTAAATGAGGTGTGACTATATTACTTTCCAATAAGTTATAGTTCAGCAATTGCAGAAACAGATTCTGTGATTTGCAACAGCCATGATGCGACATATCTCATTGAAGCTCCAGTGGTCAGCTGTTCTGGAAAGAGTAAAGAACAGTCCACTTCAACAGCAGAAGTTGTCATTTCAAGCGTAAAAATGAAACAGAGGTAAGTGATGTTGTCTGCCTGTGTCCTATTGAAGACAACTGGTCTATGTTGATCAATTGATCACTACATTGAGCTATACTTCTGGCATGCAAAGCTGTGTTATTCTGTTCTCAAATGTGACATTAGGACTTCAAACAAATCAACTGCTCAAGCAAGATGACTGGTTTACTTTTGGGGCATTGTGAGGCAATGAACTTAGTGTCACAGCAGATCAAGTCCCAGATGCAGATGGATGTGGAGCAATGAAACATCTGGCAATCATGAGTGGGCTACAACTCAACGGTTGGACGTTCTCAGCCTTTCAATGGAAACATCTATCTGTAGTGACGAGTTGTCACTACAGCTTTGTAACCAAAAGAAAAAGTAAAAGGAGGACTGTCAGAGATAAAAAGTCTTAGATTTCAGTTGGATAATCATATAATAAAGTAACAAATCATGAAACTTTAGAGTAATCCTGAAATACAAACAGTGGGTGTTGGTCACCCTTGGTGATTCATCCCATAGGACATCTTGAAATGCCTTGCACTTTTTTTTCCTTTCTTGTAGACATTGTAGGCAAATTACTACATAAGAATCCAAGTGCCCATTAGTATAACTTGAGTGGGGTTTTTTTGTTGGTTTGCTTTGAACCTGATTTTCACAGAAATAAGGTTCTTGTCTTCAAGACTGTGAAGAGAAATTAAAAATGTGAAGAAAGAAAACCCCCAAAAAGTGAGAAGCCATAAGGCATGTGGTCTGACAATATTGAGAGAAGTCCATAAACTAACACAACCTGTTAGCTACATTGGCTGCATCTCACCCGTAACTTTTAAAAAAACTGTTCTTGGTCTGACTGAACTTAAAGTTTTATGCATGGCTCCAAACATGGTTTGAATTTTAATACCTCCAGAGCTTTAAGAAGGCTGTGCAGAGATTTAATGAGGTGCATTTCTGACTAGCTAAACTGACAAAACCTAAATATGAGTAAGAAAAGGCAGGCGAACATGGCTAAGTATAAAGCAGTATATCGACTGGCTTCCATGCTCTCTTGCAGTAAAACCTGACTGTTGGATTTCTCAGTCTAGCTACACTCTAAATCTGGTTTTGAATCAAGAAACTGGCTCATGCAGAGATATTTACAATTTCTGTGCTCAGAGAGTGCGTTATTGCCCTTATCCAGGGAAGCACATGCACACATGCTTAGGACTCACATCCCACTGATTTCTTTGGGATTACTGGTCTGCCTTCCATTAAGTGTGCTTACATGATTTGCTGGGTCGGGATCTCCACAAACAGACCCACTAATGGGCAAAGAAGAGACAGAAGACAGCAGTGTCTTTAAAACTTTACACCACTCTGAACTGACACTAATGGTGATTTTATCAAGCTAATTCTCCCTTGTTAGTCAGCAGTTTACAGTGACCTGGAAGTTGCTAGAGGGTAATGATTGATGAGGAGTGTAATTTTGTGCTCTCACATCACCACCCCCTATGCTAGTCCAATACTTCTCTACAGCATGCATGGAAACAACAAAACCTACCAGAAATTACTGCTGAAGTGGATTGAGCAGGATGAGAGAAGAGCCAGCACACCTGGTCTCCCAAGTCAAAGGCCATCAGCAGAGCAAACAAAGACTGATGGTGTTCAAATTAATACTAATTCATTTTTCAGAAATAAGGTCAGTGGAAAATGTCAACAGACATTTTTCCCATCGCTTAGAATCAAAACAGAGAGAAAAACGGTCTGAACTGTTATTCCTTAGAGCTGGTGCAGTAACTGAAGCTGTGCCCAGGACCCCACACTGTCAGGCACTAAGCAGAGGCAAACAGCCAGCCCTGATCTCACAGTCCCTGCAGTGGCACCCACCGCTGCCATCGTGGGTCCATTCTGGTGCCCCCTGACTGCTGCTCTGAAGACCCCTTTTCTGCCTTCTCTTGTGAAGGTTGAGCCCAACCAAGGGGTCCAGATGACAACAAGGCAGCAGCCTAGAGGAAGGGTGCTCTGAGTTGGAGAACAAAGCTGCCTCTAGCTCTGCTCAGGAACAAGTAGAGAGGACAAGCATTTCAGCTTTCACTGCATGCTTGTGTCCCCCTCACTGACAAAGTCACCAGGGCAGAGGGGCAATGCTGATCTTGCTCTGCCTTGGTGCAACTAGCAAGTCACTCCTTTAAAAGTGGTGGAGCTATACTACCCCAAGCTACCTACGCAGCTCTGCTTTTCCTCATATCAAATACAGTCAATCTTAACTGGCCCTGGAATGCCAACTGGTTGACCATTTCTAACCTCACTGTGAGGGATTCTCCAGTGAGACCAAAAACTCCACCATTATATTCCTTTTTAGAATATAACAAACAGATTGCTTCCTAGTTAATTCTGAGATCTAATTTTATCTCCACATGTGAATTTCACAGGGTCTTTTGTTGTTTTCAAGCCTCAGTATATTAAAATGATTTTATTTCTCTGGAGAAATAAAATATATTTTGTAGCCTACAAAAGGCTCACTTAATAGTTCACTACACCTACTTATCTTTCCCTTAACCCTTGTTGTTGTCATAGGTAATTCACAGTTCAGGTGCTATTTCTGCATCCTGACTTACTCTTTGTCTAGAGGCCAAGAAGTCCCAACATCCTTTGTGAGAATGCTATTCACCACTGATAATAAGCTGATGAGCCCATAGCCATTCAGGCCTTTCATGTTTCCTTCTTTAATGAATGATATTGTGACACTGCACATTAATAGCATCTTGCTATTTTTCAAACAGCATTTGAAGACTTAGTGAACACTGCATGTTGTTTTCACACAGACTTGCAGTCTTCTAAGAAGGCAGCTGAAATAGCTTCCTCTCTATTTTGGTGTTTTCTTTTTTTTTTCCTCTTTCCTGACCTAACTCAATTTCTGTTGAGACTTTAGAGGGTGTTTTATGTTTTAAGGATGTTTTACTTGTATGGAATAAAAAAATGCAGAGAATAATTCAGTCCTCTAAATAATTTCTATTGCACTGGTAAGTGTAAGAGAAAGGGCAAAGCTCTCCACAGCCAGAGAGGCATTATAATGCTCTTATTATTATCATCACTAGTTACAAAAGAAAAGGCTTTCTACATTAAAAGCATATAATCATTCCTTGTATGCTGCCAAAGTTAGTATCTCCCATTAGGTCTGGGCATTTGAAACATAGCAATATTTAGTAAATTGCAAGTTCTTGCATGTTCTTTCCATGCTTCCCATCTATTTTTCCCAGGATTATAGCTCAAGTAATTCTAGATGCTGCACAACCAATTGATTATGCTTATGTTTATTCTTTGTACTGCACCACCATTAAGGTCCCCTGAGCAGAATCAGGTGCCTGAAGTGGGGGGTACAGCACAAGGAGGCCTCAAAGACCTTTCACCTCAAACAGACAAAATGAAGCAGGGATGATCAACAGGTGGTCCAGGATGTCATCTGAAAGCCAGGTTTTTGGCTTGTAGGAACCTAACTGGTTGACAGACTTACCAATGTGACAGGTACAAAGGTGGGATGAAGCTGCTAGAGCCAACAAGGTTTATTAGGGTACCTTCAGTCCCTGCACAGGGGCTGGCTGTACAGATACAGCACCATTCCCACCTCACAACAGGAAGTGAGAGGTGAACTGGCTTGCTCAAGGTCAGCCAGGGGCTCCTAGCAGAGCTGAGAAGGGCAAAGAGCTCCCCTGTCCCATTGCAGTGCCATATTCACCCACCACCCTTCCTTTGTAATTTTATATATTAGCTTCCATTTTGTCATTTAAAAAACTCACTCCCTTTGTGCCAGACCTTGCACACCATTGGTCAAGTGAGCAATCCCTTGGAAGAAATTTCAGCAAGGATTTGATTTAGGGCTAAACTGTTCACAACTAAACTCTTATTTCCTACCACACAGAGTAAAAGCAGGATTAAATGGGAACATTCAGTATGTTTTTCCTTAGATGATGCTAAACATTAACCAAGCACCCAAAACACTAAATCACCTGTAACTTGGCTATTAAAAACCCCAAAGAGCAAACATACTGGCTGAAGTAAGCCTTGCCTGGGGATTCCAGCATGATCACCGTCCCACACTATGCACATGTGCCTGTCTGCAAGCATTTCTGAATTGCTCAGCTGTGAATATCATAGACAGGCCCTTCAAACTCTGAGCCTTTAGCAGAACACAAAGAAAAGGAAAAAGGACCAGCCTGTGTTCACTTACAATACAAAAAAAGCCCCAAAAGCAATCAATGCCTGACACACACGTGCAGCAATATTATTCCAGTTGCCTAGGAATCAATGCAAGTAGCCTGCCTAGGGAGGGATGCCCACATGGTAAATGAATGGAAGAAAGTTGGCACTAATATGACATTGATTGAACATTCTAGTTAAAAGCCACAGTGACATGAGGCAAGTAAAACCAACCTCTAAAGCTATTTCAGTTGTAAAAGACAATACTTGATGAAAAAGCTGGTATACTTTATTGTTTTCTGTTTACATCTTCCAGATAATATTACTGTGCTACCCTGCACAAACAAAAAAAAAAAAGACAATCTAGGCCAGAAGATTTTGATCAATTTTGACAGATTCAGGAGAAATCAAATTACCAAGAGAACTTAACATCTACTTAGGTGCCCACATTTCCTCAAAGAAGTGCTGAGCAGATCACTTCAGAGTGCTTTGAACCAGCTATCAGCATCTGATAAGCTAAGCTCTTTCAAAATTAGGTACTAAACTACTGTCACAACTCAGGTGAGCCCAGCCTGGGGAAAGGCTTTCTAGCAAAAGACAAGCCAATCAAAGCAAGGGGGAAAAATTATGTACTTCGTGTGATGCCTTTGACCTGTGCCAAGGTATTTCCTGCAAATACTGTGTACTGAATATTTCCGTCTCTCCACCTAACATCTATCTTGAGCTTGTCCAGTGACACAGCATCCATAACACAAAGCTGTAACTTTGCAAAGACTTCAGCATGCATACCCCCAGAGCCTTTAGTAGGCCTTGTCACTATGTGCAAAGTACATTCACAGGTCTTATCAGGATGGTGGCCAAAGATTACGGAGGCATCCAAGCTTGTTGATATAGTCAAGTCTGCTCTGTGGCACGTCTATTTTAAACTTGGGCCTTCTGGTTTGTCTCTTAAAAGGTCTACATGTCTCAACTGATCTGCAGAACAAATTAACTTAAAGTGAAAACAGTTTAGCCTTGATAAATGAATATGAACACAAAAGAGCAACTCTCCGTGGTTCACATACATCTACAGTCAGCATATGAAAGGAATGGATTAAATTGTTCTTAACAAGCAAGTAACTTTACCAGCAAAACACAACAAATTTAATTGCCTGTGAAAGTAATCATTAGGATGATGACAGGCAAGACCAAAACTTTATTAAATGGCTAACATAATCTTAATCATAACCATGATTGCTTAATTATCTGATGGGACAGAAAACATGTTTTAATAAATTCTACTCTCATTCCAAAGGTAATTTTCTCAGTATTCCTTAAGATTTAAAAATTGTTAAAAATTGTTCTAAGTTATAAAACAAATACAGCAACTACTACAGACAACAGTGCCACTACCCAGACTTCACTTCTGTTGTTTGGTCTTTTTTTTTAATTTTAGTAGGAAGAAACAAAACCTTTTCCTCACACTAGTGAAGAACAAGCAAAATCAGAGCAATCTGAGGAGAAGTGCCTGCTTGCTAATGGGCAAAGATAGCTCTAACAAGCCAATTTACAGTCAAGGATATTTAAAGTCATTGCACAACACCTGTAAATATAAAATAAGTGATATAATATGATAATTTTATATATTTACTCACTAAATTTTAGCCCGGGGCAAATTTAGCCCAAGAAATAAAATAGGAGGTAGATGCTCCGTTTATTTAAGTTGCCAGAACTCCAGCAAAAGCAGAGCTCAGAGAGTTTACATTAGCTGAAAATTTGGTCCATGAACTGTACAATTAATTCAAGAGGCTTTAAATAGTTCTCATGATTTAAAGCCTTCGAAAACAAGGTGAAATCGTGAAATTTTGAAAGAACTCTGATGAAGTATTATGTAAATATGGGTAAGATAGAAGAGAGGGGAATAAGGAACAGAAAAATCAAAGTGATTGGAAGAGGCATCAAAAGGATGGGACAATTTTAAAGAAATGGTTTAACTACTGAATTACAGCTTTCATTATGATCTGTGCAGAATGGCCACCTCCCAAGAACAGCCAGAGAAAGGATGTATCATTGAAAGCTTATGACTTTGTGAGCCCACCCTTGCATTCAAGGCAGCAAACTGTTGCTCTGCATTGTTGAGCAGGATGTAAAGAGCCCGCCAAGCACAGCCCACAGACCCGCTAATTAAGTGAACTGATTGTGTTTGTTTTGGAACCGTTTGCCAACAAAGGAATGTGTCACACTGATTAGTGAGAGAAGGGTATGTAATATATGTGTATTCAAACCCTGAGGAGTGCATAACCCAGGTATTCACTCTGTTTGCCCAAGGACTGACAAAAATGACTCTCAAGCAAATAACCAGACCAAAGAGAAACTCCAGCCCTCAAGAGGGGCCCTCTTTTTCTCTCAGCTGTATCTATCTAAAGAATACCCATCCTTCATAAATTCCCACTGAACACTATGCCAGAAACTGCTGAGAATATTTTGGAGAGAAACAATCTCTTTACCTCAAAGCTGACCTAAGAGACCATGAGGATGGAAAGTTTAACAGTCAACTGAGAACCACCTTGGAATTGTAATGGCCAGCTGACAGCTGTCACTCTTCTCTCCAAAGAGCAAGAAAGGTTAGAGAGGTAGCCAAAAATCCAAATGCCAGCTCAACACAGACATACATATATACACACACAAAGGCAGGCTTCACTTTTCAAACATGCAGCAAAGAGCTGAAGTTTGCAAAAGATGTCATGCACCCACTTTCAAGTATTTCTAACCTAACAGCCCAGTTTGCTGGTAGAGTTGATTGCTCAAAAGTGAACAAACATTCAAATGAAAAAAGAAAAATGTGGTCCTCAGAGTTCAGCAGCTCCTCTTTCCTCCTCAACTCACCAGCTTCAGCCAGGGTACCTGGCAGTCCACTATTGTGTACAAAATACGAGTACAGTGCTGCAGATAGCAATTCCAGAAAACCAGGATGCAGAAGGGAGTTGTAGGCAATTATCTCTGTACACTGTGGACTCAGAATAGTATAACTAAATCACAAATCTGAGCTGTTTTACTCAGAGCTCTGTATGACAACTGACAAGGAAATTTTGAATACATCAGAATTTTCAGGTATAACTGCAAGTCTTCACATGGACCTTCTAGGACTTGCCATCCATTTGCCAGGTTACTTTGTACATCCCTCTATTTCTAACTAGCCTCCTCACCTTACCTTGTCTTGTAGTGCTCAGTACACATACTTCAGAATCCTCTCTCATCTTCAAGAGATGGAAACAAACACAAAATCCCTCCACCTGGGCTCCCTCAATGCTTTGGAGCTGATAGAGCTGCACAGTAGCTTTACTGTACAAGCTCCTCTGTTGGCATAACTTGCCTCCAGAGCAAAAATATTGAACTGAAATAATAATCTGGTTAGCTCCATATAGGTGCATGTGTAGTAATGAGATGAGGAAACTAACTAGGAAGGGAATCAGAAAATGCTGGGGATAAAAAAGGTTTAGTATAAGGAATATAAAAGGAGTAAGAATGATGAGATAAGAAAGAGAATTCTTGGAGAACCTTTCATGCTGATTGTGTTTTAATTAAAACCATTAACAAAGACTGCTGTCTTTGGCATGACATCAACCATAACTTCACATTTGTGAAACATGAACACAAGTCCTTTCTGGCTTCTAACTCACACAAACACAGGAGCTAGAGCAGCTTCTGTTGGCTTGAATTGCTGACAAATTCTATTTGATTCCAGAGGGTTTTGAACTCTGTAATTGCAAGGTATGTCTGATCTCAGCTGAAGGGCAGGGAAACAATATACACCCAATAATGGGTTTGTGACCGAAAATCTCCCAGACAAATGAAATTTTAACGTGAACTTGTATTCTCAAATGTTCCTTCACAGTCTCATTAATCTTTTGGTAATATCTTCAATCACCTATTATGCAGTCTCCACAGACATCTTGTGTTTTATGCCATCTTAGTCTGTCTTTTAACTCAGCCTATCTCACCATGCACCCCATATGCATTCTTTCTTAAAAACTGTTTATAAACCACATATCATACACCTTGCTTAGCTTTTATCCACTGCTTTGTCAATACATTTTTTAGAATAAGACTCTGGAAAAACAATATGCAAACAACCTTTGAAACTCAGATCAGACTGAAAATCCCTTAAGAGTAGTCCTTGGTTATTTTTAATTTAACATCTTTGTGCGTGCAAGGGAACCAGATTCTTAACAAACCTTTTTAATTGTCTGGTCCTGATTGTTTCCAAAGGTGGGTCCTTGATTCTTTCCACTTTCAAATGAACACTTTGGAGAACTAATTACAATGACTGTATTTGAAACAGCCATAAAAATACTTGACTGTGGATGTCACATTTACTGTCTTTCTGTTAAGGGTGGAAGAAAGTATATCTCCTTTACTGAAAATCCAAGACACTACTGAAGAAGAGCAGTAACACTGCTATGTTGCTAAGTCTGCCTTGGCTTCCTGCATTTTGCTTCTAGGTTTCCCATGTGACTCCTGTCCCTAACCTGGCACCCAGTACTCTACAGGATCTGAAATAAAGGTTTTTTTGCTTAGTTTAGGACTTACATACACTTACTTTGCTGCCATCTGAGAATAGCAATATATTTAAAAAAAAAAATCTTGCATACACAGGGACAGAGGAATACGCAGGCAGAGCAGAGAACTAGCCAAAACATTTCATGGGGAAGACACTTCAGAATGGATGGCTATTGTTTTATAATGGATGATCCCTGTACATTATGGGCCCAGTGATACCAGAGAACAGAAAGATGTCTGTGATCGCTCCAGAAAAGTAATTTGGCTTTTCAGGACACTTTGCAAACTCAGAAGAGCTTTAATCACACTGTGTGATGATCTGGGGGTTTTCCCTTTCTGAACAGCTCTTCTGAGACTTACAGGACCTTGGGAAGTAGCACTTCTCATTTGCTTCCACATTTGTTCATGGTGGCCTCCCTGGAGCAGCAATCTACTGTAGCTCCCCAGAAATGTGTATTAGTGGAATCTAGTCCCTAATAATTTAAATAAAGGGTCATGAGGCTGAGAATCCTCAAGGCTACAACATGCAAATCAAATGTATGACTGACATTACCACATTGGAGTACCTGCTTGTAGAAATGTCCTCAAAGGGGTAAAGGATTTCTCCATTGTTGCAAATCTCACAGATGAAACCCTTTTGGCTACAAAGACTGCAGCTATACACATGAGAGGTGGCAAACTTGATCACCTTCCCCAAGAAAGGAGCCAGCTTTCCTTCAATAACCTGGAATGAGAAGACAATATTGAATGAACCCCACAGAAATAACCAGAATGACCTGAAAGACTGAGACAATACTTATTACAACAGAAATGTAGGTACATGCTGTTGATTAAAACAATAGGAAAGTTACTTCCCAACAATTAGAGCTTCATGAAAACACAAGTGATAATAGTAGTCACTGAAGCACCAATGATCTGAACATGAAAACTAATTTACTATCTCTTTGTAAATCTGTACATGGCAACAACAAAATATTAGTAGTTGTTTTAAGTACAACAATGCATTCATACAATAAGGCACAAAGAAGTAAATAGGAAACAAGTTTAAGGCTTCCACATTATCTCTGACAGCTATGAATACTGCCTTACAATTTTCACTTCTTCTTACTTTTCATGTGCATATCACAGTTTTGGTTATTTCTTTTCCTTCAAAGTACAAGGTTTTTTTGCATGTATTTTGTGAACAGAGTCCTGGCTTTAGTCCTTTAGTAGTTGTTTCCCACTGAAAACCATTCAAATATAATGTTCTGCTCCTTGCTAAAGCAAATAACTTCTTAGGTACAGTCTTGAAGAGGAACTAGTTTTGTTTTTTTTTTTTTTCCTTTAGTGTCTAGCTCTCAAATCAAGAAGTCCCAGAGAATCCTGCTAGACCATGAGATGTGATTAGCACTCCTCGTGTTCGTGTGGAAAAAATGACCAAACCTTAAACTGCTAACCACAACATTCATCTAAATTTGTGACTTGGAGACAATGCCTCAATAAGGGGTGCTATTCAGGCAAAACACTTTCCATTCAGATCAAACTTCTAGAGATTTTAAGGAATTCTGCTGCTGTAGGGAAGAATGAAGATGGAATAAGGCCCTAAGCGTATATTCTTCTCTTCTGGGCTTCCTGTGGTCTGAATGGCAGCTTGCCAGATTAGCAATAGAAATGTATCATGGGATTTGATAGCAACCTCCTGTAAAAAGGAAAAGAATGCAGTAATTGCTGACTGAAGAGTTGCAGGGGGCTGTGCCCTGGAACACAAGAGTGGGGAGTTTTACACTTAAATGAATGTCAGTTCAACCACCCCTTCCCTAAATATGGTAACGCCACTTGTAATTTGAGTTAGGTGTAACCAAATCTAGAGAAAGCAGAGATACCAATGCAAAGAAGAACAATAGAGAAGCAAAGGCCAGGTAGTAAGGAAATAAATTTGTGTTCCAGGGCAACTTTCTGCCCACTAGCCAAGAAAGCCAGTACTAAAAAGTACAAGTGGAAAAGGAGGTGCATGGGGAGTGCTGGTGTTGATGGCAGTGAATGGCACGGGCAGAAATGTGCCCCTTCCTTGCCTTCAGCTCCAGCCTGCTGACAACACCTGCAACAACAGGAAGCAGCAATGTTATTGCTACTGCCGCAGATAGGACATCTGCTCATGTCAGAGGAAAAATGACGTTCCTATTGCATCCTGATATAGGAAGATCCCCTTCAACCACATATAAACAATGCAGAGAAGCTGCTGCATGAAATACGAAAATGAAGCCATAGTTCAAGGCAGTGATACTGCTAACCTTCCAACAGATGGTCAGAAGGTAATTTAGATCCCCTAGGCTAGGGTTTGTTTTCCATGTTGAAGGAAGAAATATTTTGCTTGCGGACTCCACAGTTACAGAGGGGAGACACAGAAGTTGACAATATTCAATAAACAGAAAGAAAGAAACCGTGAAGCTACCCAGCTAGAGACAAGGCTACAGTCACCCTCCAAAAACCCACTTAGGCACTAATAGATGAAATGGACATACAAAGATAATAAATAAACCACAATGCATACAAATTTTCCAGAGAATTTTCATGCTATAGGAGTCACCTCAGGCCACAACTGCTCAGCTTAAAATGCAGGCTAAAGGTACAGTGTAAACAAACTCTCTAAATCTGAACTAATGTCACTGTCAGCAACGATTTAAAAGTTAAATATCTGAATTGAAGTAATATTTTATATAATGTAATGAATACAATTATGATAATCTATTACCTTCCTAAGCTCTGGGAGAGAATTTAAAACTACAAGGAACAAACACTTTCCTGTGCTGAAGTGTTCACGACCTAAGCAAGACATCGAGTGGGCAGCTGCCCTGAGGAGATGGTGTTATTTGTCCCTCTTTATTTGTTTGTATGGCTTGTTGTAGCACTGTAGTGGGTGGGCTTGTTACTCTGGCCACTGCAGACACATGAGGAAGATAATATCTTCAAAGAGCCATGCCTGCCAATTTTGCAATGTGAATTACAGGCTATTTTACTGTATTATAGGAGGAAGACAAAATGCAGCATCAAATCGATGTTATCACTGGTTTTAGCATCTGGAAATTTTGTGTTATTTTGTTTCATCAGAGACCTCAAGGCTATGCACAGGATGATTTTTCCTTGCAGCCTTCTCTCATTCCTGTTTGCAGCTAATAAGAATAAAACCCTCATCTCCATTTATGCTAGGCAAGCAGAAAGGAAGAATCCTATTTGCTGTCCCAAGTCTACTTGGCTGTCTACTCACTGCTTTGTGGTAACAGTTTCACAGTGAGTGCTTTATGGCATGGGAAAAGGAGCACAGAACTTGTCATTAAAGGTTTTAAAACTTCTCCTGTGATTGCCAGAGGTCCAGAGTTGGTCATTTTAGACATCCCAGAACCATGATGGAAGAGTCTCAGGATCTTCTCCCAATTGTTGCTAGAATCTGATTTTGAGTTTCAAGGAAACATAAGTGATAAAGAATAGAAGTGTGATAGTCAAATGTAATGCATTATCCAGATATCATGGAAATTATGGGAGGAAAAGAAAGACCTCAAGAGGCTGTCTTGGCAGAGCCACTAATATTTACATCACTCTTTACAGCTGTATCTGTTCCTAAAGCCTTCAGTGACGAAGACTTCACAGCCCCCATGCAGTCTAATCCAGCACATGTCTGTTCTCACTGCTGGAGTCACTCCTAAGCTTTGACCTGAACCTTTCCTAAGAACATTTCAGTTTACAAAATAAGTTTACAAAACAGAGAAACTGTGAAATCACACACTACAAGCTGTAGAAAAGTACATCACACTTCAGAAGTGTGGTAGCTTAGCATAAAACTAAGTTAAGAGTATGCCAAAGCAACAGAAACTGAAGTTTTTACCCTTGACTTATCTCTTCAACATAGGGGATGTCTCAGCATAGACCTGGCAAAGGATTAAAAATATATGCCTGTCTCTTAAAAAGAAAAAAAGCATCAAGCTTAAATTAAAATTTTGCTGAGTTCAGATTATCTTCTACTTACAGCACACATAAAGAGCAAGGTCTGTTTCAAATCCAAACTCTTTGTAGAGCAAGCAATTGTTTAATTGGTCAAAACTATGGGTGAGAGGTGGTTAATGATGGCATCCCAGTCAGCAAATGACAGAGGGTACAATGCAGCTTCTTCTTCCTTAACTGGCCAAGGAATCCATTCCAACATCATTGTGGACACGGGGCCATGCTGATCACTGCTGTACCTGGAATACATTGGGCTACACTACTTGGTGACAGCAGAAGGAAAACAGTTGTGTCCAGAAGTCCAAAGCAAGCTGTATCTCTGAACAGCCCCAGTGTTCAGATCAGAACCACTGTTCATCTCTCTGGATCAGGAAAAACATTTCTCTAAGCTTCCACAAGACAGAAAGTCATGGCTCTGCACACAGCTCCTGCGTGTGTCACATCAGGAATTGTATAAAAATACACACCCACATGTACATACATAAAAGCGAGGCCCTGCCCTCAAAGCACTTACAATTTAAACCAGCAAAGCAAACACTGCTTTTTACAGTAACTGCCACATATCTTCCACCTGAAATGGGACAAGCTGTGTTTTGGAGGAGCCTCCCATACAGGTTCCCTGCCCAAACTGCACACCATCCCTCTGGCCACAGTTTGGCTGCAGGTGCCAGGGCTGCCAGGAGGAGAGGACAAACCAGGAAATCCAGCAGGAGCAGCTACCTGCCCCACTGCCCAGGCTCCTGAACACAGCTTGGGAAAGCTCAAGCTGCACTGAAGAGCAAGAGGGGAAGGCAAAGACTTGTCTGCAGCAATGGGAGAAACAAAGGGGGTAAAGTATCTGAACATGTGCTGAAAGGGTGGTGGCACAATTATTTTAGATGACTTCTGCAACAGAGGCCTCTCATACAAGTCAATATTATGAATAAAGGCAAATTAAACTTTCTTCTTGGTATACCTTTGTGTTCAATTGGGGAGCAGTATAATTCTGAAGAAACAAATGCACAGAATAAGTGAGGTGAGGGGGGAAATGCAGGGACTGCCAAACACTGGCAGACAAGCCAATGCTGGCAAAGGCTGCCAGAGTCTGTACGGTGGGAAGGCAGGACACATGCACTGGGTTGTGATTCCTGATCCACCAGGAAGACAGGAGATAAAAGGCAGCAGTGGCTGTGCTACAAGTTGAAGTCCCTTTGGATACATCACATTAATATGATTATGAGGGCAATGTGTGATCATTCAAAGCTTAATTATTTGTCAGGAGAGCTGCTTGCCCCCAGAGGTTTCCTGATCCTTCATTCAAAGACTGGAAGTTACTCATAGTTCCCTTGCTCTATCAAGGTGGTGTTTTCACAAACAAATGGATAGTCAGCTGTCCCCAGAGAACAACAGCTGCAAAGCCACAGACCAGAGCATCCACCAAGCCAGATCGGCCCAAAATGCATATGCAGAAAAGGGCTATTGCTCACGGACAACTTTCAGGAGCAGCAGGTGTTTCCCAGGGGCCTGTGATCAGAGTCCCTGTGTCCAACCTTCACAAAGCATTTCTGAGCCCACAGCACAGCAGTCCCCTCATTTCTGGCACAGGCTGAGTTGCAGCTCTGTCCTGACTCCGTCCCTCATCCTGGCTCCCTGGGCTGAGCACAGGGCAGGCAGAAGTCCAGCTCTGAAGGCCCCACTGCCCAGACCCAGCTGTGTCTCCATGCAGCACAAACCTCAGCCCCCATTACACACAGCAGAGAAGTCAAGCCACTTTGTCTTCCCTGTTCAGTCAACAAAAACTCCCTGTATGAGAACCTACTTCCCAGCATGAAGGAGAGTTGCACAAACCAGTCCCATGGGAGAGCAATGTAGTGAACATGGTGTTGCAATATATGCTTTCATATTAAAAACCAAACTAGAAAAGTGGCCAAGGGAACAGAGGTAGAACTTCTCAAGTCTGTTGAGAGTTTTAACCCAGAGATGGTAACCTGAACTCATGACTTGTAATAACTTTCTGTTTGGGCAACAGAGCAAGAGCAAAAACTAGGCATTAAAAAGCCCTATTACAGAACTAGAGTTTGTTCCTGAGAGTTCAAATTCCAAAATACATTAATAGAAGCCTCTAGCTGGAACTAACTGAAAAGCAATCACATATTGATTAGACAAGGAAAGCATGGAAGACCCCTCCTAACTCAGACTGTGTAATTTCCACAGATGTAATAACCCAACCACTTTAGCAGGAACTAGAGGGGAGATGTGTAGAAACAGAAGGACAAATGAGTTAGCTGTAATCCACCAGTGCTTCAAGTAACACCTGCAATAGCCTTCCACCCACCCAGGAGATCAGGGCCACAGAAATACCCAAACTTTGCATCATGGCCACATAAATCAGCACTGAAGTCTATCAGATATGATGAACTTTCTGGACAGGAAAGAAAAAACAGCACAGTTTTCAGACATTTCTGAGGTCAGTGAGTGTTTGTTTTGAGGGCAGGGCTCCTGTCAGCATTGCTAGATA
This sequence comes from Ammospiza caudacuta, assembly GCF_027887145.1. Lineage (NCBI taxonomy): Eukaryota > Metazoa > Chordata > Aves > Passeriformes > Passerellidae > Ammospiza > Ammospiza caudacuta. The sequence continues at coordinate 18,184,893 of NC_080600.1, read as the reverse complement.
AGAAGCAAAAGGTACTGAGTAAGATCTCCATCCCTGCAGGAGTCTATGTAGTGAATTTGAGTGAAAGTCATCAAAACTCCTACCCTGTCTGTGCATTTTTACCAACTTCTAAAAGTGCAGTAGATGTTTACCTAGAATGGAGATCATAAATATCTTTGATCACCTACATTAGGACTGTCAGAAGAGACAGTAAAAGAAATACAGCTTGCTGAGCTTTCAGATACACCGTTTTGCTCAATGTGAGAAATTGAAAAGGTTAAGAAGTCTAGATTCTCAACAGTGTCATGGTATATTACAACCACATAAAGTGTTGCTGGATTAAAATACTTCATAAATTAAATTTGGCACCCAGAGTAATTCCTACGATATGATAATAAAAGAAAAATCTGACACAGTCTAAACAAAAAAATCCCTTCTTAAGATCCAAGATAATGGAGAATCAACAGATGAAGGATATTTTAACAGAAGCTATCCAGAATCTAAGAGTAGGAAGATAAATCTATACACATGTTCGGGTAGATATTCTGCCAGCTCTTGCACAAGGGGCAGTCAACCAGAGGCATCATGTAACGGTGTGCCTGTAAACACTGTCAGTTCACTGTGGCTAAGTGACCAGGGAATAAACACAGAGATGGGAACCTGTGAAACGTCCCCAGCACTCCTGAATCCTCAAATTGAGACCTAAAACTTCCTCAGGTATCAGAAGCACTGGAGGAAACTCTGGTTATTATCCTCATAAAGGAGAACCTGCTGCTACTGCTCTGCCTAAGAGCTTGGCCACCAGGGTTAAGTATTCCAGGTAAAGTGGTAAAAAGACTGTAAAACTCAGGTTCTGTATTCCTGCCACTGAGAGACAAGCTAAATTTGCCAAATGGCTTTGTGACCTCACCCTTGTAAATCAGCTTGTTAATCATTATCGTCATGGAGGCGATAAAGTTGTTTTATGAGGCAACACTGAAGCAGTAACATTAACTACTTATGCAGGGACTGGTGTATTTCTCTGCAGATAACACTTATGAGAAGGTACTCTCTTTAAAGACACAGGTTTGCTTCATAACCTTCTTTTGAAGCACTGAGCAATCTGTTGCTCTTATTCCTCCAGTCTGATCCACATGTCAGACACAAGTGATGCCTGGAGGGTATGGGTTAAGTGATATGAAATCCCTAAAACACCTTGAACTACAGGTTCACATCTAGACTGGATTGTCCTGGCCTCTCCTCCTGACAGAACAAAATTTATGATTATTTCTCAAGGCCAGACACACACTTGGCTCTATCTGAGAGACAGACATAGACAGAATTTGCCAGGAGGCACTGACGCAATGCAGAAGAGACATGAAAGGCCAAGAGGCACTGAGAAAATAGAAGGGGTGGTGGACATGAAACTCATTCATGATCCCCAATTACATAAATTGAAGAGATATCAAGGACTTTAATTCATAGAAATAATGTCACAGGCATGTCTGGCAGAAGGAAGCTACCTGAATGAGCAGTTAACAATTGTGCACAGCTTTCCACCATCCTCTGCAGAAAAGGTTTCTGCCCCCATTGGTTGTTTTCTTTCTACCTCTCCAGAAACAGCTAGTCTGAATCATGCCTTTTCCTAAGAAATTCAGAGGTAAGTTCCAGCTTTGCCTGGACTTTAAAGCACTACAGAGAACATGCTTCCTGGACCGAATGAAAGGCAGATAAAATATCCTGAAGAGACTGTCTTCAATTTATCACTTGGATGCTCACTACCCTCCAAATTTCACCAGTAGAAGCTTTGTGGAAGAGGACTAAACATTCAATAATCTTTCTTCACCTCCAGGACACATGAGAAATATGCTTTTAAATGAACTACCAATGATACAAGAAAACAGGTCTAGAAACAACACTTTTAGAATGACTGTCTGACTTTGTTAAAAACTTCTTACCAGAGAGATACCACAACAGTCCAGTGCTCAGAATAACTGTTAAGTTGTTCCTAATGCCTACCTCAGATCTTCTGCTATAGTCAGGATCTTTACACTCTACCTCCTATCCTTACATTGCAACATCTAGTTCAGAAACCATTTTCTGACAAATTCTCCTGTTTGTCACAAGTCAGGACAAGCAAAAGTGGACCGGGGGTACAGGAAAAATACAATTGCCTTTCCCTGTTTGTTTACTGGATAACAAGCAGGTATTTTCTGCATTGATTAAACATGCAAATTAGGCATTAAAGCCAAAATGGTAAACGCAAGCTCTGCCCCACAAAGATTTCAGTGTGGTCAGGACTTCTGTGATAAAAACACAGACTTGGAAACAAGCATGCTACAATATGCTTAGCTAAGGATAGTATAAGTTGCAGAGAAAATAAAGGGAAAACATTCCCTGGCTAGGAAGTTGCCAGTCATTTATATCTAGGGAACAGACAATGCTTGTGGATTGCTAATTTCCTTAAGAGAAAAAATCCTCTTCCGTTGGCCAGATTCTTAACACCACAAAAAAAAAATTCTTGTTATAATTTCAATGCACAATTAATCTTTAGTTCAGAGGAAAAGGAAATGGAAGGAGGAAGGACAATCATGAGGTAAAAGTTGCAGAGAGAGAGATCAGATCTTTTGTGCAATATACTAATCAGCTGGTTTTCCTTGCTCCATTTTGACTCCCAGTCACCTCTTTCAGACTGCCCATCTTGTTTATTTAAATTACAGGTGATTTAAGGAAAGAATGATCTCTTACTGTTTGTGTGCATGCACACTACAATCAGTCACTGTGCACTGCTATACAACAAATTAAAAAAAGAATACAGCAGTAACTTCAGTAGTGACAAGCATGCTCTGGGTCCCAATCCCAGCTGCTCCCAACAGCAAGAGTGCTATCATCCCACCCCACCCTCTCCCTCCTCTTCCCTTTACACCCTCCACAGTCCCTCTCTGTCCCAAAAGCCTGTTCAGCCTGTGATACAGGTGGCAGCAGGGTGGGCAGGAGAAGGCGAGCCAGGGACTCTGCTCACCCACTACTGAGACACCAGCGCACATTGTCCTGCACTAACTCATCACACAGGGCAGAGAGCAACCCAAAAGGAAACCCTGCAATAAACACTGCAAAGAACAAAAAGAACCCCACAAAACCAACTGCCAAATAAATCAAACTAAAGCAGAGGAAACTAAAGGAGTGAGATTTGAATAAACAGAAATCAGAAGCCCCCTTTGAGTCGTTTGCATCAGGCAGTCTGCACTGATGGCAGAGCCATTTGCTGTTCACAGTCCTTCTGGAGCAAACCCCTAAATATGTTTCATTTTAATTTGCTATTAGAGAGATACTCCACAAATTAGCCCCTAACTAAAACAGGCATTGGGAAGAGGAAGAATTACAAGGTCAAGAGCAAACACTGCTAATCTGACAAGCACACGTAGGCAGGGGGCGAGGTGAAGATGGAGTTTTACATTGGCTGGGGGAGAGGAAAAACAAACTGGTGACAGTTTAAGTCAATTTATAGCAGGAGACAGAGAGGATGACAAGGTTTCCCCAAGCCCTCCCCCACTCTTCTCATTGAAAGGAAGAAATGCCAGAAATTTCAGCAGGTCTCTGGATGCAAGCTGACACAAGTGAAGAGGAGATGGAATTGTCTCAGTATAAACAACATGCCAGGAAATCACCTGTGCCAGCTCCCCCACCAGCTCTGCAACAAGACTCACACTCACTGTGCTTCAATCATCTTTCCTCCTTTCTCCTTCCCTCAAGGTTTCCAGGCAGCTACATGCCAATTTTGTCACACCCCAAGTTCTCCTCATCTTGTTGCAGGGATGAATTATAGGTTGTTTTAAGAAAAAGGTATTCAAGCAAAGGTTAAAGGCTGTTCTAATCAAACAAGGTTGAAAGAGTACCAGGAATTTGGTTGGTAGAAAACAGAAAGCACATTACTTAGCTTAAAAACATACGTGACTCTAAATACAGAAGCAAATATGCATTCAGGCAGAGAGTATATGTAGACTTTTTAAGATTAAGCAAGCAATTGCATGCAGAGATATTAACTGACTCCACATGCCCACTGAGCAAGATGTTATTTCATGAGTGACAGCACAAAATTAGAAACTTTCCTGCCTTGCATAGGACTGGATCTGGGCATTTTAAGGATCCATCTCTGAAGGATTTTAGAACAAGAAAGCAACATACCAAGAAAATGGCTAGGGCTACTCTGAGAAAAAAACTCTGTGAGTATGAAGTATATTTAAAAGAAAAATCTAAAAAAAAAAAATATATTTTCTTCTCTCATCCAAGCAGGTAGCCCTGAGACACTATTTTATTTCTTAGGAAATCTGTTTTTTCAGGATGCTAGTCCTGAAGGAACACCCAGCTGGCTCTCCCAAATCATCATTTTAAGTGAAGTAGAGCAATGAGTTCAGAGCCCAATCTTTCAAACTGCTAATCCACATCTCCAGTAGTGGCCTTTTCATTCTGCACAGCAGAAAATAACAGAAGAAACCTGTTTAGCACAAGGCAGCAGAAAAAGGGTAACTTATATTACTGCTGCTGCTTCTACAGGCTGAAAAAAATTAAAGTATCTCTGGAGATCTCAACTCAAAAGCTCCTGTGAATCCCTGGCACCATTACTAGGTCATTTTAAACAGAATTTCATTCTAAAAAGCCACACTTAGCCCAAGAGGCCTAGATTACATGTTCACAAGGAAAAGGACTACATGTACTTAAAAAGGACTACAAGTATTTAATAAACCCTGTTAAAAATTCTGGTTTCATGCAGTGCTGGAACCAGTCCTACCATTACAAATACCTACTAAAGATCTTGCTAGATCTCTAGACTTGCCTGCAATACCTAATTCAGATGAACTTGTCTTCCTGACAGCCACCTGCCAAAATGCTCCTAACCAGCTCTTCATGCCCTAACCTGGCTGGCTCTGCCCTGCTCTCTGCCTGAGAGCCACTCTGAATGACAGCCACTCCCTTCCCCAGCAGAGCTGAGGTAAAAAGGAAACGCCAGTACCATCACTGCCATTACCACTGATTATAACCAGAGCTGTCAGCACTTTGAGAATTACACACACTCAGGGAATATCAGCTAACCTGAAGCTTCCTGTTCTGCTGAAAGGCAGCTCAGTGCTGGCAACCCCCAGGGAGTGACAAAAATAAATGATGTGCCAGGTGCTTTAGGATGACCCTGCCTGAGCAGGGAGGCTGGACCAGATGACACACTCTGGTGTTTCCAACCTCACCCATTCTGTGATTCAGTGATAAAGGAGCCACAGCCACAGGAAAGTAGACAAGCTGTTTAACTGCTGCTTTGCTATCAGATCTTTTAATATTTATGAAGATAGATGCTGTATGTTTTTCCCATCCTAGGACTATTGTCATATTCCTCTGCTAATCTACTTAGTTTAGAACACTGTCAGTCAGGCACAGCTCATAAAGACAGCTACTGACATTATGCCACTGTAGTCTAAGATGTATCCTTACATAATTCATGTAGGCAAGTATCTGGTTTTATTACATTGGTAGTAACACACTGCAGGACTCACACCTCTGTCACACACGCTGTGTCAACCCTTGCTTGGGAGGCTGGAGCTGTGAATCAATGTTTTCCCAACAGTGCTGAACTCTGAACTGTGGCTGCTATGGCACAGATGATGTGCCTGGCATTTTGCTGCCCTTGTTGAGCACAGTCAGTTCACACAGAGAACTGTGACAGACAAATCTTCAGTCATCTCAGCATAGCCAGGCCTGCCCAAAACCTAATTCTCTTTCTCATTTTCCACCTCCTGCCCCTTAAGCAGAAAAAGGGCTTGCCTAAAATTGAAAGAATTTGCTGGTACAGCTACATAGGTAAACCTCTTTGGTAAATAGAAGCTTAAGATGATACAGCTTATATTGAATCACTGAATGACACAAATGACAGCAACAGACACTCTCACTGATATAACTCAGTTTGCACTCAGGATTTCACAGGCTCAGGTACATGCACCAAGAGCAGGAGGGTGTTTGTTGTGTACCAAATTCAGTAATACTTCTGAAACTACAGCAAGCCCAAAGCATATTAGCCACCCCCCATTTTTTTTCAATCAATACAGCCACATGCACAGCCTCTGTGTGGGTTAGATGCTACATCCCATCCTTTTACTGTATCAATAAAAAGGAACTGCTGGGCCGGGACACCACCACTGATGGGCTTGGAATTCATCAGGCTGTATGTTACCTATCTATACTAAGCATCTATCAGCAATGGTATGGGGACTGAGTTACCAGAAAAGAAGTTTTACTTCTGAAAAAAACCAGCAAGTAAAAGGCAAAAGAAGTCCACATCTTGCATTCTCTGCTATTGTTGGGACTGATGAAACAACATGTCTAAATCAACCCAAAGCTTTGCATGTATAAAAATAGTAGAAAGAGCATCTCTGATCTACTCCTTCACTTCTGTCTAGTAGGTGCAATGAAAGTACAGCATGGGTAAAAAGCCTGGAGGAGTGAAGGAGATCTAATGATTTCCTTAGAAATTAGATTTCTTCTTCTAAGACTTTCTAATCCTAATCTAACAGTATATTAGGCTCAAATCAGGTAGAACTTTCATTTCATTGAAGCTCATTTTTATTCCCCACACTCTTGTTAGGAAGCCTTATATGCAGAAAAGCTTGACCAGAAACATTAAGATTTCTCAGTGAGGAATGTTTCTGTGAGACCAACAGTGCAGCAAGCCCAAAATGCTCCCAGGAGCTGTAATCAGTGCTGGGTGTAATCAATGTTCCAAACGTCAGAGGAAGCTGAAATCATTGATCTGTCAGTAGGGGAGACATCTTCCTAATCCCTTCAGTATAGTATGTCTAGTCTGAAATCCTATAATCCCTTTATTTTATGTACTGTAACTGTGGATATTCTCATTATGGATACTTAATCCTCTCAAGGATGATACATTTCTGGCCTCAGTGACACTATTGTGGCATTAAACTCCTCATACTCATTGTGTTTTGCAGAGAAGCATTTCCATTAAGGATTCCATTGGATTTTTATGCATTCCTCATACTCACTGTGTGATCTGTGCCATATTATTGTGAGAACAGGGCTCTCCTGTTCATCTTTTCTCTGCACTGTTCTTCACATTATTTGTAGGTTCCTCTATGGGTAGTCAGGAAAGTTGATCTGAAGTCAATAATGTTTTAACTAAATTTCAACAGATTAGTTTATCTACAATGTTAAAATGGACAAATTATACTATATTAAATCTGTGTATGGACATACACATTCAGAATGAAAATGGCCTTAATGCAATTTATGTCACTTTGTTTCCAAAGTAAATGGAGATAAACCAAATGAAAGCCACTTATATTTTGAATAACAGTATTTACATAGTGATTTAATGTAATTCAACTCATCTTTTTAAATTCCCATATTTTGTCACCTCATTATTTTTCCCTGAGTGTTCCTGTATAAACAAGTCTTCAAATTATCATCTTTTTAAATCTCCCATCTTGCTCACAATTTCCATCCTTGGCATCCAGTAATTTTTGCCCTTATGTGGATCCTTTTCATTTTACTCTATCTTTTAGAGTTGGTATAACCAGGACAAAATAATTAGCATGATTAAGAGAGTTTCTACAGTAAAGACCATCAGAGAATGACAGAATGTGTAAGGCTAAAAGGGCCCACAGTGGGTCATCTGGATCAACCTCCCTGCTCAAGCAGGGTTACCCCAGAGCATGTGGCACAGAACTGTGTCCAGGCAGTTCTTGAATACCTCCAGCAGAGAGGAAAAACTCCACAACCCGTGGCAACAGGTTCCCATGCATGGTCACTGCAGAGTAAAGTTCTTCCTCATGTTCAGGTGGAAATTCTTGTGCATCACTGCAATAAGTTTTGTGCACTTGTCTATCTTGCTATTTAACATTAAAAAAGGCAAGACATTTGTTAACTCTCTATGGATGAACTATCTGAATCAGGAAATCACCACCATAGTGCCTTCTAGTCTTTTACTTCAAAAGCTCCCATCAACATGTTACGTAGTGTAAGGAGCCAGAATTACTCTTTATAAGAAATACAAGACTTGTCTGAGTCAACTTTGGTGCAAACCAATATTTAACAGTGTAAAAACTGTCAGTTTCAATACAAGCAGCTCCATAATCACATCTGTAAAATCTAAATGGACAGTTTTTAACTCCTGTTGCACGAACTCTGTCCATATATGCACAGAAGTATCAGTAATGTCAGCAGAGAAGAGTTCACACCTCCAGCAGGTTTAGGATGAAAATATCCTGGACTGTAACAGCACATCATGGTCCATAAAACAAATCCATTTTTCAAGTATATTACGTCTGCTAACACCAGCAAATTCAGGAGTGAATACTTGCTTCCTAGCAAGAGGAGATCTCCCTCTGGAAAGCTTTAATTGACTGGAATAACCCTGGATAAACTGTCTAACAGAGATGCAGAGGGTTATGGGCAATGCAGGGCAGATGACACGAGGCTGCAAAGACAAACAAGTGCAGCCAATGAGGCAGAACAGCAAGCTGTGGGTTTTGTGCCTGTTAAATCACACTTGGTGTTTCTGCCTATTCAGTCTGAACACACCTCATCAGTTATCTTGTCTGCTGACACCAGGATTCTAAAAACATCTACCCACAGGAATGCCACAGATAAACTTCTGCAAACTTTAATGTAGTCCATGAGGCCTTGGGCTGCAGCAAAACCTTCTGGAGTCCATGTATGCAAATAAAGTCTGTCACTTGTTGCCTCTTTGGTTTCTCACACCTGCACTACAAGCATTTGTTAACAATACAAGTGCTAGCAAAAAGCACTGCCTCACCAGGATTTGGGAAATTTCCAAAAGTAAGGCCACTTTTTTTTCCAATCTTTTTTCACTCTGCTTTTAACCTCACAGTAAAGTCTTCCCCACTAGAGCCCTATCCAAATGGATCCAAGTGACAACCATCCCCAGACCACCAGACAGCCCAAGTATTTACTCTGCCAGACTCATAATATCTAGGCCCTGTTAGGCTTGGAAAGAGATTGATATTGGATTTTATTTTAGAGTAGTATTATAAACTGCTTCATCTACTGGCAAACAGGCACTTCAACCTTTTTGAACTAAGAACAGACCCTCAAACCCCATTTTTGAAACTCAGCTGCTGGGTAGGAAACAACTATGTTTTCTAGGATCTTTAAAGGGGACTTGGCTAGGAAGCAAATCAGAATTGAGCTGGGACTAACCAGGGTAAAGGTTGCTTATATCTGCAGATTACCCCTCTCTGCTTTTCTAATTCACTCACCATGCCTTATCTTTCCATTAATCTTTAATAAACCTTTTGGTTAATTCCCCAAACACATGCAATCTACATGACAGCAGGAAACAGTGCAAAAGCAGTCCATGGATATGAGGAAATAGGCAGCAGAGGAATCAAAAGGAGGAAAAACTTTCAGGATTAAAACTACCCAAACTGCAGGTCAGTGGAAAATGATGAGCAACTGGCAGAAAGCAGCAGTAAGGGGCAAAGCAGACAGGAGTGAGGGGCTGTTAAGGGTATTAGTATTTATCTGACCATTGGAGTCATTCTCTTATTGGGCCCTCCTCTCTTTTCCACTCTGGATACACTTCGACAAAAAACAGGCAACCAGATTTCAAACTTGGAGCCTCTGAAATGTGGAAAACCCTCTCCATGCTCACAACAAGGATATAGCTGGATTAAAAGGCAAATGTAATTTAACCCACCCCAGCAAAAATGATAATCAAATTATGTTGCCTCTAAATATGATAAGTTTGGGACTGGGCGCCTCAGGGGAAGAGAAGGTGTCTTGCAAACACAAAGAAACATGTTATAGGAAAGTGCTAAATCAATGCATGAATTACGACTTCTACCCTCCCTCTCTCCCCCAGGGTGCTTGATAAGCTGCTGCTTGCTTCTAAAATATCTACTACCAATGTTAGGAACTGATTAAGCAGCTTACAAAGCACTGGGGGCTAATAGACAGGCCCACCAGGGAGACTGCAGCTCTGGAGTTAAGTAGCTCGCTTTTTCATGGCTTGATTATTAAAGATGAGATAGCAGAACATGCTGAAAAGATGTGGAAGCAGTTTCAGACCTCAGGCAACTGGCCTTTTTATTTTATATATGGAATCATTTCTAGCCTGTGATTTTACCAGCCAACAAAAGCCACGTTTCCTGTTGTTCTGTAGTCTCCAGCTCTGAGGGGCATCTGAACTACCTCAACCTAATGTGTCAGCTGAACATCCAGAGCTGACTATGCTACTCTTATCCTGCAGAAAAGGCACCACTAGAGAAGGGAAACAGGTGAAAGAAGTTTAAATACCGTTTTACACACCACTGGCAGCAGCATTAGTGTGAACACAGAGGTGCCCAGGTCAGCCAGCACACCTCACCTCATTGCTTCCTCCACTTGCATCTCAGCATTGCAGCACACTCACCTTAGATTCTCTAGTCTCCCTTTTTCAGCTCTTTTTTCCAAATTCTTCTTGTGTAATCTGTTACATAATAAAATTCTGCTTCTCAGGTAAATGTACTTCAAGGTTCTTGCTTAGTTGAATCAATAACAATGCAAAGACAAATTCTGCTGGCACATTACCTCTCCCATGGTCACATCTGTCATGGTAACACTGCATGGCTCAGCTCTGTGTAGTAGGCTGGCTGAGGTTTGGGGGAAGGGGGTGGGGGGGTTAGGGTCCACCCTACCCCCTCCTCATGGCAATGCTCAGCAGATTTGTAAATAATCATGTTGCATTAGGGTCTTTACCAACTTCAAAATTCCAAAACAACTACTCTTTCAAGCAAAGAAATATTTACTACTCATCACCTATGGGCTAAGACTGATGAGAATTTATTGAGCAGATGAAAAATTTCTCATAGCAAAGTTCTCTTTACAGACTACAGCTTTCTTTCACAGTGTCTTTCCATCCCTATTTGAACACTGATGCTCTAGACTTTCATCCCTAATCAATGTCACCGTTAACTCATTTTTATACTAAACTACAAACCACAGAAACAGCTTGGAAGTACAGGTATTCCCTTAGAAGGGAAATGTACATTTAGTTCTGAAGGTGAGAACAGGCTCCATGTGTAACAGGTAGAATAAACCAAAGACACTCACCTGCTGAAGGTCTGCCAGAGAATAAAGATGGATTTGTTGAAGAAGGTACTCTCTGGGAAAGATCCTGAAAAGAGACAAATGGGTATGTGTCACACCTTTTTGACTGGGAAACTCCTAAGCTTCCTCTCCCCACCAAATAACAGCAGGACAGTGATGTTAGAGAGAAAGAAACTAGAATCATATCACCCTCTAAGCACCACCTGTTTTTACAGTTTTCTGCATGGGCACAATAGTCCCACAATAAGAGGAATTTCTGTGCCAGTGTCATTCTCATATTGTCAGGTCATATACTGAGACATTAACAGTCACTGAAAGCTCTTTCTGACCACAAACGATGAGTCTTTAAACAACTAATGCAGCAACAAAAATAAATAATGCAAACAACACATTAGAAGTATTTCTTATGGTCTCAGACAAGATTCTGGTCTGCAACAAAGTTGTAACACTTAGTTTCACATGTGATTTATGGTTTTGTAACTGAAATAACTATACTGGGGGAAAAGGCCATGCAGATACTGTTCTTCCAAAATCAAGCTGACTGAAATCAATTCCCCTTTCCATACAGAAATATATGTATTGGTATAGACTCTGTAATGACTTACTTAAGAAAGCAACATTTACTTTACATTAGCCCAAGTTTCAGGAAAGACCATTGCTTATATACTGACAGACCTGATCAGTAAAGCTAAATTACAGAAAACTGAACAGAGAAGAGATGCCCTAATTAGACTGATAGGCAGTAAAATGAAAAACTGGGTTAATATAACATCACAGAGGGGAAAAAAAGGACATTGGAACTTAAGTGGATATTAACTAAAAACATTTATGAAAACATATGTATCTGCTATAAAGATGTCAGGAACAGAAAAAGAACATCTTTGTGTGCATGCACAGAGAAGCTGCAATGACATAACCAGCTAAACCACAGAACAAGAGAATAAAACTACCAAATGCAATCTTTCCACAGAACATGGATTCTAAGAAATAATGAAAATGCACCTGTTTCTGATATTCCATTAGTTGTCTTAAACAACAGCCTTATACTGATACTTTTGAAAGCTGTACCGAAAGGGCTAGGACCTCTCACTGCAGCTAAGGTGGGCAGTACAAATAATTCATAATTCCTTTTGTACTTTTGAAAAAAATTTAAGAGTTATCGGGGTAGGAGGAGAAGAGTTTTGCAAGCAAAGCACTGTGAACTGCAGACCACCCATCTTATGGCACTCTGCTGGAGCAGGACTGTGCCATTGCTCCTTCTCACTCACCAAGCATATCCACTCTACCCACCCAATTCTCAGCTGCAATCTCACTAGGGCATTGCCATTTTTCCCTTTCAGCTCTGTAGGTTTTACTATTGCTCCTTTTTCAGGGGACTGTGTTGCAGTGGCTCTGCTGCATCACACCTTCAGAATACATTTGGCACAATGTCAAAGACCACTGCAAATCAGTCAAAATCCAGACATCAGACTGGAATTGCTCATTTGCACATAGCAGACTTATTAAAAGATACGGAGTCAACGCTGAACAACATTTTGAAGCATTAGTATTTTTTCAGCTCAGATAGAATTTCTTTCATTAAAATTTACCGTCATTCCTCCCTATCATACAGGCAGGCCCTAAACAGCTTTGCCAGAACCTGTATTATCTGCTGATGCCCTTACAGCCCTGCTAAGGAAAACAATTAGCTAATGAAACATTTCTTGTTCAGCAAATAGCATGAATAGCCCGTAATGCAAAAACTGTAAATGACTAGTATTGATGACTAACATCACACTCCCCCTGCCTTCAAGGATGGCATTTTATTTCCTTATCTCCTGCAAGTTCTAACTCCTAGCAAAAAGTGTGCAGGTGAAAAGCAAACTCATGATCAACCAAATTTCTTCATCAGACAAGTCTCAGCCAGCATAGGCCCTGGTGACAAATCCCTATACCTGTCCCCTTCCTTAAAACATGCTGATTTGCAGCAATAGCTCTGCAGAGCTGGTATCCAACACATACCTCCTCCCTTCCAAATCTCCTTCCAGGAAAAAAAAAAGTAGGCATTACTCTCCCAGTTTTATGCAAAACATTTATATACATACATATATATTTATATATACACACATATACTCAGCACTTAAGGGAGGGGTGTGATTTTATTTCCATTGCTACAGGAACTGAGGCATAAAAAACCCCTCAGTAAGTAAGGCTGGTGCAGCTCCAGATGTGCAGTCCTTCTACTGACTTGAACAATTAACATTGGTTCTCTGTGGTAGGCCACAGAGGAACAGCCAGGCAGCCAAAGCTCACGAATGCAACAGCATTTACAGAAGTCATGAAGTAACCAGGCCAGTCCCTGCATGATTCCCAGTAAATGCAGAGGTGCAAAACACTCCCTCAACATTTGCTCACACCACCAAAGGTGGAAACCAGAGCCCCATGACTGCGAAACCCTGAAGTTGCCTAGAGGAGGCAGCTCAGCCCCCACTCATATAAATGAAGTGCTTTCACCACACCTGTGGCAAGCTGAGCAACTCTACAAAAACAGGTCTTGCTGTGCTGCATGTTTGCAATTCAGTTGTTCTCCAGAAAATTCCTATTAGTCCTGTTTGGAAAGAAAAACCCAAAGCTCAACAGCTACCTGAATGTAACTGGGGAAGCCACCTCCCAAAAATGCATCTGTTCATTGCCAGTTTTTGCCAGCCTCCAGTGGGTGGGGAACAAGAGTATAACAGGCACCAAAATACCAAACCCAAACACATTTTCAAAAAACCCTCATAAAATGCAAGCAAATCAGTTGGGGCAGGAAATCCATACAGATCAAGTCCTCCAGTGAGCAAGAAAATGACTGATGGCCAGTTTCCAACCATTTGCTTGCCTGCACAGGTTCTCTGAGCCTAATGAGGTCATGGCTGATACAAAGTCCTGTTCCATAGGAGGCACACAGGACTAATTCAGAGCCTCTTGCTTCCCAACACAGAGGCCTCCTCCCATGCAGCCAGTAGGAAAGTAGTGTCTATGCTACCTCTGTCCTTCTGTCACCTACAACTGAAATTGTTCAAAGGAAACCAAAGTCAGTAGAGAACAGCAGGTGAGATGGGGCTCACACAAACACCACACCACGGCATTAGCATCCAGAGAAAGTACTACAAGGCCTCCAGATCAACTCAAATTCACACTCGTGTCCAAAAATCTCACAGAGACCCAGAGCAGGCTAAGATAATGTCACCTAGGAACACTTCACTAGAAAATATGTGTTTAGTTTCTGCACAAGGTTGCATCAGGAGCTTTGAGCATGCTTAGATTAATACAAGGCCTGGATACAAAAAGACCAAAATGTGCCTGAATATTACTTTTCCCTTAATATAAAGGTCTTTTATAAACACCAAATGGGAAATCTCCAATTAGTCATTTGAAAGCAAAATAAAATATGTCAATTTTGTAAATATTTTGATTGATGTGATACAACTAACTAGATTTCTTTTTTTAAACTGGTCAATTAAGAGCATTCAATAAACAGTGGCCTTTCAGTCAAATCTTAACACAGAAAAGAAACTGGAGTGAACCAGACAGAGGTCAAACGCAAGACGTTAAGACTCATCACAATAAAAACTCAAACCTCTGCAGCTTCAGAAGGTGACCTGTGACCCCTGAGAGGCAAATGGCATCAAGTGCATGTCCCACTAAAAGCACCTCCTAAGCTTTCCCAGCTTGGAAACTCCCGGACCAGTTTCACCACTGGTGAGTCACAGGACTGCTGTGCTGTAAATCCTGGCTACCAGTCAGGGTTTAACCTGCAATGAACAAACCAAGTTCAATGCTAACCAGCCTCTAGCTTTGCCAGCTACTGTGAACAATGAAAACCAATGTCTTATTGGTTAAAGGTCTTTAAACTGCTTTATTGTTATGTCCTAGATATAAACACAATCAATGCAAGCAGAAAAGAAACACATCATCCAGGACTTTGGATCCAACTGAAAGAAAGAAAGGAGCATTCTCAGTTTCTGATTATTATTCTTTTTTGCTTGATACTTTGTAATCTGAAGTACAACCTTCAGGCAAGACAGAAATTTCATCTGTTCCTTCTAGGATGATCTTATCAGGTAAGTATTTGCACAAACAAAGGTTATCTTTTAGTGTCCTCCTGCAAACAGAACCACTGATAAGAATTTGCTTTTTGCATTTGGATCAAGTGTGTAGTCATGGTGCTTTGTTAGCACTAAGTAATTGCTCTGCATTTAAAGCCTGTTTATCACCAGCCTAGGTAATTTTTCTTTAATGGGTTAAATACTCTGACAGCTCTGCTAAAGCTACAACAAATTAATCTGCCTATGCCTGACACTATAACCAAAGTACAAATGTGATAAGCAGGGGGAACTCTTCTTTTTATAGTGCAATCAAAAGAAATCAAGTTAGGTGACAGGTGGGCACAACCAAGTCTCCTTTTTACCAAAAAGCCTCTTAAAACCTAGGATGTGAGGGAGGAAGGGAGGGAAGGAGGCACCAGGTTTCAATGGGTCTGGTTTGGCCAGGCTGAGAAGCATATGATGACTGAGCTGTGACTCACAGGGGACGCAGATGACCCGGCCCAGCACAGCACTGCGTTCAGCCTCCCCTCCAGCCCTGTGCAGGAAGCTGCTACACCCACAGCTGGCACAGCACCAGGGTACCAAGTTCGCTTCCTCCTGCAGCACAGCTCATACCCTGGCACTGCAGCTTACACCTTTGGAGCTCAGCACTACCCTGCACAGCAAAGCAGCTGAAGGCCAGCACATGCTGATGAGCACTGTTCCTGTGGGTTTTGGCCCTGAACAAGGGGCAAGAGCCCTCTTTGGTCCTGAGCCTGCAGCCATGCACCAGCACCAGCTGCAGCCACGTGTGGGGCAAGGACCTGTGTGCACTCTGATCTCACTGAGAGCAGCTCCAAATTTTCAGACTTACTATTTGGTTCTAGAAGTACAGAGGGGTATCAGTGAGTTGCTAGTTATCCCAAATACATATGGCAAGGTAAATAACATTTCTTGCTGGGTTTTCTCTTGCAATTCATTTGATATGGACGTTGTCAATTCAAGGTAGAGAACAGCATCAACAGTGAGGGGGAAAGGCAGGATTTTTCCAGTGTTGTTAGTTCTTATAGCTTTCTTCAGGCTTTTTATTTTGTATTCCCTTGGTAATCTTAGCTCCTGTAAGTTTATTGGGAAAGAAGAACCCAAACTTTCCAGCCAACTAAAGTTACTCAAAAAAGTAGGGCTTTGGGAACTTAGTGATTTTAAAGTCAAAAGGTAAAAATAAATGAATGAATTATAACCAAACCAAAACACTACTTATTCATTCAGTTCTTGTGGCACTATACCAGATTTTTTTTTCTAATTCTATGAGCTTATGCAAAAAAGCTTTTGTGAATCACTTCACATTCATGAGGAATGAACACTTCTGGTTATGTTCTGGGAACAGTCACTCCCACATATCTTCAGCCCACACTAAGTGCTAGATTTATTAGCAAGCATGTCCAGGTAAGGTATTATTTTACGTTGTTATGAAATTCCCCATGAGCACTCCTATGTTAAAACAGTTACTCTTATCATCCATCAGCAATCCTGAACCAGTTTACAAACTTCCTACTAAAATACAGTACACCAACTCCCTCTCCTTTGTGGTTCCTTGAGCAAGGTTACAACAACATTGTGAAATACAAAAATTACTACAGATCTAACTCATTAATCAAGTAGCACTGTTACTAAAAGCAGAACAGATCATTAGAGACATAGTTTCATTTTAAATCAAAATAATTTAGAGCTCCCAATTAACTTGAAATTAAGAATAAGAAAATGGTCTCTGCTTTTGTCAGACACCCTTGAACCTTTGCACTTTGCTGCTGGAAGTTCTGATATAAAAATACGGGGATAAAAATGGCACAAGTCATATTTAACAGTGTCCACATATAATAGGAACTTGTTTTTAAATAATTGTTTTCTTGAAAGCAACTGGTCTCAAAAGGTGAATGGAAATTACCAATGTAAAAATGATGTAATATCACTCATCTCTTTGACAAGGAGATACAAGGTGTGTGTTGTCATCTTACTGCAAAAGTCCCATACCTTCTTGGTGATCTCTCATAGGGCAGCTCCTCAGAGCACTGACTCCTCCTTCCTTCTTCTTCACAGCACAGCCAAAAAAACTCCAGCTCCCTTCTCAACTACCTAACCCACTCTTTTATAGCACTCATCATTATTGGACACACCTGTAGCCTATTAAGGGCAGGCCTGTTCCTAATCTTTAGTAATTAGTACAGCTGCAACTCCTCAGGGGTGAGATTGCCTTCTGCACTATTCTCTTACATTCTATCCCTCCCCAGGTGTGCCCTCTAGACCATAAAATGCTAACATGAACTTGTAAGACCCACCTGTCTTCTGGTGGACTTACCATGGAAAGTTCTGGCAGGTTCCTCAGCTGATGCTTACCATGGTAGAGCATTAGCTTGTGCTTTTGACCTTCCCTTGACATGAACAGACAGCAGCACTGCCTCCATCATGGCTGCTCTGGCACACATCTCAATGCTTCAGCTGTTTGTTACCTCTAGCTGAAATGAAAGCTCAGATTCCACCTAACACCATCCCCTCAGTCTTAGCCAAACACTTTTTAAGATGCTAATTTGCAAGATCCTGTGTGCACAGTTACATCTTCCAAAAGAAAGAAGAGTCGAAGCAAAGAGGTGAAGATAGTCTGTCTGTATCAGCTCCATCCACAGGCAATTTTATTTCAGCTACTGCAATGACTACAGGCATGCAGGATCTAAATAAACAACAAATGCGTTGTGCATACTTCTCTGCATTTATTTTCTCACCTTTCCTCACTTTGGGTTGTTGTTTGGTCTTAACACTTGTTCTTCCTCTAAGGATATGTAGATATCCTCTTTGAATGATTTTCTCTCTCACCCTCTTTCCAACCACCCGCGCGACAAATTTTCTTCTTCTGTTGGTCTTGCCATTATCTCAGAGCCCTGAAACCACATCCTTCTGTTTCATCCCTGCTCACACTTTCTTTTTGCAGTTTACTGCTTTCAGAATCTCTACCTTTGTTCCCCTGCTTTGGAATTTTCCACTCCCCAAATGCCCTAAACATTGCAAAGAAAATGGAGAGTCTCCTTTGACAGTCTGGAGATGACTTAATGACCTTCTGTTGTCTTTGGTCTGAAAGATGACATAGCCCCAGCTTCACATCCATGAGGTATTTGGAGGTATAGTGATTGCATTAGACCAATCAGTATTCCTGTGATGTGTTTAGACAGGTTCCCCAGTTGCCACACAAATATTTTGAAAGTAATCTATTCCCGTGTCAGAAGTGCTCTAAGGCCTCAGTGTAGAAGTGACAGGACTCTATTGTTCAGCACAACTGAATCTGGGCTTGTTCCACCCTGTGCTGACAGACCAGCAGGCTCAGCCAAGAGCACACATCTGCAGCACTGGAGCTGTACCTTTAACCTCCTGCTGCTGTACAGGAGAACTGTATCCTAGAGCCTGCTAAGTGATGCATCTAGCACTGCAGTTTGGCTGGGCAGAACTGTTGTATTGCTGTTCTGGAGCTGACAGACAAATGGTATCAGACTGAGATGAGTAACAAGAGGGAAGTTTGTCTATAAAGTTTCTCACCACCATTCAGATTTACTTACAGTACCAGGGCACTGCACCAAGCACTAATGCATAGGGGAATGTGCTGCAAAACATTTACCTTGTGTCACTACCATCTGTCTAAAGTATCTGGGCTAGCAGCACCTGAACTGCAAGTTTAGATGTACAGCTGAGACAGCAGAGAGCCCAGAGGGCTCCCCAGATGGAGCTCCAAGGTTGGCCTAGGTTACCCTTCCCTACAGTAGATATGCAAGCATCTGAACACTACCCCAAAAATCATTCTGCCAGTTCCTTGACTTGAAGAATCTTCAATCATGACAAGAACAAAGCAAACCCAGAACAGAACTTGCATCATTCATTACAGTTTCACAGAATACCCTAATTATTTAATGGACTCAAAGATCCTGTTTCCTTCCCAGCCATCCATTTTAATGACTCCATCTTGTTTTGTGTGGGCCATTCATTGCCCATCTGCAGGTGGTGGTGGGATCTGCACAACACCACCTGCACTAATTCTGTTTTGGCTCTAGGTTTCAGACCCGTATGCCTCTGCCTGAACAGCATCCACACAAGCAAGACAACAAAAACAAGCAAGAACTTGTTCAGTAAAAACATTTTAGTCAAATGACGTGT
Organism: Ammospiza caudacuta; assembly: GCF_027887145.1. Lineage (NCBI taxonomy): Eukaryota > Metazoa > Chordata > Aves > Passeriformes > Passerellidae > Ammospiza > Ammospiza caudacuta. Next base: position 18,165,583 of record NC_080600.1, on the reverse strand, counting down.
TGCAATACTGACAGTTACAGCTAATTAGGCATAACAACATCCCTTGTAAAACAGGGAGCTCAGCAACAGGTTGGGAATCTCCTCTGGCTAATGTCAGAGGAACACTGCTCATACATGCTGGTGGAGGGCCTTATTTCACCTCCCAGATAAGTCCATATTCCTTATTTTTTTCCCCCCGCACATATGAAAGTGTAGAATCCAGTGGAGCAATAGGTGAGAATAAATCACTATAACTGACAAAGACCATTTTTACTGTGAGCCTTCTAGTTACTATAATTAAGGATTTCTTCTGTCTTTTCCTTCCTTTTTTTCTACTTTGTCACTTGCGTCTTCAAGGTTCATAACGTGGTTTCAGTCCTGAGTTCCCTGCTAGATGCCAAGTTTCAAAGTTCTCAAGGCACCTATCTAGGCACACCAAACATTATAAATAACATTTCCACATTTAAGCTAACTGGATCCTGAGCTAACCTGGTTTATAGCCATCTGGAATTCTTCAGAAAAAAGTGACTGTTAGCATTGTAAACAGTTTTGTCTTCACAGAGGACACCAAGAGTTTCCAACTTCATTGCCATCTTCATTTTGTGATCTGGGCTGAAGAGCAAGGTATAGATTTAAAGTAGATGATAATGCAAATAGTATTAATAAAAGAAACCTCAGGGTGATCTGCCTTTCCCTAATAAGGCAGGCTCTATCAGTGTCCCAGAGGCAGCAAGGTGCCAATACAATTAATCAGTCTGTTTTTAGTTCTCTGTAGACAGCAATATTAACAGTTTGTTTCAGTCTGTTTATATGGGCCTGACAGGTCTTCAAGATGCAGTGTTCACTCTCTTGTGATTAATAGTCATTCACATACTAAGGTGAAGACCAAGCAGAAAAAGAATGTTTTTAGAGGAGGACAGATAACTGGATTCTCTCTCTCCATCTTTCACTTTTAATTAGGAAACAGTACTAAATTTAGGAATGCTGTCTCACCATATTGTTTAAACTCCTCCTTTTTTTGCAACTTGCCCCTGGGATGAGCCAAAGGAAAATTTAAAATCACATATTTTCTTTGTTTACTTTCCAGCTGTGCTCTATAAAGTCATCACACTGGTAGTGAATATCTGCACACTGGGATACTGGATGAAGGCAGCAAAGCCATTGGGAGCATTTTGTGCAAGGAATAAATCCTTATGGGAAAAGAACTTCCTTCTTCTCATCTCTGCACATCTCTTAGGTGACATCTGAGGGAACAACTGAGCACCAAATTCACCTCAATGGAGACTTCACAAACCAAGGAGGAGGCAGACTCTAAGGTGTGTACTGTACATTCCTTCAGGGGCTTTTACACTTGTAGCAAGTCCTATCCAACTGGAGATGCTTCCCCAGTACAAAACCAAACCTTTCTTGGGCTGGGGCCCTTCTCTTCACCACACAGCTTTAACTGCAGATGGTGTGAAGAATAAGAAAAAGGAGCATCAGGAGCATTGTTTCCCAGTTCCCCTTCTAGTCGTTTCATTTTGACACAGGGATGTCTTCTCTCCTCTCTGCTCCAAAAGAGCACGCTCACATTTCTGTGATACATTTTGTCATTTTGTCCACTCCCTCTTCTATTTCCTTAGCAATTGTCATCTCTCCATTTTGGAGGCAGATTTTGGGTTATTCCTCTTTTGTCCTGATTTCTTCATTAACACAATTTCCTGAGATTTTTTTCCTTGTTTGAAACTCCTTCTCCTGGCTTTCCCTTTTTTACCTCTAGTCAATTGATTGCTATGCTAGGCCTCCTTTGAACTCTCTTCTTTTACTGTCTTACCCAAGTCCATTGAATTCCTTGCCTCCTTCTGCCTATTTTAATCAGAAAGCATAATTTTCTTTCTTCTACTTTTTCTAAACAACCTTCAAAAATCTTCTTTTCTCTTCAGTTTTATTGAAGAGAATGGCATCAAAAACCAGCTCTGCAAGAAAATACCATCATCCTCTGGAGTAAAAGAAAACCATGCTAATTTTTAAAATGCTGTAAGCTGCCCTAGCAAATAATAGGAATTGAGTAGTAACACATATTAACAAACACATATTAACCCACAGTGCAATGCTCTCCATAAACCTGTTGCTGTATCCTTCTCCTTCTTGTTCTAGGTAGTTCATAAAAGCAATGACACAGGTTATGTACCCAACAGCAGCCCAGCTCTCCTTACCTGGGATAAAAACACCAGTTCAGTCTCCTCTCCCTTCCAAAGAATTCAGGTCCCTAGAACACCGTGTTCAAAATACAGTTATTGATGTCACCTGCTTCCTTGCCCTTTGGCAGCTCACCATTTCAAAGCAGTGACTTTCCTACTTGAAGTCTTGTCTTAAAATCTGGGGTACACAAATGCTTACAGATCCATCAGGTCAGCTGCATGTGCCCAGAGCCACTCACTTCACAGTATGGCATGGGAAGACACATCTTTTCATTTCTTTTGGAGATCCACACCAAGAACTACTTGGCCTTTTTAAGATCACAACAGTGGCTTGACAGTTTTAAGAAAATTGTTCATTTTTACCTTGTTAGAAAAATGCAGTAGCAGCTGAATGGACTAAGATGAAGTCTAAAATGAAGTTTAACTTTTATAAAACTCCTGTTTTCACCACAGCAAACTCAATATGAAACACCTTTTGCTGTGCTGTGACCATGTATTTGCCAATAAACAAAATATTCAGTGCAGCCATCTCATGGATACTGGCTGAGCAAGAGACCAGCATAAATCATGTGCTGGGTCAGGTGCCAGGGGACTGCATGTGACTTCTGCCTCTGGCAAGGTCATACCACAGAGGAGAGCAGAGGTGCTGGAAAGGTGGTTGACTCTGGCCCCCCTCATGCTTTGTCACAATGTGAGGTGTTTCAAAGATCCCTGCAGTGATTACCTCACTGTGATGCCATGGCAGGGGGCATGAGTTAGCAGATCTGACTGAAAATACTCACAGCCAGAAAGCCTGAGGAGGAGTAAAAGATGCTCACCACAATGTGTAATGCCCCAGGGCTAATAGCTGTCAAGAACAACTTCAGATATTCAAACACTAAAACATCATTTTCTTTGGCAGAGGATAACCCAGCTTCCCAGGGAAGTCAGATACAGCACAACACCTTTCTAAATGGGTAATGCCTTCAGAACCAGAGTGTGAGAGAAAACAAAACAGGCAGCAGGAAAGACAACAGGCCAAGGAAGCTCCATCCTTGTGCTGCAGGCTGGCTGTGGCTCTTACCTTCTACGCAGATCCTCAGCCACCGCTGCCCTGCAGCTGAACAAGTAGGCTCGCAGGGATTTCAGCTGCTGTCTCAGGCGGACAACAGTTGCCAGAGGTTCAGCATGACTGTACAACATGGGATTTTCCTGCTGGATATCAATTAATGGCTCCTCATAAACATATTCCAGGAACTCTTTGGCTTGCTTTGACACCTAAAAAATAAAGCAGTTTAGTTAGGCTTTTCTCCAAACTCTTTCTAAGCAGATCTCCCCCTCTGTGATCTGTCAGCTATTCTATGCATCTGAAAACTTAGTCTGTTACCCATTAAAAATGGAGACAGAGTTGAGAGAGATCCAACTCTCTCTGCTTATAGCCAAGTCAGACTTCATCAAGCCCTTCAAAACTGAATGTATGAGATACCTACTTACCCAAAGTACAGTGATATCTGCAGTCACATATGCTTTTGCTGCACAGTAACATAGCTTACATAGCTTACTAGATTTTTTTCAAGTCTAAAATCTGAATAACCAGTTTCTTCCCTGCTAATATTTTTCTGTTTGTTCACTGCTTTCTTTTTGGCAAAAGTCAAGTTGTTGTGCTTTTTAAAATACAATTAAATAAAACTGAATCTTATTGGTATTACTCCCAAAGTTCCATCTGCAAGTTTTTCATGCATTTTTCATGATAGTGCCCTGTTTTATCTCCACCTGCAAAAAGCTACTGTAATCTCAATAAATGAACCGGACTTTTGTTCCTTAAGTGAAAAGGCCAAATTCCCTCTCATTTCCGATTTCTGCATTTTATCACAGCTGGAAAAGAGAAGATAGGATTACATGAAATGAGCTGCAAATCACCTGAAACTCTGCTACAGAAATATTACTGGTTCCACTATTCAATTAGTCCTCCTGGACCTCTAAGTCAATGTTTACACTGAGACAAGGGAGGGATGAGTTAGGCTAACAAAAGTAGAAAGGGCACACATGCTACAGCCTCTTGAGATTTAGGAAGTTATTTCCCTTCTGGTGCTGTAGGTAAGAACTATATACATCCTTATAAGTAGCACCACTTCCAAAACCAGCACCAGTAACTACTGACAGGGGAAGCAAGCCCCAGATGTAACCTTTTTACAACATTTAATACAAATCTAAGAAACATGCCAAGGCCAGCCTTCCACCAATAACTACACAGATAACAAGATGTGGCATTTTAAATATAGCAGACCATAACTCCACACATTTCCTAGGTCCTGATGCTGTATTAAATATCCCACCTATTTACATTAAGCACCCCACTAATTTTTTTTTTTTTTTAATATCCTGCATGTACAAAGAACTGTGCCATCTGAGTGGAATCAGAGCTAACGTTGCAACAAAAGCACCTCAGATTTTGTAGAACAAAATTCTATAAACTCAAACTTATCAAATTTTTTAACACTAGCAACATTGATATTTTATTATGCTTATTGCAGTGCATTAAAAAAAAAACCCTGCAGTTAAACAATCTCCTTTTACAATCATTAAGTATCTGACTGCAATATCTCAGCAATCCCTTGGCAACTTCCGTATCTATAGTAATTATTAGTCCTCTTCCACTAAGGAGCAAATTAAAGGACGTATTCCATGGTTCCTGAGGAGCTGTGTGAATGCCTGGCACAGTGACCAGCTCCTCCCACCAGGAGGATCAGGTGCTCAGTTCTGTCTTTGTCTATCTCCTTGCTTTAAGCCTCTGTCAAGGTGATGGGCTCCTGACCCACCTGCCCTGCTGTCTTGGGAGCTGGGGGGTGTTCCTGTCCAACACTGCACTCACACCTGTGCACACCTGAACCCCACACTGGGCATCTCTCCTGAAGCATCAGGAGCACAGAAACAAAAAGATGCCACAACTGAGGTCCCCTGAGTCACTGCCACATGCCTGCACTATGGTGACCAAGCACTACTGGGCAGCTGCATGGTCTGAATGCAGCCTTTAACAAGACAAGGGCAAAGCAAACCCTTCCCTCTTCTTGCCAATAAAATGCACCCATGGAGTGCTGATTGCAGGAAAAGCAGCTTTGCCCAGCATCATTGGCTGACAGGTGTCAGTCCACTCTACATGGCTGACACAGGCACACACATCTTGTAAAACATTAACTCACATTGCCAAACACAGCAATGTTACAAGAGGCTGAAACACAGTCTAGAAACAGGAAGGGTTGGGCAGTCACAGTAATTCAATATTTTAGTATACATCCTAGCATACTCACAGTCCCCCAGTTTTACTGGGCAGTAAAACAGTCCTATTAAATCATCCAGGAGTGAGAAGATGCAAAGTGCAACAGGGTTTCAACTTTAAATGTCATAAAAGGATGGATGCCAACATTCCAGACCTTTCCTTTCTAAAGCCTGCAAACTTACAGTTCAAAATTCAATTTACCGTAAGTCAGCTTCTCCTGAAACCTTCTGGCACAGGGAGTTCATTTCCTACTGTGTTTGTCTGGCATTTTGTGCAGGCTGAAAGCCACCTGAAACAAGCTGCAATATTTAGTGGGCTTTGCATGCAAACAGGGAAAACACTTGGCCTAAGCAAAAGGAAGGAGGAGTGTTCACAGAACTGCCTCTTTTCTTTTGCCTTCACACAAACACATGAAAAATACAAATATGAAAACAGTAGGAGACATGGGGAAAAAAGCAAACCTGGGCACTGAGCTGCAGCTTTGGTTTGACAGAAGAAACATGTCTAACTGGCAAGTCCTTTCAAAGAGCTTCTACTGCTGCCAAGAAGATTTCTCTTTTCCTACCCATATGCTACCAGATGTTAAGTGCATTGCTGTTTTTCAAGATCCTGGGTATGGGAAGAGACAGCTCAACAGAGGTTCATTGTTTCTGATTTTCATGACCTGTCTTACCAAAAGCAGACCAGAACCTCTCAATTTCCAAACTAAATTGATGCCACAGCTTATTTTACAGCTGCTGAGCTCATATAACATAAAAAGAAAACCATGTACAGTTACACTGTAAAAGCTCATGTCCTACAGTACTTTTTGGTGCTTGCTTTACCAGAAACAGGACAGAACCCAGAAACACCTGAGGAGGTGGGGAATAGGTGGCAGTGGAAAGGAATGCAGGTTTGCAAACTCTTCATTCAATTTTGCTTGCCATTTGGTGGACTGACAGGCACCTTTCAGACTGTGTAAAAACAAAGCAGTTTGTGAATCCTGGAGCCCTGTCTCAGTCCTGACCATCAAATGTGGCATGTGCTTATTTCCTGCAGGACCTCTTTGGGGTGTGCAGCCAGGAGCACATCCTCCTCTGCAGAAGCTCCACTTCCAGGCAGTGCTGTGCTACCTGCAAGGGGCAGGGCAGTGTGCTTATCTTCACCTTCCCTCCCTGCCTTAGCTCCTGCTCTAATAGTTGGGGATGATGTTGGTTTTCCTTACCTGAGGGGTTGTGTTCCTTTCTTAAATTCATCTCTCTGAGCACTTTCACACAAAGACAGGTAAAGCAGTTGCTCAGAACTTGCTTGTGTTCCCAAGGCACCTCATACCTGTTCTGTCTACAAAAAGTGCAAAACGAAATTTCTCACTATTACAGTGAGATGACAATAGATTAAGTTTTCAATGAATGCTTAAGCTTTAAAGTCCTGCTTCTTTTGGTGCCTCAGCTTCCTCTACCACAGGAAACAGATTAGAGCATAGTTTTTATGCTGCAGGTTTCGAAAAAAACCCAGCTAATTTTCTTGGCAGTATTACTGACAACTTGATACGAGGCCTTTGCCTTACCATCCACTAGCCCCATATCAGGTCTGCTCATACTACCACGTGGTAGCAAGTTTAATCCTTGGTAAAAGCATCCAAAAAAAGAACTTTTAAATATTCCTAACTTCTAGGCATAGGAGGGCTTTTTGTCTCCACACCTTGGAGCTTTGCAACTTTGAAGAATCTTGCATTTCACAGAGCAAGACTATAATTTTCCTGATAGCAGGCTCTGGCCACCTTTTAATAATCTCCCCATCTGACAAATTTTCTTCAAGAGACCTGCTTTTCCCCTAATAGGGCATTTACTGGTTATTTTTTTCCTTTTCAAATAGCACATAATAATAATAATATTTGCAGACACAAAACATCAAACAGCCTCTCCTAACAGTGGCTGCTAGGTCTGAAGCTCTAGCATGGTCTGGATTCCTTATGAGTCTGTTATTCTTTCAGCATATACTGCCTGAGATGGCAAAACAACACTGTTAATGTGTTTGCTGGTATAATGCTTTGAGGCATGTAATCAATGCCCCTATCTCGCAACCAGCCACTGAGGCAGCGACAAATAGCAGATTATAAAAGTTTTAGAAAAGCTCTTGTGTGGCAAGTGAACAACTGTAGAATTTTCTTGTTGTGTTACTTTCATCTGTTTGGTTCAATCAAGTGCTGCAGCAATGTCCTTCTAGTGTCCTCAAAATGCTCATGCCAAGAGACAGGACATACTGGGCCTCACAAACATTGCATTTGGTAAGCCAGTTTCCTATAGGTATTTCCACAATTTAGTGGATTCAGTAAGCAGTGCCAATCTTTAGTCCCTGGTGGTCATGAAACAGGTACTCCTCAAGGCTCCAATAACTGCAAGAATTAGAGCTGTTGTGTGCTACCTGTCCCTTGAACAGCCAGATAAGCAATGATGAGAAAGATGCCACCAGGAAGGAGGAGCATGTCTGCTCTGGTGGAGGAACACCTTAGATCTGGCCAAGGAAACTGTGATGAAAACATGTCTTGTTGAGAGAGTGAGGCTCATTTTGTCAACAGGGAGAAAGGAAACAGTATTAGCAGCCAGTGCCTGCAGCCTTCAGGCTGTTGTGTTTCCACCAGCAATTCAGTTCACTTGCTAGCACTGCAACCTGCAGGGCGATTACCTTGTATTTGGAAGTGTCCCAGTTATGAACCAGCCGTGCAGGGATAAGGAAGTTGTCATCCACATGGCAGGTGCTGCAGTAATACCATCCACTGTAGCTGCACACCTTGGCTTTCCCATTGGACAAGCCTATGGAGCGCTGACAGCCTAGAGAAAAAAGAGGAGCAAAAGTCTGGGTTTGTACACCAAGCCAGAGATACACCTTCAGGATGGAGTCAGAAAAGTATTCCTCCATTTGAGATCCTTTTAATATTTTATTTATTGCACCCTAGAGACATTTCTCATTCCATAAAAAAAAAAAATCAAGAAATAAATATCAGTATTCCTGGACTAGCACTGAAAAAGCACACACTAACTTGGGCATGTGTGACAAAGAGTTCAAACAGCAGTCAAAAGACACTTAGCACTTCTCAAGAAACAAAGGCAGAAGACTTGCTTGTGAGACACTGGACATTTAAAAGCCATGGCCATCTGAAAACCATGGCCTGAAGCTTAGACAGGCCACATTCTACTGTATGCTTCCTCCAGAGAGCTCCCATTTTCCCCACAAGAAAATGGGCCAGCACTGCCTGCCTGCAGGGGTGCAAGCCAGCTCCTGCTGACAGCCAGAAGGGATGCTGACTTGGCAGGTAAGACAGCCACAGAATTAGCACAGCCAAGGCAAACCAGTCAGATCATGAATAATAACTGAGCAGCAGTCACACTGAGAATGAGTAGTTCTTGATGAGCAGTAGTGACACAGCTCAGTTCCCAGCAGGGTTTATTTCCTTACAATTGCATTACTCCATGTCTTACAAGGTCTGAGATCTGCCTGACACTTTTTTCACAGCTAGATCCCTTGCCTCTTCCCATGCCCTCTTGCGTGGAGCCCCTGGGGAAAAACAATGTATTCAAAAGCTGCTGCTTTGGTTGGAAAGAACTAATGCAGACATCTCCATCTGACCACCTGTTTTCACAAAACACATAAAAACTCAACATACTCGACACTTCTGTCTTTCAATGGTGACTAAAATGAGCCAAAAGGTTCATATGATATTAGAGTGCATGGCTGAAGTCAGACAGCATAGTCACATTTAACAATTTGCTCAGGAAGTGAGGCTAAAAAAGTTTGGGTAAGGTACATCAAGATGTCTGTGGTTGTTAACAACACCTCTAGACACAGCTCATGTGACAGAATTTCTTCTTGTCCTTGAAATGCCAGTGTCCCCACGTGACATTTACAGTTTCAGCCAGAGCACCAGAGCTCCACTCTGGCACATGCTGTATGCTCAGATGGTTTCTGCCACAGCTGGTGAGAAATACTGAGTAGCAGAATCTTTGTACATCACTTTTACTGCAAAAGCATTGGTTAAACAAGAATTTTTCAAATAGAAGTCAACTGACTGATTGCTTTTGTCAATATAATTAATTTCATTTAGTGTAATTATGTGACTTCTCCAGCTGAAAGCATCCTTTCTCCTCAGCAGAAGTTGCATTGATTTGAGAAAAGATTGCAGGTCAGCTATTCTAGGCAAAAACCTAGCTCCTCCTTTCCCACATCAAATGATGTCACCGTGTCCCACTCTGCTCTAGAAAAAATTATTAGAATAACCTAACCAACACAATTGGCTCACTTCTGCCTCTTTCACACTCCAGAGCCACTTGGCCACTGATTCTCTGCAATACACACTACCAAGTGAATCAGTAGGAGACACATCCTGTTTCAATCTCCTTCTTCCCCTGCCCTCTTGGAAGAAGTAAACATATGAACTGGTCAGTTATGATAATTATGTTCATATCAGATAATTATGTTCATATCTTCTCCTTTACTCTTCATAAGACAAGACCAGAACACAAGAATTAATGAGTTCTAGTGATAAAACTGTGTCTGAATGCAAATAGTCTCCCAAGTCAATGCCATTGAAACCTTCTAAACATTCCCCACTACCCAAGACTTACAAGTCTGGGGACGAGGATGGGACAGGACATACTGATTTCACCTAACTAGCACCATGGATTCCACTGGCTGCTACCTTGTCTTAATGCCCTAACTCCTGTCTGTTAGACTGAAGGTAAAAATAAGCAAAAGTCCAATTTGAACTGCCAAAATTCTAGATTAAAACATTTGCAGTTGAGAAAACTACTTTAAGGCCTAATTTCTTGCAGCCTCCTAGAGCCAGAAACTCATTCCAGTCCATGGAGACAGTTTTCTCAGGAGAGGAGTGACAAAGCACAGAAATGCTGGGGGTCTTCTCTCCTCTTCCCTGTATCCAAACCCCTAAGAACTGAAGTCTCCTCTCAGGGTGAGGAGAGTCTCAGCAAGCAATCTTGGATGCCCTTCATCTTCCGAAAGGGTGGTTTTATGAAGAGGAGGAAGTGGAAGAAATTTCTACCCAAGCAGTATGCATTGCTTTCTCCCTTGTTACAACCCTTTCCTGTGCCCATATTTCCTCTTTAGACCTAGTATTTTTCATTCCTCTTCCTATGCTCAAGAAAATATGTTCCGCAAAGCTACATAACAGTTGTGTAGCTGGGGTTTGTTAGATGATGTGGCACTGGCACCCCCTTCACATCTTCCCCTACTTTCCAAGCTCTGCTGTTTGAAAATCACCATCTTTTCCATTCCTCTCTGTTGTGATTCATAATGATGGCTATTTCTACAATCCTTTCAAATCAAGTTATCAAAGCACTGATTTTCTTTGATGTTATGCAGTTCAAAGTGGTGTAGTGTGACAAACATATTTCTGTGGCATAGACCACTTATGCTACTTTGTTTTTTTAAGATGGAAAAAAATAGATCAAGAATGAGAGAGAAAGAAGAGGAAGAAGGAATAGCCATTGGCTTAATCTTGTACCTGGGCATTCAGGTACATCAGCTTGCCATGATGTCTACCAGAAGCAAAGCTAGTACCGATTCCTGGCTTGGAACCCCTGAGCAGCTCTCCCAGCAGGACAATCAGATGTAGCTGACCAACACTGAGATCCATAACACAATTCAACAGACAGTTTAGGGTTTGGGAAGGGACCATGTTTGCAGAGAAAACATTTAATTGCCTACATATCTAAAGAAAGCACCCTGCAGAGGATGGGAGAAAAAAGCAGCAGAACTTTCACCAAATCTCTCTCACCTATTCCTAATGCTCACACAGAATATTATCTATATAGCATTTGTACAAAGGTCTGGCAAACCCCAAGCCTAATGCAAAGAGATCATCTCTCCCTAAAGAATGTTATAGAGCAAGCTACAGAGGGAAGTGTAGCTGTAAGGTACACTGCTAGCAAAGAGAGGGAAGGAATCATCCCAAACCTTTCATCATGGAAAATACAACAAAACAGCCTTGGAATCAAGGAAAGAAAATAGGGGTTAGAAAAAATAGCAGCAAGAAAGTGCTCTTGGGCACTGATGAATCTCTCTCAACATGTCTGTGAGCAGAACAGGAGTATCAACATCAAGAGGCTCATGTCCAAGTGCGAAGCCTTCAGGAAGAAAACAGTACAGAAGGTGAGGTTAAAAAGTTGTAACAAAACTCTCTCCTTGACTTAAGGTGGTAGACTAGCATGGAGGAGGAATCCAAGACCTCTGAACACAATTCCTCTTCTCTGAAGCATGGAAAACACCACTTTCAGGTTGCTGCATACTCTTGTGGTCAAGGAAGACACACACAACTGTCCTTTTTATCCAGACACCTTTCTCTTTAATCTTTTAGCAAGAAAAGACTGGAGCAGCTCCACAGTGAAACAGAGAAAGTGAAAGACCAAATTAGAATCAAGTACACAACTGTTTTCCTTATTGAATAAAGTTCCTTGCTTGGTAACAGGAAAAAGCAAGTCCCTTGTGATTGTGTGCTATAATTAAATCTGTGACAGATTAGCTTAGAAGCTAATTCATTTAGAAACAACATACAATACAAAGAAAAGAAAATGATCCACAGACTTCAAAAGGCTTTCAGCTTGATAAAGGCATAAAGCAGACTAAGCAGAAGGAGCACAGCAACAAATTTTCAGTGTTAAATCAGACATACAACATTGCTCTATCAGCTCAGCATCAACAGAAATAAGGTGAGAATTACTTCAGTTGCTTACCTTTATTCCTGTGCATCTATTCCAATTCAGTCCACCATGGGAAAACTCAAATTCACAAGGAAGATACACTAATGATCCAATTCAGTTCTCTCTTATGCCTACCCAGGTTTGCATTACATTTTGTCCTTTCCCCATTATTACTTTCCAGAGCAATTTTATTTCAACTAAATAATTAAAAACTTATAAACCTCCAAGCAAAGTCTGACACTACTCACCTTGCTTACATTTTCTGTGAGCTTCTTATGAACTTTAAAAAAAGACAATAAAACTGTAACAGATTAAAGTAAAAAAAAAAAATCCGTGTTGAAACCATGTGGGTTTGACCCTATCAAGTTATAATTACCTAAACAACACAGAAAACTCCTATCATGTCAGCAATGTACACATCCCACTTGAATTATAAACTAGATCAGCTTCTCCAGAAATAAGGAAAGGTACACACAACCAAAGGATGGTCCAACTGTTCCAAGTCAATGGAAACCTTGGCTATCAGCTATAGCTCAGGAATAAATGCTAAAATAACAGACTTTCCATCTTCCTTAGCACCATTTGAAAGTACAAGGTCTGTCTTCTTTTCTTACACATTCCAGCTCAGCTGACAGCCTACCAGTGCAGGCTTGGTGGCTCTGGGCTGTGACTCCAGACAGTGACCCATCCCACCCTACTGGAGATGTCTCACAGGCACCCAGCTTCAGAGCAGCTCTCCAAAGCAGATGAGAGGAATTATTTCCTAGACACCCAGACTTTCTACAATCCGCAAAGATTGGATTGGTGTAGACATCCAATATTTAGATGCCTGGGGGTAGGTGAAGTGACCAAAACCCTTTACATCACTCATGCTGAATGCACAGAGCTGTGACTTTCTCTGTGAAGACGAACAACCAAGGAAAAACCCCCATGCTGGAAACAAGTCAGGTGATAGCACATATGGGTGCACACACAACATTCTGCATGCCTGTATTGTACATGTCCTTTGTAGAAGACAGCATACAGGCATGCTGCAGATAACACAACTAAATTCTGCCTTCCCAGTAAAACCAATAGTAAAGCCTGCAAATATAAGTCCAAAACTTAGAAGTCAAAGTAAGCTTGCATTTCACATATATAAGTCAAGAGTAACATTTCATCACTAAATGAGAACTAAAATCCTAGCTGTGTCCAATGACAAGCAACAAAACTATACATTTGGAAACTAGTTTTTTATGTGCTTGGATTTCCCCACTTGCGTTTCATCAGAAGATAGGTTCTTTTACCTTTTGTGTCAAATTCTAAGAGGTTGCAAAGTTACATTCTTCCCAGAGAATATGCTCTAAGGAAATTACAAACAGCTTTGAAGACATACTTTACACATAAGCTGTTGTTTGTGACCCTTTTAGCACATGCCCAGTTTACATTCTCCTATTTCACATTTTCAAATCTTTCCCTGTGTTCGCAGGACAACAGTGCTGAGGAGTAACACCACACACTTCAAACTAATCTGGTATTCTTTTCCCCATACCCTTACAGGATTATTCCCTCCGGTATCTGGTGCTTTGCTGAGACTCTGAAGTGCTCCCTGACAGAAGGAAATGGGACCTACCATGAAATGGTTTATTGGTAGGATTCAGTAATTCATCAGCTCTTGGGTCAGGAATGGGAACTGAACACACTCTCTGAAGCCTTGAAGCCTTCCTGCCAGCTAGAAGTGAGGAGATAATGTAAGCATAATAAATAATGGCATTCCCACTTATAGAGTCAATTACATTCATACTTGGTTCTGCATACTGAGAAGGCAGACCAGAGAACAGAGCAAAGAGCAGGCCAGCCATTTGTGTGATCAGAACAAACACTGCTGCCAACACCCTCAGCCAGGTCAGCAAGAGGTTAGCAACATGAGTCTCTACTTAACCCACTTTTCATTTCTGCTCTGCAGTTAGTTTGAAGACCACTTACCCTGCACTGCTCACTCCTTGACTTACACTGAAGGCTACCTGGTGTGCCAAGTTTCATTTATTTGATACAGCATTAGCATACCTAGGAATAACCAGCTCCGTTTCTGTTTGAATACACAACTGGTTTTGTATCTCCTTTTAACAGAAGGAACAACTGTGCAATAAGTGTGGATACATACTTTTACCAATGCTATTTGGCTGAATTTCTTCTTGGTCACTCACCACTACCACAGCACTGCCTTGGGCACATGAACTATCCAGTTTTACACAGCACAGGTATATGTCAGAGAGTATAGATGTTGCAGAAGGTCAGACTGAGAATCTAAACCCTTCCTAGCAGGTGGCCTTTGGTTTGTTCTGTAATTTTTTTTATGTTGCCCCTGATTTGATCCACATGCAATAGTTTTGCAATAATACACTGCTTTGGCATGTGACAGAAGAGGGAGAGCCTTGCCAACACACACACAAATGCCTTAGTTTTGCAGCAGTGGACCGACCCTAAAGCAGCCATTTTCCTTCAGTGTTTGTCCCTCAGGGCTGCACATCTGCAAGGACATTCTGATGCCAAACAATGCAGAGTGCACTTCACAGGATTTTTTTACCACAGCAGCATTAGGAGGGGCTCCCTGTGATCCTGGCTTCTGTGACACCTCCAAGATGCACACATCTCTGCTACCTCTTCTCCTCTGTTAATTTTTTCTTAGAACAGCCAGGTAGATCCACATTTTATGGAGCAAGAGTAAAACTGTGCAAACAGCATTGGAACATAATCTTTGCTTTCTTAGGAAACTAAATTAGCAGCCATGGCCCAAACCAATTCAGGAACCTGGTATTAACTGCAACTGCAGAGAAGGTGTTGTGGAGATGCCTGTCCCTTTTCTGGGAAGGTAAGGTCTTTAGTAGCAAAAGCTGGCTTAACTGATTTAAAAAATGCTAGCCCAACAAATAAAGCTCTCTCTTGTACACAATTCACAAAGAAACTCCGAGTTCTCCAAAAAAGAACTGTGGGGAGTATGGGGGTGGTGTATAAGTGTTGGGAGTTTTCAGGTCTGAAAAATACTTCCTTTTGTCCAGAGGTAGTTTTTTTCCATCTCAACAAAGGTGAGACTTAGACATTGAGATTGCCTGGTTTGGGCATTCTTTTCTTTGAACTCTATGCCAAAAGATCCCTCAAGTCTAGTTTCTTTCAACAAATGGACCAAAAAGGTCCCCAGACAACCAAGAGTTCTTTGAGGGTAGTGGAACTCATACCTGGCACCCACAAGCCAGGAAGAAACAAGGCACAGCCAAGAAGAGCCTATGCTTACAGTAGAGACACGTTCATACCCAGCAGAAGTGAGCTCACAATAGCACAATAAATTAGCACATACTGAAAACCTGCAGAGTTGTTGACAGGGACAGATTAGAGCAATGGGGCCACCTATCCCCACAGAGGCAGAAAAGGCACCCTTCAAGGCTGCCAGGGGAAGATGCAGATTCATCAGCCAGGACAGTTGTATCAGCAGTTCCTCTTGCAGGGCAGAGACAAAGAAGCCAGTTAAACCCCAGCTGATTGCAAAGTGCACATCAGGGCACAGAACGGGCACTGAACCGATCAAGTACTTATCTAAGCTGCACTCCAGGCAGCAGCAGGCCAACTCCAAACCAAATCCCAAAGGAGAAAATCTCATTCTGTGGAGGTGCCAGCCAAATCCCAGGAGGGTGAAGGACCCAACTTCTACCAGACAAAGCTAACAGTTTTCACTGTCACTTCCTCTAGTCATGCCATCCTAGAACGGCACTGAGGAACTCATCTTATCAATGAAGATTAAATGGCCTCTGTGATCATAACTGATCACTGATAAACAGGTTTAATCAACCCAAGTATGTGATATCTTCCAATATTTGTCCAAAATGAGCTGTCATATGGCAAAGCACTGTGGCCCAGCAAACTCGTGTTTTGAAACATGTTGGTCCACTGCAAATAAAGTGCTCCCTGCTACACACATTCCAGTCACCCTTGTTTGGAAACACTCCCCCCACTCCTCCCCCTACAAGTCAGTGACCTTGTTTAAACATGGTGCATTTTCCAAATACTAACTTAGACCATATATTTTTCTGCTCAGCTGGTTTAGAAATCCCACTGCTAGCAGTAGAAGTTTTACTTTTAAATGAATAGAAATAGGGCCTGAAAGACACATACAAGACTAGAAGACTAAAGCCTGAAGTGAAGATACCTAAACAATAAAACCTTTACAGTGCAAAACATTCCTAGGGGATTTTACAGAGTCTCAAATACAGGGAAGGTAAAAAGCTGCTGAAGCCTTGGAAGAAAGAGATCAATTGAAATGAAACCAAGCACAAAACAAATACAGCACTTAGAAAAAGCACAATCCTAAAAGCCTAAAAACCCTGGACAGGTGAGAACAATGGTTATTCAGAACTAAAATGTGACAGGAGTGCTAAAAACCTTCCAAAGGACCTTATGGTATTTTATTTTTGTGCTGCATTTTCTAGGTTTATCCTCTAGCATTTTTATTTCAGAGAGATGCTACAAAATAAGTGTTGGGTGTAATGAAGGCTCACTAAGTGTTTGCTAAATTCAAGGATGCTTCTCAACTATCTGTATTTGAGAATACTGTAAGGCTTTTTGAGAAGTTGAACAAAGTTGACATTGCACATGACTATTTTGTTTTGTTTTTAAATTACACTTGCTGGCTTGCAATCTATTAGGAAATACTTTCTTTTCACTAAGGGGGGAAAAAAAGGAATTTTATTTTTACTGCAACAGGGACTGAGATAGAGCAGAGGTTGCATGACCCGTGCATGCTGCACTGAGCTGTCCCCCGGCTACACACAGGATCACAGCACTCAGTGCAGAATGATTCCCTGAAAGACATCAGCTCTCCACCTGCTGCTTCATTTGACAGGGCTGCAAGCTCAGGAAATAGCACATTTACTAACCCTGGCTTCTCTGCACCTAGTGTTGAGCTCAGCCAGCCAAGTCATTCAAGCTCTAATAGCAGTATTTATGGTTTTGGCAAGTGAGGAGACATGGAGAAGCAGGGAGGAAAAGACCGAAGGCACCCCAGAAGAGGAGCAAGGAAAGCCACACAGACAAATGAAAGCGTGCAGAGCACATTTTCCAAAAGGCAGAAATTCCCACATCCATTAGGACTTGCTGTCTAAGTAACAGAGCTCCTGGCAGACAGAATTGACTTCTCTGGAAAAAAAGGTCTGTTTTAATAAAGGACAGGGGGAAAGAAAACAAAAGGTGAAACAGAAGAGAGCCATCAAAAGAACAGGAGCTATGCAAAAACAGGAGGCAAGGGCAAAGGCCATTTGTCTTCCCCATCTATAGAAAGGTGACAAAGAAACGACGATAGTGAAGGGCACCTGGGGATATTTGCTCCTTACAGACGTCCAGGAGAACTTCTCCAGGAGAAATGCCTACCTTTCCCTAGAAGCTTTTCTCTAAGGCAAAAATATAAATAATGGTCACAAAATTAAAAGAGTTTATAAACTCCCTGCCTCTCCACTGCTAATCAGTGGTCTGTTCATTCATTTTTTTCAAATTACAAGTAATGCCCTGCCCTCTGCTGTCAAACAAAGTTAGAAATGTGGAGAAAAGCTTTTGTGTCTGCTGATCAAGCTAAAGACAACTTTTTTCCAACTGCCCTTCTGACTCCAGGGTATCAACACTTTGTCCTCTCTGCCCCATGACTACATCTGACACCACTGCCCTGGCTTATAACACGAGTTGAAAAGTGCTAGCCAGACTCCAAGATAAACCTGTCAATAGCAAGGCACAGACATTCACATTCCTCCCTACCTGGTTGTGAATATCAGCTGTTTGTCTGGGACCAATTCTTTAAAAAGCTTTTACTGAGGGAGAAAAGGAAAGGGGGATGCCGAGAGCATTTCCAACAGGAAAAAAACCAAACCAAAACCAGGGAGGGAAACCCCACAAAGACTACAAAGAGAAAATAAATTTAAAAAGCCTGTCCCCATCAGGTCCTCTCAGCAACCTTCTTTATCAGAGGTTCATTGTCAATCAATTAGCCAAGGCAGCAGGGGTCTGTAGGAAGGGGGGTAGCTCGAGAGACAATGGTCTGCCCTGTTGTATTACTATTTAATCGCTTTTCCTAAATAAATAAAGCAGCCCTGAGGTGCTGTCATGTCAAGGGAATTTATAACAAAAAACCCCTTCATTTTTCATTGGTCATTACTTTTCCTTCCCTCCCACTCCTGCAGGACTAGAGAGGGTTATTACTGTAGCCGTAAGTTCCATCTTTGTGTTGCTTGCCTTTGATTCCCACTCGGACCTTGCCACTTTCTGGCACTAATTTGTCAGGCTGAACAAAGGAGGGATTTGTACCTCCTGTAAGGTCTCAATTAGGAAAGGCTTCTGCTGTATTATGTGCCATTGGGACAGGACACAAAGACGGTAATTACAGGAATTTGCACTAAATGGCTGAAGAATTCACAGCAAAACTTTTCTTCCTCCCCCCTCCTCATCTTTCTGCAAGCTTACCCCTCCCAGCAGCCCTGGGGAAAGCCGCTCTCAATGCCTGCAAGCCGTAATTACCAACAGCAGGCCCCTCAGGTTAAACAGCAGCCCATGCTGAACGGCACAACTGCCTGCAGGGAGCAAGAACAGCGAGACACGCTCAGCTTGCCCTGTGCCTCCTCTCTGCACTAACTTTTCTGAGCCAAACGAGTTTCCCCAGTTTCTCCCAGTTATAACTAAAATTATTTCTTTCTCTGCACCATGGTAACAGCTCCAAGCTCCAGCCAGCCCTAAGGGTCCCAGGAATGGCAAAGGAGTCGCTCCTGCAGAAAGTGCTGTGAATCCCCATCCTTGGGGACACAGAATTCCACTGACCAGCTTCCCACGGACCCACCACAACTCAAGAAGAGTTTCTGTGCACAACAACATTTGTTCAGTTTGGCAGACTAAAAGGAGACCACAGGAGTATTGGGAATGCCTCAGGTGCATCAGGAAAAGACACCATGAAACCCTGGTCAGAGCACCTCATTTTTGTGGGGAATAAATGAGTGAGTGGATATTAATCACCCCATGTTTGGGAGAGGGAATCCACCCTTTCACAGAGAAACATTTACTGCCATACTACATAAAGCAAGACTAAAACCTGTTTCACACTGGAGACATGCATTTTGTTGCCATCTCAGGGCCTGGTTTTAGAGGAGGTAGTTGAAAATATTCACTTGAAACTCTCCTGAACCTCAGTCAGAAGATTAAGCAAAATAGAAAACAAATTACATCAAGTCATACAAACGTGGCCAAGAACAGAGCCGAATTCAGGCAGAAGCCCAAATACTGTGACCAAATCATTAACTGCAATGATGCCAACCTCCATGATGCTCCAGCTGCCAGGTGGGTGCCACGCACTGTGGAGGGATGAGCAAGAACATGACCTGCAGGTGGCTATGAGAGAAGGACAAACCCAACTACACCCACAGACAATTTTGAGTGCAATCCAGTACTTCTAGGGCCCAGGTCTCCCCTGAAAGGGATTTAGGGCAGCCAGCAGGTCCTGGGCCCAAAAAGAAACTCCTAGAGTCATCATGTTCTAGAGCAACCTAAGAACCACACCCCACAGAAGCATGGAGAGGAGGCAGGACCATCACAGCTCACATAATACAGGACTACTCATCAAAAGCAGATGAACCTGTGAATATCCCCATAGGCTTTTCTCCACAGCTGACAAAGAGAAAGGCTAACTATAGCCACAGTGAGAGGCAGGGAACAGCTGTGCTGCTAAAACACACACATGCTCTTTCAAGTGAGTTTCTTTTCCGATAGAGGGGATGTAGGTGCAAGATGCTGCAACCTGGCTGCTCACCTGCACACTTGAAGCTCTGAACCGTGAGCCCTCTCTCCAGAGACAGTGTGGTCAGGATGCTCAGGAAGCTGGTGGTCACAGACTGCCGCTTGCTCTTTCGAAGGTCACTCCCAAAGGGCCGAGCTCCAGGCTTGTTCCTGAGCGTGACCTGTGGGTTCTGAGTCAAACTTCGGGTAGCATTGGCTGCTGCTTTCAGCGCCTCCATCCACTCCTGGGCCCGCTGCCGCGTCTCTGCGCGCAGGCGCAGCACATCCTGGGGAAAAATGACCTGAAAGCAAGAGTCACAGCCATCCTGAGTATCTGTCTGCACCGACAGGCACACATCCACGTTGTAGCTCAGCAGGGGATCTTCATCAAGCCTACCAGGCTGGAATGCCATGAGATAAGACCTGTTCAAGACAAAAGTAAATGCCTTCCAGTTATTCTGGACAGTTAGTCTGTAAAGAGTCCCTGATTTCAGAATATTTTGGTACTCTTTAGTGTTTTCAGTCAAATTCATGGATAGGAAGAGTTCCATAGGCTTCTCTAACACCCCATTAGTTTGAGAAAGGTCACTGTTATTTTCAGGCTTTGGCACATTCTCCAGTTTCTCCTGCTGTCTTGTAAAAGCCGGCCCAGAAGCATGCACCGCTTCCCAAAGTTTCTGTCCCCAGTCCAAAGTCTCCCAGGAGGACTCTGCCTTGAGCTGTAGCTGTGAGCTGTCTGACAGGACAGTGTCCACCACCTTGGTTTCCATGCCACCAGTGACAGCGACCCTTTGAAAACGCATGAGTGGATACACGGTGGGAAGGGTCTGGTTGCCGCTGCTGTCCAGGCAATACAGGTACAGTTTGTACTGAGAGAGTTCAGCGTAACAGGTTTGCCAGTAGCTGTCATTGTCTCTTCTGACTTCCAAGTATCCCTTCTTCAGAAGATTTGAGAACACTGTCTTGTGTTCTGGAGGAAAAAAATTAGAATATTACGATTATTTTTTTAATTGTCTCAAATTACTGCATCCTTCTGGCTTCTCCATCTCTCCTACCCATACATGGCATATCTGAAGACAGGATCACAGAGAGAATCTTCATGTAATAATTATTAAACACAAGCCCTAACTCTACTTTTGAGCCACCAAGAATACAGCACTTTTTTACCCAGAGGTATCAAAACACCTTACAAAAAGGAACAAAGAAACAGAGGGACAGAAAAACAGAACAATTTTCCTGAGAAAGCAATTATCCAGGATGACGATGGCAGAGCAACAAAACACTGCAGGTCTCCCAGAACTTAGTCTAGAAGTGGACAATACTATCAAGTAATCTATTGCCAGCTAAAATAAGATTTTGACAGTGAAAAACACATAAAAATTAAAAACACCTTACCCTCTCTTTCCTGCTCCTTCCCAGACTCAACTTCATGTTTTCACACACACCACCTCTGCCTCCCTCATCTGAAGCAGCTCAGAGGCAAAGGGCATAGTGGCATCTGCTCAGCTCCTCTCTGCTGCTCCTTCTCACACCTTTCCCCTGCTCCAGCATGGTCCTCTCCAGGGGCTGCAGTCCTTCAGGTTAAATGCACCCCTACACGAGCTCTCAGTGGCTGCAGTTCCTTCAGGAAATCTCCACATTCTCCAGTGTGCAGGGAGATCCTGCTCCACCATGTTGTCCCCGGGGGCTGGAGCACATTCCCATCCTCTGACCCTCAACTGCTCTTGACACAGCTGCCAGTGCTGTCCCTTCCTGGGATGTGTTCTGCCAAAGAGGCCCCACCTTGGCTGATGGGCACAGCTGTGTCCTGAGGAGGGGCTGCTGAAACAGCCCTGCTTACAGCACCTGGCACCTGCACTGATCCAGTGAATGCAGACCTGTGCCCAACACAGCACTTTCCTACCACATTCCAGCATGACCTGGGGCTAGAACATTCTGTGCAGCTCTGCTTACTCCAGAGTTTTGCCGATTTATGAGAATCAGGTTCAGGAGTAACAGATATGACCAAAAATGAAAAGTAAGAGGCTGCCCAGAAGGATTCAAACACACACATCTGAGCATCTCAGCACTTCAGGTGCTTTGGAGCAGAGCACAAAACCCAGCCCAAGGCAAAGTCAAGAGGAATCTTCTTCATCCACAGAACACCAGCCATGCACAAGTCACTCCAAGCACTAAAGTGATACAAATTTAAAAGGAATTATCTAAAGCATTTTTGAGTTTTAAAAAAAGGTTTCCATATAAAATTTGTTCCAAAATTTTGCACCACTTCAGCCACCACAGGCAAGATTCATATTTTCACCTTGGGCTAGGCATGTGGCTCTAGGCAATTTTTGTTGTTCCCTGTATAAATTCAGAGGCATTGACTGCTACACTGTAATACCAACTGTACCACTTGGCACCCCAAAACAACGCAGGCCTGAGGAATAAACTCCCATTTGAGTTCTACTTCACCCTTCCATTAAGGGTACCCGTGCTGAGTGATGACTAACAGTGACAGAATTAGCAGACACAAGTAAAGGTTTCTGCCTCGAATTGTCTATCTCCCTTAGAGCCTGCTATTCCTGGCACAGGAGCAAGGTAGCCACCTGGAAACAGCTCCTCATCCACTGCCCAGCAAATTGGGTCACAACAAAATCAGCATCAATTGACTTTAACACAGCATCACAAACCACAGCAATACAAGAGCTGGTCTACTCAACATTTCCACCCTGGGTTGACAGCCTTTACAGCCTTTGAAACAGGGAGGCATGGAACTGGAGGCATAAAACATTTTCAGCATCTCAGCTTAACCAGTTACACTTATGTTAACAGGCCACACTCTAACAAGCTTTAGACATCATCTCTGAGTATACTGAGGATGCCTGCAACACAGAGCTAAGAGAACAGAAACATCTGAACTGGATGAAGCTTCGAAACAAAACCAGGCCTGTATAGAAACTACATCCCCATCTGTACTGGGCTTCCCAGCTATTATGGCCAAGATTGCTGGCCTGACTGCTCTAACCACTGCTGGATAAGGGGTGAGTCTGTCTGTCCTCCTAGAGCATAAGGAGAGTCAGGGACTCATGAGTATTTGAGGAACTTACTATCCAGGGGCTTCTGATACCAACTGGGGCAGCCTTGGGCTGTACCCTTCATTCTAAGAAGATGCTCCTGCCTTTGGCTGCAAGTACTCCTGTAGCTAATGCTCAGTTTCTTCTATGGGCAAGAGAAAGAATCAGAATAACAGCAGTGTAAAAGCTTTTGCCAGCTCTTCAGCAAAGACCAGCTTTTAAGGATTTATAAGGATTAAGCAGACAAGCTCCAGTTAAACTTAATGAACATACATGAAAATTAATTGTTTGATATCCTTAATATTGGTATGGAAATCTCATGGGGGTTAAAAATGGGGGAAGGACGCTACCTTGCAGCCACCCAAATAAAAAGGAGGCACTTAGGTTTCACCTTGACAGCCCAGCCTCAGCTTCCCCATTTACCCACATACTCAGAACAGAGCCACATACTCAGAACAGAGCCTGCATTTAACTCCATGCTCAAAGGACTCCATATAGAGAGATTTCCTGCAGATATGGCAAAACCCATAACAACTATTTCAAAAACTGCTATTTTGGCACTAGGTCTAAAAAGGTCAGTATAACTATACCTTGCATATCAATAAACTACTGGAGGATATTTCAGCTAAATATGAAAACTGAAAGCCTAATCTATAACCCAAAATGGTAGAGAAAAAGCACACTTTGATAGCCCAAATGGATAGATGTGCACACACATGGACACACTGAAAGAGAACCAGTTTTGTTCATCGTACATCTCTGGCCCTGACATTCATTAGTATTTCTGCACTAACTCAAAAGCCATTAATTTCTCTGAAACCCACACTAATCCCTTTGTAGTGCAGATAATGGACAGCCATTCTAGAGTCATCTTCCCTTTCTATTAATCCAATCAGGGAGGCAGCGCTTCTGCAGCTCCAACTGCAATCTCTCTCGCTTCCATCAAGTACAGATGACTGTTCAAGCTTCTCCATAATAAGACAACTCATAACCTTCCCCCACCACCCCTCCTTCATCGACACACAGGTCTGCTTATCTTTTGTTGAGTTAGAGAAAGGCTATCTCTCCCTGTCTTTCACAGAGGCACCCCCCTCTCCCTCCTTCACTCCAAGCTCTGTGAAATCGGCTCCAATGGCTCTGCTCAAACTGGGACAGAACCAGCAGCCACCTTGATTAACATTCAAATGCCTCATATTGTTTAGGTCAGGGCAATAGATGCTGGCAGAGACAGGTTGAATTCGTATGCTGAACATACACACACACCTCACAGCTCTGCTCCTTTATCTCTTCCACATGCACTGTGCCAGATAATACCTTTTTACTCAGAGAGCAAATGGTACCATCTCTCTATCCACCTTCCAAACAGAAACTGCATCTCTTTTCCTCCTTATGGAGACAGGCAGAGTAAATTGAAGAAGAGTAAAAAAAAAAAGGAAATAATCACAGTAAATGGCTCACATCTGAGCCATTTGGAGTTATAATTTCAAGGAAAGAGGTGGAAGAAGGCAGAGAAAAAACAAGAGAGTCTCAGCAGCTGGGACAGAGCAATATCTTCCTCAGCATCTCTCCTCTCCATTGGGAAATGCCCCCTTG
Organism: Ammospiza caudacuta; assembly: GCF_027887145.1. Taxonomy (NCBI): domain Eukaryota; kingdom Metazoa; phylum Chordata; class Aves; order Passeriformes; family Passerellidae; genus Ammospiza; species Ammospiza caudacuta. The sequence goes on along the minus strand of NC_080600.1, from coordinate 18,141,054 downwards.
TCCCAGATAGGAAACCTGCACATTGCACTGAAACCAGGCCAGCCTAGCACCCCGCCACCACTGGCCACACTTGGGGCAGCTGGTGCAACCAGCACCCCAGAGATAGAGACCAAATTTTGTACCAGCATGTCCAGAAGATATTCACTCCAGAACAACTGGCTGTACTTGCATCTCAGCTGGCATGGCAGGAAAGCTTACTCTGTTTTTCCACCACTGAAGTATTTCTAACAACAGTCATTCCAAGTAACTTGGAAAAGAGCAGAAGCAGAGATGCCCAGTTTGTGAGGAGTTTGAGGGGGCACTCCTCTCTGAATTCTCTAGTGTTTAGTAAGTGATGAGTGTAAGTTACAGAGTTTTTGCCAGTAGTTTTCCTCTCAGATTTTTAAAAACTCAACATTTTTACAAAACATGTTTGGGACCTAAAATGCTCTCAAATTAGGTTGGGCTAGTCACCTTCTTGGTGGGATTTGCTGGATCACGGACAAACTGTGCCTCAGATCCACAATGTTCACTATCTTCCTACTTAAAAATACAGTCTTTTCCTCCCACCTGTTTTCCCTCCTGGGTCTGCAGATACGTATCCTTCAGTTTGTCAGTGTGCAGGTGCTCAACACAGTGACAGCTCTAGAGTTCTCCAAGCTCACAGGCGAAACAGGCAAACAAAACAGCTAGCTGGAAAAAGTACTGAAGCACCCACACTGTCAGGAGTGGCAGTGTTTGAATAACACCCACATGGCCATCAAGCCATGCTGTGTTTAAAACACTGTGTTTTAAAAATCCAAGCCAAGCTTCACTGTATATTACAGAAGCAGTATTCTCTCTTTGTCTGCCAGGCCACATGCCCAGAAATACAAGAGCCTGCCTTGAATTTGCTAACAACTTCTGTCTTTGCTAGCTCTGCTTCCTGCTTGTGTCCCATAGCACAACAGGCTTTATTTCTAGCACATGAGTTCTTTCACTAGCAGGCCAAAGATATTGCCCCAAAAGGCACAGCTTCTTTTCAGGTCCTTTTCTTTCTCAGCACTTGGAAAGGATTCAGTGTCATTTTATTTGTATTATGGTTTAGTGGTAGAATCAGCAGTGCTGGGTTAACAGCTGGAGGAGATAATCTTAAAGGTTTTTCCTAACCTAAATTATTCTATGATTCTATAACAGAGCAAGCAGTAGGAAGAGACAAGCCCACAGTAATGGGTACACTACGACAGTAAGGAAATAAAACAGTGAAGAGTTCACATATGCAGTAACTGGGACAGCTCTGGAGGACTGGGAGACCTCTGCAGGCTCCAGAGGGAAGTCCTTTACAGCACTGAGGACTGACAGGAGTTGCTGAAGGTCCTCTCAGTATCTCACAGCATTCATTTATTTGGATTAAAACTCTGAAAAGGGATGTCTTATAAGGATGCAACCACTATGACCCCTTCAACAACTGCAGTAGGTTTTATCCAATCTCTAAATACATTCTTCAGTCTTTTCTGGAAAATAATTAGTAGCCACAGACACACGTCTGTAAAACCTACTTTCTTGCTTTTGCACTTCTCTTTTCAGGTCAGCTCACAGTAGCAGCAAACTCTTTGTGAGGCTCTCTTGTAAACACAGAGGGAAGAAATAGCACAGCTACCTTGTAAAACCTGCACAGCTGCTGAACAGAACAGGTAAGGGAAACAGGTTAAAAAGGGATATTTTCAGAGCACAGGAGCTCTCCTTTCTAAAGAAGGTACCCCTGCCTTCCAACATTCCATAGAGAAAGCTCCTGGAGGGCACACAGCAAACACTGACTACCTCCAGAAGTGGGTCCTTGGGAATTTCATATTACAGAACCACAGATTAAGCTTAAAACACTATCAGGGACATGTACAGACCTTCAATGGCTCCATTTAAAGGGAGTTTCTGTGAGCATATGAAGTTGTTACACATCAAACCCAGGAGATGCCCAGGATACAGCTGACGAAAACGAGGAGCTCTGTCTCCATACTTGGGAGTGCATTTCTATTCTGCATCCTTTCCACAGAAAGATACAGAACAGAAACTCCACTCTACAAGAAGCAATACATCTCCCTAGACAAAAGTAACAGCAAGTGCACTTGCCTTTGTCACCCTTCTTTTTCTACAGCAACTATGTCACAATATAACACAATGTGTTTTTACCTATATACACACTTATATATACACTTAAACATACTTACATGTTATATATATTTATACACACACATGTCCCCCCACACTAACACTTAGGCACCTGCTTTCCATGTTCCAATATAGCTGACTTACCTGGAAAACCCAACACAAAAAGTTTCTTTTAACCCTAAACAGACCACCTATTCCTAACTGGAGTCAAGCCACCATGTGCATACAAGCACCCTTTCACAATCCCTTCATTTTTAGTTAAGCCCTACCTTTATTTAGATTACAAAAATCTTTGTGGCACTAGCTGCTGTTTCTCTCTGTAAGTGCCTGGCCCATTGCTGGCATCTACAAAATAAGTCATGGAGATGGAGACACTGGGTCAGTGTTTCCAAAGCCCTGAGCACCTCTTCAGTGCAGTGCTTGGGAAAAGGAAGAATACCACTTGCTGAAACACTGCTTCGTATGGCTCACTAGAGATGCCTGCCTCAATCTGATAACAACACCTCCTGTGCCCCACACAATGCTGGCAGGAATGCCTTCATATTGACAAATTGACTGCTTTAGCTTCTGTTACTTGCTTATGGACTGAAAATTCAGCATCATTTAAAGAAAGAGAGCAGAGATCTTTGGGCCTTACAGTAAAGCTCTGTACATCAGCCCTCTTTTAATGGCTGCTCTTTCACTTTATGAAAACTGCTTTTGTTTGGATTTGCCATTCTTCCAATAGCTTTAACATTCAAAGCTTTTTTTAAGTTTGGGAAATCATTCAAGGAAATGATCAGAAATACATAGCAAATAAATAATTTTGTCCTGAGTCAAACTGAATAGGACAGAAGCAAAAAGTAAAAAAACTTTAGATATTTAAACTATAAAAAAGAACAGGAATCAAGGTAAGTTCAAAAAATTATCCTTAGGCAGGCAAACACAGAGTTAAATCAGTATGGCTCTTTTGTCTTTGATGTATCTTCGTTTAAGAGTTACCTCACAGCTAGATTGTGAGTAGGTTTTTTGTGTTTTTTAACATTCAGCTCCTCTTTCAAGACAAATATTAAAATCAGATAGGAAACTCCTCATATAAACACAAACAAAGCAGCAGCACAAACCTGTGTTTCCTTGGATATCCCCTCCGTTGGTTAGTGCCAGGTAGGAAAGCAGAGCACAGTTATTGTCCTGCCCAGGTGCAGGTGGCTGCTGCAGGGAGGTGCCTGTGAAGACCACTCTCCAGTTCACGTGGCTGATGTCAGAGCGTGACCTGTTGTGACCTGGTTTGAACATGGAGGCTTCCTCATTCTGCACCAGGATGTCATTCACTGAGCGAGGCCTGTCCCTCCGCCGCTGGCAGATCTTGAAGATATTAAAAGCTGTGGTGTCCCCTTCCCCTGCCCAAGCAAGGTTGTCAGCAGCTGTTCCCCTCTGCACCATGCACTGGTCTTTGGCAGGGAACACTGTCTGAGCTTTGGTTTCCAAGAGGCCATTTTTGCAGTGATCCCAGATGAGGCTACTTTTGGCTAAGGAGGCGACGTTCCTCAGGTTCCTGCTCTCTGTTATCTGATCAAATACCTCATGCCCAACCAGTTCTGGGACCTCCTGTACACCATACACCTCAGAGGGCTGCACAATCTTTTCAAGCTTAGTATCAAAACTATTGAAAAAGTCTTCAGTCACTTCCAAGGCAGGGCTAATGTCATCCACTTCAAGAGCCTCCATGTCCTGTGCTGCTGTGGGCTCAAGGCGGCGCGATGAGTTAAGAAGATACCACATCAATATGGACCCAAGGCCTGCTTCACATCTATCCTTGGCACACCATTAACTTGGACGTGGTGGGCAAACACAGTCACCAACTCAATTTGTCTTCAGAGGGAAGATCTAACACCCACTGACCAAGTAGGCTATGGTCCCGGTCTCATGGGGATGAAGAGTACCTGTTAAGAAAAGCAAAACATCACATCAGGAAGAGTCTATTCCCAGGTAAATATGTGTAATCACATCACTCCTTTCACAGTCATAATCCCCTTCGTTTAACTTTCTCCTTCAATTGGCACCAAAATCACTGTGTGTGAAGAAACCCTTCGTGTTTCTGCTGTTCACTCTGTATGAACTCTGTGTATAATCACTTTTTGAACTGAAAGCTGCAGAGAGGAGGATGGGACACCAGATGATGGAAACCAAAGCAATACCATTTGTTAACCAAGCTTTAGAAAGCTGCATTGAGAGATTGCCACCTAAGGAATGCTTCATAGAGTTTCCCTTAGGCCTTTCCCTCCTTTTCTTTTTTTCTAATAAAAAGTTAATTAACTACAGGGTCATAACATAGGCCAACCAGCCCCAAATAGTTTGCTTTTTTGTCCAAGATTGCTTGAACTTGCAATTTTATGGAGACCAACATGAGTTTTACAGCAGCTACCTTGCCTATCTGTCTGCATGAACAGAACTGTGACATTTGCCAAATAAATCAAGTCTGCTGCTGTCTTGAAGCTCCATCCACAGTGCTGCCATGCTGAAGGGAAAAGCACAGTAGGTATGTTTAAATTGGGGTAACCTGGCAAATGTCTGCGAGTTCTTGGAACCTGGAGGCTGGGCATTTGTCCTGGCAGGAGAACACCCTCAAGTCTCCTAAGACAAAGCACAGTTCCCAGAGCCTGGACAGGCAGAACAGCTGAAAGTCAGAGTTTTGAACACATCAGCTCAAGTCCTAGAAGCAGCAAAGCCGCATTAGCTCAGAGCTCTATCTAGATTATTACACTCAACAAAACTAATTAGCTGGGCTGGGCCGATAATTAGCAGCTCATTAGCTTGTAAATGCTGCTGAAGTGCTACCAGGACCCATGAAGATTTACGCTTAGCAGGAAAAAACATCTATTAAACAGCATCAAAAACAGATAATACTTCTATTTAAGGTGGGTTTTTTTTTTTAAATCCAGAACAGTCTTTTAGCCTAATTTCTGTTAGGAAAGCTGACCATAGCAAGCCAGAGGAAGAGAGGAAGGTGGCCAGCAACCCCAAAAGGAGGGGGCACAGAATTCTGTAGCACAAGCCAATCTCCTCTACAATCCCCCAGTGGCTTCTGCCCAGCCCTGCTTCAGTTGTAGCCAGCCATGACACAGCTGGGCTCAAAAGCAGCAGCTCACCCTCCCTCCCAGTGGATCTGCACTTCAGACTATGACATTCGCAAAGACACTCCAACTAAGTAACTTGCAAAAGCAATAACTAATCACATACAGAACTCTGGAACATCAAGCCTTTACACTGAGATCTTACTCCCCTTAACTCCTTGCAAGGATTCACTTTGCTAGTCTCATAATGAATCAGGGTAGGATAAGCTTCAATTATGTGAACACAGAGTAAGACACTGAAGATAGAGACAAAACCACAAGCAGAGGGCTGAACAATACAGACTTGGAGTTATTTCAAATCAGAACAGTCTGGGAGCAGACTCTTTGCAAAGATGTGTAACTGTGGCAGTTGACAGCAGTGGGAAATTAAGTAATCCTGGGCACATCTGCATTGTCAGCTTAATGCAGCACTGAGTTTACTCTTGAAGCTCAGTCCTGCCAGCAGCCCCAGAGCAGTGTTCTGTTCCCTGGTACCACAGAGCTTGAGAGCTCAAGGAACAGCCTAAGGGACATAGGTGGTGCAACCTGTCTACTTATTCTACACCTTTCTGTAGCATATTTTTACAGCAACAATGGTATTTCAAAGTTGCAAACTGCAAGAAGCATTCACTTGAACAAAACTAGCACCAACATAACCACAGGCCTGCAGTGAAGGCTACAGCCTGGTCCATTCAAAGATGCTGCCTCATGGGGGTTGGCAGAGGTTGGCAGCCTTGCACTCCCTCACACAACTGGAGTGGCAATCACTCCAGAAGGGTTTGTGACATGCCACTGCAGCATTCTAGTGACAGCAGAACAATGTTGTCTGTTCTTTAAGTCCCTAGGAAAGATGGAAAGCAAGGGATAAAAACTGACACTTACGTTAACAAGTTGATGTTTCAATGCCAGAGGCTTCAAGTGGCAGAATGTTTCTCTGGATCCTGTGAGACTGGAGCTGCCAGCCAGCCAAGTGTGCTGATGCCAAGCTACAAACTGACCTCACAGCCAGGAGGATGCTGAATCGCATGGTCATGAGAAGATGACAGGCCCCTGTACCACATAGCCCATAAACTGCAGCCTTCATACCTTCCCAACCAGTCTGTTTGCCCTGCTCAATAAAGATGTGAAAGGTGACATCAGTGGTGGCAGGCTCATCCCCCCCTACACCAGCAAAAGAGTTGTGCCAGTAATTCCCACTAGCACTGGGATCCTGCAATTACATATCCTCCATAAATGCAATTAGGCACTTTCTGACAGCAGCACTCAACAAAAAGTTAATTGAGATGTCTGCATGGATTTGGTGCCAAATGAAAGGAAACTCTGACATGGCAGTAAACAGCTTCATCACAATCTCCTCCAGGAGGGAAGCAGTGAAAATCACTTCCTTCATGGGAAGGGTAAAAAAAAGGCTAACAATAGAATAAGTTAAGCTCCTTTTAAGTTACTATAAAATGTATTGCTTTATGTATTGTTTCTTGAAATACCTTAAATTTTCCAAAGACATTCAGTCTAAGGCAGTGAATATGAGAGAAAGAATGAAGCATCAGCCCAAACTATTATAGATTGATGAAGCTATGGACAACCATAAGCTTGGATTTGTGCTCATCCAGGCCCCTGGGAACTGGTCTTAGTGAAAAAAGGATGAAGGAACATGCTGCATTGTACTCAGCAAAAACTGCTGGACACAGCAGCTGAAAAACAGTTTTCTGTATATCTGCCCAGCATGAACATGCAGCAGTCAGATAATTAACGTGCACTTACAACACGAGAAGTCTTTACTATCACAAGTTTGTAGTGGCCCCATCACTCACATGGCTGAGGTAAACAGCAAGGATTACTGGTCATAGCATATGAGACACTGAAGTTCAATTTACTAAAGATTACCTCCCTTGGAGAAGCCACATGGGCTTAACTTGAGTGACAGCACAGTCTGACACAGAGAAAAGTCACAAATGACAAATGCCAAGGAACATACACTGGAAGAGACCATTTCACTTCCTGATGCATTTTCTGGATCCTCGTGGGTATGGAAAATACCCAAGCATTGCATGGCAAAATTTAAAAAGCACAGAAAATGCTGTGAAGCAGAGGGGAAAAGCAGAAAGGAACAATAGGAGACTTCACACAACTTGATAAGCAATCTTGTTGGTTTTGGTGCTCAGAGAACTTCCTACCTCTCTTCCAGATAATAGAGATGCTTAACGCAAGAAGTGATACACAATAGATAAATAGACTTCCCCTTTTCTCTGGTATTTGGAGAGAGAATCAGAAAGGAACTATGAATGATGTTCATAAGGAAATGCATAAACTACAGGAGCTCCCAGTCAGTAAAAGGTAACCAAAGACAGGTAATATAAAAGTCCCTCAAGTCTCATTGATTCTTAATGACTCTTGAGCTCAGATTCCTAGCAAAGATCAGGGTTTCTGAGAATTTTATCTCAAGAGCACAAGAGGAGTTCTACAAGCTACCTATATGCAAATAGACAGCAGGCACTGGGAGCTTGCCCTATCCCCTTCCCAACACACTGGAACCTTCTGCAGGAACCAGCTCTGCTCTTCTCACACTACATTACAACTGTGGGCTGAAACTCCAAGGCCAAAAAGGAAAACAGAGAGAGGTTCTTTCAGCTGGGTAACAGCTGGGTAGCAGAGGAAATTCAAGCAGCCTAGGGACTTTTATTTCTGTTATGCTGTAGGCCTGGACCACTACAATCCAGTTAATGGCCTATGTGTTGTTCACACAAATCTGGTCTGAACACATCTGAAGAAGAGGCTGATGCAGTGTCTCTGAATGCAATCCACTGGGGTGGCACAGCTAAATACCTACTGAGCTTTTCCACCTGTCAGTCTGAGCAACCTCACACTGTGACCTCAATGTCTTCCAGTGGTACTTCAAACAATCACAACCTACAGGTTTTGCTGCTTCAAGGATTTCTGACCTGCTCTGTAGCTCACATCAGGCAAGTATTGCCCTGAATCTAAACAGGGCACACTTAGGTCAATGCTAGTCCTTGAAAAGCAGGTTCTGCTGGGCAGAATCCCTGAAAGAAGCTATGAAGCTGATGACTTCGGAGCTACCTAATAGTTAAGAAGCTGAGCTGCATTTGTGAGGTGGGCAGACCTGAGTGGACAGAAGAGAGAGCAAGGATGCACAGGTGACTATCACACACACAGCTTTTAGCATTGCCTATGCAGTTCTGCACATCACTGGCACAAAGTGCTTGCACAGGGAGCTGAAGAGTCCTGGTTCCAGACACTTCCCCTCTGGAGGTTGTGAGCCCCAGGCAGTGCAGTGACCAGCTCTCTGAGCAGCAGCTGAAGGCTGCACTCCTGCTTGTCTGTCACACCCATCCTGGAGAGGCAACTGATAAGGAGGAACAATTTCACAAGGGACATAGAGTGAGCATCAGCTGGGACACTGTTCCTGTGCAAACCATCACATTCCCTTGGATCCTGGATGTATTTTGCTCCTGTAGCACAAGGCAAGCCTTTTCCCACGTGATTCCTAAACCCCAGATGATGTACTGCCATGTACATCAAGTGAGACAGAGCAAGTGAGACAAGCTTGTTAGATTCACCATTTCAATGACTGGAGGAAACTTACAGTGCTTCGCAAAGAGAGAAAACAAGAAACTTTTCATATACAGGGAACCACAATTTCAAAAAGTTGCCATATAACAGTCAAAGTTTGGTTCAACATCACCTGGGCAATTGCCTTTAGATCACATTTTTAAAGCCTCTCCCTAGAGGCCTCTTTCCCCAACAGACAAACTGAGAAATGCATTACTTGAATTTTTTAGAATATCCCAACTTTAAAATGTCTCACAGAAATATCTTTTGACCGATATTCCTGCACAATGTAACTGGCAGTACTCAGGAAAAACTCACAAAAACTGCAGAAAGAGAGACCCTGGTCAGGAATGCTTGGCTATTGAGTCAACAGAGGGTAGCTGAATGTAAACTTAACCATTTGCATGTTGCAAACCCACCTGTTTCCCAGTTTCATTATCCTTAAGGATGAAATTAACTGCCAACATTTATCAATGAAGAAGAGCTCCCACATCCTGTCTGCTAGACCCAGTGAGCACCAAACAGCAGGAACAGCTGCAATTAACCTGGGGCCTAATTACAGTCAACCTAAAAGAAGCCGTGATCTCTTCTACTCTACAGAAAACAAAACAAAAAAAAAATGCAAACACTTGAACTGAAGAAAGAAGTGAAATCAGGTCAGAAGAAGAGTGCCACATTCTGTGAAGGGAAGCAGACCCTTAGCAAGGACACATGAGTCTGGCTCTGTGCAGCACAGATTTTCCGCAGATGCTGATCTCACCCTTTAACAAGGAAGCTCCCCAGGCATCCTCCCTGTGTGGACAACCAACACAGCACAGCTCCAGAACAGCTCACCCAACAATGAGCACACAGCAATGCACAATAAACAGTGCTTACAGCATACTTTATCTTTAATTTTAACTGTCATTTGGGAACACTCATCAAAACCCAAGAAATACTAAGCTGCAAAGAGCACAACAGCCTGCACCAGAACAAACTGGGGCCAGGGCTGAGGAGCACCCAGGAGTGGAGGAAGACAGACCAGCAGAAGGATTTCTTTTCCTGAAACTGACTGCTGGACAGCTCTCCCAAGATCTTTATCACTCACTCATTTGCCTTGCAGCAAATGACACACATCCATCCTGGCTGGGGAGCACCACCAAGTAATGAAGGGCTGTGTCACTTCCTGGGGATGAATAACCACTAAAAACCTCAGCAGCTGGACTGGGATGAAGGATAAAGGACTCTAACAAGGGAGGGAACAAAAAGCCAAGCAGACTGGCCACAGGGGAGCAGCTGGTGGTGACACACAGCCCAGGCTGCAGCCAGCCAAACACATCAGCACGTGGGCACTTTCTTGGGTCACATCCGACTGAAGCCCAGACCACCCTCTCTGCATGCTGCCTGCCTGACCCTGCAAAATCCACAGGGACAAAAAGAACACAGCAGTGCAGTGATTTGGCCCTAGATGTGGATCTGTGGTCCCAAACAGATTTACATGCTGTCCCTGTGCACAAGAACACTGCCTGTTCTGCCGGGCACACAGACACCACAAAACACCCTGTCACCTCCTGAATTCAGCACAGATACAGAAATTGTCAGGAAACAGGGTATCGAAGAGGGGTGATACAACTAGGAAACGTGATTGAACTAGACAAGCAGGAAACAACAACCGTGACTCAGTCTAACACTTCTAATTGTATCTGCCTCTATGGAGCAGCTTGGCTCCTGATAGGATGTGGAGCAACTTTGTATATGTCAGGTGAAATAACACTTTTCTTTTTAAAAAAATAAACATTTCTACTTAATGCAAACTGAAATTGTGCAGGTATCTCCTCACTCCACTAGGACTAGACTGAAGAGGAAAGACAGTCAGTCCTTAAATGCTTGACTGGTTTTTTTAAGTTCAGAAATTAAGACATTTTCAATTTGCCCTTGCTGAGCTGTGAACAGTAGTAAAAAACATAGCTGGGAATAACATCTTGCATTGCCCCAGAGGCCCAAAAGAAGATCATAAACACACCATCTCCCACAAGGACACAGAAGACCATTTCTTCCCTAAGATCCCGGCACAGCTGTAAGGAAACACGCTTGACATCCAAATCTGTACTGCACAGCTTTCTGAGGTGCCCTGACCTGCAGCTGGAGCTAACTCCTCTCTCCAGCTGTGGCACCCAAAGAATCAGCTGGGACAGGACAAACCATTCTACAGTGAGACCTGGATTTCCTGTAACTGTTGGCAGTTGCATGCTGACATTGAGGGAAATACAGCATTTAATCAGAGCCTCTTTTCTCACCTCAAACTAAGCTCTTCTCTTGTTTTTCAAACAGCCACGACCACAGTGCTTTGTCACCTAAATTGGCAGGAGAAGAAGCACTGATCCAAATGATGCTGAAGTTCAGCAACCTACCACAGCAACCCAAATGCTCAGGCCACAGCAGCCAGCCCTGAGGGATGGCTGTAACCACTGGCACCACTACAGAGCTGTGTGACTACCCAGCATAAGTGCTTGCTCTTCTCCAAACTGAACTACATCTTCATTACTGAAAACCTTAGCAGAAGCCCTGTAGAAACCTCAAGGCATCTGAAGATACTGAAATGGTAACAATAACTTGCTTCAGTCCGATCAGGTCCTGCAGGAACTATGTATCTAGCTACTACAGACTTATAAGAACTTTCACTCCACCGTTACAATGCTCTGCTTCACATCAGATTTCTGATTTAAGTCGCTAAATGAATTCATTAATTTTGAATAAATAAGACATAAAAGTGGCAAGGTGAAAATTACTGTTGCTTAAAGTGCATGGGCACTGGACCAACTAAGATTCCAATGCTTTCTTACTGAGACTTTTTGTAGCCAGTTAGCAGGGTATGCAGCGCTGAAAGTGAGAATTGTCTGTACAGCTTTGCAGGATGAGGATCATTTGTGCATATTTGCAGAACAGATCAGGAGCAAGCCATGATGCCCTACACAAACGTACACCCGAGTCTCTTCCCTCACCTCAGGCTGGCAGTGACCCCAGCATTCCTGCTGCTACTCCAGCTAGCACACCTTCATTCCCACATAACACAGACTCCTGTCAGGCCTGTTTGATCCCACAAGGTGTAACTCCGCTGGCTGTGTCTGGGTGCCTGCTCCTTTAAAGAAGCAATTTTAGTGCAAGGAAAGACCGCGGCATTATGTCACACTCGGGGCCATTGAAATAGAGAGGGATGTCAGCACCCTGTGCCCACACATACCGGAGTCTGACCCGAGGAGCACCCAAATTCCTGATGAGACCGTGAGCCGGGTGGGGAAAACGAAAGCAGGGGGCCTTTTAATGCAGAGGGGAACATGTCCTTCCAGACGAGCACATGACCACAGCCGTGTTTGTGCTAGAAATGCGAACACGGCCGCGCCCGGGCCCTCGCACACAGCCCCGCACGCTCGGGCGGGCAGGCAGCGCGGCCAAGGCTGCGGGAAGCCCGGCGCGCCCGCCCGCCCGGAGGGGCCGGGGAGCCTCACAGCCCCCTGGGGCCCCGCCCCGCCCGCGGCCCAAAGGGAGGGTTTGTTTATTTACCTGCGGCCGGGCCGCGCCGTGCCCGCGCTCCGGGAGGGGCCCGCACTGGCCCTGCCCGGCCGCCCCTCCCGCCGCCGCGTCCTGCCGCAAAGCCGTCCCGGCCGCCGCGGGAAACGGCTCCGCGCACCAAGGTTCCTGCCGCCGCCAGCGCCGCGCCCGCGGAGCGCCCATCGGCCGCCGCCCGTCCCGGCAACCCGCCAGTCTCACTTCCCTTAAAACACGGCACTAGGAAAACCACAGATTTCCTGTATAAACACCCAGGGTAAAGCTGCACCTTTCCGAGTTTAAAGCAGCCGAGGTTCTCAGGGAGCTGGCACTTGGCTTCAGGAGAGATGGGAAACGCAAAATCCTAACGGGATTTCAACAGTCCCAGTGCGGGCTCGCTCACCTAGGCGCGAAGGCTGCAGGAGCAGCGTGGTGCATGAATCCGTATCGCCACAGGGCAGCAAAGGATCGCCAGCAGAACCTGTCGCCCAAGGAAAACAAAGACTTACAAGACAATTACAAATGGTTTGTTTCACGTAGCATGGCAACCACCTGGCAGTACTGGTCTGTAATAATAACCTCACGGCAAGAAATAGCCACTCTGGATGAGGGATGCACCTGAATTTTGACGTCCCATGCACACAGACCACCTCTCACCAGCACCATGCACAGGTCTGGGCTCAGGGGTGGCTGGTGTCTCACTGGCTGTGCCACTGGAGAGTCAGCAAGGCTGTGCTGAGCAGCAGAGACCAGGTTAGTGCTGAAGTGGAGCCACAAGATGTGGTGCTGAACTGAATCCATCAAACAGATTCACAATCCACAGCAAAAGGCAGGAGTTAGGTCAGCTTCCACCAGTAGTTTTTCATCTCCTCACACATAAACCATTTAGTGTATACTGCAAAATGCAACTGGCACAATTAACTAAGTAGTATTTGAATCGGTTATCTCACTTCAGTGACAGCAAGGATAAATGAGAGCCTTTGGCCTACAAAATACCAGTTAATCTGGCTGAAAACTAATTAATCTTGGCCTCCAAAAATAACATATTACTAGACCATACATTCCAAGTCCTGCTCCCAAAGATGAATGGCTTCTTCACTGTGTAACAGTCAAGGATTGATTTTTTTTTTTTATTCCAGTTCAGCTGTATCCACCTAGATCCCACAAGGGACAAGGCAGTATCATTACCTGCCATGTTATTTACCACTATCCAGCCTTTTGTCAAATGGTACTTAAACATTTATCTCTTGGGCTCCTCAGAAGGAAAGAGACTCTCTAGAACTCCTGTGTCTGACAACCTATCAGAACTTTGTCTCTCTTCCAGATACAAACTAAACATTTCCTTTCAGACCCAACCAGAGCGTGCACAGGGCATGGTGGTCCATTACCTGGGGGGACACAGCTGTCAGGGGAAAAAAGCAGGCAATGCGCACTGTAAAAAAACCTATCTCTTTCTTGCTTCTGATTCCTCTAGCTGATTTCTCTAGCAGATATTTTTCTTCCTGCAGTCTGTGTGCCAATGGAGAGAGGAAAAAAAACCCCAAATATCAACACTACCTTTAAAAGCTGCAGAAAAACACTCTCGGTTCTGAAGAAATAGGAATCTTTGAAAATTTTTTTTTATTATAACTATGTATATCTTTCAGAATGCAAGCTTCAGATTTTGCAATTTTCGTTTTTAAGCATATAATTGTCCCTCGACATGAAATCACAAGCTGTTTCCAGTAAGATATACTGGTTAAAGACAGTGGTGGCTATCTATCAGAACCTTCCTCACAGCTTGACTTCCAGCTCTGTTCTCATTGCTCACCAACCATCAGCACAAGGCCCAATACTGAACTACGCATGGACCCATATGCTGGTTACCTGTATGAGTAAAAAATTTGTACATTGTTTTTCCATATGACAAAGTCATAAAGGAACTCATCTTCCTGCTACTTGGAATGTGTCAAATGTATTTTTTCCTTAGTTTCAACACTGTGTTGAAAGAGGAAAAAAAATTTCTCTCTTTAGCAATACTGGAAACAGCTGCTCTCCTTGTGGGACAGTTTGCAGGACCAAGTGCTCCTTCAATCTGAACATCTTCCATGAGTACTCCAGAATCATCTTACAAAGACCAGATCATTGCACCATGTATTCCTAAATTTGGCTCCTGCTCACAAGAATCCAAACCTCCTTCTCGAACTGGGAAAGTCTCAACAACCCTCTGGGAACATCCTTTGCTGGCATAATGAGGAAGGAGCGATGCCCATTTATTGTGGCCATTGACCGACTTGACAGCTCATACCAGCTGAGCATTAGACCCACCAGTCTTCCACTGCCTCTGAAAAAGTGGCCTTTTTCACACGTTTTAATTACTGACTCCCTACATAGAAGCTATTTCCTCACAGAAAGGCCATTAACTGGAGCGTTCAGCACAAGATGAAGTCTTTCTGATAATTGTTGCTTGAGTTCGTGTTTGTGAAAATAAATATCATCAGATGATTAAATTAAACACCACAGCCAGCCCGGCTATACACTATTTTCACTTATCATGCAGAAGGGGAGATCAAAGAGAAAGGCTCAGGTAGAATTATCCCAACTCTTCCAAGTTTGGCTGATAGCTACCCATTGAACACACTAATTAGCTTCCTGCTTAGGGTGTGCAGCACAAAATTAACCCTCCCAAAATTGGGTACAGCCATTTTCATGCTCTGTAATCAACTGCATGCAGAAGGATAACCGTCTCATCTCCGTATAGTAAAGCAGCAGCTCTGCCTGATTCTGATTTTGGGGGCTCTTGGGCCTCCATCCCCTTAGGAATTTTGTGTGGGTGCGAGGAGAGCTGTGCCTAGGAAACACGAGGAAAGGCTGGAGGCACCCCAGTCGTGCGGGGTTTCTGCCTCCCAGCCCTTCCCTTCCCTCCTGGTGGGCAGCCATGCCCGGCTCTGCGCTCCTGCAGAGCAGCAGCACGGCTCTCACAAGCCCCTGGCACGGGGAGATTGAACAGGGGGATGGTTTCGGAGAGGGAGTCTGGCCCAGCACTTGCCTGCTTTGCCTCCTTGGGCCCTGGAGGGCAGGGGAGAAGAGCGAGGCAGTGGGCAGCGTAGTCTGTTCCCACTGCTCCCGTGAGCACACACACCCACACAACCAGAAAGCTCTGCTATTCTTCTGCTAATGGGATTGGCACCGCTTAAAGCAGTCTGCGAGGGTATTGTCTGCAACCACAGCAAGAGAAACATTATTCAAAGGCTATTCAGGCCCCAAAAGAAGCGGCAGAGCAGAGTAATTATCGAAGACTCTCCATTAACGAGGGCATCTTTGCTCTTTGTCTGTGTTGGTTTAATAAGGGCCACTAATGGGGCCGGGGGAGGGGTGCACTAATGCTTCTAAACAAACCTCCTTCCCTTCCCCACCCCCGCCCTGTGAGGAGAGCTGCCTTTATGGGCGCTGACAGCCGGGCTGGGAGTTACCATATTGCAGAGTGACCTTCGGGAAAACTTAGTGTGAACCCGGCCGCATTCAGCCCCATCCCCACCGAGCCGCTTGGAGCATCGTTTGGGTAGCTGTTCTCTTTTTAGCCTTTCCATATTTCCCGATGCTCGCCAGACCCTTTCGTACACCCCCTGCCCGACCTCTCCCATGTCATCTTGTGACCCTTCATGGCTGGACACTGACTGGCAGTAATGAGGGACGACAGTGCAGATTAAGTTCTCGCAGCAAAACCTGGGGCTGCTGTCCATTATCCAGCAGCTGCGACTGGGAGATGCTGCTGGGAAGGCACGACTGGAGCAGTCTCCCCTTCCCACCCTGCCAGAAAAGGCAGGCTGGGATTTAGCATGGGCCCATGTCTCCTACCTTCTGGTGATGACGAGATGGACTGAAGCAAAAGCAGGCATAACCTGTATCCTGACATTCTTCAGAGCCACTTTCAGGAGCATGCAGCTGAAATTCTTTGGAGGGCTCCTAAACTGCCCCCATCTTCAACCACCAGCTGTAAGGGGCCAGCCAGTTTTTGAGGCAATTTGCAATATTACAGGGTCAGATGCATGCTGGTCACTAAAACAGTGAAATGGGGCCAAGAGGTCTCAGGAGGTGTCTGCAAAAGACAGCACTGAAAGAGAGAACTGTAATGGTACACACAAATATGAGTATTGAACGATACAGCCTCTTCCAGGGTGGTGTAGATAGAAGGTTGAGAATTTCTAGAATCATTTTTAGCCAATGAGGAATCTCAAGAACAATAAAAGGAAATTGTTCCCCCAGCACTTGGAAAGGTCTTTTACTGAAGCTAAGTTATGGACACTGTGCTGTTCTATCTCACCTTCAAGTAGATGGTTGTACTGCACAACCAGTCCATGGACTGCAGAGACAAAGCAGTGCCTTTGTGTCTGTACATGTGCAGGGCAGCAGTCTTGGGAACCTCACTGCTGAGCCTCTTTTGTTGTGATAAATTATTTCATTCAGCTGAGGTATGGAGTAACAAAATTCTCTGCACAGACACCCACCCAGTCCTCTCCATTTAGGCAAATATCCTGGTGCTAAAGGTTTATCACAAACAGAGGAAGAAAGATATGTGGAGACAGACTCCTCACTTAAACCACCTGACTGGTTTGAAGAAACAGCCTCCACAAAGGAGTTTACCCCTGTTTCCTCAGGGCTTGGTAGTTTTGAAATTTTCATGATTTTTGCCTTTACAACATTTCACCAGCAACTGCATCTCTTCTAACAAAAGAAGCTTCTCTGAGGAGCTCCTCTGAACACCATCTCTGTAGGATAAAAACATCTCAGAACAATCTTGCAAGTCAAAGAAAGAACAATATCCCTTTACACACAAAGCTAAGCCTCAGTGAAATTAAATCATACCTGAGGTCATTCTTGCCATGGCAGAGCTAGGAAGTCGATACAGTGCTTTCTCCAGAGTCCTACTACAGTGTATCAAGATCACTGGTATTGCTTCACTCTCTTGAATCACACTTCAGGATCATCCTCCTCATACAGAAAATCTATCCTGTTTTCAGAATTTCCTTTTCACTTTAATCACTTTCTGTTTATATTATGTTTTTCCTTCTTAATAATCATTAAACATGCATAAAGTAATGGTTACTAGTAGCACAGGACCTGGCCTCTGGCATGGGTTTTGCTTTATTAGTGTCTTTAAAAGTCCTCCTTCTTTGCCACTAGCAGATAATACTGCCAGCTTTGTTGCAAATGAAGACAATATTTGAACAAAAAGCAGTGACTCGGAAGAACTGAAATGTCATTGACATCCAAAGCAAGGAGAAATTAACAGAAAGGTGAAAAAAAAAAGTAGGTTTATGGCTTAGAAGATATGGATACCATAAAACAAGTAATTGCAGCATGTAAAGGAGAGGTGGTCAAAGCAG